>NC_069696.1:5000000-5625000 GCF_023699985.2 Odocoileus virginianus
TTCTCCCCCCGCCCCCTGGGGTTGGGGGGGCGTGGAGGGGCATGCCGGCCGGTGGGGAAGCAAGGCCTGCCGGGGCCACACTGGCTGCAGTGAGGGCGGCAGTCACCCTGGGGTGGGGGGGAGACGAGACTGCCCCTGCCCCACGGCGGCTGCTCCCCTGAGCCTGACAGGCCTTTCCCAGCAGCCACCTTCTTTCCTTCTGTTTTTTCTCTTTGCTTAACAAGATTCCCGCCCCTCCCCCGCCCCCCACCAAATGTACTCCTCCTCTACGTGCAGGAGACCCGGGGCTGGGTACTGCCCAGTTTGCAGGGATCAGGGATGGTCAGGGTCTCTCATTCCAGCAGGTCTAGATAGGAGCATTTCCTGAGTGTCCTGGACACAGAAGCCCAGCTGTTGGCAGCCGGGCGGGCTGGTGGGCAGCTCTCCCGCCAGACGCCGGGTTTTCTGTCTTCATCTCACCAGTGCTTCCTGGGGCACCTTCTGTTTGCAGGTCTGCGTCAGTCACCACGGCTGGGGGTGACTCAAGGCCCCAGGGTGGGCGCCAACTCCCCTATGTCCACCCACCAGCCCCCCACCGAAGCACCCCAGGGTTTGTGGCTGTCCTGCCCCCATGGCCCTCTGTGAGTTTAATAAACAAGACTGAGAGGGGAGTGATTTACAGAGAATGTGCAGTGCCCTCGGTCACCCAGCCACGAATGGAGGACAGGAGGGGCTCCTGGTGAAGGGCTTGCCAGAGGCCAAGCCCGCCCTTTAGGCGACGACCGGGGCCTATCCACGTTTCAGACGGACGTTGAGTGAGACCACGACCCACATCCATTCTCTCTTCAGCGTACCCTGTGCTAACAAGAGCAGCTGGAGCTTCTTGTGTTGTTAGTCGCTTCAGTTGTGTCCGACTCTTTGCAACCCCGTGGACTGTAGCCCATCAGACTCCTGTGTCCATGGGGTTATCTAGGCAAGAATACCAGAGTGGGTTGCCATTCCCAGTCCAGGTATTTTCCCAACCCAGAGATTGAACCCGTGTCTCCCAGGTCTCCTGCATTGGCAGGAGGGTGGCACTTAGCACTAGCACTGCCTGGGAAGCCCATGTTGTGTACTTACCGATAGTTAAAAGTATAGATGTTATTTACATATTTTTTAACCACACACACATTTTTTTTCTTTCAATTTTAAAGGCTGATCCACAGCAAACACCTGCTGTCTTGGGCACTGTTGTTCTCTAGGCTTTCAAGTTTCCTCTTAACTCAGAATGAAGCCCTAGCTGGTCCACCAGGCACCAAGGCCCATCTACCACCTAATCACTGCTCTCAGCTCCCCAGGCCCAGAAACCCTGGGCCTCCCCTCTCCCTTGCTCAGCCCTGGCCCCAGTTTGAACCAAGGTCTCTGGAATATCGACAGTGTCCTGGCAGCACCTACTGGCCCATCCCCAAGGCTCCCCCCACCCAGCCCCAGGCTGCCCAGCCAGTCTTTTGCCCCCTCTTGTCTGCCCTAAAGGACACCTGCCTGCTTCCTCCACTTTCCAAACAGGGACGAGGGCATAAGGAGGTTGAGTAAACTACCTTTTATTAGATTTATTTGGTTTAGAGCAGAAACCCTCTGAGGAATTCACTTCATATAGGAAGTAGAGAGAGGCTGCTTTCTATTAAGGGGTCACCCAAATGCCCCTCTTGTTACAGGGCCCCCTGGACTACACACAGCTCCCCTTACCCTCTCAGGCTGCCAGTTTGAGTAGATTTTTTTATGCTAGAAAATTCTTCCTTATAGACTTGTAGGTGATTACAGCTGGAAAGGATCTTGAAAACAGTCCTGTCCAGGACTTCTCTGGTGGCGCAATGGATAAGAATCTGCCTTTGCCGATAAAGGTCTGTCTAGTCAAAGCTGTGGTTTTTCCAGTAGTCATGTATGGATGTTGAGAGTTGGACCATAAAGAAGGCTGAGCGCTGAAGAATTGATTCTTTTGAACTGTGGTGTTGGAGAAGACTCTTGAGAGTCCCTTGGACTGTAAGGAGATCAAACCAGTCAATCCTAAAGGAAATCAGTCCTGAATATTCATTAGAAGGACTGAAACTCCAAAACTTTGACCACCTAATGTGAAGAGCTGACTCTCTGGAAAAGACCCTGACACTGGGAAAGATTGAAGGCAGAAGAAGGGGTGAAAGAGGATGGGATGGTTGGATGGCATCACCAACTCAAAGGACATGAGTTTTAGCGAGCTCCGGGAGTTGGTGATGGACAGGGAGGCCTGGCGAGCTGCAGTCCCTGGGGTCACAAAGAGTCAGATGTGACTGAGCAACTGAACTGAACCAGACACAGGTTCGATCCCCGGTCCAGGAGGATTCCACATGACGCAGAGCAACTAAGCCCACGCGCCACAACTGAACCCACACTCTAGAGCCCTCAAGCCGCAACTACTGAAGCCCACTCGCCCTAGAGCTGCACACCACAGCTACTGAGCCCACAACTACTGCAGCAACTACTGAAGACTGCATACCCTAGAGCCTGTGCTGCACAAGAGAAGCCACTGCAATAAGAGACCCATGCACCGCAATGAAGAGTAGCCCCTACTCGCCACAGCTAGAGAAAGCCTGCACAAAGCAACCAAGACTCAGTGCAAGCAAAACTAACTATCTAACTAAAGTATATATTAAAAAAAAAAAAAACCAACCCTGTCCAATCTCTTCATTTTAAACAGAAGGAAGTCTGGAAACATTCCTAAACGTGGGAGTCAGGGGTCCACGGCCACTTGGGGGCAGTGCCCCGTCTCTGCCCTGCAGCCTGGGCTCCCTCCAGCGCTGGGGTCCCAGCCCCACCTGAATCACACGCCACCTAGACCCCTTTCCCGCCATGGCCCCTGCTCGAGGAGCCTCCTTGTCCACTGGCAGAGAAGGGCATTTCTTCCCCAAGGTCTACTCACTAGAGGCCAGGCACAGGCTGTGCCTGGATCCACTTCGAGCCCTTCCTACCACAGCAGGAATAAATCTGTGCTACCAGAAACAGCAAAGATCCAAACAGGTGCGGACACCCCACTGATGCCACCCGTGGAGGCAGCATCTCGCATTTTATTTAAAAAGCTGGTGTCCAGTGAAGATGGCAGAAGACTGGTGATGCTCACTGGGATTCTCAAATTGCCAGCAATTGCGAAGCATAAAAGTGAGCCTCAGAGATTTGCCCTGTTGTGGAACTGTTTCTGCTTCCTAGGTTTGTACCAAATTGAATTACTATATCTGAGAACAGTGCCACTATGTACTTACTGAACTTCACACACAGCCTCTAAAGGACTTGAGGGAAAAAAAGTCCAAATAACTTGGAAATAATGTTCAAACACAACTTCTCAACCCAACTACCAGGCTGATGGAGCAGTTTCAATGGAGTTATCATGATATCTGAGAAATAAGAAAACTCATAAATATTAACACTTTAAAACTTTGACTTCCTCACGAAGAAAAGGGATGTCACAGACTGCCTCTGATATTTTGGGGTGAGTGTGGGGTGACTGCCTGAACGAAAGAGCTGGTGCACCCATACATCCATGGCACCCTCCACTCCAAAAGATTATCCCATCAAGAAAGAAAATGAGTCTAATTTGGGGTGACCAGTTAGTGACTCAGCAGTAAAATATCTGCCTGCCAATGCAGGAGATACAAGAGATGAGGGTTCAATCCTTGGGTTGGGAAGATTCCCTGGAGAAGGAAATGACAACCCACTCCAGTATTCTCCCAGGAGAATTCCCCTGCACTGGGGAACTTGGAGTCTTACCCAGTGGACCACCAGGGAAGTCCCTTAATCATTTTTTTAAACATGGGCCTCGCACTTTCATTTTGTAGGAAGTCTTGATTGCAGGCTTTGCCACCCGTACAGTCTCTGCTCAGCTGCGGACTATATGTCTTCTGATGAAACGATAGATGCTGAAGTTTGAATTTCATCTAATTTTCATATCTCATGTAATATTATTCTCTTCAAATAGTTTTTTCCAGCCACTTAAAAATGTGGAAGCTGTTCTCAGCTCACAGGTCAGCAGCAGGATTTGCCCCTGAGGTATGGTCTGCTGACCCCTGACCTGGGAATACCAGAGTTTTCCCCTGGTCACAATTCCGGCCCGGGGCTGGGTTCCAGGGCTTGATGAGGTTGCTCTGCAAGGTGGTGCCTGTCACTAAGTCGTCTGAATGGACCACATTTTGTTCACATGTTGAGGAACATGTGGGCCATTTCCAGCTATGGGCTGTTACAAATAGAGTTGCTGTGAACTTCCAGGTTTTGTGGAACACAAGTTTTCATTTCTCTGGGGTAAGTGCCCAGGCGTGCAATTGCTGGATTGTATGGTAAGTGTATGTTTGGTTTTTTAAGAAATTGCCAGACTCTTCTCCAGTGTGGCTGCACCGTTTTGAATTCCTGCCAGCAACTTCTGAGAGATCTAGCTTCCGATTTCAGCTGTTCTCGTGGGTTTCTAGTGATACTTCCCAATGGAATTCATTGGCGTGTTCCTAGTGGCAGGGGGGATGACACCCTGATTCTTGAATGACCTTGAGGCCATTGTCAATCTATGGGTGTCCAGTGGCCCCAGCACTTCTTGTTGAGAGGACTGTTCGTCTCCCATTGAAGTAGCTTTGTCACAGCATTTGAGAGTGTCTGTGTGGGTCTGTTTCCAGGTTCCATTGGTCTGTGTCCTTCCACTAAGGCCATGCTATCTTGATTACTCCAACTATATTCAAGTACAGAAATTCTTCCCAGTTTATTCTTCCAAACTGAGTGAATTTTAAGACTCTAGATTTCTTTCTAGGCTGAGACAAACCCAGGAAATTTCAACACAAATTGGGTCATTTGGCAAACTTTTTAGGACTCTGGAAGAAGGTGTGTTTTTTTCCCACAAGCATGGATGGACATATTCCCTCTCTTTTTTTTTCCTCTTTTTTTTTTCTCCTTATTATGGTAAAGTATAAATAACATGAAATTTACCATTGTAACCATTTGTAAGGGTCCAGTCCAATAGTGTTTAGTGCAGTCACACTGCTGTCCGGCCATCTGGACCCAGACACGTTCACTGTCCCAGCTGAAACCCCGCCCCTGCCCCAGCCCCCGGTAACCTATCTTCTCCTTGCATCTCTGCGTGTTGACTGTTCTCGGGCCTCACATAAGTGGAGTTGCACAGCATTTGTCCTTCTGTGTCTGGCTTATGTCACTGAGCACAATGACCTCAAGTTTCATCCATTCTGTAGCTTGAGTCAAGCTTTCTTTCCTTTTTAAGACTGAATAACGTTCCACTGTGTTTCTACCACTGTTTATCCACCCATCCGTCAGCGGGCGCCCAAGCTGTTTCCACCTCTGTGCTCTGGTGAACGACGCTGCCGTGAGTGCAGGGTCCAGATGCATCTTCTCCATCCCGGGGTTTCATGCCTGGGAGGGAACCAGCCTTTCCTCTGCCAGGCGTTCAAACCTCTGCTTCCTTCACTCCTCGGGTTAAGACCCCAGGGGCCAGCTGCCAGTGGGTCCGAGGGGCCACTAGAGGGAGCCCCCCACCCTGGGATCCCATGGGTCTGATTTCCTGGCAGCCTCTGGCTGGTGGAAGTGGGGGTGGGGGGACTCAGACCACCGCAGAGGAAGCAGCCTCCATGCTGCTTACGGACTCACCCCGCCTCTTGCCCCGCAGCTTGAGCAGCTTCAGGCGCCTTTCCTGGACCTACAGGCATCGTCCCAGAATTGTTTTATTAAAAGCCTCGAGTCTCCAGCCACCGGGGGCGAGAGAACTGGACTTGCCTTGCTTCTTAGTTTGCGGGGAAATTGTTTTCCTGCCTCCTTGTGAGCTTGAACAGATTACAAAGAAAAGCACTTTATCTTCTGCATTTCTCCCACGGTCTCCAGCCCAGCCCCTCCACCCCCACCCCAACCACCACTGCTATTTATAGAGCCTGGCCAGCTTGATTCCCGCCCCTGAGTGCTGGGCGGGCTGGGATGGAGACCCTGTGTTGGGGCGGAGTTTGGAGAAGGCTCTGTCTCCACACCGGCTCTTGTACACCTGGGGATAGGTGAGGCCTGACCTGGGTCCCTGAGGCCTGGCTGGGTCTCACCGGCATGATGGGATGTCATCGTCAGAGTGCAGTTGTGAGGGTCCCGTTCCTTGGCTCATGGTACGCTCTCCGTTCCATGCTGTCCTGATGCTGACCGAGCAGGTGTCCTTCCACATGATTCCTGGTGCTACACAGCAGTGGAAAATCCATAAAAACTGACAGTTATCCCTGCTTTACTCATCGCCATGGTCACTACCCTAATCTGGAAGGTTTTCCTAAGAGTTGGGCTGCAGGATCTCTGCTTCCCAAACAGCAGTTCAAGAGGTGGAGAAGGTGTTCCCCCACCCGACCACCGTACCTGGGTGGAGGGACACCCGGGGGCTACTGGAGGGGGAAGAGCGCTGGCCAGGTTTGGGAGCAGGTGAGCATCTCCCTAAGTCAGGAACACGGCCCAGGTGGTTCCTTCTCCCTGTCGCCGCCCCAGGCGGTAAGGGCTGAGCCAGCGGAGGGGGGGCTGCCCCACGGCTTGTCCAGAGCTGAGTTTATGCCTGTGGGTTCAGCTGCTCAAAAACAGCCTTTATTGCTCCCAGCCCGCTAGGCTCTCCCAAACCCACTAAGATGGGAAAGAAAGTCAGACTGGGGCCCTGCGGTCGAAGCCGGGTCTCGGCATGGGGGCTGGGCGCAGCAATGGGGCCTCCCATGGGGACAGGACAGGACGTGCCGTCCCCAGTCAGTCAGCCTCAGGACCACCTCTTGCTGGTAGAGGTTCTGGAACCCAGTCCTGGGCAGCCGAGGGGCCTCCTTGCCACCCCTCCCTCACTGGGGGTGATTCTCTTCCGGCTTGGCCTTCCGCCCCCAGGGTACAAGGCAGAGATTGCACTGTTTGCTTCAAGCAGTGAGGACTCTGCTCAGTGAGGGCTCCTTCAGTCAGTGGCTTTGGCTGCCGAGAGGGTGACCCAAGGCCCTCCCAATGTGCCCGCAAGCTCCCCTCCCTTGCCCCCTCAGGCCACCCTGCTCGGGGGCCCCCAGCTCTGGCCCCCCTTCCTTGGGAAGCTCTGAGCCAGCTGCTCCCCAGAGAGAAACTTCACCCCGCTCTGGCCCAACTGCCAGCTGCCTGATTCATTCCCGTCTCCCCCACATCAAAGGCTCTCGGGCCAGGGCTTGGCCCCAAGTCAGTATGTTCGTGCTGTGTATCTGCAGCAAGCGAGTGTCCTCTGTCTGTCCAGGTCACTGTCATCAGCCATCATGTCCCTGCTCAGGGTTCTCTAAGTGCAAAGAGAGAGGGTTTTATTAATGAAATACTGGTTGTGACCTGGTTGGTTCTGACCCTTCAACTGTTAGCATGAAGTGTCTTTGAAACACACATTCATAACGCCTCACAGAAAACAAAAATCCTAGGACCCTGGATTGCCTGCATGGGTTTCGATGACCTGGGCCTTCTCTGCCAACTCTGGAGACCCTGGCCCTCACCACCAACCCAGGTGGACGTTTAAACTTAAAAACTGAGCAAGCAGCTCCAGGCCTCCTGCCACTGGCCGGGCCTGGGGAGCCTGGAAAGCACCTTGGGAAGTGGACTGGAGGCTGGTGGCCACCTGGGTGGTAAGATCTAAAGGCACTAGGAAGGCTCCCATGTCCCCACCTCCTACCCCCGGGGCCCAGGATCATCTCCTCCATCCAAATGCTCTGGGGCCTGAAATCCCACCACTGGAGAATCTGCTGTGGGCCCGGGAGCTTTTTTGTTCCCAGAAATTCCTGCTGAAAACACACCACAGATGACAGCCCGCAAATGCGAAAAGCAGCAGGCGAGACACAGGTGTGGTTACCAGGCTGCAGGAAGGCAGAAAGGAAATGAAACAGGGGAGGGTGGCTAGGAGTTTGATAAAGGAGGGGGTGAGATCACGGGCCAGAACCTTCCCCTCCCTGGCCGGCCCCCTCTCCCCAAGATCTCTCCACTCAGGTTTGGGAAGCTCAGGTCAGCCCCCACACCCCACCAGCAGACCTCTCCAAACCAACGGCATGTATCTGTATCTTCTCTTAGTATTGACGGTATTTAAGGCCCACGTTTGAAACTCGAAATACTGAATGGAATTTTGGTCTCTTTGCTGATCATCTCTCTCTCATTGTCTTCCTTGGGCAGAGTGTGAAGTCTCAAGAAGGGCTTCTCTGGGGACTTCCCAGGCAGTCCAGTGATTAAGACTCCGAGTTTCTACTGAAGGAGACTTGGGTTCGATCCCTGGTCAGGAAACTAGCTCCCACATGCTGAGCAGTGCAACCAAAATATTTTTAGAAAGAAGACAAAGAGCCTCTAGGAAGGAAGAATTTTTCAAGTCTAATCAACTTTGCAACTGATTGCTATTTTCTGTGAGTCATTTTCATTGATCAATACATTAAAAAAACATCTAGGGTTAATTCAGGTGCTGAACTTAGTTATATCTTAGGATCCAGAGGCTTGTCCCACTAGATAGAGTGAAGATCAGAGAACAGGGGAGGATGTTGTGTTAAACGCGTTAAATTTCACACTGTCCAACGTAACTATTGTCTACTACGATTCTGCATTCCCAACTTGTGTCACCCTGTGACACAAACATTTTTTCTCAAGTCAAACAAAAACTTCACCCAGGAAACTGCCAACCAAGCATTCCAGTTCAGAGGGCGGAATTCGGGAGTTTAGAAATGCTTTTGATGATAATTATAGGTCCTTAGGCAAACCATTACTCACCGTGAGATGTCTGGGTTACCTGCGGATTTCCTCTCTCATCCTCATTAGCACTATTTAAAGGACTGGGGTCCGTCTCAGCTGACGCATTCCCAAGGCCAAGGTGGGCAGGAGTTAGGCTGGGGTACCAGGTGGGTTCACCTCTGCTGCCCTGCCCTCTGTCTCCACCCGAGGGGATAGGGGTGGATTCCTCGGGGTCCCTGGAGACAGGGCACCTCTTCCCTGCTCTCAGGCTTACTGGATATGGACCTTGGGGGCCAAGTCCAGGGGTTTCGCAGATGGTGCTAGTGGTAAGGAACCCACCTGCCAATGTAGGAGATGCAAGAGATGCAGGTTCTATCTCTGGGTTGGGAAGATCCCCTGGAGGAGGACATGGCAACCCACTCCAGTATTCTTGCCTGGAGAATCCCACGGACAGAGGAGCCTGGTGGGCTACAGTCCATGGGGTCTCAAAGAGTCTGACACAACCGAGCAACTGAGCACACATGTACCCACACACGGCCAAGTCTCAGACAGGCCTGAAGACCAGAATCACCTGTGGGAGCTTAAAAGTTACAGACCACAAACACACCTGCTCAAAAGGTCTGCATGCAGCCTGGGAGTCTGTGTTTGTGACAGTCTTTCCTGAGAGGTGCTGATAAACCCACACTCCAAACCACCAGGACCCCAGGAAGCCTCCCAACCCGCAGTTTCAGAGTCAGTGACCAGGAGACACCCTCTGATCACAAGACTCCACAGCTCCTGAGAGGAGGGAGGAAGGTCCCTCAGGCCTGGACCGACAACCCTCCCCCACCCCCAGGAGCTCCTTGCTTCCTCCTCCCCTCCCCATTCCAAGACCAGGAATTTCTCACCCACCTCACTTTTCTTCTGAGTCAAGCGTATGCAGGGTTCGCTTATTGTGAAGAGTGCATCACTTGACCCTAGTCCCACTCCCTAGCCCCACTTCCTGACAGTTAACCTTGCAGGATCATCCCCAAGGCTCAGTCCCCTTCCACCTAGGCCCTCGCCGTTACCAGTTCTGTTAGCTGGAGCTGTGTCTCCAGCCACCCTAACCTCCAGCCTCCCTCCCATTGCCGTTTCTTGCTGTCAACACTTGACCGCTCCCGTTGACCCTCAGAATGAGATGGACATGGAGTCAGATTCTCGTCTCCCCCCCACACTGCCATCCACCTCCCTTCCCCCTTTGACTCCATTGTGGGTTCGTTTTGTGAGGCCACTGCAGCCCCAACAGAGGAGGTGACCTTCATGGGGTTCACTCCGTCCTGAGGGCACCTGACCTGGGGGTGTGCCCCTCTGAGGGCCCCTGCCCCCCTGTGAGGGCAGATCCCCTGACACGGGCACTGCGTCCCCATTCCCTCCTAACACCCATCCATACAGAACACACACAGAAGGACTTCAGTCAAAGCCAAGAAGGGGAAACAGGACCTGTCGAGGATCCTGACAGGTCAAGGTGGATGGAGCACTGCGTGTCCATGGTGACTCCAAACAGCACCGCCCTATGGGCCCAGCCTGCAGCAGTTCATTCCCTCCAGCCAGGAGAGCTTCCCTCCCACGCTCCCCGAGGCCTTTACGGGGACTGCTGACTGTGATGCTGGGATCTCTGGATTTTGCCACGTTTTAGTGACACCTTCCCTGGTGGCTCAGGAGGTAAAGCGTCTGTCTGTAATGTGGGTCAGACCTGGGTCAGGAAGATCCCCTGGAGAAGGAAATGGCAGCCCACTCCAGTACTCTTGCCTGGAAAATTCCATGGATGGAGGAACCTGGTAGGCTATAGTCCATGGGGTTGCAAAGAGCTGGACACGACTGAGCAACTTCACTTCACTTCAATGACACCTTCAGCTGACTCACTCTAGATATTTGTGAAGCAGTAATTCATTCAAGGAACATTCTGGGACTCTGTATGTCTTCTTGTGGGAGAAAATATGGGGATGAAAATCCAGGAGTTTAGAGACTGAGAGCCACATTAGACCATCCACGTAGGAACTCAGGTCCTGTCTGCTTTAGAGAAGTAACACTGTTATCAGTTTTTATTATCGCTTCTCGGCCTTTTGGCTAAGATCAAGTGTAGTTTTTATTGAGTATGTGCCAAATGTGAGGGGTTTCCTAGGTGACTCCGTGGTAAAGAACCTGCCTGCCAATACAGGAGCCACAGGAGACGGGGGTTTGATCCCTGGCTTCGGAAGCTCCCCTGGAGGAGGAAATGGCAACCCATTCCAATATTCTTGCCTGGAGCATCCCATGGACAGAGGAGCCTGGAGGGCTACAGTCCATGGGGTCACAGAGTCAGACACGACTGAGCGACTGAACAGACAGCACACACCATCTGTAAGAGGTGGTTCTCGGTTTCCTCACCTGTTTCACCCCACGTAGTACTCACCCCCTGAGGCAGGCTGTCTCACCTCCACTCCCTGACAGATGAGGAAACAGTGGCTGAGAGACAGCCCTTCCTGCCCAAGATCACGTACACAGGCAGTGAGTCCGGATGTCCGGGGTCGGCGGGGCGGGGGTATTGATGTAGAGCCCCCTGCTCAGCATCCTCGCTAGATCTTTCCCTGGAGGACATTAGTCTCTCTGGGGAGAAGTGGTTACAGGAGACGCTCCAAGGGCAGTGAGCAAGGCTGTCTTCACCAGATGGATCTCAATCAAGAGGAAACGTAACTGCACATATCAGCGTTGAGACTGTCCATCCTCTTGCCTCCTTCGGCCTCCCTCGAGCTGCTGGCCTCCTGCTGTGAACTTTTCGCGACAAGTCCCTGCAGAGGCAGATTCAAGCCCATGACAGCAGAGTTCTCCTCTTTCCAACCCTGATGCCACTAGTGTTGAGTATCCCCCCGACCCACACATCCCAGAATGTCTCAGCTACTGTGAGTCTGAGGCAGGCAGGGGATTGGAGGGGGTAATCTATGGGGATCTATGGATGGTGGCTTGATATTTGGGTCAGAATCTATCAACTTTTCAAGCCCCTGTTTTCAGAAGAGCATCCAGACAACAAGCACAAGGTGAACACTGTCCAGCACAGACCATGGAGTAGCTGTTGGCAAAACAGCTACTAGCTCTGTAGCTGTGTTTCTCCATTTTCTCCCGGCTTTGAAGGCTCGTCAGGCTGGTGCCCCCAAGAAATTCTCTGTGCATCCCAAATAAACCCTTAGGAAGGGGCCAGAGAAGCAGACTGGGGTGGGGTGGGGTGGAAGACTTTCTCACATCAGGACGCTGGCGCCAGAGCAGCCGTGATCCATGAAACTCTTCCTCCCGGTGCTGCGATGGGAAAGGGGACGGCTGCCCTCAGTGTGCACAGCCCAAGGGGCAGAGGTCAGCCTTAAAGGGGCCTCGACAGAGAGTCACAGAGAACTAAGGAAATGGAGGAGGCTGGCTCCTCCTGTCTCCCTCCGATGGGGTTTTGCTAGCCGTTCTGCCTTGAAGGAAGCCTCTGAGGGTGGCTGGCAGCCTGTGGGTGCATGACCAGGAAGGAGGAACAGCGTCTCCAATAAACAAAGCAGGAACCATTACCCTTTTCCATAGGTCCAGAAACTTGCTTTCTCTGTGTTTAAACCACAAGTGCCAAGTCAGGGTATGTTTTATCTGGGGGAGAAGGCAGGAGACCCCACCCAGCCATCACAGACAAAACATGGGCGAGCCTCGTCCGCAGTCCCACAGCGCTGGCCTCTGGGCTGACTCAAGCAGTGGGGCGCTCACCACTTCCCCTGGGAACCTGGCCCAGGACTCGGGGCTCCTCGTTCGAATGCTTTCCCAGCTACTCAGCCACAAACTCCTTTCCTGGGGGGCTGCAGCTTCCCTCACTGGACCACAGGCGTTGACTCATCTTGGACCAAGATGGAAGCGGGAGATGCAGGAACACGGGGGACATTCAGCCGGGGTGGCTGTCATCTGTCACCTGCCCTCCCCCGGGTGGTCAGCTGGGGCCCAAGCAAACTTGCTCATTCTTGTGGTTATTCCTTTAGACGCTTAACCTCCCGAGGCTGGGAGCCGCACTTAGCCATCTCTGTGTGTTTAGGGCTCCATAAACGAGAGTATGAAGTGAATCCCCGGCTTCTGCCAGGCTGCGTGCCACTTCTCTTCTGCATGAGGCCTTCCTTTGCTCGCACAAAGACCCTAACCCCAGAACTCATTTCTTGTGAGGCTGTTTGTAGTCTGACAAGGTGAATTCAAAGCTTTTGTCCTGCGTTAGACCAACTCCCTGCAGGTCTCATCTGTCCCCACAGATAGAGCCTTGAACTAGCTCCCCTTGGGGAAGGCGCACACCCCCCCCTCCGCCCCATGGCAATTACAGGCCATTCATTTCAGGCTGCTGGACCCGGTCTCATAAACCCCATTTACTGTGAGGTGAGAAGAGTCCTGGGGCACCTCCGGCCAGACCAGCACAATTCCAGGGAAGACTTTCCCCCTAATTAGCGTGGTATTTGCTAAAACTGCGCTTACTTTCCTTATTGTAAAACCCAGAGCACAACAGATCCTTACTGCCAGCCCACTGTGGTGGGTTCCTGGGCCCTCAGTCTCTGACCACCCCCTGCAGCCCCTTCCCCCGATGAAAGGGGAAGGCTGTCACTCTGTTGTGATAACTAATTTTAAAAAGCCCAAGCCTTCAATTATTGCTACTGTTTTTATGGCCTTTCTTCCCTCACCTACTGCATTCAAAGATAATTTCTTTATTAGAGCAACCTTCCATTTACTAAGGGAAGGGAAGGAGGTGCAGAATATTAAAAAAAAAAAAAAAAAGCGCTTGTAGGGTGGGCCTCACACCATGCTGGCCCTCTTGGTTGGGGTCTGGACTAGGCTCCAGGGCTGGAGTTGGAGCTTTGCCCTGGTGGGACCTTGGCTGCTCCTTCTGGGGCAGCTCGCCCAGGGGTGCCAGAAGGTACCACGCTCCCCAGATTTGGGGGCTGCAATCAAAGTGTTGGGTCATGGGTCCCAGCAGAGGCTCTAGTGACTGTTCAGGCTCTAACTCCCTTCAGTGACTACCGGAGTAATTCAGCCCTAATGGTGTCCCAGAAGTGATGAGGGTGCACATTTTCCTTTTGGAAACGCGTTTCTTGCGATCCCCGCCACGGGGGCCGTCCTCACCCGAGGGATGGCTTTGCTGGGTGCTGTCCAGGGATCCAGGACCAGAGGGGAATGGCTCGGGTTTGTGAGCCAGAAATGACAGGTCCTCTCTTCTTTGGGGGGACCCAGAGGAGGATAAAGCGTGTGTCAGTGTTTGATGTGAACTGGGGGCTCCCGGCAGGAGCGCTGGCTGCACCGGGGGCTGCTGCCCAGTGAGTCCTTAGGTGCTCCCGGAGGACCCGGCAGAGTTCCGGCGAAGTGGGCGGTAAATGTGCGGGATGTCCGGGGGGGGGGGTGCTCCCCACGCGCGCCGCGGAGTCTGGCTCGAGAAGGAGCGGGCGCGCTGCGCGCGGAGGCAGGTGCGAGGCCCGGTCCCGCCCGGGAGGAGCCCCGGGGGCGGGTTGTCGCGGCGGGGCGGGGGCGGGGAGGAGGCGCGGGGCGGAGCGCGGGGCCCGGGACCCGCCGGCCGGCGCCGGCCCTGCACTCGGAGCCGCGGCCGCCACCGCCGCAGCCAACTCGGGCCCAAGTTCCCAACCCAGGCGGGAGAGGAGCGCGCAGCCCCCGGCCCGAGCCCTGCGCAGCGCCCGGCCTCCTCCGCTCGACCGCCGGCCGCGCCCCGCCTCCGCCCGCCGGCTCGGACCCAGGCGCCCTCCGGGTAGAGAGCTCGGGCTCCGCGGGAGCGAGTGGTGGACCCCTGGGGCCGGGCGGACGCTCGGCGAGACCGAACCGCAGCGCGGAGAGTCGGCGCCCCCCGGCCACCCGGGCCCCGTGGGCTCTGGAAGGGCCGGGCCACCGGACAGCGAGCGGAAGCCCGCGGGCCTGACAAGCCGCGGACGCGCAGGTAAGCCCCCGCCCCGCCGCCCAACTTCCCCGCGCCCCTCGCCCGCGGGCCAGTCTGGGTGCCAGGGTCGGGAGCAGAGAGGCGCGGTCCAGGAGGGCCCCCACCCCACCGCATCCCCAGGGACCCAGAGCTCGGACCGGGGCGGGTCTGCGGGGCCGGGGGGCCCGGCGGGGCAGGGGGCCCGTAGGGGAAGGGGTCCCCGCCGCCGAACAAAGCTGGGGCCGCTGGCTCTCGCCGCGCCCGGGCCGCCCCCAGACTGCAGGTAGCCAGGGTCCCCGCCTCCGGGAGGCGGGTGTCGCTGCTTTCGTGCCCCAGGGGCTGCGGGGAGCCGCCCCCGGGCGCACAGGCTCAGACCCGGGCAGTCCCCGCGCCGCGAGCCCCCGAGCTTCCCGCGCTCTTTTCCCGGCTCGCTCGGGCCCAGCTGGGCTCCGCGATGGGCTCTGTGCCCCGCGCCCGCCAGACTGTGGCGAGGCTCCATCTGGATTCTTTTAACCCCCTCGAGCAGTGTTAGTTTGGTGCCTGGATTCCTAACGAAGCCCGAGCAGGTCTCAGGCTGGTCCTCCTGAGTTTTCTGTTTTCTTTCATTGCGCCTCTGCTCGCCCAGCCTCTTCCCCGCCGGCCGCGAGAGGTGCGGGATGGCCTTTCTCCACCCTCTCCTGGAGCCTCGGGGGATACTTGGCCGCGCACTAGAGACAGAGCGCCCTTTCCTGGATGTTTTCGTTGCCTTTGCTTGGGGCAGGATTGCTTCTTCGACAGAGAGAGGCGCTGAGGTGTGACCTGGCTGTGCTGGGGGACTTGCTCTCCGCTTGCCCCCCGGGCCCTTTTGCCACCTGGCTGCTTGACCACCGCCTTCAGTTACCACCACCCTGGCAGAGCTTCAGCCTGGTACCTGGAGAAGAATCCTGTTACCAGTTTAGTGGCCGAAGAAGTGCCCATTGACAGCAATGTGATGCGTGCCATCAGCATGGGTGCGGTAATCTCCAGTGGGCAGAGTCACGCTCCTGGCCAGATTACCAGCACCCAGCCAGGGGCAGCGGTGGAAGCCCAGGGTGGCCCCTCCTGAGGCTAGCCCTAAGGCAACACAGGGGCTGGAGACAGAGGGCACACCCTGGGAGAGCCGGGGACCCTCTCCTGGAGGCCGCCCCTCCGGTGTGGATTAACGTGTGCTGTTCACTTATCAAGCGCAAGGCTCTGCTCTCAGGCATGGATGAGTGATATCCAGCCTGCGCTTGCGCCCACAGGCCTGCTAGGCGCACACGGTCCTGGCAGACCTGCTGACCCATGAGATGTGGAAGGCTGAGTGGTGGTTTCCTCCATTTCAAAATAGTGTCTGTTCTGTCTTCACATAGAAGATTTGTGGCTATAAATAGCAGGAGGAAGGAGATACCTCTACTGGGAAGGACAGGCGGTGCTCAGAGACCTCTGCATGCTGAGGTCGCTGTGATGCCCCAGGGCGTTTGTGGGGAGGTCCTGTCCCAAACCCGAGGACAGAGGTTTCTGCACCATCAGAGGTGGAGCAGGCATAGGAGAGGACGTTTGTGGAGCCAAGGACCTACAGAGGTGGCATGTGGATAAGTACCTGAGGGCAGTCCCCTTCCTTTCCTAGAGAAAATTGCCCCTTGGGCGTGGGACTTGCTAGGGTCTGTAGGCCCTGCAGTTCCAGGCCCCAACTTCTCGGGTATTCGAGTATAGATGTGTGAACAGACGTCTGCTCAGTCTGAGAAGAGCCCATTTTGGGTCCTTTCTATGGAGCCGTTGCCTCCAAGGGGCCTGATTGACTTGAAAACAACCCTTTTCTTAAAAAAAAAAAAAAAAAAATTTTTTTTTTTTTTCTATGCCCAAAGTCTAAGCCAAATTGCTGGGAGCCATATGCTATGAAAAGAAAAAATTTGGGCTTGCTCTTCACCTGGGTATTTCACCCTGCTGTTACTCTAGTGGCAGCTCAAAGAGTTTCTTGTTTGCTCTTCCTCAAGGAGGACCAGAGCCCAAGCTAGCCTGTTCTAATTTTCGCTCCTGGTGTCTCTGCGGCTTCTGGATGGCCATGCTGGCCTGTCTAGCAGGATAGGAGGCTTTACGTGACGTGCTGGTCCTCACCGTCTCTAAAATAGACACCAGTAAGCCCACAGAGTTGTCTTGTTTGCTGTTCTCTGCTCGGAGCTCTGTTACAAATAGCCTGCCATCAGTCCCCTTCGTCCTCCGCACAGGTCCCCCTGCTCCTTCCCCACACCTGAACACAGTCTGCAGAGTTTTCAGTAGTTGGTTGGTTGCTGCTGTTCTGGGGGCTCCTTCAAGTCTCTTGAGCCTCACAACAGCAGGAGATCTAGAAGTCCCCAGTGGGGAGAGGACAGGGCGCAGGGAAGTCCTGCGAGTCTCACCTCGGGGCATCCCTAGCCAGTTCCTATTGTTGTTCAGTTGCTCAGTCATCTCACACTCTTTGTGATCCCATGGACTACAGCACACCACACTCCCCTGTCCTTCACTATCTCCCGGAGTTTGCTCAAATTCATGTCCGTTGAGTCGGTGATGTGTCTGTTAAGCATCTTCAAACTGCATCCAGCAGTTCAGAGAAACCCGGGAGAGGGCTTGGGGATGGACACTTGGTGAAGGTGAAATCCCTACGGTTTTTCACCTGAGCTACCTTTTACAGTACAAATCACCCTCTCCCCATCACTGAGGAGGACAGACTGCCTGCTCCAGGCAGCGAGCTGGTGGAACCCAGAAAGCGGACCCAACATTTGGTCCAGTCTGGCCAGCCTTGGCAGTGGTGGCCCACTCCTCCCAACCCCTCTGCTGGGACTGTTTACCTGGCTAAATTTAAGCATCCACCCTCTCATTCCAGTCTGACCCACTGGCTCTAGGTCTCACCCTCCTGGCCACTGGGCAGCATTTCCAGGCTTGCTGGCCCTTGTGGTTGCAGCTGGGTCTTTCCCAGCTGTGCAGCCGAAGTTCTCTTCCAGACTTTCTAAAGTCGGCCTCTCTCCTTCCTGTGTCTCCCCTCAGGGCTTTCTTCTCACCTCTTTGTGGAAGCTGATCAGTACTGGGGAAGGCTCGCCTCTGACCGCCCCCCCAAATATCAGGCACAGGAACCCTCGACTCCAGCCTTGGCTGAGATCCTCATGCTGACTGTAACTCTCGCCAACCCAGCCCAGGGCCCTAAAGACACGGGGGTGTTTCTTAACCCTCCACACCCCAGGAAAACCCAGCCCGCCTGTGTGTCCTGTTCTTGCATGAAGTTTCTGGGAGAGGTTTGTTGGGGTGCGTTGTAGCATCTCCTCTGGGGACTCAGTTGTCTCTCCTGTCACATGGGGTTTTGGATTGCCCTGGAGGCCTCTTTCAGTTCTAATAGACGGTTGTTTCCAACAGCTTTGGCTGGTTCCATTTTGGAAATCCCTCTGCTGTGGCCCAGGCCTGGGGGTGGGTGGCCACCAATGAAAGGAGGGCCGTCCCCACCAAGGACGGCGGGCATCTCACACGGTTCGTGTTTCACCCCCCATGGCTTCAGACAGGGCTTGTGGTCCAGCCAGGGACTAGGTTGTGCTCCTGGCTCTGGCCTCAAGGGCCCCTGTGTTTAGTCAGCATCCCAAGATGAAGTGCGGAGGCCCTGTCTCCAGCTGCTGGAGACCTGGGGGCCAGGGCCCAGGGTCTCTTCTCTTCTGTGGCTTCCTTGAACCACAGAAATGCTAACCCTCGAAGGTCACTCCCATTTGACTAATACGGTTGGGGATTTCCTGAGGTCTGGGCTTCTATCTAGTCAAAGCTATGGTTTCTTGAGTACTCATGTATGGATGTGAGAGTTGGACCATAAAGAAAGCCTAACACTGAAGAATTGATGCTTTTGAACTGTGGTGTTAGAGAAGACTCTTGAGAGTCCTTTGGACTACAAGGAGATCAAACTGGTCCATCCTAAAGGAAATCAGTCCTAAATATTCATTGGAAGCACTGATGTTGAAACTGAAGCTCTAATACTTTGGCCATCTGATACAAAGACCTGACTCATTTGAAAAGACCCTGATGCTGGGAAAGATTGAGGGCAGGAAGAGAAGGGGACAACAAAGGATGAGATGGCTGGATGGCATCACCAACTTGATGGACATGAGTTTGAGTAAGCTCCGGGAGTTGGTGATGGACAGGGAAGCCTGGAGTGCTGCAGTCCATGGAGTTGCAAAGAGTTGGACACAACTGAGCAACTGAACTAAACTGGGCTTCAGTTTGAGAAGTTCTTGGTTTTACAGACTGTAGGCCCCGAGTCACATCTGAGTGATCTGGAACATCCAATGAGTAAGTTTGCTCTCAGGATTACTAGGGGAGCAAAAGACACAAGAACATAACTTCCCTCTGAGCATTACTAGGGGAGCAAAAAGCATGAGAACAGGACTTCTCTGGTGGTGCAGTGGTTAAGAATCTGCCTGCCAGTGCAGGGGACATGGGTTCAATCCCTGGTCCAGGAAGATCCCACTTGCCATGGGGCAAGTAAGCCCGGGAGCCCCAACTACTAAAGCCCGCACCCCAGAGCCCATGCTCCTCAGGAAGAGAAGCCCTTGCACTGCAACTAGAGAGTAGCCCCCACGCGCCGAGACTAGAGAAAGCCCGTGCAGCAACAGAGACCCAGCACAGCCGAAAATAAAATAGAAAGTGCACCATTTAAATAAAAAGAAATGAGAGACTCCCCTGATGGTCAGATGGTTAAGAATCTGCCTTGCAATGCAGGGGACACGGGTTTGATCCCTGGTCAGACGAAGATCCCGCGTGCCGCAGGGCAACCAAGCCTGTGTGCTGCAACTAGAGAGCCACGCCACAGTGAAAGATCCCAAGATCCCATGTGCCACAACTAAGACTCGACACAGCTAAAACACACACACACACACACACACACACACACACACACACAGATTATGCAGTATATAATACAAATATAATAAAAATCACTTTATATTGAAAAGAAACGAGAACAAAGCTTTTCTGATACGAACTTGGGGTGACCCTGTTCCCTCCTGAGTCTCACTCTGCTCTCCTTTTGGGGGGAGGCTTTGGGGGAGGAGCTGCAGAGCACCCCGGGCTCTGTTCCCGCTGCCGCCACCCCCCCCCCCGCCCCCGCCATTTCTCCTCCCAGGAGATACCTGGAGATGTCAGGTTTCCCGTCACTGAGGGAGGCTGATGGAAGTCAAGCCCCATTCGTGGAATCATCTCTGAGATGCTCGTTGGGAAGTTTCTCCTGGGAAACTTTGAGCAATCATT
Source organism: Odocoileus virginianus (assembly GCF_023699985.2). Classification (NCBI taxonomy): domain Eukaryota; kingdom Metazoa; phylum Chordata; class Mammalia; order Artiodactyla; family Cervidae; genus Odocoileus; species Odocoileus virginianus. The sequence goes on from NC_069696.1 coordinate 5,019,850, forward strand.
ACTAAATACTTCATATAGATCTTGTTTGGGGTATAAGACCTGCATTCAAAGTGATAAAACCTTTGAAGAGCTTTTGCGTTTAAGTGTAGGGCTAGAAATGTCCTAGCCCACTGAGGGGCAGGAGCTGGTGGATGGGGTGGGGGTTCTAAATGGTTCTGTGGGCTCTGCCCTGAGTCCACAGGCTGTGGGCAGCTCAGAGAGTGGAGGCTGGAGCCAGCCACCTGCCCGGCTTCTCTGTGCCTTGATGTCCTCACTTGTAGGTGGAAACAGTAACTTCCTGTTCCTCTCGTGTGGTAGCTGGTGGAGTAGCTGGTGGTGAGGATCAGGGCTTCCAAGGATCAGAGATTGTAAAGCTCTAGGCTCTGCGGGACTGGAGGTATTATGGCGGGGTGCGTATTGTTGACTGTGATGTTGTCGGGGAGGCACCTAGAACCCTCAGTCCAGCCCCACCACCTCTTGCTCCCATGAGCAGAACAGCCACTGCTTAGGTCAGCCTCAGTCAGTCCTGGAAGGGAGTGACTGTCACGGGTGTCGACTATGTCCTGTCAGGCACGACATCCAAGGGACAGAGGTTCCAGCAGCAGGGGTGGGTGTTTGGGGTCGGCTGTCATGTAGGGAAGGAAAAGTAGAACCCCCTCGGGATGCTGATCAGAGCTGTAGGGTTGGGGGTTGAGCAGGGCCCTGGCAGGGGAGGAGGGGTCTCACGGACCCCCATCTCAAACACGTGTGTCCTTTCAACTCAGCAGATGCCCGGACAGCCCCTGTGTTTGGAAACCACTCAGTATCTTGACATGTTGTCTCTTTCTTAAAAGGGTTACCCCTGTGAAATCACATCTGAAGTAAGCTTTAAATGCACAGAGGGAGTTACCACGTGGGTGTCTCCCTTCTTCCCAGGCCAGGGCCATCCACCCTGTGAGACGGGGTGCAGCACCTATGAAGGGCTTCGCTATCAGGTGTGTCCCGGAACCAGCAGAACCAACCTGCAGGGGGGACATGGGGGAGGAGGGGGTGGTCGCCAGCAGTGGGGGAGGCTCGCATGCACACTGGAGAGGCTTTCCCACCTCAAAGCATTTAAATTCACCCACTCAGCCCCACCAAACCCCTCTGCTGGCTGGATGCTGGCCGAGACCTTCCTGGTGGCATCAGGGGACCTCGGGCTGACAAGCGGGGCTCCACTGGCTTTCTGGGTGACTGGCCCTTCTCCAGGATGGAGGTGATGCCTCACCTGGTCGGGGAGGGAGGTGGCAGATGGGTTGAGTCTGTAAATGTCACAGCATGGAGTTCACAATCCCCAGCCGTGCTCCTGACCTAGCCTCCAGCTGCTCGAGAGTCCCACCTCTGAGTGTCAGGTTCAGAGCTTTCCTGCAGTTTCTCTGTGCCTTTCCCAATGTGAACACCCTTCTTACCTCCACCGCTGTGGTCGCAGGCTCCCCCGTGGCCTGGTCCTGCCATCCTGTCCACGTGGGCACAGGTGATGCTGTTCTCCCTGTGCTGGACCCCTGCCCTCAGGTGTCAGCGGCAGCTTTGCCCCCTGCCCACCCCAAAACTCTCTATTCCTGGCTCTCTGCTCTAGAGCACCCATCACTGCCTCTAACTCTGGTTTGCTAGTTCCTGTTCAACGTCTGCCGCCCCACGTCTGTCATGCTCTCCATGGAGTCCTCGGAGCTGAAACCCTGCTGAGGATCAGGGCTGGGCTTAAAAGCCTTCCCGGAATAGCTGTTGACTGTTGATCTTATGGCAATGAGCTTTGTAATTGTGTAGTATGTTCTTCGCTAGAAAGAGACCTATTTTGCCTTAAAAAAAATAAAATGCCATCCTTAATGATTTTCTGTGGATTGAGTTGGATTGCATTATTCATGTAATAAATATTGGTCCAGGCATGTCCCAAGTGCTGAAGACATAAGATACAGTTCCTAGATTTTGTTCTAGTAATTCTTTCTTTGTACAAATAGTAAGTGTGCAGAATTCTAAAACCTCTTGAGTCTTCTATCCTCCCATCTTTGCTTAGGGGCTTCACTGGTGGCTCCATGGTAAAGAAGCCGCCTGCCAGTGCAGGAGAGGCGGGTTTGATCCCTGGGTCAGAAAGATCCCCTGGAGAAGGGAATGGCAACCCACTCCAATATTCTTGCCTGGAGAATGTTATGGACGGAGGAGCCTGGGGGGCTACAGTCCACGGGGTCGCAAAGAGTTGGACACAATTGAGCAACTAAACAACAACATCTCCTGTGGTGAAGACCCCATCTGTGACAGTGCACACACACACGTCACTGGTGGTTTGGGGGTGCAGTGGATGATGGACACACCCACGGCCCCTGCAGTGGATGTGCAGAGTCTTAACCACTGGACCACCACCAAGGGACGTCTCCTTGTTCAGTCTTTACTGCACAGACGTGTGCAAGCATGTATGCATTTTCAAACACATGTGTGTACTTCTTATTACCAGCTCGTCTTCCTTCTAGATGGCAATGCTTGGAGGGCAGGTGCCGGGCCTGTCCTCACCTTTGGTGCCTGTCGGGCCTGGCCATAGCAGGTGCCTGGGAGTGTGGACGAAAGTCCTGGGGGCACAGTTGCGTGCGGGTCCTGGCGTGTAGCTGTGTCTCTGCAGAGAAGGCCTGGTGGTTCCTCCGCCTCTCAGGCTCACGAGCCTCCTGGTGAGAGGAACATCGGTACCACTTTTCTTTCCTTATGGTCCCCAAACCATGTTTCCAGACCTCGACACTGTTTATTTTGGACCTGGTAATTCTCTGCTGTAGCAGCTGTCCTGTCTACTGTGGGTTGTTGAGCAGCGTCCCTGAGCTCTGCCTGCTAGATGCCAGCAGCATTGCCTCCCAGTGACCAGAGACGAAAGTGTCCCCAGACACAGCCATTTATCCCCAGGGGGCAAAACTGACCCTGTCTGAGAACCGGTGTTCTAAAGTGTTTCTGTGACTTTCAGAGAATCTTTTCTTGTGTCCAGTTCCCCCGAATCCTTTGGAACGATTGTCCATTTTGCATCCTGTCTTGGTGCTCCTGCCGGGCGGGATGTGAATTATAGCCCCAGCTCTCCCACCGGCTATTCGTCCCTGGTCCACTCCCCAGGGACATCACTCACCAGCTCCTGGATGGTCGCCCTGCTGCCCCACATCCCTCCCCTGCTGAGCATTCTTTTCTTTATTAGTATTTATTTATATTTGGCTGTGCTGGGTCTTCCTCGCTGCTCTCGAGCTTTCTCAAGTTATGGCGAGGGGAGCTACTCTCTATCTGTGGGGCACAGGCCGGGCTTCTCATTGCGGTGGCTTCTCTTGTTGCAGAGAACGGGCTGTAGGTGTGTGGGCTTCAGTAGTTGTGGGGTGTGGGCTCGGTCGTTTTGGAGCATAGGGTCAATAGTTGTGGTGCAAGGGCCCAGCTATCCCGCAGCGTGGGGGATCTTCCTGGACCAGGAATCCTACCAGTGTCCTGTGCATTAACAAGTGGATTCTTAACCACTGGACCACCAGGGAAGTCCCCCTGCTCAGCATTCTTGAGTGACTCCTCCTGTCCCTACTCAGCTCACAGAGTATCTTTACTCTGGGTTCAATACCTTCAATCCTGCCCCTAATGACCTTCCCAGAGTCCTCTCTGCTCCCCTGTGCTTCAGCCAAGCCAGAGTCCTGCCCCACCCCACCCTCTTCCTGTGGACACCTCAGATGCCAGCCCCCTGCCCGCCTCTGTCGGAAAGGACCCCTCTGGCTGGGAGCTGGCTGGGAAGGGCTGCTTCTGTTCAAAGCTCACCCGTGGGGTCCTTTTCACACTTGGTCTTACATTGTGATCACTTGTGTTCGCATCTCATCCTTGCTCCCAGCCACATGGCTGGTTACACCACGTTCTCATCACATCTTAGATGAGGCCCTGTGTTCTGCCAGGACTGTGCCAGGAGCACCTCAGGGAGGTGCCCGGCTGAGAGCGGGTCCCCTGAGAGTGGGGTGTCAGCAGAGGGGCCACTGTGTGCCGAGCAGTTGTTTAGACAGTGTCAGCCTGGATGTCAGCCTTCCAGGCTTCAGGGCAGCACAGCTGTGACCTTGAGGCGTGTAAAGCCTTCACCCCCTGCCCCAGCTTCCTGTCCCCTGAGCAGTGGGGAGCACACAGCCTCTGGGGGCAAGTGGATGGACCTGAGTTAGAACCCTGACTTGGCCGTTCACACCTGAGGACCTCACCCCAACTCCTGAGCTTTTCTGAGCTCCCCGTTCTTTGTCCTGTAGACAGGGATAATAAAGGCCATCTCCTAGGGTTATTTATCCTGAAAATCCACTGTGATTGTTTGTGTGAATTAGGGCCATCCAGGGTCAGCCCCCTTCTTTAACTCTTCACTGAACAAAGTGAAGGTGTCAGGGGCTTGTTACCCAGATGCTTCAGGACCCGTTCAGGGTTTGAGCCACAAGAACTGCGTGTCTGTAACTTGGTTTGCTTTGACAGTGAGGAGACAAAGGAGATATGAAAATACACCTCCGTGACAGCTGCCTTCACAAGGAGCTCTTCCCAAGAGCTCCGGGCTCCAGGCTCTGCGAATTTCCCTTGAGGGACCTTATCTGAGTGGGTTCTCTGAGAAGTCCCCGAAATCAGCATTGTTACTACTCAACAGTATTGATAAATTAATAAGCCGATGGGTTCACAGTGTGCCCTTCATGCCTACCTCACACAGCTGTGGAACTAAGTGAAACCGTGTGCATGAAAGTGGCTTCCACCCACCATGAGGCTCTGTTCATCAGAACGGGAAGGTGACCCAGAGACAGCCCCAGGCTGACTCCCGCCTGGCAATGGGCTTCTCGTTTCTCTGTGTCTAAGAAAGTCTTTGAAAACTTTGTGGGAGCTTGTCTGGTGAGGCTAAACCCTATCCCAAAGTTTCAGTAAGAAGTTACACCCTATAACTAGAAAGCCAGGCTTTTTTTTTTTTTTTCCATTTTATATTTTCCTGTTTCACTGTCTTGGCATTGGAAAGTATTTCTGGAAAAAAAAAATCATCAACATTAACACGAATGTGTTTATCATGAGTGAGTAAATCTAATCTCTAAATGCAGCATTTAAATCAACTTCTGCAGCCCAATAGGAGCCCGACTGTGGCCTCAAAACTCAGCGGCAGTGGGACTTCCCAGGCGGTCCACTGGTTAGGACCCCATGCTTCCAATGCAGGGAGCACAGGTTCCGTCCCTGATTAGGGAACTAGATCCTACATGCCACAACTGAAGGTCCGGTGTGCCACATGTAAGACCTGGCACAGCCAAGTAAATAAAAATAAATATTAACATCCTTAGAGTACTACCCTGGGGGTCCAGTGGTTTAGAATCCACCTGCCAATGCCGGGGACATGGGTTTGATCCCTGAGTCCACACGCCCTAGAACCTGCGCTCTGCAACAAGAGAAGCCACCACAATGAGAAGCCTGCACACAGCCGCTGGACAGCAGCCCCCACTCCAACCAAGACTCAGCGCAGTCAAAAAGAATAATAAGTAAATCATTTTTTTAACCAACCTCAATTTAAGAGAGTCCATAGAGGCCATTATGAGGATTAAACTAAATGCATGGAAAGCACCTAGCAGGCATTGCCTATAGATGTTCACACTAATTATGCTCCTCGTGTGTGCTCAGTTGTTCAGTCGTGTCTAACTCTGTGACCCCATGGACTGCAGCCCGCCAGACTCCTCTGTCCATGGGATTCTCCAGGCAAGAATGCTGGAGTGGGTTGCCATGCCCTCCTTCAGGAGATCTTCCCAACCCAAGGATCGAACCTGAGTCTCTCATGTCTCTTGCTTGGTATGCAGGTTCTTTACCACTAGTGCCACTTGGGAAGCCCAGTTATGCTTCCAGTGAAAATGTGTCAGTCGCTCAGTCATGTCTGACTCTGTAACCCCGTGGACTTGTAGCCTGCCAGGCTCCTCTATCCATGGGTTTCTCCAGGCGAGAATACTGGAGTGGGTTGCCATTTCCTTCTCCAGGGATTGAACCCAGGTCTCCTACATTTAGGCAGATTCTTTACAGTCTGAGCCACCGGGGAAGGACAGCCACATGAATCACTCCTGTGCAGTTGCCGGGGACTAGCTCTGCTGACATCATCAGAAGCCAGGTTGTGTCTGGAGGGAAGGGGTCATGTTGGTGTTATTTTCACACTTTGGTGTGGCATCAGTAAAACTACACAAACATGTCAGCTCCACAGTAATCTGACTGCAGCGACTTCGCATTTTCAGGTGTCGCTTGCTCTACAGTGACCAAGCCAGTAGAATCCTGGTCTCAACCTTGCCAGACAGATTGGGGGTGTTTTCTTTCCAGTGAGATTGTGGAGGTGCACGGCTGACTATGCCAGGCGCTCAGGAAGAGCCTTAAGTGGTCTCTCGGTTTTATTGGTGAAACCTGCAAGGCTGCTTTTGAGGAAACGTCCTGAGCTGTTTGTATCTGGTGGCTGGGGAAAGTCTTGGCGGTGTCAAAACTCATAAGCTTCTTTCATTCAGGCTTCTTTGTTTCTTTACTTGCTGCCCTGTATTGCCATAACTGTATGATGGAGGGGAGGGCTTAATTTTTATTTTATTTTTTAATTGATTTATTCTCTGTCTGCACTGAATGGCATGCAGGATCCTACTTCCCTGACCAGGGATCAAACCAGTGGCCCCTGCAGTGCAAGTGCAGAGTGTTAACCACTGAACCACCAGGGAAGTCCCTTACTTTTTCTTTCAATTTAATTGAAGTATCATTTGCATGCAATAAAATTCATACCTTATTAAGAGTACAGATTAACAAATTTGGACAAAGTCATGCAACTACATCACCAAACAAGAGATTTCTGTTTTCCTGGAAAATCCCCTGGTCTCCTAGTCTCTCCATGCTAACACCCACTGACAGTCAGGCAAACACTGATCTGATTGATGTCATTCTAGTTTTGCCTGTTCTGGAATTTCACATAGGGGCTTCCCAGGTGGCTTAGTGGTAAAGAATCCACCTGCCAAGCAGGAGATGCAGGAGACTCGGGTTCGATCCCAGGATTGGGAAGATCCCCTGGAGTAGGAAATGGCAACCCACTCCAGTATTCTTGCTTAGAGAATCCAGTGGACAGGGGAGCCTGGCAGGCTACAGTCTATGGGGTAGCAAAGAGTCAGACACAACTGAGTGAGCACAAAATTTCACAAAAACAGAATTGTACCAGAATTATTTGGGTTTTCGTATCAGCTCTTTGGTGTTCAGCTTCTTTTGCTTGGTGTAGTATCTGTGAGATTTTTCCTTGTTGCTGAGGTTATTAATAGCTCATTTCTTTTGATTGCTGTGTTATACCTGTACCATTGAATTCACCTTGGACAGACATTTAGGTTATTCTCAGTTCAGTTCAGTCGCTCAGTCGTGTCCAGCTCTCTGCGACCTTATGGACTGCAGCACGCCAGGCTTCCCTGTCCATCACCAACTCCTGGAGCTTACTCAAACTCATGTGCATCGAGTCAGTGATGCCATCCAACCATCGCATCCTCTGTTGTCCCCTTCTCTTCCTGCCCTCTGTCTTTCCCAGCATCAGAGTCTTTTCTAATGAATCAGTTCTTTGCATCAGGTGGCCAAAGTATTGGAGCTTCAGCTTCAACATCAGTCCTTCCAATGAATATTCAGCACTGATTTTCTTTAGGATGGGCTGGTTGGATCTCCTTGCAGTCCAAGGGACTTTTAAGACTCTTCTCCAATACCACAGTGCCAAAGCATCAGTTTTTTGGTGCTCAGCTTTCTTAATAGTCCAACTCTCACATCCATACATGACTACTGGAAAAGTCACCTTTATCAGCAAAGTAATGTCTCTGCTTTTTAATATGCTGTCTAGGTTGGTGATAGCTTTTCTTCCAAGGAGCAAGCATCTTTTATTTTTTTATTTTTATTTATTTATTTTTGCATCTTTTAAGTTCATGGCTGCAGTCACCATCTGCAGTGATATTGGAGTTCAAGAAAATAAAGTCTGTCACTGTTTCCATTGTTCTAGACGTTGGTTAATGTGACAGTCCCTGTCTTTTAATTGTCCTGCTTAGTCTATTTACATTTAATTTAATATAGCCTTTCAACTTTTTGTTTTGAAATCATTTTAGACTTATAGAAATGTTGCAAAAATAATTGTTTCCCGAGTGTTAACCTTTTCACATAACCATAGCACAGATTCCAACTGCAGGAAATTAACATTGCTACAGTATTATTAAGTGCTTCGCAGATCTGCTTCCAGTTTCACCAGCTTTTCCCTAATGTCTTTTTCTGGCCCCGGGTCCAGTCCAGCCCTGAGTCTCACATGAAATTCAGCTGTCACGTCCCCTCAGTGCCCTCCAGTCGGTAACACTGTCCCTTTCGTCCTCCTTGACCTTGACAGTTGGGTGTGTGCACCTGCACCCCCCCAACCCCCCCAGGGTGGATTACTCCTCTTTTTCTCTTGAGCAGGTGGTGGTTGTGCATGTCGAACGGGAATACTCAGAGGGGATGCTGTGTCGTCCTCGCGGGGGTGCGTGATGTCAGCTTTCCTACCACTGGGGATGTTAACTTTGGATCAGTTAATGCAGTTTTTGTTATGGTTTGGTTGAAGTCTGCCATGTTGATATTTGCTTTCTGTGCATTCCCTCCCTGCTTGTGTGTGTGTGTGTTGGGGGGTGCTGTCTCAAGTGTGTTGTGTCTTGTTCTGGTAGACAGTTAAATTACTGGCTAATCACTGGTGCCAGTGTTACTGGTGTGGCACTTAGCGTGGGTCTGTCCACAGCACAGACTTTAACTTGGCAGGACTCAAACGCCATCTTTCCTGTAGGTCTTGTTAGGACTTGGTTTTCTTTTTTTTTTTTTCCATTTTAAAAAATATTTATTTATTTAATTCTGGCTCTGCTGGTCTTGGTTGCTGCATGCAGGCTCTTCCCTAGTTGCGACGAGCCGGGGGCTGCTCTTCATTGTGGTGCAAGGGTTTCTCGTTGCATTGGCTTCTCCTGTTGCGGAGCACAGGCTCGAGGGTATACCAGCTTCAGTAGTTGCGGCTCACGGGTTCACTAGTTGTGGCCCCCCGGCTCTAGAGCACAGGCTTCAGTAGTAGGGTGCACAGGCTTAGGTGCTGCAGCAGTATGTGGGATCTTCCCGGACCAGGGATTCAACCCGTGTCCTCTGCATTGGCAGGCAGATTCTTAACCACCTAACCACCGATTTATACTTACTTACTAATGCCCTAGCGGTGTTAATTTCCTGCTGTCAGAATCTGTGCTCTGGGAAGTTCAGTTTCAGATTTTATTAGACTGTGTTTAGAAGAGGTCTTACTCAAGGGGCAGGGGGACACCCAGGGCCTGGGAGCAGGAATGATTCTGGGGCTTCTGCACAGTGTCCAGGCCACCTAACGGTGGCCCCCTGGGGATGTTTTCATTCAGTCCTGTTCCCTGATCTTTTCTCCACACGTGCCTTCCAGTGAATGGGTCCTATGGTCTTTGGAGGTCTCTGACCCCTGCTTCTCCACGTGTGGTCATTTCCGAGATGCAGGAGCCTGTGGGCACCTCTCGTGTCACGTTTTCGGTGTGTGTCCCGGGGACAGTTTCCGCCAGCTCCGTGGTAACCAGACATCCTGTGCTCAGGCTCAGGGTATGGGAGGCAGGTGAGAAGAAATGCTTCATGACACAGATTCAGGGACCCACCAGGGTCTCCCCTTGGTAACTCTTGGCCACCCCTATCCAGGCTCCGCAACCAAGCGTGCTCCCTTCCCCTAATTTCTTTTGGCACCTTTTTCTCACCATGCTGTTCAACGCGGTGGAGTTAGCTACTCAAAATGCCAAAGATGCTGTAACCCAAGGGGTTCTTTGGAACAGATGACTTAATTTGAGAACTCTTTATTCTACTTTGTGGCAAAATGCTATCCTAGGTGCTGCTGAAGCAGACATGACTAAGACAATCCCTGCCTCGAAGGAGAAACAAAGAAAGCAAAGACATCTGTTACAGTGCAGAGGCATTCATTAGCACAGATACCTCGGGAGCGGCATTGAACTTCTACTTCCTCGTTTCTGAAGGAGGTTGAGAGCTCACCTTGAGGGGTCATTGTGAGGTTGTTTAAGAATGAAGTACAACTAGTTTCCTGTGAATTTATTTGTTTGTCTTCTCTAACGGCTCCTAGGACGTTGGAATATAAACTTTAGTGTGCTGTTTGGACTTAGCTACTCTCTCAGTGGAATGATCTGGTATTTCTTGGAGCCTGGGGACTCTGTGAGAAAATTGTTGTTGTTGTTCAGTGGTAGCTAATTGTGTCCTACTCTTTGCGACCCAGTGGACTGCAGCACACCAGGCTTCTCTGTCCTTCACCATCTCCCAGAGCTTGCTCAAACTCGTGTCCGTTGAGTCGGTGATGCCATCCAACCATCTCACCCTCTGCTGTCCCCTTCTGCTCCTGCCTTGATCTTTCCCAGCATCAGTCTTTTCCAGTGAGTCGGCTCTTCACAGCAGGTGGCCAAAGTATTGGAGCTTCAGTTTCATCATCAGTCCTTCCAGTGAATACTCCTGTGACATGGGGCCTTTTAGACAGTCCCGAGAAACGATAGATTTATACCTCTCTTGCTTCGTGGTGTCTTCTGTCTGTTCCGAGGGAGCTGTCCCTTCCTCTCGCCCTGAGTGCCTTATTTGGCCTGTGATGAGCATCTCAGCAGGAAATGGCCCAACTTCACCAGGGTGCCTTCCTGTCTTAGGTCCCATGAGCCCTTTGGTTATCACTTTGCAATGAAGTATGGAACACTGGTCAGTCCTCCAATGACATTGTGTTTATTAGTGTGAACTGTGCTAATATATTCTGTTGTGCTATTCTCGCACCCCTCTGGGGACCACGATCTCTGATTTGGCATGTCATCTTTTTGGAAACACTTTAAACAGCAGTGAGCCTCAGCGCCGCGGCACCAACAGTGGACCCTGCTCAGCTGAAGTGACAACAGTGTGAACAATGGTGACCAGATTGTCTCATTCAGAAGCAGTGACAGTTCTGTCACTGAAGTGTGCTTGGCTGACAGCATTGAAATTTGCATTTGATTTCAGAGTTGTTAGACTGTGATAGAATGTCCTGGAATATTGACTTTGACGGATGGTGGCTTCCTAGAACTGTGTGCTTTATGCAGAAGGACTGAGAAGGCTGGCCACCACTCTCTGTCCACAGAAGGGGTGCAAGGAGGAGGAGGGTGAAGGGAGGAGGGGGGTGCAGGGAGGAGGAGGGGGTGCAGGCAGGAGGACGGAGGCCCTGCTGGCTGGGAGGCTCCTTGCTCATATGGCCCCCAGCTGCTGGGTGGCTCTCTGGCGAGTCCCTCACCCAGATGTTTGCTCAGCACCCAGGCCAGGCTCTGGCTGACTCTCAAACATCCCAATAACGGAAACCATCTCAGAGGAGGCTGTGTTTTCAGCCAGTGGCTCTGGCTGAGGTCGGCAATGGCTCTGACAGTCCAGATAGTTACTGGACAGGCAGGAGGCGCAGACGGCCAAGGAGGATCGAAGGCTGCTTCTGACTTCCCTCCAGACAGACTGTGAGATGCTGGAAGTCACCTCACCCTTCCTTCTGGACTGCACTTGCCACTTGTAACTGGGGAGGATGGTAGGTTCCACACAGGGGGTTGAGCTTCAGAAAGTTGAACAGAGGACAAACTCAGCTCAAAGTGCTGTGGCCAAGTGGGAGTCGTGGTTCTCTCTGGGTGATGGCTTTTGTTTGTTTTCGTTGAAGTACAGTTGATTTACAAAGTTGTGTTAGTTTCTAGGTGATAGAGTTTTAAAAAGTATTTACTTATTTATTTGGCTGTGCCAGGTTTTGGACACGGCATGTGGGATCCAGTTCCCTCACCAGGGATGGAACCCAGGCCCCCTGCAGTGGGAGTGCAGAGTCTTAGCCACTGGACCACCGGGGAAGTTCCACGTGATAGAATTTGAAGTGCTGTTTCTTCCCATTTCTAATTCTTACTTTCTCACATTTCTGGCAGTGAGCATGTGATAAAGTAAAACCCCAAAGTTACTTTTAATGATGCAAATGCTAATTAATTGTGGTAAAAACTTTAAAATATGTGGTATGTACTAGAATAACAGATTTCTTACTTGAATTTGGTCAATCACACCTTCTCGGTGTATTGATTTTTGTTTGTTTGCTTTTGTTTCTTGTGCTTTTCTTGGTGTGTTGAAAGGAAGCTTGGAATGCCAGTTGTTAGACCAATGTTAACACTTACTGTTAGTGGTGACACATGATCTAAATGAAAGGGCAGCGTCCCTGGTCACTGCGACCCTATGAACTGTAGCCCACCAGGCTCCTCTGTCCATGGGATTTCCCAGGCAAGAATACTGGAGTGGGTTGCCATTTCCTCCTCCAGGGGATCTTCCTGACCCAGGAATAGAACCCATGTATCTTGCATCTTCTGCATTGGATTCTTTACTGCTAGCGCCACCTGGGAGACTCTCAAACTGGGTAGGAGAAAGCAGAATGCTTTCCTTTCAGCATGGAATCTGGAAGCATAAGAACTTAGCAACTTGGGGCGCTGAAAAGCTTGTGTTCTTACAGAGTCTCTTGGGGCAGGGTTGGGGGGGTGTAGAAAAACTCCTTCAATGTATTCAGTTACCTGATAGGTTCACAGACATTATTGCAGCAACATGCACATGATGTAAGATTTACCTTTGTAACCACTTTCAGTGAACAGTTCTGTGACTGGAAGTACACTCACATTGTCATGCACTGTCACCACCATCATCTCCAGAACTTTCTCATCTTCCCAAGCTGAGACTTGGTCTCCATTCAACACTAGCTCCCCCTCCCCTCCCCCAGCCCAAGGTAACCACCGTCTGCTTTCTGGCTCTGTGAACTTGCCTGTTCTTGGGACCTCAGATAAGTGGGATCATGCAGTGCTTGTCCTTTTGTGCCTGGCTTGTTTCTCTCAGCACAAGGTCCTCAAGGCTCATCCTTGTGTCATTGTGTGCTTGTACAATATTTTGTTTATCCAGTCATCCATCAATGGAAGAGTATTGTTTTTTAAAGTTTCTCTAGTTAAGGTCTTCAACATTTTTAAAAAATTACCCGACCGTGTGCCTGTCTGAAGTGCCTTGATGATCTGATTCATCTCTGTGTTTCTAGGGCAGTGCCAGCCGGTCAGCAACGTGCCAAATGAGTGAGTAGACAAATAAACCCGCTGGTGCTTTGATCCAAATATTTGCCCAGGAGTCAGAACCCAGCCCTTCACCTGAACCCCATTTTCTGGGCTACAGATCAGTACTTCTCTGAGTGTTCTCACCTGTGACAGGAGGGAGGTAATGTTTGCTACTAGATTCTTTGCTTGATCCTGTGCTCTCTGAGCTTGTCAGGTTAGGGTTGTTGTTGAAACAGTCAGGATTAATAATGCACCTTTTCTCCCCCTAGAATGTTTTCATGAATTTAAGAAATTAAAAAGCTGCTCCATTTAAAACCATTCAAGAGGTTCCATGGATTTATGTTTTTTTTTTTTTTAAAAGAAAGAGGGCTTCCCTGGTGGTCCAGTGGTTAAGAGTCTGCCTCGCAATGCAGGGGACACAGGTTCAATCCCTGGTTCAGGAAGATCCCACACGCCGTAAAGCAGCTCAGCCCGTGCACCACAACCATCGAGCCCGTGCTCCAGAGCCCAGGAGCTGCAACTCTGAGCCCAGGAGCTGCAACTACTGAGCCCAGGAGCTGCAACTACTGAAGCTCACGGGCTGCGACTGCTGAAGCTCACGTGCCCTAGAAACCGTGCTCTGCAACAGGAGAAGCCACTGCAGTGAGAAGCCTCTGCACCACAACGAGAGAGTAGCCCCTACTCTCTGCAACTAAAGAAAGCCTGCAGGCAGCAACGAAGACCCAGCACAGCCCAAATAACTAAAATAAATAGATAAAATTATTTAAAAAAAAAAAAAAGAAAGAAAAGAAAGACCCAGGGACTTCCTAGGTGGTCCAGTGACTAAGATTCCTCACTCTCGATGCAGGGGCTCCGGTTCCATCCCTGGTCTGGGAGTTAAATCCCACTTGTCACAACTAAAATCGAAGATCCCTCATGCCTCAAGTAACACCCAGTGTAGCCAAATAAATATTAAAAAAAAAAAAAAAAAACAGAAAGAAAAGAAAGAACCAGTTACCTGGACAGGAGATAATGTGACATGTGTGAAACCTGCATCCCGGTCCAGGTGAGCTGCAGTTGCGTCCTCCTCCTGAACTTGGGCCACTGGTCACCTCCTCTCTCCTTCCTCTGTTCTTTTCTGAGACCCTGAACCACTCTCTTTTCTTCTCCTATATAATTTTTTCTGACTGTACCTGGTCTGTTCTCTCTGGATGAACGATTCCTGAAGCTTTATCTCTGCCCAGACTTCCCTCCCAAGGGTCCCTCCTGTGTCAGCTGCCTCTCGGGGTCTCTCCCTGAGACATCCCCTCATCTGGGAACTTCAGTCCCACTGTGCTCCCCAAGAATCCCACTTTATGCCTCCTGGTCCCCCAACATCTCAGGAACTACTCAGCACATATTTATGAACACTGGATGATACTCAGCAAGGGGTTCCCGGTACCCCTGGGTGCATAATTAGCTGGTTAACCCCACCGTCCAGAAAATGGGCAGGCAGGGCTCAACTCCACAACCTCCCTCTGCTCCTCTTGCCATTACCACTCACATCGCTTTCCAGGGGCTGTAGCAACTGAGCACCATCCCCAAGCTGGGGGCTGAAATAGACACAGATTCTATCTATCGTCTCCCAATCCAGAGGCTGGCGGTCTGAGATCAAGGCGTCTTCAGGATGGACTTCTCTGAGGCCATGGGGACAGGGTTGGGGGGGCAAGGGGGGATCTGTCCAGGCCCCATCCCAGCTCCCTGTGATTGGCAGCAGTCTGCAGGTTCTTGGATTATAGACTCACACTCCAATCCCCCCCATCTTCCCCTGGCATCCCTTCGTGTCTCTACATTGTCTCCCCTGCCCAGGCATGTCTGTCTGTGTCCCGATTTCCCCTTTTCATAAGGACACCAGTCACATTGGATTAAAGCTTTTAATGATCTCACTTTAACTTGATCACCTCTATAAAGATCCTATTTGCAAATAAGTTCACACAGTGAATGAATGAATGAATGAGTGTGTGAAGCTGGTCTCAACCTACCTCTCCCACCTCCGTCCCATCACTCCCACTCAAGGGCTTTGTCCTCTGGCCAGACATTTGGCTTCTCAGCCTCAGGCTCAGGTTCCAGTCCCCACCCTTGTCCCCACTCAGCTCCACTTCCCTGATGGTCCCACCCACCCGGCTCCCAACACTCACAGCCCCTGCCTGGGGCCTTTTCTGTGGAGCCTTAGCTTCAGCTTCTGTTACAGCAATCTGTCATGGGACCTCACCGTTAAGAGGGATCTTACGGTGGACCGAGACCAAGATGTCTGTGTTGGATTGATTCCTTGGGATGTTTTGAGAATCCTAGCGGACCCTGGAGCCCCACCCACAGGGGTTCTGATCGGCGGGTCTGGGAAAGGACCCAGCGACTTTTACTTGTAAATGCTCCTCAGGGGGCATGTCCCTGGTGGTCTAGTGGTTGGGAATCCGCTTGCCAAAGCAGGAGACATGGGTATGATCCCTGGATCAGAAAGATCCCCGGGAGAAGGAAATGGCACCCAGTCCAGTGTTTTTGCCTGGAGAATCCCATGGACAGAGGAGCCTGGCAGGCTACAGTCCATGGGGTCGCAGAGTCAGACGCGACTGAGTGACTGAGCCACAGCCACCGCCATGTGGTATGGCGGTGTTGAAAAGCCCCTGATGCTTAGACCCTGACTAGCTTCTCAGCCTCGGCTGAGCCTGGCCGCCCCTTGAGGTCAGACGCGTCACAGAACACACGGTCCCCTTACCACTCCCAGGCGTGTGTGTGCATGACTCAGTGCTAACGAGTGCTTTCACAATTATTTCATCCTCTCTCCCTTGTTTTCTCTATGCTGTTAAATTTCCCCCCCTTTGCAAGGTAAGAAGTGCCAGGAGACCAGGGCAAGAGTTCAGGGAGCGAACCAGCGTGAACTGTTCTAGTACCAGTTTCCAAGTGCAAGCTGATGGTTGAGAAACCCGAGTGGGGGGTGCACTGGCCTCCACACACCTTGTCCCTGCCGCGACCCCTGCATGGCAGGCTGGGTCCCTCTGTACACAGGGTCAGGGGCCCCTCTGTACCCAGGGCCAGGTCCCTCTGTACCCGGCACCCCTCTGTACCCAGGGCCTGGCGCCCCTCTGCACCGGGGACCCGGCACGTCCCCGACGCGGTGTCTGGAGATGACAGGGCTCTGATTCTGGCTGTCGAGCGTGAGAGGCAGATCTGAGGAGCCGCCTCAGAGTCTCAACTTTGTCATCTGAAATGTTTCTGTTATTTTTTTTCTTTTCAGTTCGATGTTTTGCTTGGATCTTGGCCTTGAGTTTATACCCTGTATGGATGGTTTCCTCGTTCCTGCAACCTCCCTTTCATTGTAGTTGTTCTCGCGACCGGTCCTTCCTGAAACTACAGCACACCCCTCCCCTCGACCCCCCTCCAGGGATGCAGGGATGAGTCAGAGGGACCCCCCGGTCCCAGGCACCTTCACAGGGCGCCGATCCCCCATCCCATACCCGCCTCCACCTGCCTCTGCCTGCCCCTGTTTCATATATGCACGGACATTTCTTTCCACTTCTCATATCTTCTCTTCTTTTGAACAGCCTTGGACAGTATTGCTTTAGTAAGTCTTCCAGTGGGCTGCCCAGGTGCCTCAGTGGTAAAGAATTCACCTGCCAAGCAGGAGACTCGGTTCAATCCCTGGGTCGGGAAGGTCCCCTGGAGGAGAAACTGGCAACCCACTCCAGTGTTCTTGCCTGGAGAATTTCATGGACAAAGGAGCCGGGAGGGCACAGTCCATTGGGTCGCAAAAGAGTCGGACACGACTTAGTGACTCAAACAACAAGTCCTCCGGTCTTGTCAATGATCCAGCTCCTTCCTGAGGAAGCTGGGGTCTCAGAGCCCGTGCCAGAGGGGCCCTCTGGGGGCCAAGGGGACTCTAGGGGCCCTGAGCCCGGGCAGCAAACTGCGTATCTTATCTGACTGCCTGGGGAGGGAAGTGGAGCAGGGGATGGACTCCTCAGGGTCCTGGCCAGGGTGTCCCCATGATGGATTCTGGGACGTCTGGCCATGTTTCTGGTGGAGAGCTTGAAAGTCCACTGCTGTCTGGATGATCACATCTTCCAACACAGGCCAACAGATACAATACAGGCAGATCTCTTCACAGTAAAATTCAGAACACTATCCAGATTCTTTAGTAGTTTAGTACTAAACTCTCGCTGATTAAATTTTATTGGAGTTTGTAGACCATGAGCTGGGTTTGAAAAAAAAAATTTTTTTTTTGTTTTGCTGATATGTGTCTAATGGAATCTGACCTATGTTACCTCTGCCAAAGGAATTCACAGTTACCGATCAGAGTTAATGTGGCACAAAGAACTGAAAAGTTATCCTCAGGGAATGAGCAGGAGAGAGTCTCTAATGAGAACAGAGTCAGTCATTTTTGTGGCTTAATGTTGCCACATGGAATTCAGGAGGTTCAGAATAGATTCTCAAAAACAGGGTGTTCCCGTGGAAAGGGCAGAGAATTTAACCTCAGGGAGCTGGACTGGTCACTAACTCCAAGACCTGGAAACGGGCCTGACCTCTCTGTGGACCCATTTTCTTGTCTGTAACATAGAGGACTGCCTGGGCTAGACAAGTAGTTTATGAAACAGTTCTTACTGAGGGGCCAGTTTGGAGGTCCCTTCCCCTCCCCGAGTTTCAACTACACACATCATTTTTATTTCTTTTGCTTTGCCACATGATTTCTGTAGAAAAGTAGGCTTCTATTTCTTAAAAAAATAAATAATAAGTTTAAAGCCAGGGGACTAGATAATCACTACCTCTAAATCCTGGTGATTCAGTATGAGGTCTACCATCAAACTGTCCAAGATGGATGGTGTCCTCATGTTTTCAGGAAGGCTCCCTACGCTACAGGTTGGAGCCCACCAGGCTTGCATGAGGGAAGTTCATGCCCTGGGACCCTTACACTAGAGACCAAACCAAGAGCCCCACTGGGGACTTCCCTGGTGGTCCAGTGGTTAAGAATCTGCTTTCCAAGGCAGGGGAAGCGGGTTTGATCCCTGGTCGGGAAACTAAGATCCCACATGCCATTGGGCAACTGAGCCTGCGTGCCACAATTAGAGAGTCCGTGCACCACAAATGAAACCCTGTATGACGTAACAAAAATCCTGCATGCCGCAACTAGACCTGACACAACCAAATACATCAATAAGGCCCGCTGGGCAGCAGGAAGGGGAGAGTTTTCAGTGTCCTTAGACTGTGCTTAAACAGCAGTTTCTAGAACAATCGAAAACGACAAGTTTCTCCAACCCTGTGGCCATCAGAGCTGGACTGACAGCTGGCAGAGAGCTTGGAGGAGAATGTTACTGAACGGTGCACCTTCCTCAGTTGTGTCCTGTGGAATCCAGGCCCTGTGGCTATAAAATGTGGACCAAGAGAGTTTGACGGATCAAACTGACCAGGTAACTTGAAGAGAGGCAGTGAGAACGGCAATGATGGGCCAGGGTTTGCTTGTGATCAGTCTGACCTGCTGTTGATGTCTTTGGTCCCCAGCAATTCTCCTTGGTCCTGACTGGCCACAGCCCTGGGGTTTCCCCTGAGCACTTCAGTCTAATTCCAGCAAAGTCAAGGCCATCAAGAGGTTTGCTGGGAGTTTGCTGGAGAAGTTAGGGGCTCTTTTACAAATTGTCTTTGATGAACTCAGTAGTGTATTTAAAAGTATTTTTAGGTCCATCGTGGTAAACAAATTACTTCTGAACTAGATGGGAAAGATCTAAACACACCATCTAAGTACAACAGTTAGTATCAAAGTATATATCTCTGTTTGTCTTTTATCTGCCCTTAGGAATCTGTACAAACAAATGTGAACAGACTCTGGACTCTAAGAATAATATTTTCTATGCACATATATGGACAGATAAGCAAAACCTCGAGGGAGAAAAAAAACTTCTATTAAAATAAAAATAAAGATCCCCCATGGCTTTGACCTCCTTTGCTCTCTAGAGTTCCTTTATTCCACTTTGAGATGAAAGTAGTTCAGTTTCTCAGGAGATGCTGATTAAAAGTTGAACAAAAAGAAAGTCAGTCTAGACAGACATATTTACCTACCTGCCTGCCTGCCTGCCTGGCCCTGATACGAGCACAGATACAAGCACAGGTCTTTGTTTAGGACTGGGGCACTTGGCTTTTTTAAAAATTTTATTTGTTTATTTATTTGGCCACACAAGATTCTTAGTTGTGGCACTCAGGATCTTTAGTTGTAGCATGTGGGATCTAGTTCCCTGACCAGGGATTGAACCCAGGACCCCTGCCTTGGGAGTCTTAGCCAGTAGACCGCCAGGGTAGTCCCTAAAGGCACTTTGAATAAACACTCATAGGGGCACTGGGACCATGTCTTCCTCCTCCTTGCCCTCGCGGCTCCCAGATGCTATGAGATCCGGTGGGCCCTCTCCACCCCCAGCACTAGGGTCCTTCCCCCTCCCAACCCGGAGCTGCTGTTGTCTTCTGTCCAGCCATGTCTGCCTCGGAGTAGGCAGTCCCGGGAGCCCATGAAGTCACCTGGCGGCCCCCCAGGAGCAGCAGTGAGTGACCCGGGCTGGAGTTCACTGCATGTGGAGGGAGGGTGAGGGCAGCGTTGTGGTCCTCGGGACAGCATCTTGGATCCTGGGACTCACTGAGCCCGGGCCGCAGGCTGGGCTCGAGCCCTGAACCTTCTTCCTCTCCAGGATCTTGGAGCAACGGGGTCCTGGCCGCAGGGAGCCTGTGCCCCAGGCTTCTATCCACTCAAAGATGCCCGTGGAGATGGTGCCCCTGCACAGCCAGCAAGGTTCTGTCTACATTTCACTGGCTTCCAACGGCAGGAGGAACCCTTACATTGTTCCTTTCCATCTCACAAACACATTCTCTAATAAAACAGAATGACCGGAGGGGAGCAGGGACAAAGCAAACCGTTCTGGACGTCAGGGACCTGGGCCGGCCTGGCCTCCCGCTAAGGCTTTTAGCTTGTGCTTTGCTGACAAAGTGCAGCCTGGCCTGGCTGACCCGAGGGAGCAGCTGGGGCTGGAGGGAACTTGGCGGTGGACCGCATGAACCTCAGCTCCCTTCCTGGGCCGCAGCCCGGCCTCCTGCACCGAGCTCTCCGGGTAGCAGGGACCCCCCACACACACTTTGTTTCCCCGAAAAAACACAGGAGACACTCCCCCATGGGCCCCCAGGTCCCAGCTGCAGCACAGAGCAGTCAGGTGCGGGTTGGGGGCAGCTCCCAGTTCAGCCTCTTCCTTCTCCCCCACTGAGAAGGGGCCTCCATCACCATCACTGCCAAACAAATATTTACCAAGCAAAGGATAGCCTTGAGCCCACACTAATTTGTATTTTTAACAAGTCATTCATAAACTCTAGCATTTTAACTATTAGTTAGCAATTAATCCCAATAAACCAGCAGGCTCCTGTGATGTGTACCCCCTGCTGTATGGGTTGGTCAGAAGGGATACTTGTCAGCATTCTGTAGACTCTTAAACCGAGTTTAGCTCCATAAGTGACAAAGCCAGGTTTAGGCATTATGGGCCCTGCGCTCGACTGTAACCTCCACATGGATAGACTCATCGTCCTTCCAGGGAGGACCTGGGAGAGGTTCTGGAGCAGGAGCCTGGGGGAAGGGGCTTCAGTGGCCCAATTACTCTGGACCCTCTGGGGGTCTCACCCAGGCTGGCTAGTGCTTAATTTCAAGATCTTATACAGACCAAGAATAAGACTGAGGGCTCAGTTGCTCAAATCTGTCCATCTCTTTGTGTCCTCGCGGACTGTAGCTTGCCAGGCTCCTCTGTCCCTGAGATTCTTCAGACAAGAACACTGGAATGAGTTGCTACTTCCTTCTCTGGGGAATCTTCCCGGCCCAGGGATTGAACCCACATCTCCTGCATTGCAGGCAGATTCTTTACCCCTGAGTCACTGGGGAAGCCCCAAGGATAATATTTATCAGCCCCAAATTGGGGATATTTATCACCTCACTACTGCTGGCAACTCTGAAAGCTGGAGTTGGATTAAAGGATATGGCCACTGTCACCAGAACCCCTGGGGGGAGGGACAAGGCTTCAGATGGAGGTCGAAGGGCAGCTTTGTCATCCAAAGTTTTCTATTCTGGATGATTTTTTTAAAAATATTCATTTATTCAGTTGCTGTCAGGCCTTAGTTGTGGCATGCAGGCTTAGTTGCCCTGTGGCGTGTGGGATCTTAGCTCCTGGACCAGAGATTGAACTGTGTCCCCTGCGTCGCAAGGCAGATTCTTATCCACTGGACCACCAGGAAAGTCTCATGGATGATTTTTTTTTAACACATATTTGGGAGGGGGGGTGCAGGCTGTGCCAAATTTTAGTTTCAGCACCCAGAATCTTTAGTTGAGGCATGTGAACTCTTAGTTGCAGCATGTGGGATCTAGTTCCCTGATCAGGGATGGAACCCAGGTTTCCTGCACTAGGAGTGCGCAGTCTTAGCCACTGGACCGCCAGGGAAGTCTTGAGAGAGCGACTTTGAAAACAACTGATCTTTTGTTCCACAGAGTTTGTTAAAAGGATGGAGAAATGTAAGGATAGTGATGAATCCGAAAATGAGGGGTGATAAGCCCAGGACTGCAGTGAACGGGCATTCTGGGCAGTGACTCAGGAAGTGTATCAGGGGAGGAGGCTTTGGGAGCCATCCCCTGAAAGGCAGGCTTCTCTTGTTGTTTGCTCTTATTTCGGGAGTCAGGCCCCCTCAAGCTCTGCCTCAGAGGTGGTCCACTGTCTCCTGCCATGCACTTTTTCAAAGTTCATCTTCAGCAAGGTGAAGATTACTCATTCATTCCTGGAGAAGGCTGTTGAGTTTTGATAACAAGTAGCAGTGATTCTGCAAGCCTGTTTGTCACGATCTGGGTCAAGGACCCCAGCAGGTCCCGACTGACTGTGGTCCCCTCCTCCTACCATATCCACCAAAGGCACTAGGAGAGCCAGCATCAAATACTGGGGTCGAATCTGCACCGTGTTAGGTGTAATATCCTAAATGTAATCGTCATGTTTCCCCCCATCTACTTTTTGACGGTTTAAGGTCTTTCTGCAGGGGCATTGGAAAATCAGTGAGGCAGAATATGTTGGCAAGTCGTTTATACTGATGAAAACAGGCCAGGGTTGTTGTCTTGCTGTTAGTAGTTGATTTGCTTTGTTGTGTTTTTTTTTGACCAAAGTCATTTCCTCAACTTTGAAGAAAGGATCTGAAAATGATCACTCAGCCTGGTATTTATTTTGAAATATATGCTGACCTCTACCTCTCAGAGCCAAACAGCCTAATCCTTGACCATCCCAGGGTGAGTTTAGGAATTTGCGATCGTGTCCTTTTGACTGGGGATCTGCATACATCACTAACCAGCTGGTCTGGAGGGATGAGGTTTCTCTAGGCTGAAATAGAAGGATGGAAACAGAGGGCCAACCGGAGATGCTCATCTTCAGCAGTTAATCCGTAAGGAATATTCCTGTACGAATGACGTCAGAAAAGGTCCTTCCCAGCGCACAGGGAGTTTTTTCAACAAAGATCCCAAGTAGGCCGATAAGAACGGTGGGCATCTTGCATTCTTATCCGTGTTGTGCATTAGGAGTTTCTTGGATATTTGCTCAGAGTGAGGGGAAGGGTCAATGTATATAAATAAGGGGGAGGAGACCCGGCAAGACTGGGAACTCGACCTCTGCCCTGCAAAGCCTGAGAAGCCCCCTGAATGCTCGCAATCCCCGCGGTGTGTGGACCTTCCCCTCTGCACACAGAGTGAGGTTAGAGGTTAATGAATGAGGGCTCTCCCCGCACACGGGAGCCCACCCCACCGTGGCTTCATAAATAGGGGCTTAAACGGGGGTCAGAATAGGGCCTGCATGTTGCTTCCAGCCTCTCCCCGTCTCCCTGAAGTCATGGTGTTCAAAGCTGCCCTCCTTCCTCCGGGGAAGGAGAGTTGAGACCCTGGGCGGCTGCCACCGGCCCCCTGCATCTCCAGCGGGGACCCAGTGGGAAACAAAGCGGGGGAGGGCCTCGCTGCCCCTATTCTTCTCCGTAATCCCTTCAAAAATAATTGCAGAGCCAACCTCTGGCCTCCAGCACATTTTCCACTTGATTAGAGGCCTTTGTGAAGTGGGAAGGGGACCCGCAGGCCTGGACATTGTGCGAGGCCTGAAATGTCCAGCTGGGGTTTTTTTCCATCAAAAGAGGATTTTAGTAAAACCGTTATCAGGGGCTTAGGGGAGCGGAGCTGCTGAGCCGCGCTGCACGTGGATTAGCACCAGAGGGCTGGGCCGGGCTCCGGGAGGGCGGGAAGGTGTTGGCGGCCACTTATCCACAGGGCCTCCTCGGCAGCCCCGTGAGGTCCCCAGCAGATGCAGGGGGAGGAGCGGATGGGGGAGAGGGGACCGACCCCTGGGCGTGGGGGGTCCTTGTGGGGCTCTCCCTCCAGGCATCAGGGTCAGGGGGTGGTAAGAGGCTGTGGCACTTGCACGGAGGGACCTGCTTGCTCCAGGTCATGCCCACTGTGTGCCCTGCACCCCCGTCACCATCTCCACGGAGTCAGGGAGCAGGCGGCCCGGCTGGACCACTTCAAAGGGCCAGTGCTGGCCGCGTGGCCCCTGTGTTTTGTGGGGAGGAAGGAGCGGACAGAGGGAGCCGAGGGATGTGTGCACAGTGGGTGCGGCCGCCTGGCTTTGCTCACTGTGCTGGGGTCTCCGGGCCAGGGACGGAAGGATGACTCGCGTGCCGGCCAGACCTTTGCAGGCAGAACAGAGCATAGAGGCCCCATTCCTGGGGGTTGAGGGTCAGAGTCCAGGCCAGCGGAGCCTCAGGATGCAAGGGGCCATCACAACATCCCTAGGACGCTGTCAGGCCGGCTGATTTTCCCTGCAGGATGGGGCGACCTTCGTCCTGACGACAGTGACAGCCTGGAGGGGGACAGCAATGACTGAGGTCTGGGAGGGGGACCCAACACCTCACAGGGGGACCCGACACCTCTCAGGGAGACCCCTCACCTCACAGGCAGACCCAATACCTTACAAGGAGGACCCCTCACCTCACAGGGGTCCCGACACCTCATAGGGAGGACCCCCCAGCTTATAAGGAGACCCAACACTTTTGGCTCAGAGGGTAAAGAGTCTGCCTGCAATGCGGGAATCTCGGGTTTGATTCCTGGGTTGGGAAGATCCCCTGGAGAAGGAAATAGCAACCCACTCCAGTACCCTTGCCGGGAAAATCCCATGGACAGAGAAACCTGGTAGGCTACAGTCCATGGGGTCACAAAGAGTTGGACACGACTGAGCGACTTCACTCTTGACACGTTACAGAGGGACCCCTCACCTCACAGCGGGGGCCCCCCACCTTACAAGGAGACCCACGACCTCACAGGGGGACCTATCACTTAAGTCCTAGCCTGAGAACTGGTAGCTGGAATTTTTGTCTGGGGTCTGATTTGACACAACCAGAGAAGAAGGCCTCTCTTCTTGAAAACCCGAGCTTCCAGCCTCTTCTGGGGAGATGGTGACCCTGAGCACCCCCAGCCCCTCTTGGGGACCAGGCTGGTAGTCCCCCCACCCTTACCTCACCTCATCCCCTCTGCTTGATGTGAGTGATCGGTGTCCTCTTTTCTCTGAGTTCTTTCCCTGAATCTATGTGTCTGCGGGTCGCTGACAGTGATGTATTTCAGCCTGAGAGTCCATGGAGCTGCCCAGAGGGCTTCTGCTTTCGTTTAGCCTTCTCGCTGGGAGGAGTGGTAATTAGCTGCACGCCTGGACCCTGAGCTCCAGAAACTTCTCCTTTCTCTTCTCCCATTTCCTAACCAAAAACCACCTTGATGTCACCATGCTGGGGGCCGAGCCTCATTGGGCTAGCCTGGCGAAGCACGGCCACCTCCTGCCTTCCACGCTTTTATTCCACGTCTGCACCAGCTGCCCTTCGGAGCCTCATTTCCATTGCTGCGGCCAGACGATCAAGACCAAAATGGCAGGAGCCCCCAGCCTGTCCCTTGTGTGGCATTTTATGGAATCTGGCCAGGTTGACTCAGAAGTTCTTTCTCCTTGTCTTAATTTCTGCTGCCTTTTCCTAATGCCTGTTTTCCCCAGGAGGAATCTAGGAATGCGAGACCCTCACTGCTTTATCAGGGCGTTTAATCGTTCTCACGTTCATGGGTTCCTTTAGAAGATACTTATTTTAATTAAAAACAAAAACAAAAAAAAACTAAGAATTGACACTCCCCAAATTTTAAAACAATTGTTTCTTTTCCAAGGAGCTCTAGAATTTTTCATCACAAACAGTACACTTCTATTTTTTTCTATTTTTGTAGTTGAAAAAAGCCAGCACCTTTGCTCCTCCTGTTAAAATGGATATTTCCACGTATGAGAGTAAACATTTTTCCAAGTTGTTCTCCCCAACCCCTTGAATACGCCAATCTGCAGGATTTGTATGTGATGGTCTTAAACTTGAAGTTAGGCAGTGATGTTTGGTTCCCACCAGCGACATCAGGGAACCGTCCTCAGGGCGCATCTGATACCTGCTTCCGAACGGCGTGCCCAGGACGGGGATCCCTGACCCCGCTGAAACTGGAAAATTCCGTTTCATCTTTCTGGAGGCTTGAGGTTCTTCCGCTCTGAAGTCCTCTGTGGGGTGCTCGGAACTGGGCACCGGCCGCAGTTCACAGACAACGCTGCCACCTGCTGGCGGGACGCAAAGCTCACAGGAGACGCTCGGAGTCTCCACGTGGAAAACAAATACACAGAATTTTGTATGAAGGGTACTTTACTTTTCTGCCCTCCAGTGAATCCTAGTGAACTTGGGGTAAAGGAAAGCATGAGGTCAGATCTCCGGCTCTGACACTGGTGTGGACACGGCCCAGGGCCGCACCCCAGTGGGGAGGGTGAACGGGTGGGAGAGGGTTTGGGGGACGGGGGTGGAGGTCCAGGAGCAACCCAGGAGGAGAGAACGACTTTCCACCGCTGCGTTTCACAAGGGGCCACCCGTGACCTGTCTCCTAACTTATATGGACATGGTTTTGATTCTGAAGCAAGAAGGGGCGAGGCTGTTGCTGCTCAACCCTGTGCTTGCTTACTGGACTGCATTTCCAATGGTCCTCGTGTGATCCTGCTGAGCGGAAAGATAGACCAGCTGCCTCTCCTGTGGGTCAAATGCTGCTCTGTCGCCCCTTGACACCATGTGTCTGGACTTCAGGGAGCTGGAAAGCCCAGTCATTCATCCTGTCTGGGCTCAAAACTCCCCAAGGCCTTTCTCTGCTTCCAATGGCAGCAAACTGGGAGCTTGACAAAGTTCAGACCATGGAACTCAGCCTGCCTGTTTTCACAGATCTCTTAAAGATTCTAAAGACTGTCCGTTTGAAACGAATTAGAAGAGCTAGAAGTTGTCACTTTAATTAGGTATTTTCATATAGTTTGCTCAAGGCACACTTGCTGGCCCCCCCTTTTTTTTTCTTTTCTTTTTGGTAGTTCATAGCAGTAGGGTTTGAACCATGAACTTAAAGTTTAAAATGTGCTGTGCTAAGTTGTTTCAGTCGTGTCCAACTCTTTACGACCCCCTGGACTGTAGCCCACCAGGCTCCTCTTTCCATGGGGATATTCCAGGCAAAAATACTGGAGTGGGTTGCCATTTCCTACTCCAGGAGATTTTCCTGACTCAGGGATCGAACCCAAGTCTCTTATGTCTCCTGAAAGCCATAGTTAGCTTGTCTTCCATCTGAGAAGGCTAAGAATTTGAAGTGGTTAGCTGTTACAATTTCCCTATTTTACCCATCTGTCCAATTTTGGCCTCAGTGATTACTAAAGATTCTGAGGAGTATCAGTAATAGTTTGGGGGTTCCTTTCTATTTAGAGACTGCTTCTCAAAAAGCAGAATGGAAGTCAGTAGCTATTCCAACACAACTGTGCACGTGTGTCCATATAAAACTGCCAGTTTGGGGTAAAGATTTCCTAAGGAGAAACGTTATTACAGGCATTTGTAGTAGATAGTTTCCTGATCTTTTTAGACCAGGAAAACAATGCTTCCCAAACCATGTGGAATAACTTCACGCTAGTTATAAAAAATGAATCTGGACTCAACTCTCCCTGAGGTGCCATTCCCATTGCTCAGACCCTGATATGGGGTGGAGTGGGGGTGGGAATGGTCTCCGCCAGCACTGTGAGCCTGGTTACGTCCACCAAGGAGTGGGAGACAGAAGTGGTTGTCAATGGGAGCATAGTAGACCCTTTTACTCTTTCAAGACAAAAGGGATCTGTAGGTAAAACACCTGGAAAGTCAAGACATTGATCCTTGAGTAGTGAGAACACAGCCATGTTCCCACAGCTCAGTTCTTTGTGAGTCGGGCTGCCCGGGAGTGTGTAGTGTGTTGGGCTGTGACTTCTCAGTGAGGTGTTTGCAGTGTCTGTGATGCAGCAGTGCTGGGGGGCTGGCTCATGTGCTGAAGGACAGCGGGGGACCGGGTACCCTAAACCCATGGACCAACTCCTTACACGAGCTTTCCAGCTCCTTGCAAAACGTGGGACACAGCATTTGAGTCTGCACAGTGTAATACTTATTAACTGGTAATAATAACTTTCAGGAGGCTTTCCTGGTGGCCCCATGGTTAGGACTCCATGCTTCCATTGCAAGGGGCATGGGTTCGATCCCTGCTGGAGGAAATTTAGATCCCACATGCCATGTGGAGGGGCCCAAAAACCAAAACACAAAACCTTCAGCATTCGGAGTGCTTCCTCCAGGTGAAAGTAATGTTCCCTAGCTCAGCTCCTTCAGAAGTGGGACCGGGGTGTCTGGTGTTGCTTAGCAACAGTTCAACAACCAGGATCTGGCTCCCGCTGGCTGGGGACAGGCCTCCTCGCTGATGGGGAACGCCTGGGGCGGACACCTGGGCACAGTCTTTCACCCTCGTCAAGCCTCCTTCCCCATTTCTAAAATGAAATGTCTGGTATCTACCAGATTTGGGAAAACAGGAATTGTGAGACTGGGAAGCCACACACGGTCCCGATTCCGTGCATCCGGGGGCGGCATCCACATCCTACCCGGCATGTGTGACCCAGAGGCTGTTCACACTCACAGATGAAAGTGCACACACAGGGACAAGGGGCATTTGTTGCTTACACAGAGTGGAAGGGTGACGAGCTCATAAAATGCTTTTAAGTCTTCTTTTAAGAAAGTATGTGCACATTTCTGTGTTAACATACAGGAGGTAGAGAAATTCCGCGTGGATTCTGTTTTCCTTGCAGAGGGTGGTGTTAACATACCCCACCTGGGGCTGTGTCTCCTGCTCTTGGCCAACTCCGTCTTGCCCCTAGACTGGAGGAGCAGCTGAGTGTGGTACCCAGCACTCAGTACAGGCAGCTCCAGCAGGCAATGTCAGAGCCACTCCTGGAAAAGAGGAAAGGGCTGACACTGACCCGGTGTGGACATTTAAAGGTGCGATGTCTGGAAATACCCGTCTTCTATCCGAGACCTAAGTGTCCACTCTTCTCCCAGCTGTGCACTCACCCTGGAGACATTCTAAATTGTTAATAGTTGGCACGGATCCAAATATGAGGTCTTCTCTGTCTGACATTCACTTTTCAAAAACTGTCACTTGCTCCCCATTCTGAACAAGGACCTCAACAAGATGAGACAGAGGTGTGGCCTGGGCACTGGCTTTTTTTATTTCTAATCCTGTGCTTCCCAGGATCCACAAAGCCCCAGCCCTGACTCCTCGTGGGTCATGGTGGCCCTAAACACAGTTTAGGTCTTACCCTCTAGTAAAGGCACAGAATTAGCTTTTTAAAGGAGGTGACAACTGATGCAGGGGGAGGGGCAGCAGAGAGGTGACTACTGGCCCTGTGGCCACAGAAGGGCCCTGGGAGCAGAGGGGCTGCTGTCAGAAGCTGTATGCAGTCTGGGTTTTGGCTACAAATCTGATCTCTTAAAAAAGAGGGTGTTATTCATGGCATCCGGCCCCATCACTTCATGGCAAATAGAAAGGGGAAAAGTGGAAACAGTGACAGATTTTATTTTCTCGGGCTCCAAAATCACTGCAGACGGTGACGGCCGCCATGAAATTAAAAGACGCTTGCTCCTTGGAAGGAAAGCTATGACAAACCTAGACAGTGTATTAAAAATCAGAGACATCTCTTGGCCAACAAAGGTCCTTACAGTCAAAGCTATGGTTTTTACAGTAATCATGTATGGATGTGAGACCATATAGAAGGCTGAGCACCGAAGAATTGATGCTTTTGAATTGTGGTGCTGGAGAAGATTCTTGAGAGTCCCTTGGACTGCAAGGAGATCAAACTCCTCAGTCCTAAAGGAAATCAACCCTGAATATTCATTGGAAGGGTTGATGCTGAAGTGCCAATACTTTGATACCTGATGTGAAGAGCCAACTCATTAGAAAAGACCCTGATGCTGGGAAAGATTGAAGGCAGATGGAGAAGAGGGCAGCAGAGGAGGAGATGGTTAGCTAGCATCAGGGACTCAGTGGACAGGAATTTGTGCAAACTCCATGAGATGGTGAAGGACAGGGAAGCCTGGCATACCACAGTCCATGGGGTCACCAAGAGCTGGACATAACTTAGTGATTGAAAAACAACAAAATTCTTTGGGCTTCAAAATGGCTTTGCCTGCCATCGCAGGAGGTGGGGGTTCTACCTCTGGGTTGGGAAGATGCCCTGGAGGAGGAAATGGCAACCACTCCAGTATTCTTGCCTGGGAAATCCCATGGACAGAGGAGCCTGGAGGGCTAGAGTCCATGGGGTCGCAAAGAGTTAGACACGACTCAGCACAAATTTTTTGTGAACACGGTGTTCCCTGGGGTCCTTGACCCTCTTCTCCAGCTTTGAAAACCTGAGTTCAAATTCTCTAAGTCAGAAGGAAAAGATTTTACTAATATTTGGAGATCAGTACCTGTCTAGTAGCCACTGTGGGAAAGTGGTCGGGTGAGGGGGAAAGGCTGAGCTTTAGTTTGCATATCATATGTCTCCGTTTAAGAGAAGGCTCTTAGCTTTAAAAAGAAACTGCTGAGACCTCCCTGCTGGTCCAGTGGTTAAGAATCTGCCTTGCTAATAATGCATGGGATGTGGGTTCAATCCCTGGTCTCCCTGGTCAGGGAACTAAGATCCCACATGCTTCGGAGCAACTAAGCGCATGTATGGTGCAAGTAAGACCTGACGTAGCCTAAAAAAACAAAAACAAAAACTTACATAAAAGGAACCTTTGCTTTTTCAGATCTCTGTTGGCTGATTTGAATCATGAAAGCATATGATCAGTTTGAATTTTCTGAACTATTTAAGGTTGTACCTTAAGTTGAGCAAGCATCCTTGTCATTGCTGCCAAACTCGGAATGAATCAAGTAGGCCCCCCCGGCCCCCACCCCTGCACCTTAGGATGGAGGAATTGTGCAGGAAGGAATCCGAGGAGGGGAGTTATTCCGGGATACCCAGCACTCTTAGCTAGGGGCCTGTCCTGGTCCTGGAGGGGCTTCAGGTGCTGCCTGAACCCCGCCCTCGCTTAGGTCATCTTTTCAGCAGACGTTTGCTCTTGCCCCATGAGCTGTGGATAAGCAGGGGAACCCTTTCCTGACTGCTACCCAGACAGTTCCTACTGAGGTTTGTTGCTTCTAGACGATAAGGTTGACACTAAGTTCCTATTTTGGTTTGTCAGTTCTGAAGTTTCCGCAAACACCCAGCCAGGTTTTTTGTTATTCTAAAAATTGCCCTGCAGTGCCTCTTAATGTGTATACCACCCACAAATGACATATCCACTCGAGTTCTAAGTGATGCTCTTCTTTAAAAGCATCCCCTTCTATTCCTGTAGGTACGGTGAGGCCAAACCCACTTCTCCCTTTCAAGTGGTGCCCTGTGGCCTGAGTTTGTCCATCCTGGATTCAGGCAGCCAGCACTCACTTCTGGGAGGTCGCCCTCCATGAAACCAAGGTGCAATCAGTAGTTGATCCTTCTTGGGGAGCAGAAAGGGCCTGGACTCAGTGGCTGGCTGACTTAAGGAGAGCAGTATTCTTACCTGGAAAAGAGGGTACCTTTCAGCAGGCCACTTTGAGGACTAGATGTGTACAAGGACCAGGCAAAGCACAGCACAGGTTCTCAACCCCAATTCCTTTCTTTCCGTCCCAAAACGTTGAGGGATGACAGTCGCCTCTGATGGAAGAAGGAGGTTTGTTCATTGTTTGCCAGAGACGCTCCAGATGGATTCTGAACTACGCCCAGCTTGGGATGAGGAACTAGGCCCCCGATCTTAACTTCCAAACATTAACTTACCAGCCTTGAATCAAGCTTATATTTAACTTTGAAAGTAAAAAACAAATGAAGAAGCAGAAAAACCTTCCGGTTATAGTTGGCAGATTACTTTTTGTATTAAATGAGAGGTGACCACAGAGTCTAAGACTTAGGAGGTGCCCAGATTTTTACTGGCTGAATCTGCACAGCCCTGCAGTCTCTTGGGAGAAGAAAACCAGTCTGAGAACTCAGCTGCTTGTGGGAGCTGTAGAGACAAATGCTGAATCAGAAAGCTGACCCTGATTCAGAGTTCGTCCTCACCAGGGTTCACACATTTTTTTCCCTAGGCAGTAAGCACTGTAACCTAAGAGGAAAGGGATAGATCCACACCTTCCCCAAAGAAAAGGAAGATGGATCTAGTGTCAGGCTCCATTAGACCCACTTGTGAAGGCTCTCCAAAAAGGAACAATGCCGCTTTTGTGATCAGCCTGAGCAGGGAGCTTGGAAACTTTACAAAACAATCTTCCCCAAGAGAAACCTGGTTCTCGCTCTCTTCCTGGAAAGAGGTGTGGATCCAGGAAAAGTGTTGTGCTGCTCTGACCAGCGTTTTCTGAGATCAGTATTAAAACCAGACGGACCTATGTGAAACCAGGAATATGAACAGCCTCACTATATACACTGTTTCCACAGCCCAACCACAGGGTGTCAGATAATTTAGTTATTGTCTACCAAAGGGAGCTCCTTGCTGGAATTGTTGGTATTCTGCCCCAGTGCAGGGTAAGAACCCACCAGAGTGGATGGAGTGCCCGCCTTCTTAAAATGCAAATGGACAAGAAAATTCCAGGCCCACCTCCTTCTTAAAATGCAAATGGGCAAGAACTCCAGGCCCGCCTCCCTACCGATTCAGTGGTGCTGGTGGAGAATGCTAAGGAGGGACCCGGTGCCCCCCTCCCCTGCCCACGGCTCCCTCTGGGCTCCCTCTGAGGCTCAGTTCGCTCGCCTGAGTGCCCTTAACTTTCCCAACAATGGCCCCGGTGCCCGCCCCGCCCTCTCAGCCTCCCCCACACCCTCTAGGGGCCAAAAACCCATCCTTCTTCCCACTTCCACATCTCATGACCCATTTCTCGAACATCTCCCCTAGGTCTCATGTCCTTGTGGAGAAAAACTGGCCACCCTGGTGGAATTGTGACTCTTACAAAAGTTTCATTTTGTTCAGTTTCTTTAAATTTCCATTTTGTTGACAGTTCAGAAATGATATAAATCTCCATTCTAATCACATTTCTAGCAACAGAACATTTAGATGTCAGCAGTAAACTTTATACAGGATAAATTTTTCACCACAAGCTTACTCACACCACACAGGCTGCACGGAACCCTGCATCTTATACTTTTACTTCAGAGATGCAAACCCACCTCCTACTTTGGCCTGGACCCAAACACACACACTGACTTAAAAATAATTCACAGATACAAGGCTTTTGGTTTTTTTCTTTTTTTTTTTCAAAAAACATACTTCATATTTCCTCTTTTATTATATAAATATCAGTTTAACCTTTTACTGTAAGAATATAAATGTTTTAAGAGGATCTTTGTTATTATTTATACAAATTCACAAACAGTACAATTAATTGATAAAGGTCTCTGGGTTTCTTTAACTCCATGGTCTCGCATGTTGCTGTGGAGGATTCTAAAAAAATAAACAAAAGGAACAAAAAACTCCAACATAAAAATATACATCCTACTCAGAAGTGATTTTTTTTTTTAAAGCCACAAGTCCCAACCCCCACCAAAATAAAGCAAGGCGTTTACTCCTCCATTTAGAAACAGAATTTTTAAAAACCCACCAACACCTGTTTTATTAACAGAATAGAGATAAGACATGAATTTCAGTCTCCTCCCCTTCACACCAGGGCCCGGGGCCTCTCTAAGCCAGTGCCAGTTCCAGCTCCTCTGCTCCCTACAGGAAGCCTCACTGTGACCTTTTCGTGGGGAAATGTGGAAGAGAGGGAGGGCAGGGCAGACTTTGCATATATAATCATCATTTTCAAGACACAATCTGCATCTCAGACAGACAAAAAAAAAAAAAAAAAGTCCAACTCTCATGTCTCCCACACATTTGTGCTATAAATTAAGTCAAGATTTAGGAGCACGGGCTGGGTCCTCAAATGCTTACGGACAAGGAGAAAAAGAAAAATAAGAGTCAGAAATGTGAAGTGGGAAACAATGGATGGATGGGGCTTGGGAAGAAGCCAAAACGAAAAAAGACGAACAAACCCAATGGGCATCTTTCCAGTCCAGGCACAAAAATGTTTCAGTCTCAAAATATCTCTCTTGTAGAATTCCAGGGCTTCAGAGAAAAAAGTAAACTAAAACGAGGTAGCCAGACATATATATGTGTGTGTGTGTGTATATATATATATATATATAACTTATATATATATAATATATAGAATATACTCAGCAGAAAAAAAAGAGACAAGTTGATGTCAAGTTTCTTCAAAAAATTAAAAAAAAGAGACAATAAGAATGAAACGAGCGTGAGCAGCAGAGTGCTGTCAGAGGAGCGATGAGGCGAGACTGGGATTAGTTACAAAGTGGAAGAAGGGTGAAAAGGCCGTTGTAGTTGGGTTTGCTTTTATACATTTCGAAATAAAAACCAGATCACAGTATTCAAATGAAAGCTTAAGTGAAGGCAGACATTTTCCTCAACTCCCCAGGGCTGGAGGGATTGCTCACTCCCACCCCCATCCCCACTTGCAGGCGCAGCACGGACACAGTAGCTCAGTCCCTCCTCTGGACCCCCGCCGGGAGGAGTGGGTGGTGGGCGGCAGGTCCATCTCCACACCCTCCGGGAACAGGAGAGTGGCTGGGGGGGGGGGGGGGGGACACGGAGGGGGTGAGGTGGAGGGAGCCCCCCACACACGAGAAGGAAAGAGGGGAGGGGAGCCTGGGGGCTTCCGGTCATCGCCCCCCAACCCCCGCGTCCGCGGCCGGAGGGCGAACAGGGCGGGACTGGGGAGGGCGCGGGGGTGGGGGGGGGGAACGGGTGCTGCCGCCCTCACCTGACCTTCTCACTGTCCGTCATCTGCCAGAGGCCCAGGTTGAGTACCTTGAGGCAGGGCAGCTGCGTAATGCGCTCCAGGCCGCGCTTGGTGATGCGGGTGCAGCCGTACAGGTCGATGCCGGTGAGTTGGCTCAGGTGCTCCGCGATCAGCTCCAGGCCCTTGTCCGTGATGCGCACGCACTGGCCGATGTTGAGCGTGCGCAGCCCGTGCATCTGCCGCACCATGCGGTTGATGCCGTCGTCGCTGATGTGGCAGGAGCAGAGGGACAGGGACTTGAGGCCGTCCAGTCCCTGCGCGATGTAAGCCAGGCTCTGGTCCCCCACCTTGTCGCAGAAGGACACGTCCAGCCCCGAGAGGCGCAGGCTGCCCATGGCCAGGTGCATGATGCCCGTATCGCTGATGTTGTCGCACGAGCGCAGGTTGAGGCTGCGCAGGCTGCCCATGTGCGACAGGTGCAGGAGGCCGGCGTCCGAGATGCCCCCGCAGAAGCTGAGGTTGAGGAGCCTCAGGCCCGTCAGTCCCCGAGAGATGTGCTTCAGGGACAGGTCCGTGAGCTTCTGGCAGTCCTGCAGCGTGAGCTGCTCCAGGCCCAGGCAGCCCTCGGCCGCGCTGCGCGTCATGCCGGCCAGGTGCCCGATGCCCACGTCCGAGAGGTGGCGGCAGCTGCGGAGGTTGAGGCTCTTGAGGCGCTGCAGGCCCCAGGCGATGAGCAGGAGGCCAGTGTTGGTGATGTTGCTGCAGCCGCCCAGCTCCAGCACCTCCAGGCCCTTGAGGTACTGGGCGATGCGGCCCAGGCTACTGTCGGTGATCTGCTTGCAGAGGCTCAGGTTGAGCGCGCGCAGCGAGCCGATCTCCTGCACGAACGCGTGGCCCAGCCCGTTGTCGGTGAGGTTGTAGCAGCCGCTGAGGTTGAGGCTCTCGATGTTGGCCATGCCCTGGATCACGTAGCTGAGGCTGCGGCGCAAGCTCAGGATCTGCACCCGGCGGATGCCCCGGGCCTGCAGGCTGGGGAACAGCGACGGGTTGGCCCGGCGCAGGTGCAGCTTGGCCTCCACCCCCCGCCACACCGACTTGTGGTAGGCGGCGTCCCGCCAGGCCGTGCACACCTGCGCCGCGCGCCCCTTGTCGCGCACGTCCAGGTAGCCGAAGATCATGGCCAGCAGCTCGGGGAACAGGCACGAGATGTGCGTCTCCATCTTCCTCCCCGCGGCGCCGGGGAGGAGGCGCGGGCCCCGCTCCCGCCCGAGCGACGAGGCGGCTGGCCGGCCGCGCCGCGGGCCCAACGGACGCGCCTCCCGCCTTCCGGCTCGGCGCCGCTCCTCCTCCCGTCCGCGCGTCCTTCCTGCCGCCCTACCCGCCCTCCCCGCCCGGCGCGCTCGGCGCTCACATCCCGGGCGGGCGCCCCCGCGGCCCGGCCCTCGCTGGGCTCAGCCCCGCCGCGCCCGGCCCGCGCCGCCCCGCCGCCGCCGCCGCGCCCCCGGCCGCATCCTCCGGCGCCGCGCGGGCCGGGCTGCGCGCTCGGGCTGGGCGCCGGGAGGCTGCGGCCGCCTTTGTCCTCGCCCGCTTTTCAAAGCTGCCAGCGGGCCGCCCGCACTCGGCCGCCCCAGCGGGGGGACCTTGGGCCGGCGCGCGCTCGGCCCCCGCGTCCGCGCGCGGGGCAGCGCCGGCCGGCACGGAGCGCGCGCGCGGAGCCGACCCGGGGCGAGCGGCGGCCGCGCCGGGGGCGTCCGGGCCGGACCCGCTGCTCTCCGCGCCTCCGCGCCCCCGCCCCCCGCGCTCCCCCGCGCGCGCGCGATGGTACGAGCCTGCGCGCCGGAACTGCCGGCGTTGCCCTGGAAACCGAGCGCCGGCCCGCCGCGGGTTAACCCTGTGCTAGCCGTCGGGACGTGGGCCGAGCCCGCAGCCGCTTCCGCCGCCGCCGCCGCCGCCGCCGCCGCCGCCCGCGGGGAGCTGCCGGCCACGCCCGGCCCGCGTCTGGACTCTGCGCCTCCGGCCCGAGGCTGCCCCGCGCGCCCCCTGCCCAGCCTCCCGCTGGCTCCCTTTATCCCCCCTCAAGACCCTCCTCCCAGATCCCGGCTGGGGGCCGCCCCGCTCCCCTCCGTGCCTGCGTCCCCGGGGCCCCGCGGCGCGTCTGTGCGGCCACCCCCTCGGTTCTCCCCGGTGGGCAGCTTCCCACGGTTCCTTTCTCTCCAGCCTTGTGCGGTAAACTGGGAAGAAACTCCGCTCTGTCCGCGCGTCCCTTAGCCGAGCTCGGCCCCCCGGTGCGCACTGGGGATCTGGGCATTACCACTTCCTTCTAGCATGTTCCGGGTGTTTCCAGACACCGCCGCCTGTGCGCTCCTAGAGTCCCTGCGCATCGCAACTTCCTCCGCTTCCGCACTCGGCCGGGAGCCCCGGGCTGCGCCGCGTCGCCTCCTCCTGCCGCCCCAAGCCCTTCTCTCCGTCGCCTTCTTTGTCAGTGTCTTAGACGGTGAAGGGCCCAGTTGTACTGACAGTGAATTCGTGTGTGCCTTCACAGTTTTGCCTTTGGATAAACAGAGTGACGATTGGGCTTGATTTAAAGTGCTTCAGCAAATGTCTGTTCGTTTATAAACTGTGTTTGCTGGAATCATGAAATGCCGTAGTCTAGAAGTGGCTCCCGGGTTTTAAATAACCACTCAGAGGATAGGATTTCAGTTTCATTTTAACTTCCTCTAACCAAGAATTCCGCAATCAGAAGATGAACCTCTGTGTTTTTAATGAATTTGTGGATCCACACAAACCTGATTCAGCTATCAGAAAAGGAAATTGGGGGTACTTCTCTCGCAATCCAGTGCGAGACTGGGCTCCCGATGCAAGGGGTCCGGGTTCTATTCCTAGTGGAGGAACTAAGGTGCTAAAATCTCGCGTGGGGTGGGGAGGGGGTGGAGAATGGTTTAATTGGTTCTTTAAGGGAATGAACACGATTTTTACTGCGTTCCATATTTAGTATATGAGGTTCACTTTTGGCCAGTTATGTTTTGCCCAGGAGACCAGTAGTGGGTTAAGTACATACAGACTGGTAATAGACATCATACGTTTTAGACTTTACCACCTACCTCTCTCGTTCTTCGATCTGGAAATGCAGAAACAAAAACCTTTCTCCCCCTGCCCCGCTCCCCAATCTCCCCACCCCACCCCCGATTTGCACCAGGTGTGAGGCCCATAGATTTGTATAACCCTCCTGGGATAATGGGCTTCCCAGGTAGCTCTAGTGGTGAAGAACCTGCCAGCCAATGCAGGCGATGGGATCTCCTGGAGGAGGAAATGGCAACCCACTCTCCTCTTCTTGCCTGGGAAATCCCCTGGACAGAGGAGCCTCACTGGCTATAGTCCACAGGGTTGCAAAGAGTTGGATGCAACTGAAGCACGTGCAGGCACGTGGAATAATAGAGGGTTATGCTGGTCATCTAGAGGATTCCAAATGTGCTGTCCAATAGAGTCACAAATCTGGGGCGCACCTGGGCTGGCACTCTTGTCCTGGGGGGTGTATCTAGGCTTATGGTGGTCTCTCACCACTGCTGCCTAAACTTTCCTTACACGCCCCGTAAAGTGACTTTTCTTGTTGGTCTGTGGGCGCAGACTTGTTTGTGTTGTTATCAAAGTGAAGTGAAGTCGCTCAGTCGTGTCCGACTCTGCGACCCCATGGACCCACCAGGCTCCTCCGTCCATGGGATTCTCTAGGCAAGAATACTGGAGTGGGTTGCCATTTCCTTCTCCAGGGGATCTTCCCCACCCAGGGATCGAACGCAGGTCTCCCACATTGCAGGCAGACGCTTTAACCTCTGAGCCAGCAGGGAAGCCCTGTTGTTATCAAGGTCCTAATAAAAAACACCTTAAACCCCCCTAACACAAAACAAAGTCCTCAACCACAAATAGGAGGGAGGGGAGATTTGCTTGGGGATGGAGGTGGGGCTGGGTGTTGCCTGACCTGGAGTGAAGGAGCTTAAGTTAACCCTGTTTCTCCTGCTCTCCTATTAGCTTTGCTGATAGCTCAGTTTGTAAAGAATCCACCTGCATTGAGGGAGACCTGGGTTCCATCCCTGGGTTGGGAAGATCCCCTGGAGAAGGGAAAGGCTACCCACTCCAGAATTCTGGCCTGGAGAATTCCATGGACTGTCTCAAAGAGTCAGACACAACTGAGTGACTTTCTCCTCACTCCTGCTCTCAACTCTGAAAAGTCATTTGGTGGTACCTGGTAATGCTTTCTCGAGAAGCTGACCACCTGCTGTTCTCAAAAAACTTGAGTGCAACTCAAGAAAAAGTTTTTCGTGGGGGTTTCAGTTTAGGCTATGATTTGAGACACAAAAATAGAGGGAGAGCATTATGGTCCAGAGACTGGGTGACTGAGAATTATATATATTTATATTATATATATATATATATATATATAAAGAGGTAGAGAAATTGGAGTTCCGGTGTCCTGTTGGTGAGAATGTAAAATGGTATAGCTGCTGTAGGGAAGAGCATGGAAGTTCCTTGAAAACTTAAAAATACAACTACCCTATGATCCAGCAGTTCCACTTCTGGGTATATATCAAAAATAAAGAAAAGCAGAGTCTAGAGGAAACATTTGTACACCAAAGTTCTGGTTGCAACAACCAGAAGATAGTGAAACAGGAGGGAAGAGGGCAGGGCACAACCTTTAAAAGAATGACATAGCCAGAGGACACGACAAAGCTGATTAGAACCAAATAGGTCCAAGATTGAGAATGAATTGACTTGACCTTGAGCCTTAGTATACACTTGTTGTGACATCAGCAAGCTAAGTGATCCAACTACAGGCACCATGACCATTCCTGAGGCCAGTCATCAAAGGCCAAAAAGTGGGTGGTGGCCTGATTCCTGGAAAACTCCTCCCCTTCCCCCAAATAGTTTAAGTAATCCTCCCACTCATTAGCGTGTGAAATTACCTCACCCATAAAAACTAACCACACCACTTTTTGAGGCTGCTCTCACGCTAGTGGTAAAGAACCTGCCTGCCAATGCAGGTAGACATAGGAGACACGGGTTCAAACCCTGAGTTAGGAAGATTCCCCTGGAGGAGGGCACAGTCACCCACTCCAGGATTCTTGCCTGGATAATCCCCATGGACAGAGGAGCCTGGCGGGCTATAGTCCATGGGATTGCAAAGAATTGGACACGACTGAAGTGGCTTAGCATGCATGCTCGCCTTCTGAGATGGCCCACACTCTGTCCGTGGAATGTGTTTCTCTTTAAATAAATCCACTCCTTACCTATCACTTTGTCTCTCACTGAATTCTTTCCGCCATGAGACATCCAGATCTTGAGCTTCATTAGGTCCTGAAACCAGGTGTATGATCTCAGTTGGAGGACCATGGGTTTGGGGCAGGTTAAAGTCCTGGCCTCGTAGCTCAGTCAGTAAAGAATCTGCCTGCAATGCAGGAGACCTGGGTTTGATTCCTGGGTTGGCAAGATCCGCTTAGAGAAGGAAATGGCAGCCCACTCCAATATTCTTGCCTGGAGAATCCCATGGACAAAAGAGCCTGGTGGGTTACAGTCCAGGGTGTTGCAAGTGTCAGACATGACTTAGGACTAAACCACCACCACCACCAAGTCCTGGCCATGTGGGTTTGAGTCCCAAACTAGATTTTGGCCAGGTTTAAGTTTCAGCACATGGGTTCAAGCCCCAATCTGAGATGCATGGTGTGAGTAGGAGCTACCTAAGTGTCCCTCACAGATGATGGATAAACACAATGCGGTCTGTCCATACAATGGAATATTATTTAGCCTTAAAAAGGAAGGAAATGCTATCACACACCACAGCATGGAGGAAACGTGGGGACTTTATTCTGAGTGGAATAAACCAATCGCAAAAAGATAATAGGGTATTATTTCACTTATGTGAAGTGTGCAGAGTGGTGAAAACTCCCAGAATCTGGAAGGGTGGTTGCCAGAGGCTGAGGGGGAGGGGCTATTTATAGGCATAGAGTTTCAGTTTTGCAAGATGAACAAGTTCTGGGAATTTGTTGCACCATGTGAATGTACTTAACACTATGGAATTCTACCCTTTAAGATGGCTATGGTAAATTTTACTGTATATGTATTTTGCAACAATTGAAAATATAGGAAAACATAGAAGATAATAGTAAGTGTGAAAATGAAAGAAACAGCAAACAATGTGAAATGAAGACGTAAATAAATAGGAAAAATAGGTGAGAATTGTTCTCACGTCGACAAATTGCTTGGGACACCCCCAAACCACTTGTTTACTGACTCCCAAATTATTAGTTCACTATATCCTGTAGACAAGAGCTTTATCCACCCCAAGAAAAATAAGGGCTTGGGGTCTGGTTGACTGGAGCCCTCACTTCAGGATGACTGTACCCTTTTGTGTCCTAACTGGAAAAACTCATGCAGAAAGAGTGACTGTTAAGAGTCACCCCCAGATGGATGGACACTCCCTCCGTCTACTCTGGAAATGTGGCTGCCACTTGAAATTTGTCGTTTGCAACTTTTGCTTGTTAACTCATACCTATTTTCATGTATTCCAACACCCAACCAAAGGATTAGAATTACTTGGATTGAAAAACCCCAAATATCAGCTAATATTTGTTAATAGTAACAAACACCTTGGTTGCTTGTTACCAAGTAGGTAGCTATGACAACCCTAAAATAAGAATAAGCCGTGTTGTAAACATAGCCATTTCTAAGCACTGAACACTTGGGCAGCGTTTTCAATCATTTGATGGTTCAGGGGAGGTACATACAGCTGGTGTGCACGGCTCTGTGCCCTGGAGTAGACAGAGACGCAGAGGGTGTGTCTGCTCCTAAGGACTCAGAAATGCACTGCAAAATAGTG
Source organism: Odocoileus virginianus (assembly GCF_023699985.2). Lineage (NCBI taxonomy): Eukaryota > Metazoa > Chordata > Mammalia > Artiodactyla > Cervidae > Odocoileus > Odocoileus virginianus. Next base: position 5,061,026 of record NC_069696.1, read on the forward strand.
ATGGAACTGAGTGGTGGAAGTGCCAATGGCTGACGGTTATAAATAAAACGTCCTCCGTTTAGAGGACCAGTGGAGAGGGAGGGTCCTTGTACAGAACGTGGCCCCTGGGAGGGACCTAACAAATGCTGTTCTGGTTTTTTTTCTTTTATAAACGTACCATCAAAAAAAAAAAAAAAAAAAAGCCCCCCCCACACAGAAGTGCTCCCAAGTTACACAGATGCATTCTTACTGACAGTTAAACATTTAAAAAATGTTATTTCCTGTTTCTGAGTAATGTGCAGGTCAAAGGAACAGAGCAGCTGACTCACAAGAGCGTCATGAGATGGGCGTTCACGTGGAGGTGGCCCTGGCTCTGTGCCCCTCATTTTCTCCTCCCCCAGGCAGGAAGAGTCAGTCCCAGACTGTGTCTGCCAGACAGACATCCCGCCTTTTGCCTCTGACCTAGGTTTTCAGCACCAGCTCTTGGGCTTCCTTGTGCCTCTCAAGCCTGCGTGTGCATCTGAGTAACTTGGAAGGCCTTGTGTCAGAGGTTTGGGGAGCTGCTGAGAACTCACATGTCCAGCAGGTTCCCCGGTACTGCTGCTGCTGCCAGAACCTCCTATTCCCTGGTTTAACTTCTCCTGCTGTAAAACTTTTGCTAAATTATATTCCTTGAAGGCTCTCCTTTTTTAGTAAAACACAAATAATGTTTAAAAAATTTTGTTCCCCGCCTCGCCCCCATCTTTTGCCTTTGAGTCTTCTGGTGCAAAGTTTGGAGTTTTCCCCGTGATGCAGTGAAAGAACGTGGCCTTTTATTTTATTTTTACTGAGTTACTTTGCATCACGTGGCATGTGGGATTCTTAAGTCCCCCAACCAGGGATTGAAACCATGCTTCCTGTAGTAGAAGCGAGGAGTCCTAACCACCGGACCTCCAGGCAGTTCCCAGGACATGGGTTTTCAGTCACAGAGTCTGAGTTAAAACCTGGAATCTGTCTCTTATCAGCTCTGTGACTCTGGACAAGCTGTTTAACCACTTGGAGCCTTGGTGTTTCCATCTGTGAAATGGAAACATCTTGGGGGCATCTTTCGCATCTTGGGGGCTTGTGAGGATTGAGTAGGATAATGCACAAAACCTTCTAGCACAGCTCCTGGCGGTCAGAAAACAGCTGCTGTTTACTGAGCTTTTACCGTGTGCTAGACGTTCTTCAGAGTTCTTTACGAGTATGTACTTAGCTGTTCCTCACATCAGCTCACCTCCTTTACAGGTAGAGGCCGTGGCACAGACAGGTGAGTGCTCAGGACCAACAGGCCCACAGAACTGGAACTTGAGCTCCATCGTCCAGGTCTCAAGCCACTTTCTAAGCCCCCGAGCCCCACTGCCCCGCAGAGGCACGTCAGCTTGCCCTCCCACCTGGCTGGGCCGCAAGGAGGGCGGTGAAAGCGGTGGCTGAGATGTGCACTCTGCCATTCACGGGCGTGGACCACAGCCAGGAGTGGCTTTTGTGCAGAACACCCAAGGCCCTGGTTGGTTAGCTAGGCAGTATGGGTCAGTGTGTGTGTGTGAGACAGACACACACAGAGAGACAGACAGACAGACATGACCGAAGCCTGAAGACAGACACTGCTGTGAGTGTGCTCGTCACAGTGGGTCCCCTGTGCTGAGGCCCGCTCCCTCTCCGGGCCTCCAGCTGGACGCCTGGCCAGCTCTGGCCCTGCTTGGTCCCCAGGAGCATGCTTATGTGTAATCATGTCACCCTCTAGTGGTTGCTTCCCTATTAGCCCGCTTTCTAGGAAACAGCCCCCTCTCGGTGCAGGTGACCTGGGGTGAGCAGACCCTCCGGGAGCGTGGGGGCGGGAATAGGGGTGCGGGGGAGGGGGCAGTGCTAGGAAAAGAGGAGTATGGCCCTGGGCTGCAGGAGAGGTGGGGTCTGGAGAGGTCAGGCAGAGCATCTGGAGAGGAGAGAGGCTCCTGCGTTTCAAACATTTTCAACCATTTGTTTTTAATTGAAGTACTTTGACTTGCGATATTGCGTTAGTTTCGATTGTACAGCATGTGATGCAGCTATACATGTATACACATATGGATGTAGGGTCTGTGTGCTAAGTCGCTCAGTTGTGTCTGACTCTGCCACCCCATGGACTGTAGCCCTCCAGGCTCCTCTGTCCATGGGATTTCCCAGGCAAGAATACTGGTGTGGGTTGCTATTTCCTCCTGCAGGGACTTTTCCTGACCCAGGGATTAAACATGCATCTCTTTCAGCTCCTGCATTGGCAGGTGGATTCTTTACCACTGAGCCACGTGGGAAGCCCCATGTATGTATATGTGTGTGTATATATACACACATATGTACACATGTACACGTGGACATATATGTACACAATATATATTTTTCAGATTCTTTTCCATTACAAGTTACTACAAGACATCACAGATAATCCCCTGTGCTATATAGCAGGTCCTTGTTGTTTATCTATTGTATACATAGTACTGTGTTTCTGTTAATCTTAAACTCCTATTTTATCCTCCCCCCGCCCCTCATATCCTCTGGTAATTATCATGTTTTCTGTGTCTGTGAGTCTGTTTCTGCGGCAACATAGACGGACCTAGAGGTTATCATATTGAGTGAAGTAAGTCAGACAGAGAAGGACAAATAGCATATGACGTCACTCCTATGTGGAATCTCAAACAATGACATAAATGGACTCATTTAGAGGAACAGAGTGCATATCCATCTTACGTGAGTGCCATTTCAAGTTTGCAGGCTTGGGTGCTGCACCCTGGGCTCTCTCTCTGGAGGGCTGATGGGGGTAGAGAAGGGCTATTTTTAACCCATTTCATTTCCCTTTTCCAAGAGAAGTAGACATTGGCCCTGAGCTCCCAGGGCCGAGTAAATTCCAAACTTTCACCACCTGACTAGACAGCTAGCTAGGCTGCTTCTCCCCAGCCTGGGGCCGTCTTCTCTCTGCCGGGCAAGGTCATATTTTTCAGGATCCTCACAGATTTGTCCTGTTGTTGTTCAGTCACTCAGTTATGTCTGACTCTTGGCAACCCCATGGACTGCAGCATGCCAGGTTTCCCTGTCCTTCACCATCTCCTCGAGTTTGCTCAAACTCATGTCCACTGAGTCGGTGATACCATCCAGCCATCTCATCCCCTGCCATCCCCTTCTCCTCCTGCCCTCAGTCTTTCCAGCATCAGGGTCTTTTCCAATGAGTCGGCCCTTTGCCTCAGGTGGCCAGAGTAGTGGAGCTTCAGCTTCAGCATCAGTCCTTCCAATGAATATTCATTGGAATATTTGTTTGCCAAATCCTGATAAATATTGCAAATGCAGGGAGGGGACTGAGATCAATCTTACTCAGCACTGGTTTGTAGCTCCTCGAGATCCTAGGACGCTGCCGTCTGCAGCCTTACAGACCGAGCCTGAAGGTTGTTTCCTTTTGGATAAGTGCTGGCACTGAGCCAAGCCTTGCTGGAAAGTCCTCTGTGGATGGACCTGGGCATTTACCTCTCTTGCATGATGTCAGACCCACAGGAGGACTAGGGTTTGGCTCTGACGCCAAGCTTACACACAGTCACATCTTCTTTTCTGCCAAGAGGATAGGGTTAAAGGTTTTTAAAAAAACAACAACAGAATCTCAAGGGGTAAAAAAGCACAATCTAGCCTTGTTGGTGTTAACTCTTCACATCCCAGGAAGGATAAAATCACATCTTTACATCATCATGGGGTCTGTCGCTTTCTTGATAAACAGTTATTCCCAAGGAGCCACTAGGACCAGGCGCGGCTTCCCTGCTGTGTCAGGGTGTGAAAACAGCACAGAAACCCTGTCCCAACTTTCCTAAAGTTGGAACAACTTGTCTCAGTGCTGAGCTCAGTGAGGTTCTTTGTTGTTTACTATTGATTTGCAAATGTCATGTACCGTTTAAAGCCACAAAGTTAAAGTAACTGACCCGAGTGGTCTATGCCTGCTGTTGACCATCCAGAATTCATTGACTTAGTTGTCTGGGGGGGACTAAGCTGCCAGCATTTGGGGAGAAGAGGGGAACTAGAGACTGGATGATGGTTCCCTTTGAAGCTTTGAGGGCGTGGTGAAGACACAGGAGGACAGCGCTGGGTTTTACAAACGGAGAAAACAAGGCGGAGAGTGAGAAGTGACCTTCTCAGGGTCACAGGGTCTCTCCTGGGACTGCAGAGCTTCTGCAAACCTCTCACAGAGGCTTGCCCTTGTATGAGATGTTTTACGTGAACTCTGTGTCTGGAGACTTCCTTGCTGGTCCAGTGGCTAAGACTCTGCACTCCCAATGCAGGGGCCCGAGTTCGATCCCTGGTCAGGGAGCTAGATTCCACATGTCACATTAGAGTTTACATGCTGCAACCAAAGATCCTGAATGCCATACTTACAGAATCTAGAAAAAAAATGGCACAGATGAACCTATTTGCAGGGCAGGAATAGAGATGCAGACATAGGGAATGGATTTGTGGACACATCAGGGAAAGGAGAGGGTGGGACAAATTGAGACAGTAGCATTGACATATTGACACTCTGCTAAGTTGCTTCAGTCGTGTCCAACTCTTTGCAAGCCCATGGACTGTAGCCCACCAGGCTCCTCTGTCCATAAGATTCTCCAGGCAAGAATACTGGAGTGGTTTGCCATGCCCTTCTCCAGGGGACCTTCCTGACCCAGGGGTGGAACCTGGGTCTCCTGCATTATAGGCAAACTTTTTACCATCTGAGCCAGCAGGGAAGCCCTATATATACGCTACCATGTGTAAGATAGGTTCCTAGTGGGAAGTTGGTATAGAGCACAGGGAGCTCAGCTCAGAGCTCTGTGATGACCTAGCGGGCTGGGATGGAGGGGTGGGAGGGAGGCTCACGAGGGAGGGATTTTGTATACTTATAGCAGACTCACATTGCCGTACAGCAGAAACTAACATTATAAAGCAATTATCCTCAAAAAAAAAAAAAAAATTCCCACTTGCTGCAACTTAAGATCTGCTGCAAGTAAGACTCAGCACAACCAAATGCATAAACAAATATCAAAAAAAATCCAAAAACTGTGCATCTGGAAGGATAGTCAGGTGTGGGCAGAAGTCCACAAAAGTGGGCTCACTTCCCCCACTAAGTGAGGAGGATAGTAATAAACTGCAGCAGGGGAGGAAAAATAGCTACTTCAAACAGTAGTGTGAGCAGCTGTTAAATGTGCCGAGGGTTGGGGTGGGGGGAATAAACAAATAAATAATAAACACATTATTGAGTGTATTAAAAGAAAAAGCACTGGGCTTCTCTGGTGGCTTAGTCGTAAAGAATCCTCCTGCCAGTGCAGTAGACACAGGTTCGATCCCTGGTCCAGGAAGATCCCACACGCCACGGAGCAACTAAACCTGTGCACCATCACTACTGAAGCCCGCGTGGCCTATAGCCCATGCTCTGCAGCAAGAGAAGCTGCTGCAGTGAGAAGCCTGCGCTCTGCAACTAGCGAGTAGCCCCCACTCATAGGGCTAGAGAAAAGTTTGTGCAGCAACTAAAGTCACCACAGCCAAAAATCAATAAATAAATAACAAACAAAATTTTTTAGAAAACGTGCTCTGGGGAAATGGAAATCCCCGCCTTTTGCGGTCTTCTTTTTGCTTGGTTCTCCATTCTCTTGATTTAATATATAAATGCTAAACATTTGGCATACGTTGAAAAATAATATGTAAGCTAAGAAGCCGTTCTAGCGGACAGAGAAGAAGTGGGCGAGCTGCAGTGTAACCTCAGCCGCAGCCTGTCTTATGCTTCATGGCAGAGATGGTGTACCTGCTTCCTTGGGCTAAGACTTGATCATTAGTGTGTCCAATATAAACGTAGCATTTACTAAGAAGAGGTGTCCTACACCAATGGAAAGCTGTGAGTACTGTGTGAATTAATATGCTAATATTTTTGTGTTATATAGTATAAAATAGGAAGTGCTAAGATTTGAGCATTTCTTCATCCTTAACCAACATAAAGAATCTCATGATTAAAGAGGGGAGGGACAAATTAGGCATACAGGATTAACGGATACAAACTGCTATGTATAAAATAGATGAGCCACAAGGATATACTGTACAGCAGAGGGAATTATACCCATTACCCTGTAATAACATATAATAAAATATAATCAGTGAAAATACTCAATCGATATGCTGTACATCTAACACAATATTGTAAATCAACTGTACTTTAATTTGAAGGGAAAAAAATGAATCCATGGTTTAGTTTAGATCATCTTAAGGACTTCCCTGATGGTCCAGTGGTTAAGAATCTACCTTCCAATGCAGGGGGTGCAGGTTTGATCCCTGTCAGGGAGCTGAAAAGATCCCACATGCCCAAACACCAAAACACATAAAGCAGAAATAATATTGTAACACATTCAATAAAGACTTTTAAAGTGGTCCACATCAAAAAATAAATAGAAAAAGATCTTAAAATTTGATCATCTTAAATTGTCCTTGGAGAGAGCTGGTTGTTCCATTCTGATGCATGGACTGTGTTCCAAACTGCAGGTGGGGGGTTGTTTTGTTTCCTTGTTTGGCCATGGTGTAGGGCTTGGGCTTGTGAAAACTTAGTTCCCTGACCGGGGATCGATCCTGGTTCCCTGGCACTGAGAGTGTTGAGTCTTAACTACTGGACTGCCAGGGAAGTCCCCACTTTTTTTTTTTTTAATCTTTTTAATTCCATTCATTTAAATTCTAAGACAAAGCTAGAAAAGGGAGACTTGAAGACCTGAAAACTTTGCTGTTTTCTGTTCTACCATGAAAAGCAATGGCTGGCAAAAAGAAAAAAAGCTAAAGGGATTACATCTGTGGTGTTCTGCATGAGAAAGCACCCAGTTCCACATAAAAGTTGAGTTGCTTCACACCGATTTGTAAACAGGAGGGGTGCAAACACATGACAGCAGTAGGTTGGAGCCGGAGTGTTTTCATGACCATCTCTTAGACGTTAGGGATCCTGAAAAATTAAACAAGCAGACTATTCCATCCTGGGGGAGGATCGCCTAGTGCCTGTTAGAGTGTTTCTAGATCCTGCTTGAGTGGACCTCCTGCACCTCCACCTCACCCCCCAAAAGAGTAAACTATCTCTAAACATCAAAATAAACTTGACAACAGCAATAAAATAACTTTAGAGAGGCGTATCAGAGATTCTTTTCCCCATTTTTCCCAGTTTGGTTTGCTTCATGGTTAGATGCACCTGGATTTGGTGGTGGTTTCGTGGGTGTACACAAATGTCAAAATTCATCGAGCTGTATATTTATTTGTGCATTTTATTCTGTGTATATTTGTTTCAGCTTTTTTTTTTTTTTTTTTTAAGTTGCTTGTTTGTTTAAGTCAAAGGGGGCTTAACAGGTCACAGGAGGTTTACTTCTATGCTTACAAATCATCACAAGTTCTGTTTGCTCAGTGAACCAAACAGCTGGAGATTCGCTGGCAGCGGCTGCCTGGAATTGAAAAGGGCTGGGAAAGTGTTCCTAACCCTTGTACCACCCCCTGTGACCACCACACCCTCCCTGGACATTTCCAGCCTGGCTGCACTCGCTGAACCAGGACGAGAAGTTTGTCTTTCTCACTGACTTCCTGCAGCCCCTGGTACAGTGTATGCAGTTGGCACCCAATAAATATTCTTTTATCAACCCTCAATATTCACTGGAAGGACTGATGCTGAAGCTCCACTACTTTGGCCACCTGATGTGAAGAGCTGACTCATTAGGAAAGACCCTGATGCTGAGGAGGGGCTGACAAAAGATGAGATGGTTGGATGGCATCACCGACTCGATGGACATGAGTTTGAACAAGCTCTGGGAGATGGTGAAGGACAGGGAAGCCTGGCGTGCTGCAGTCCATGGACTTGCAGACTGCAAAGAGTCAGACATGACTGAGCCACTGAGCAACAACAACAAATATTCTTTTATCTGATTTTTTTTTTATTAATATGTGTCTTGAGTGGGGAGTAGAGAGGGAGAAGGAAGCTATCTTTTACAGCCTAGAACCGAGACTGTGTCATGGGGAGCATCCCAGGACTGGGTGAGAACGCAGACCTTTCTGGATCTGCCTCTGTCTTTCAGGATATTTTCTGAACGTTGGACAAGTACAACTGTTTCACCATTTCTGTACCCTATTCCCTGATTTCCTCATGGAGCCCAGTAGGTCCCATTATACTTCTGGGCTCTGCTGGGAGGTTTTCCACTGACTCTTTGGTTGTTGATACTGGCTTTTCAGGTTGGGTGTGTGGTTTCTCTCGACGCAAACACCTTTTAGCGCTGAGATTTTCCTAGGAATCTGACCATTTGAAGCTGGAAATTGTCATCAGGATGCTTTTTCTCGTTCCTGTGGGTGAAAAGCTCAGGCCTTTCTGCAGGTTAAGGGGTTACAGTCGCCCCTGTGCCGCCCGGCAGACCAGGGAGCCTAGCGGAAGCTGACTGCTGTCATACACATGAGAGCTCCAGACCCAACTGTCTTGTCTGTTCCTGCCCCCCAGACAGTGGCATCTGCAAGGGTGAGGCCCTTTGCAGAAGATCAAGAACGCTCTTGCCAGGGATTCCCTGGTGGCTCAGTAGTAAAGATTCTGCCTGCTAACACAGGGAACATGGGTTCGATCCCTGGTCCAGGAAGATCTCAGGTGCCATGGGACAGCTAAGCCCACGTGCCGCAACTACTGAAGCCCGAGCACCTAGAGCCCGTGCTCTGCAACAAGAGAAGACACTGCAGTGAGAGGCCTGTGCATCGCAACTAGGGTAGCCCCCGCTCACCACACCGAGAGAAAGCCTGCTCACAGCAGTGAAGACCCAGCACAGCGAAAAATATATAATTAATAAAAAAAACAACGCTCCTGCCTCGTTCTTGCTCCTGCAAATGTGTCCTTGATTTGAACTTGGAGACGCTGGCTTCTGGGCATTTTTTGCAGAGGGTCCTCATTAGAATTTCCCTCTCTCTTAGTTTTCCAAATCTATTTGTTTTATTGAAATGCAACTGACATGTAACTTAGGGAGGGACCTTATCACGAACGTGCATCACCTTGGTGCAGAGGCCGTGCTAGTGTGGAAGGAATGCAGAGAAGACACACCTCTCTTTTGCATCTTCCAGGAGTTAGTAGTCGTTCTGCTGCGGCGGGCCTCAGGCTCTTACATCAGTTTTCTAGAATTTCCGACAGCTCTTGAAACCCACAGTGCTGTTTTATTTTTGATGGAACCCAGATGGCAGGAGAGAGTTGTTTTCTTTTCTGTGACCTGAACTGCTGCATCACCTAGACATGGGCTGTGGCCACAGAGCATGGTCAGCTTTGGAAAGCTGTGGAGTCAAAAGATGCCCCCTGATTCAACACTTCTGCCCTGTGTGACTTCAGCGCCTGTCCAGTTACAGAGTCACTGGCCTTCCTCAGCAAAAACACATTTCTGCGCTAGAGTTAGCCGGGCGGAGCCGGTGTCGCCCTGGCCAGTGGGGTTTGGGGACCCATCTGCTTCGTACATCATTAGCGACATTGTTTGCCCAGGGTTCCTCTGCCGAATGTTTATTCATGGAGAAATGGAGACAAGCTCCAATAGCCCAGCTGGCTTTCCAGATCCTGGGTGGACCCTGTAGCCCTTTTTTTTCACTGGATGCGGCTGTCACAGAAAGAGAATAAATATGGACACCTCCTCCCCGCCCCAGGCGGTGCTTCCGTGGGATTCAACACATAATGCAAGTCGGCTATGCTCTGGGAGGCGCAGAGCTGAACCACAGCCAGGAGTCCTACAGCTCTGTCCCCACCGCTGGTGACAGTCTTGGGCTGGATCCTCAGGCCTGCTGCGGTTGGCAGCTTCTCCCCTGGTCCTGCTACAAGGGTCCTCATCTTCAAACTAACCCTGACCAGTGATTGAACCGGGTCCCCTGCAGTGGAATTGCCGAGCCCTAACCACTGGAACTCCAGGGAAATACTGAGTCATTTTAGCTCTCAGCAGTCATGAGTAGCTGGTGGCCTACCATATCGGGCAGGGAAGTGAGGCTGTCTTCTTAGGGGGAGTGACCCCTAACTCATCTGTTGCCTGCCCCTCTGTGGTGCTCGGTGGGCCCACAAATCAGTGTCTGTCACAGGCTGGACACTGGATGCTTAGCAGGGGCTGCAGAATTCGAGGAGCCTGCGGGCGTCTGTGTGTCCCCTGCATTCTCTGTGGACCCCAATGAGGCAACCCTGGCCACCCGGCCACCCAGCTGGGCCTCTGTCCTTGCAGCCTTCACTGGGAGCCTTAGTAGGAGGGCTGGGAGCCTGTGAAGGGGCCTGGCAGAGCCACGAAAGAGACAGAAGAATTTTGGTGGTGAACCAAGAGCCCCCTCAACCTGCCCGGGGTGGGGGACGGGAATCTTGCTTTTCCCAGAAGCAGCCACACGAGTCATTTAATTCCCAAAGCCAGAACCTGTGAGGCCCCCAGACCTGACCTGAAGGCGCCTGTGTGACTCTGGTTTGGGGGAAGGAAATGTGGGTGTCGAGCTGGCGAGGGAAGCTGAGAAGTAGGGGCTCTTGCCCGGGATGAGCTCTTCCTGCTTCTGGCATCATTAGAAGGATGCTTGGCCCTTCTTCGTTCTGAGGACCTGCCTTTTCTGCAGCACAGCCCAAGGGTCGGTCCAGACCAGCGGACCAGCTGGAGACGACAACAGACATCATCTAGAGTTCGTGGCAGCCAGAGGGCATGTCCGTGTGGGCGGTCAGTGTTAGGACAGTCAGCTGCCCCATACTCTCCGCCCTGCCCTGGAAGTCTCTCTGGCTGGTTCTTCCTCAGCCGCATTCCCAGTGCCTGGCTGGTGGATGCCCAGTGTCCCACATCCCTATTCCAACTCTGTGGGTCCAGGCTGCTGCCCACATGGTTCTTTTAACTGCAGTGGGCATCTCATGTGTTTATAAACATGAAGGAAATGCCTATCTTATTTTTCCAAATGGAAACCACCCATTTTTTAAGCAGGAGGTTGGCAACTTCAGTAGGATCTTAAGTGAGCAAGATCAGAGTAAGATGAGGCAATAACTTATCCAAATTCTCTGTTTCTGGGAAGAAATAACGGATTTGTTTAGGAAAAAGAACCGGTATATGTAAACGCTTCCAGAAAACCCCATGTGTGCAAATCCAGAATTATAAATAGTTCAGAATGACTATTCACATGGTAAAATGATTATTATAAGTAATATATAAAATATAATATTTAATACACATAGTAGGCTTCCAGGTGGTTCAGTGATAAAGACTCAGCCTACGAAGCAGGAGATGTGTTTGATCCCTGAGTCAGGAAGATCCCCGGGAAAAGGACATGGCAACCCACTCCAGTATCTACCTGGGAAATCCCATGGACGGAGGAGCCTGGCAGGCTACAGTCTATGGGGTTGCAAAAATCAGACATGACTAAACCACCACCATGACACGTATTAAGATTCCTTTAAATAACAGAGTCACAAAAAATAAATAACAGAGTCACATGCTTAAAAGCTTTTAGGAAACTGGCAAGCAAAATGAATTCATGAAGCAGCCAGGAGAGAGGCGGTAGAGAATGGTGGGGAGTTTGGAAAATCAGCCTGTGTCCCCTCCCCCATCCATGAAGCATTCATATTTCAAAACCTTATATTAGTGAAAGCGACTTGATTGTCTGATGGTTGGTGATTCCTACTTTTTTTTTTTTTTTTTTTTAATTTTTGGCCACATGGAGTGGCCTGTGGGATCTTAGTTCCCCAACCAGGGATGGAACCCTTGCCCCCTGCAGTGGACCAACCACTGGACTGCCAGGGAAGTCCCAAGTCCTGCTTTTTTAAATAGTGAGATTTCCCCAGGTCCTTTTAAAATATGGTTAGGTTTGCAAAAACAGGAACACATTTACTTGGTAGCACACAACAAACATTTTAATTCTAATCAGTTATGGAGAGAGGGCATCCGCCTGCCAGCAGTGGAGATCCATAGCTTCATTCATTTGCCTCTTCACTGTATCCCAACCAAGCAATGCACAGACGTGGGTGGCATGTGTCCAGGTAAGTGCTTTCCCCCAGAGCAGCAGACCCAGTGAATGCAGACAATGGGGAAAGCTGTGTGCCCTCAGGCTATTTTCCTCTCTCCTCTCAGCTCCCCTGGAAACAAAGTCCACAGGTGTCACTGCCCTGTTTCCAGAATCACACTCACCTCTGGCTGTATGGTTCTACCTTCTTCTCTAGAGCATTTTTGTAAATTAATTTATCAGGATTCAGGAAGAGGAAAAGTGCCTCTTTCTTATCTTCTGAGGAACTTTTGCTGGGCACCTGGGTGGCTCAGATGGCAAAGAATCTGCCTGCAGTGCAGGAGACCTGAGTTTGATCCCTGGGTCTGGAAGATCCTCTGGATGAGGAAATGACAACCCACTCCAGTATTCTTACCTGGAGAATTCCATGGACAGAGGCTGCAGTTGGGGGGTCACAAAGAGTTAGACATGACTGAACAACTAACACATTCACTTTTTCATGGGGAGAAAACTCTGCTTTCCCAAGTGAGATGAGGAGGACCTGGTAGGGATCAGCCCTTCTGGTGACCACACAGGGATGGATCGGGGTCTGGGGACTTACTCACCTGCTCATTCCAGCAGGTCCAGAGGGCACTTCACACTTCCTGAGGCCCCGGGACCTGGGGACTCCTGTATATCTGAAACATCAAGAAGCAGACTTTAGGGATTTACCTGCTGGTCCAATGGTTAAGACTCCAAGCTTCCACTGCAGGGGGCACAGGTTTGATCCCTGGCCAGGGAACTAAGATCCCACATCCCAAGCTGCATGGCCAAACAAATTATTAATTTAAAAAAATAAAAAGAACTCCTTGACAGTTGTATTCATTGAAAGGCAATATGATTTCACTGTCAGAGTAGCGTCTCCAGCTGGGGGCACAGTCCCTTGCTCAGCACCCCTGTTATAAACAATCTGAAACTTCATTCCACCTTCTCCCAAACCTTGCATTGCTTGTCAAAACCATGCTGCTTCTCTCCTCTGCCTACGTCTCCCCTCGACCCTTACAACACACTACAGTCAGTCTCCCCCATTGCAACATAAACACTAGCTCCTTAAAACTATCATTCTGTTTCTTGTACATCAACTATACTTCATTGAAAAAATGAAAGAAAAATTCTTTTTATTCTATTTTAATTTCTCCAGCTTTAAGTATCCTGACCTGTTCTCAATCTGCATATCATTCTAGTTGAGGACAAGTCTGGCTTTTTTTTTCCTCCTACCATAGACTCCGTGTGTGTGTGTATGTGTGTGTGTTTATACCAGTTACTTTGCAATCAGTATTTTTAATTTTTTTTTTGGTCACCCTAGGCCTTCATTGTTGCTTGTGGGCTTTCTGTGGTTGTGGCAAGTGGGGCCTACTCTTTGTTGCAATGCTCCGGCTTTTCTCTGTGATGGCCTCTCTTGTTGTAGAGCGCCGGCTCTAGGTGTGCAGGCTCAGAAGTTGTGACTTCTTAAAGCTTAGTTGCTTCAAGACCTGTGGAATCTTCCCAGACTAGGGATCAAACCCATGTCCCCTGCTCTGGCAGGCAGATTCCTATCCACTGTACCACTAAGAAAGTCCACGATCAGCAGGTTTTTAATCAACATTTGCTTTGGGGCCACTTCCTAAGTCAGGATGTTGTCCCGGGACAGCCTTGTATGACAGTGGTGAGCACCCAGGAGGCAGAGTAGAGAAAGTGTTTGCTCCAGGGGTGGCACGTGTGTTTACTTGTGTTTGGGGGAGAGGGGAAAGGCCTCGTTGCCAAGCCAGGGTCTCCCATTCAATGACTGTGAGACCAAGTTACCTGGGCTCTCCATGCCTCAGTTCCCTGCTCAAAGTGAGAATAAAAATGGCCTATACCATAGAATTTTAGTAATGGTTAAATGAGAAAAATGGATGCAAAATATCTAGCTCAGTGCATGTAGACAGTACTTAATAAATGCTCACTAGTATTAGGTGTTGTCACCAGTCATCAGTCAGGAGCTGTTTATTGTCAGGTACACGTTCAGTGGGCAGGATGGGGGACCCAGGGGATAAGGCGGGGTGGGGCATGCTTGTACCTTCAGGAAACGTTGCACCTGCCGGAGAGGTAGGAACACAGGTCCCCAGGCAGTGCATGTGGACTGTGCAGGGCAGGATGGACACCGCCCTCCAGGCGCCAAGGTCCGTGGAAAAAGCCTGGCGTTGGATTAATCAAAGGCAGCTTTAAGGAGCAAGTGAACCTTGACTGTGGACTTGAGAGTGGTTTGAGGCTCGATTGCTGGAGAGGAAGAGGCTTGGAATGAGATCCTTCCTGAGGGGAGCAGGGCTTGTCCGAGAGCAGGAGGGGACCGGGAAGGAGACCCTGCGGTGGGAACTTCAGGCAAAGAGCGGAGGTAGAGTGGGGCCAGGTGGGAAAGTTTCGGGGGGATCAATGGCTGGGAACTTTCGAGAGTTTTCAAATGAAGGGGGGTCGTGGGCTGGCAGGGAGGGTATGGTGATGCTGCAGGAGAGCTGGTGTCAGGGCCCTGGGGCTTACAGAGCCGAGAGCACTTCCGGAAAGCACAACGGAGGTGAAGGAGACTCCACTCCAGGAGGGGTTGTCAGGAGTCCTGAGGTCCATGAAGAGCCTTCTCCGCGGTGGTGGATACGGATGGAGTGGCTGGGGGATGGAAGGCACTGGCCTGAGGTGCTGGGACCCCCCCTCCGCTCCCCCCACCCCTCCCCCAGCCGCAGAAATCCGGGGACAAAGGGCAGCACTTGGACAGCAGCCGGGAGGTCACAGGGGGACGCGCTCCCCTCCCAAACGCTGAGGCTATCCGCCAGCCGGGCCAGGACCGCTGACAAAACGGCCACGTGCCTTTGAATGACACGACTCCTCGCTGACTCACACAGTGACCAGTGTCGACCCTCAGAAAGGCTTTCTTTCTGGTTAGGTTTCCAGGTGGTGGGGGGCAGTGCCCGTCTGGGGCCCGGGGCAGGTATGGGAGGTGACAACACTTCCTAGGGGGCACCTAAGCTGCTCCAGTCCTCAAGCTCTGGGGGCGGCCCAGTGGGGGTTCCATGAGCAGCAGTGACTGTGGCCGGTGCTTGTCCTGTGGGTTGGGGTCCCCAGGCGTCATGCTCTGTGTGTGGACAGCACCGCGTCGCCCCTTCCAGGGCAGGGCTGTTGGGTCAGCTCCACCTACCCGAGTCCCTCTCTGCATCTCCTAACTGCACAGGGTGGACGCGGCCTCTTAGGGAATGAAAACTGGTGGCTGGCAAAGTCCCAATTCAATTATGCGCCCTTTTGGCTGCGACAGTAAAGAGGTCTCAGTAAGGACCCTAGATGTGCCCAGAGGGGCCCAGGGCTGCATCCCATCTGTCTACTTGGGGGTCTGGGGGAGGCTTCCCCCGAGGGCTCTACTCAGGATGAGCTGATGCCCTCATTCTGGGTCTCTGTCCCCATTCAGTTCTTCCTCGACGTTCACTGGACCTGACATAGCATGTCCTTTCCTGTTCTGGCTGTGTCTCTGGCACTTAGGGTGTAACAGGTACATAGCAGGCCCCCAGGGCACATCTGGTAGATGACTGTGTTGAGTGAATGAAACCCTGAGTCAGGAGGGCAGAGCAGCTATCTGACCTGGCTCTCTGGGCAGGGTGGGGTGGGGGGTGTGGCATCCTGTCCTGGACCCCTCCTACTTAACCATGCTCTGTCTGCACCCCAGGCCAAACCTTGGGCCTCAGAGCCTCCTTCTGATCCAGCCGGGCGGGGCAAGACTCAGGAGGGCGGGGCAAGACTCAGGAGGCCAGTCATCAGCACCCGCCTTTCCTGCCTCGTTACCCTGGGAAGGCAGGGGAGATGAGCCAGCTGTGACCTCTGGGGTTGGTGTCACCTCTGTCCTGAGGAAAGAATGTGTCCTGAGAAATGCTGTGTGTGTTTTGGCGGGGCGGGAGGGGGGAGTGTTCAATTTCAGGTGCCGCCTATGTGGAAGGTACAGAAAGATGCTAGCACACGTGGTAGGGTCTTTCTCCCCCCAGTTTTTAATATCTATATCTATATATATTAAACTTTTTATCGGAGGATAATTGCTTCTTTCTGCTATACATCACCGTGAATCAGCCACAGGTATACATATATCCCCCCCCCTCTCTCAAACCTCCCTCTCATCTCCCATCCCATCCCACCCCTCCAGGTTGTCACAGAGCACCGGAAGCATATACATTACCGTACGTAAAATAAAACATACATATATATATATTTTAATGAGCTGAGAGTTTGCTGGAGAGCACAGGGTGGCCAAACATCTGCTCGGTGATTCCTGCCCTGGGTGATATTTATGAGCCAAGATTAGCAGCTCCAGGGAAATTTGGCCTTAGCTCCTGTTGGCGGTGGTCAGAGCGGCCCTGCCTCCTGTCCGCAGAGACAGGGCCCCAGTGTGGCCTGAACCTGGGGCCTGCAGACCCCTAGGGGTTTCACAGGGGCCTGATGGTGGTGGGGGGGACAGGCTTGAGAGAGAGTGTCACCCGCTGGGAGAGAGAACTCGGCTCTCAGGCGTGGGGACAGGCCTGCTGCGGGGTGGGCGTGGAGGGAGAGGACCCCAGGGAAAGGCGCCCGGCCCTCCAGTTCCCCAGAAGGGCTAGTGGTGGGGTCCAGGGTGTTTGGACAAGGAAACTCTTTGAAACTTCCCTCCTGTCCTGCTCCGGCCCTGGTGCCCTCCCCTCCATAAAGCCATTAGCTTCTGGTGCCGGCCCTATCTCTGCTCCATCTCTGGTCCCAGGCGGGCATTCACAGACCTCCTGCCCTGGGGGACGGGAGGATTTATGGGGGCGGGGGGAGGGTCGGGGAGGGCGCGAGGTCTGTTAGGAAAGCTGGGTGTGGGGGAGCTGTTAGTGGCCGGCCAGGCCGGATCATTTCCGAGCCGGCTCTGCATGACAAAGGGGCTGGGGCGAGTCCTGGCTTTGATCTGCCCCCCACCCCACACCGCCGGCCACCTGCCTGTTGGTGTCCCCGCCCCAGCTGGGACCTCCCGAAGAAAAGCCTGGAGGGGGGTGGGGACAGCTGTGGCCCAGCACCCCCGGGCCCTGCTCGGCCACCTTCCTCTCCCGGTGGCCCCAGAGCAGAAATACCTCCTGGGCTGATGACCCAGAAGCCCTGCCGCCCCCTCCCAGAGAGCCAGGAAGCCCTGCACTGAGCGGTGAGATGTGTGTGTGAAGTGGGGCTCAGAGTGTGGGAGCCAGAGTTCCGTGAAGCTTGGGGTGCTGAGCGGCCTTGAGGTGTGGGTCGTGCCCTGGATGGGCGCTTGGGGAGAGCGGGGGGAGGGGTGCATTTCCAGAGAGTTCGTGCAGCATCCCTGCTGGGGCGCTGCTGGGGCCCCTGGAGAGCATAGAGAAAGCACGGCCACTGGAGGGGAGGGTACCTCCGCACAGCCCAGGGCGGCTTTTACATCTCCCGGAGGAGTGGGCTTGGGAAACTGAAACGTCCTTGCCTTCTCCTGTCTGTCCTGGTAGACGTGGGCTGGGATGTGGAAGACGGGTTTGAGGGAGAAGGCACAGACTGAAAGGGAAGGCTCCTGTGAGCCCATAGGGAATGGACTCGCCAGGTGTTTTTAGCTCCGTACAACATTTGCATCCCTGGGTAGGGGTGCAGAGGGGATGGCTCCATTTCTGGAGGAGGGCAGGTGCGCATGCAGCATCCCAAGCATCTCTGGCCTGATGTGGAAATGTCTCGTTTTCCTCTCTTTCCTGGTCTCTTGGCTCTCTGTTGCCTTAGGGAGCAGTCCTGAGCAGGGCTCCCCCCCAGCTGGGGGTGACCCTCAGGTGAGAAGGCCAGGGTGGGAGCGAGGCTGGGGGGAGGCAGACCTTTCGGGGGAGCGGGGTCTCCTGGTCCATCCCACACTGATTCTCCCTTCCATCTGTTCCCTCCAGGGAGCCCCGTCTCAGAAGCCGTTGGTCCCCGGGGTCATCCTCGGCCCTGGGGAGGGCGGGGCGCAGGCGGACCATGCCCAGCCTGCCGGCCCTGCTCGCCTTGCTGTTCGTCTGCTGGGCCCCGCTCCGAGCCGCAGCCAGCTCCTGGTGGTGAGTGCGGGGCCGGAGCCCTTCCCAGTCTGGCTCCTCTGGGTGATGGAGGTGGGGAGAAGGGGCCATTCCTTCATAGAACCCCAGAACACCAGACAGCTCTTCCTCTCTCTCTCCAGCCCCAGAGTTAACACGGCTCCCAGAGGATGAAGGAATAGTTCATCTGGCTTCTCTGGTCCTGGCTACAGTCCTTTCTCCCTGTTCCCCCCCTTTCCTCCCCTATCTCCGTGGCTTGTTAGAAATAGCTCTTTTGTTGTTAAAGGATCAATAAGAATATTGATTTTTTTTTTTCCTTCAGCTGGTGAGGAAAAGGAGACTAGGATTCCCGGTTTTTAAGTCTGAAAAACCGCATGAGGGATTGACGGGACCACGTGTGGCTTCCTTTTGTGTTTTTAGGATGACTGTCATTGCTAGGCGCACAGGGAAACGGCAGGCACCCCCCCTTACCCCCCCGCCCCTGTTTGGTCTGGGCTCTGCTCTCATCTTGCTCAGCTGGCAGATCCACAGCTCAGCATTTTATTCTATGAGCCAGGGGAGAGCCCTAGAGGGTGGGCTCAGGGGCTGTGGGGGTGAGCAGGAAGTGAGAACTTTGAGAGTGTCTGGCCCTGTATGTAAATCAGATTCGACTTTAAGGCCTAAGGGGAATTCTATTTGAAGGCCTCTGTTGCTTTCCACACACATCGCACACTTGGGCCACTGTGGCCTCAACACTCCTGCACAGAACCCTGTGCCCGTCCAGCATACTTGCCCCACTCTCCTAAAGGCTGCTTCCATCGCTGAGCACCCTTCCCCCTCTGGTCACTTGGATCCAGATGCTCAAGGCGGTCTCAGGCATTCCGCGTCTTGCGTGTCACCTGTATCTGTGCCTCGGTTTCCCTTTGAAAGCAAGGACTCTGTTTGCACTGACTCTCCTTCCCAAGCCCTTGGCTCAGGGTCCATCCTCCGGGAGGGGGTGGAGCTCCGGGCCTGCTGCTGGCCCGGCCGGCGCTCTCACCCCGGCCCTCCCTCCGGCTGCAGGTCCTTGGCGATGAGCCCAGTGCAGAGACCTGAGATGTTCATCATTGGGGCCCAGCCCGTGTGCAGCCAGCTCCCGGGGCTGTCCGCTGGCCAGAGGAAGCTGTGCCAACTCTACCAGGAGCACATGGCCTACATCGGGGAGGGTGCCAGGACGGGCATCAGGGAATGCCAGCATCAGTTCCGGCAGCGCCGGTGGAACTGCAGCACCGTGGATGATGCCTCCGTCTTTGGGAGAGTCCTGCAGATTGGTGAGCGGGGCGGGCCGGGACCCATGGGCAAGGAGGGGGTCTCCAGTGGTGGGTGGTCAGCTGGCCCTCGGTTTCCGGCCCAGCTCCAACAGGCAGCCGGCGGGCAAGGCCTTGAGCTAGGGGTCAGGGTCCGTGTTGAGTTCGAGCGCGTTGAGAAGCCCACCCACCACCAGTGCCCCAGTTTCAGCTCCAGGGCCTCCTCTGGAGCTGTGGGCAGAGAACACAGAATTGCAGCCCTGAGTGTCTATGGAGTGTCTCTCTTCCTTTTGGACTCAGAGAGAGAGACTTTGGGTCAGTTTGGTGATGGCTGTCATTAACCCAACCCAGATCCAGTCCTGGCCTTTTCATTTGAAAGAGAATGTGTGCGAAAGTGGGGGATGGGCAGACTGAAGGAGGAAGATGAGCGCCCACCGGCCCCTCCCCGAAGCCCTCTGCCTCCCCCCTAACCAGGATTCCCAGATCTCCCTCTCCAGCTCCTGGCCCAAGATTCTTTGGCTGCCCTATTGCTTAGATGGAGGTGTGATCTGGGGTCTAATTGTTTTAGGTCCTTTTGAAATGCAGTCCTCCCCTCCCTGGCAAGAAATTGAGAAATCCGGCCCTATTCTACTGGGTCTTATCCCCAGGGCCATAAAAGAAAGGTGTTAGAGCTTCAGGTCCCGGCTCACATTCTCCCAGAACAGCTTCCCTCTAAAAGTGACATTCTGGAGTCCCCCTAGGCTGTGTTTCTGGCAGGCAGTGAGCAGGGCAGCTCAGGCTTCTCTGTGCCTCTGTTGTGGAGCCCCTGTATCTGGCCCATGTGGAGAAAGTGAGGTTGGGAAGCACACTTGGAACCTTGCTTCTCTCCTTTGAATATCAGCTTGAGGTCTGTGAAAGGAATGCTCATGAGTTCCTGTAACCCTCCTACTGTGCAACTTTCCCAAAAGAATGGACCTGGGGGTCAGGCGGGCTTCATTCATAGTTTATCCTTGTTCAGTCACTCTTTCATGTGACTCTTTGCGACCCCATCAATTGTAGTACACCAGGCTTCTCTGTCCTTTACTATCTCCCAGAGTTTGCTCAAACTCATGTCCATTGAGTCAGTGATGCCATCAGCTTCAGCATCAGTCCTTCCGTTGAATATTCAGGGCTGAGTTCCGTTAGGATTGAGTGGTTTGATCTTGCAGTCCAAGGGACTCTTTATCAGTTCTTCTCAAATAGTAATTTCTTCCTGGTGGGTATCTGGGTCAGCCATTCTCCCTGCCCACTGCATCTCAGGTGAGGAAACTAGAATGGCCCAGGTATGTTGCAGGCAAAAATCTCGGCTTTCTCTGCCCACCAAACCTGTATAAAAAATACGGAGACAGAATTTGGAGGAAATAGAAAGGAGGCTTTAATTCTCAGCCGGCAGAGAGGGGAAGACGGTAGGCTCATACCTCAAGAATTATGCCCACCCATCAGTTCATTTCCTCACCAAAGGTATAGAGAGAGACACCTCGTAGTCACTGCCAGGGAACTAGTATTTCTTTGGGACCGAGTGAATGCCTGACATTGGCCAGACAGACTCTGTTCAGTTCATGTAGTTTTGTCACGTGAAGACCAAAAAAGTGAGGCTTTGCTCTAGGGGAGAAGGGGTGTCGGGACCAGAGTCTACGTGGAGTGTGCAGTTTGCGTGGAGAGGGCTTCCCAGGTGGTACTAGTGATAAAGAACCTGCCTGCCAGTGCCCCAGGTAGAAGACATGAGTCTGACCCCTGGGTCGGGAAGATACCTGGAGAAGGAATGGCTACCCACTCCAGTATTCTTGCCTGGAGAAACCCACTGACAGAGGAGCCTGGTGGGCTACAGTCCGTGGGGTCGCAAAGAGCGAAGAGACACAACTGAGCAACTTAGCACACACGCTTTCGCCAGTGGAAGCGGACACCAGTCTCTGTGCCCTGCTCTGTCACAGACGGAACCCTTCTGTTGTCCTTGTCACCGTCCCCTTCTGCACCTTCCCTGCAGGCTGATGCTGCCTGGGAAGGTGGGCCGAGGCTGGCTTCTGACGGATCCTCTCCGGATGTCTGGCGTGGAACCTCCCCTTAGAGCCACTGCAAGCATCCACCACCAGAGGGCAGCAGAGCGCCCCAGAGGGCGCCAGGCCCCTCACCCGGAGGCACCTACTGGTTGGCCGGGCAGCTGTGGGACAGAGGGCATGGTGTTGTCCTGCTGTCTCCTTGTTGGGTGGAGATCCACCATCTCTCAGGAGCTTCATGGCTGGTTTATCAGCCTTTATCCTCTGAATTGTTTCACACATGGGCTTCCTTGGTGTCTCAGATGGTAAAGAATCTGCCTGCAGTGCAGGAGAACCAGGAGAATCCCGTGGACAGAGGAGCCTGGTGGGCTACGGTCCACAGGGGTCAAAAAAAGTCAGACACACCTGAGCAGCTAACCACACACATAGAGCTGTCCCCACACTGCCCATCCACTCCGAGGTCCCCCCTTACCTGCTTGCTGAGAGCCGCACGAGGTCTGTTCCGAGGCTCACTTGAGACTCTCATGCTGCCCCATTAGGACGGAGTCGCCTGCACTCTGGGGCCCAGTGATGCTCCAAAACAAAGGAGGCGGAGTGACCGGGGGAGATGCCAAGCGGATTCACCGGTGGGTGGTTCACCAGCTACATGGTGGGCTGGGACCCTCAGAGCCCTGGTGTCTGCAGTAAACGCCCAGCTGCAGAAAACATTGTTTTTAAAGGCGGTTCTGAGAAGGGTGACTCAGCTCTGCAAAATGTGTTTGCTAAAAAAAAAAAAAAGGAAATCAGGCATATGTAACTTAGAAAAGAGAAAACATAAAAGGCATATTCATTGTTTTCAAATACTGAAGGGCTGTCA
Organism: Odocoileus virginianus; assembly: GCF_023699985.2. Taxonomy (NCBI): domain Eukaryota; kingdom Metazoa; phylum Chordata; class Mammalia; order Artiodactyla; family Cervidae; genus Odocoileus; species Odocoileus virginianus. Next base: position 5,083,128 of record NC_069696.1, read on the forward strand.
GATGGAGGAGGGATTAGCTCCAGCAGAGGGAAGTGGTAGGAAGGCATCTTTCAGCTTGTTCTGGGAAAGAACATTCTGGTGATCAGTGTCGTTTAACACAGACAGACTGCGTGGCCTTGGGAACCCAACCCGATTCTTCAAGTGTTAGTGTTAGATGCTCAGTCATGTCCGAACTCTTTGTGACCCCATGGACTATAGCCTGCTAGGCTCCTCTGTTCAGGGGATTCTCCAGGCAAGAATACTAGAATGGGTTGCTGTTCCGTTTTCCAAGGGATCTTCCTGACCCAGGGATGGAACCCGGGTCTCCTGCATTGCAGGCAGATTCTTTACCATCTCAACCAGGGAAGGCCCTGATTCTCCAAGGCAGGTTGTTTGAAAGCAATGCTCCTGACGGACGGAGTGTAGGTCTGGTCCAGCTTCAGATGGTATCTGTCCCGGGATGCCAGGTAAGGTGTCAAGGCCCGTTTTAAGAAGATTTCTCAGACATGACTCCTTCAAAGTGGGGTCCAGGACCCCTCCCAAAGACCTCTTGGCCATCTTACCATCCTGGGAGCTGTCACAGTCTGACTCCCCAGTCCCATAGATCCTGACTCTGGCCAAAGTTCACAGGGGCTCAAATGTCAGTCCCAAACGCTGGTCCCCGTGTGGCTTCCTGTATCACCTGGCTTTCCTGGTGCTGTTCTACTCCATATCTGACCAGAAGTCAGCCCCTGCTTAAAGGAGCAAAACTGATTTGCCCTGTGTGTTCTGGTGGCAAACTTCGCTGTGTCCTGCCGGACCATCCAGAAGTAAGGCCAGGTGGGAGATTGCACTGGACCTAGCAGTGACTTCAGACTGCCTGCCTCACCACCTGCTAAGACAAGGTTGTGGGATGGCCACCTTTGACCCTGGAGGCTCAGAAGAGGGGGACATGGGGAGCAGAAGAGTCTGCCCGATTAAAACACATTTTTTTTAAAAAAGGGACTTCCTTGGTGATCCAGTGGTTCGGGCTTCACGCTTCCACTGCAGGGGGCATAGGTTTGATCCCTGGTTGGGGAACTAAGATCCTGCATGCAATGCAGTGTAGCCAAAAAGAAGAAATTTTTTTAAAATTTTCAAAAATGTTAATTTTTAAATGTTTAAAATTAAATTTTTTTTAAAATTTTTAAAAAGTAGAAAATTTTATTTAATTTTGAAAAAAAGAAGATTCTGCCCAGTTTCCTAACTGAGATCAGGAGTGAATCTCAGATCCTTGCTAAGAATACCTTCCCTGTCTCCATATCTGAGTCCATACGAGTATGATTTATTATTTCTCATAATGACTTTACTGAACATAATGCACATTCCATACAACGCAGCATTTTAAAGCGTACAGTTCAGTGTATATTCAGCAGGCTGTGCAGCCAGCCAGGATGTTGTCACAGCCCTATGGAGACACCGCGCTCCTGTTCGTGGGCATGCTCCATGTCTTTTCCCTCCTCCCCAAACCCCAGACAACACTCATCTTTCTGTCTGTATGAATTTTTATACTATGGACATTTCATATAAATAGTAGTTGTAGTTAAGTCTAAGTCGTGTCCGACTCTTGCGAACCCTTGGACTGTAGCCTGCCAGGCTCTTCTGTCCATGGGATTCTCCAGGCAAGAATACTGGAGTGGGTTGCCATTTCCTTCTCCGGAGGATCCTCCTGACCCAGGAATCGAACCCGGGTCTCCTGCATTGCAGGCAGATTCTTTTCCGACTGAGCTATGAGCTATTCATATTCTGACTGAGCTATTCATATAAATGGGGCCATATAACATGTGGCCTTTTGTGTCTGTCCAATGCAGGACACAAAATGTGAAGGGCTCATTTCCCGTTAATACCTCAAGGTTCATCCATGCTGTAGCCTGTCTCTAGCACCTCGTTACTTTTTATGGCTGAATACTATTTCACTGCATGTACAATACCGCCTTCCTTTTACCCATTCATCTGTGTTGCTGATGGTCATTATGGGTTGTTTCCACCTTGTTAGATACTATCAATAATGCTGTGATGAATATTCACGTAGAAATTTTTCTGTGCGCACATGTTTTCGTTTATCTTGGTTATATTCTTAGGAGTTGGAGTTGCTGAGTCACATGGTAAGTCTATGTTTAACCTTTTGAGGAGCTGCCAGACTGTTCTCCAAAGCAGCTGCACCATCAAACGTTCTCACCAGCAGCACGTGAGGGTTCCGGTTTTTCTGTGTCCTCATCAACTTGTCACTAGTCGCCTTTTTGATGACAGCCTTCCTCGCGGGTGTGAAGTGATGTCCTGTGATTTTGATTTGCATGTCCCTGGTGGCCGAGGATTATTTTTATAAGCGTTTTTATTGAAGTAGAGCATACATCATACGGCCCTTTAAGTGGCTCGCTATAGCGATGCATTCTTTACAGGAAATGATCTGGACGTTTAGAGAGACTGTGCCGAGGGTCTGTGGAGATGGTGCCCCAGCGCTGTCGGGTGGGAGGCAGTGGGGACCTTGGGAGACAGAGGGAAGCGGCTGGGATGACTCTGGTCGTTGTGATCCTGGCTCATTTCTACTCCTGGTCTTGGGTGCTGTTGAGCTAGGGGATGCAGCTGTAGACAGGTGTGTGAGTTTAGCTTGGTGGTGCAGCGATAGACAGATGTGTGAGTTTACCTAGGTGATGCAGCCATAGACAGATGTGTGAGTTTAACTAGGTGATGCAGCCACAGACAGACAGATGTGTGACTCGTGGAGGGTGGGAAGCAGGTCTGTGAGGGAGAGATGAATGCCAGGTTGGAGTCACACTGCAGGTCCCATGATCCCTACCCAGTCTCCTTCCAGCTGGTCCACAAACGTGTTATTCCCACTCTCGGTCCATTCAGGCCAGCCTAAATAGGAAGGTGACGGTGGGTAAACTTCTCCAGATGGGATGAGGTGCTGGCTGGGGCTGAAGGGAAACTTAGGTTCTTGGTCCAGTTGCTTTCTAACCCTGGAGCCTCAGCAGTGGGAGATGCCCTGCTCCTGGTGTGGGCCAGGGCAGCAGCGGGGGAGCCTCACCTTCCCCTTGTCTGTCTGCCTCTGTCTGCAGGGAGCCGGGAGACGGCCTTCACCTATGCCGTGAGCGCGGCCGGGGTGGTGAATGCCATCAGCCGCGCCTGCCGTGAGGGCGAGCTGTCCACCTGCGGCTGCAGCCGGGCTGCGCGGCCCAAGGACCTGCCCCGGGACTGGCTGTGGGGCGGCTGTGGCGACAACGTGGACTACGGCTACCGCTTCGCCAAGGAGTTCGTGGACGCCCGTGAGCGGGAGAAGAACTTCGCCAAGGGCTCAGAGGAGCAGGGCCGCGTGCTCATGAACCTACAGAATAACGAGGCGGGCCGGAGGGTAAGCGATCCCCGCCCCACGCGTACCTGGACGGTGGGCTCTGCCCGCCCCGTGCACCTCAGCGGCTTGCTGGCCACCGGGACATAGGCAGTGATCATGTAATCCCCCTCCCCACACGTACCCAAACTGTAGACTCCCCCACCCCCATACACACCCAGACGGAGGACCCTACCTGCCCCCCACACACCTACAACATTGGCTGTTCCTGGGCTGTGCTGCCTGCTGCCGGCTGGTCCAGGAAGAGATGAGTCTGACCACAGAGATTCTTACCTGTGTGTGTGCTTTCACCTGAGTGGAAGTGCAGAAGGTGGCCTTTGAAGGCCCAGGCTCATCAATCTCATATAAGATGTAAGGGCTTCCGAGCCTCAATTTCAGTGGGAAGTAATACATAGGTTTCGGGGAGCTGGCTTTATCGTATGTGCGAGTGCCCCGGGGTGCTAGTCTTCCTGAATGGCTGCTGGAGAGCTCTGTGCCCATCTGTACCTGCTCAGGGGGCCCCCAGGTTCCAAGCACACGGCCTCCTCCTCTTTGCCGGGCAGGGTCTGCTCTGCCAGGGGCTGGAGGGCTTGCTCAGCTGGAAGCTTTGTCTTTTGGTGGTCAGGTGTCCACTGTGCATCCAGGTCCCCCTGGAGAGAAGTGTGAGGCCCCTGTACTGGGTGGCGGGAGATCCTTCTGGTCCCCGACCTCTCAGGAAAGCACACAGACCTCTCTCTGGGAGAGCTGTCCACACCCAGGTCCATGTCAAGCCCAGGCAAGGTACTTCACGAGACCAAAGATGAGCCAGTGAAAAAAAACAGGAACAGCAGTTTCTGAAGGAGAAATAAATTCAGAAATTTAATGTTGGTTCATTGGTGATTCAGTAATAGGATATGGATATACTTCTTAAAAAATGTTTCTGTATTAAATTTTTTTTAAAAAAGTTAACTCATGTTTCACAGGAGCACATGTCAAACAGAGGAACTGGAATCGCCTCTCATATGACTTGGGGTCCCTGGTGTTGGTACGATGCAGTACCCGTGTGTACACTTAGCATGGTCACTATCTGACATTAGGTCAGGATTAGACTTGGTCATTGCCCAGCATCATCTCTGCAGAGTCCATGTTCAGTGGCTAGTGTTGTTTAGCCAGGTGTGGGTGTCCATCTGTGGTGAGTCCGGAGTCCAGGCCATGGCTGTGATCTGTGAAGCTGGGCTTAGAGACCAGTGCTGATCTGCTCCACCCGTCATTGGTGAAGCTTCTTCCATCTCTTCCACCTCCTCTCTGCCAGTCTTTGGGCATCTAACCTGGTTGATAAAAAGAAACAAACAAACAAAAATGTTCAGTCTTCACTTTGTCTCCTAAATTCCCAAATTCTACCCATTTTTCAAGATCCCAGTAAATACCATCTGCAAGTGTTGTGTTAGTTGCTCAGTCATATCTGATTCTTTGCGACCCCGTGGGCCATAGCCCACCGGGCTCCTCTGTCCATGGGATTGATTCTCCAGGCAAGAATACTGGAGTGGGTTGCTAATCCCTTCTCTAGGGGATCTTCCTGACCCAGGGATCGAACCCTGGTCTCCTGCATTGCAAATAGATTCTTTACTGTCTGAGGCACCACTGAAGCCCAGATGCCTCCCACCATCTTTGCATCCCCTGTGGTCCGTGGTATTTGTGTCTGGAGGGCGGTCGAGCCTTTCAGATGTGCTTCCTGTTCCTTGCCTTCTCAGCTGCAGCTCCCGAGGACCGGGGGCCCTGGGCCCTCTGCTGTGCTCTTTAGTGGGTGGGCGCATGTGACAGCGCAGAGGAAACTCCCCTGGGCCTCCTAGCAAGAGGTCACAGGAAGGAAGGTTTTCCTTCTGTGACTCTGTTGCAGAGGCAGAGGGGACCAGGCGTCTATCCTCATCCGGCCTTGTCAGTCGCATCTTGACCCCACTTCTGCTGGCTCCTCATTTCATCACCCTTAATTGTTTGTTTGCTTTTTCCAGCCCTTATCTCTGCTTTGCCCTCCATCTGCGCTTCCCACACCCTCCCCGGCTTCCTCCGTCTGCTCCCCGTCTTTGGGCCCCCGTCCTGTAGGCTCCATACCTCTTCACAGCCCTTTATCTCTCCCTGGCCTCCATCTGCTCCAGGTGGGGACCTTCTGTCTCTCCTGCGTTCTCATCCCACCTCCAAGGAGCAGGCCTCCTCCATCAATCACCTCCCACTTCCTCACACCTACACAGAACCTTCCTCGGGAAGGACTGAGCACTGGCAGGGATGGGAAAGTCCCCGGACTGCTATTTTACAACTGGATTTTATTTTTCAAGTAGGTTATCTAAGCTCTGACATCTTGATGCAGAGTAAACCTCGGGGACACTTAGCGAGAAATTTCTCTTGCCTTTGAGAGCCGCCAGTGACCCCATTTTACATACTCAAGGCCAGAGCAGTGGGTTGATACTGCCTTGTCACTGCAGGGCCTCTGAGCATTTTCTAGATGAAAACTGCCGTATCCTCGTGACGTCCTGCCAGTGACCGAGCTCGGCCACACTGTTACATGTGGAAGAGGGGGAGGGGGCTCTTCTGGGGGCAAGATAGAGAGAGAAGAAAAACTTTCACACATGCTATTGCTTTTTCAGTTACCAGCAAGGCCAAAATCCCCTCCTCCTTCTCTTGCAAGAGGCGCATCTATATATGAGCAATGGTGAAATATCTAAAATACAGGCATTACTGTCTCTGTGATGTCTTTCTTTTTACAGGAATGAGAATGAACGTTGAATAGCGAGGTTCAGTGGTACTCTCCCTTCCGGATTTGTTTTACTGAAATTCCTGTCCCTTCCCCAGAGCCTCCCCGACTCTCTTTCCCCAAATCCCCGAGTGTTTGCTCCCCTCGGAGATAGATGCTATCCGGCCTCCTCCCCCAGTCACTTAGGGTAGGTACACAGCTTTAGGCTCTTAATGTTTCCTCCTTCTCCTAACAGTGCTGGGTGCTGGAAGTCCCTCTCCAAACCGAGGACCATTTCCAGGGAATGTCAGGCTCCAGCTCAGACCCCGGGGGATCAGAGCCAGAGGGTGACTGCAGGTGCTGTCTTTGAAGTGCGTGTAGGAATGGGGGGGTCACTTCTGCCTTCAAGCCGCCAGCCAAGTGCTCAGGGAGGGGCCTGCTCACCTTCTCCATCCTAAACCCTTTTTAAGCCCCAAGCTTGGGGTGTACTCCCTCCTGGGTGGTCCTCAGTGTCTCCACCCTAAGACAGTGGGGGTAGTCCCACACCAGAAAAGAGTCGGGAGGAGTCCTGGCAGTCGTAATACGAGCTGATGGTGTGGAAGCTCTTGCTTGCACCTGCAGTGGTCCCTGCCGAATAAAGACACAATCTGGGGACCCTTGAAAAGAAAGCCGAGAGGAGCCCTTGACAAATGAGTCCTGCCTGTGTCGGTGACAATAGCCGTGGCAGAAGAAAATGTTGGGCGGCGGACCTGCATCTTTATCCCACCATCTGCACTTCTGGGACGGCTGCCAGGGCCGCTGGACACAATGCGTCCGTATGCTTTCGCTGAAAAGCACTTTGTGAGCAGCTCTCTGGTCCGCTCCTGCTTTTCCATTTGGGTCTGGGGTAGCCCACGTTCAGTCCCCTCCCACTGCTGTGGTTCAGTGACTTCTGGGTGGGTTTGTTTTCCCAGCATCGCCCTCCCCCGATCCGTTGTCCTGTGGCAGAGGGCCTGCCCCACCTCCCCTCATCGCAGCCACTCCCAGGGGGCGTCTTGTCACAAGTGTGCTGCGGTTTATGGGGAGGCGCCCGACGGCTCTGCAGAGCTAATGACCCACTTAACCCAGAAAAGGGGAACGTTTAATTCCTGGGGGACTTGGCAGGATCGGGGAGAGCTTGTGGCCAGACAGGGTTTCTGTTGTAGGCTCCTGGTACAGCTGATTCTTTTTTTCTGTCTTGGACTCTGTATTACGTAGAAGCTGGACTCATTTTGTTGGTTTTTATTTGTTTGAGACATTGATCAAGATAGAAATAACCTTTTTTCTTCCCCTGCTGGTAACAATGACACATTTCAAGTAATAACAACTGGATAACACAGAAAGGAGCTTCCCTGGTGGCACCACCTGCCAGTGTAGGAGACACGGGTTCGATCCCTGGGTTGGGGAGATCCCTTGGAGGAGAAAATGGCAGCCCGCTCCAGTATTCTTGCCTGGGAAACCCCATGGACAGAGGAGCCTGGCGGGCTGCAGTCCATGGGGTCAGACATGGGGTCAGTGACCAAACAACAACAAAGTAGAAAGGGTGAGTGCTGTTCTGGAAGCGCATCAGACGTGGGCATCACCTCCCCGCGCTTTTCTATGTGCTGCTCCTTTCCCGTCCTTTCAGTTTGGAGAGACCTTTGGAAGCGGCTGGAGAACCTGCGCCTCTGCACACACCCACCCCGCCAGCCCCCACCTGGACTCGGCCTGCGGTGACCCCAGCCAGCCTCTGGGGCATCTCTTGTCGGTACGTTCTTCTCATCCTTTCCTCTCTCCCCTCCTCAGGCTGTGTACAAGACGGCAGACGTGGCCTGCAAATGCCACGGCGTCTCGGGGTCCTGCAGCCTCAAGACCTGCTGGCTGCAGCTGGCAGAGTTCCGCAAGGTGGGGGACCAGCTGAAGGAGAAGTATGACAGTGCGGCCGCCATGCGTATCACCCGCCGCGGCAAGCTGGAGCTGGTCAACAGCCGCTTCAAGCCGCCCACCCCCGAGGACCTGGTGTACGTGGACCCCAGCCCGGACTACTGCCTGCGGGACGAGAGCACAGGCTCGCTGGGCACGCGGGGCCGCCTGTGCAACAAGACGTCCGAGGGCCTGGACGGCTGCGCGCTCATGTGCTGCGGCCGCGGCTACGACCAGTTCAAGAGCGTGCGGACCGAGCGCTGCCACTGCAAGTTCCACTGGTGCTGCTTTGTCCGCTGCAAGAAGTGCACGCAGGTCGTGGACCAGTTCGTCTGCAAGTAGCTGGGGCCGCCGCCTGCTCCTCCGAGCCGGGCCCGGAAGTCTATGGATATAGATCTATATAAATATATTTTATATTTGTATAAAGGAAAGGCTGGATGGTAAATAATTGAAAGAAGACAACAGAAAAGAGAAGCTTATTTAAGAGACGCTGGAGATCTTTGAGGATTGGGGGCTCTCTGCTTCCAGTGAGTGGGACACGGGCTTTGTCTCCTGCCCTGGCTGGGCCTCTCTAGAGGTGGGGACTTGGGAATGTCCACGGCCTACCCGACGAGGCCTTGAGGACAGAGAGAGTGCTTGGAGGGAGAAGTGGATGGCATCTGGATTCCTTGTTGGGTGGGTGATGGCCCTGTGACCCTGGTTGCCAAGCCAGGCGGCCCCTTGGATGGTGATGGGAACTCAACTTCACCCCTGGCATCTTCTGGGTCTCCAGCAGAATACCGACCGCTTCCATGAGAGGCCCAGCGCCTTCTCACGTATTCGTCTGTGTGTGCTTGCAGAATCCACAGTTTCAGGAAAGAGGACAGGCCCCTTTGTCACCTCTGATGGTGGGCCAGCTCCTCCCCTGACTCCGGGGCCCACCTTTCCAGCGAGAGATTTTCTCACTCCAGGCTTCGCAGGCTCCCACAGCATCTGTGCCCAAGCTGCAGAAAGCCAGGTGGTGCCCAGTCAGGTGGTCGCACTGGGCTCCCACACTACCGGGAGCAGACGCTCTGATATTTCCATTGGCCCTCCTTGTCCAGGGAGGCCTGGGGCAGCCCGGGGCCAGCTCCTGGCATGGGCTCGGCTCTGCCCCGGATATAGTTCCCTCCAACATTAAACACCCTCCACTGAAGCTTCTATCTCTTTCCTTATTTGGACACGTGGCTCCTTTTTAGTTTTGATCCGGTCCTCGGAAACCTGCTGCACAGTACACACACACACAAGAGGGTGAGGGGATGGGGATCATTCAGAGCCCTGGTCTGGGTGAGAGGGAGGGGGGAATGTCATGAGAATTAATAAGGTGACGCATGTATGCCTGCCCCCCAAAGGCAACTCAGGGATCAACCATGGCTGTTAACTCTGCTGTTCTGAACAGAACTCAGAGATTGGAGGTTAAACCTCACGTTTGGCCCCTCTTCCCCATTTTACCTCCCATCCGTCCTCCTGGGCTCTTAGATTTGCACGGGCGATGGGGGATGCTCTCTGCTGGCTTCTCTGTGTCACCATGTCCGGTCCAGGGGCCATAACTCCAGCTTTGGAGTATCTGCTTGTTGTTTTTGTTCAGTCGCTCAGTCATGTCCAACTCTCTGCAACCCACAAAAACTGCGGCATGTCAGGCTTCCCTGTCCTTCACTGTCTCCATGAGTTTGATCAAACTCATGTCAGTTGAGTTGATGACGCCATCCTCTGTCGCCCCCTTCTCCTGCCCTCAGTCTTTCCCAGCATCAAGGTCTTTTCCAGTAAGTCAGCTCTTTGCCTCAGGTGGCCACAGTATTGGAGCTTCAGCTTCAATATTAGTCCTTCCAATGAATAGTCAGGGTTGATTTTCTTTAGGATTGATTGGTTTGATCTCCTTGCAGTCCAAGGGACTCTCAAGAGTCTTCTCCAGCACCACAGTTCAAAAGCATCACATTTTTGGCACTCAGCCTTCTTTATGGTCCAACTCTCACATCCATACAGACTACTGGAAAGTCCATAGCTTTCATCCATATATGACTACTGGAAAAGCCATAGCTTTGACTATACACCTTTGTCGGCAAAGTAATGTCTCTGTTTTTTAATACGTTGCCTAGACTTGTCATAGCTTTTCTTCTAAGGAGCAAGTATCTGGGACTGGGGAGGATAAGGCAGAGCTCAGGGACTCTAGAAAGGGAGGGTTTCTGGGAAAGATGTTGAACCACCAGCCACTCAAGACACCGGTTTCATGTTAGAAATGTTTGTTTCTAGGGAAGGGATGAGGTTGCAGAATTAACTTGGTCATAAAGAGCAAATGACACTGCAGGTTCTGCCTAAGGGCATATGTGGTCCTGTCTCCTGCTGTGTCTTCAGTACCTAGAGAAGAACCTCCCTTCTCGACACCGAGGAACATCCGGCTGTGTTACCCGTCACAGCTCCTCACACAGTCACTCAGATTCCTTTGGCAGACATTTTAAGAGGAATGGTCCATGAGAGAAAATGTTTAAACCAACCGGCCTACAAAAGATTAAAACCATGTCCTTGGCTTCAGTCTGTGTGGTTTGTTCTCTCAAAGCTGCAAGTGACAGAGACTAATGTTAGCCAGCTTAAAAAGAGGAAGGCAACATCGGGGTTCAGAGGGATCTCGCCTGCTCCAGACGCTCAGGACCTACCGGACTGGGCTTCCCTTCGTCTGTGTCCGGCCCCTCGTGGTGGGGACCCACAGGGTCCGAACTGACAGCCACTGGAAGTCACTCTGACTCCCTCCCTGGTCCTTGAGAAGCTCCTGGGAGGACCCCTGGCCCGTGCGGGCCGGTGCCTTCCTCTTCCCCAGGACCTCACAGCGGGGGGTTCAGAGTTCACGGAGGTGAGAGGGGCTTCTTTGCTGGTGTTTGGATGGGAGGACACACACTCCAGCTCATTGTCCCATGCGCACCCCTGGCTGTTTACTCTGGACTTGCTCGAGCAAAGTGTAATTGTGTAATTGTGGGGCCGGTGCTGAGACTTTCCTCGAAGGAGTGAAAACCTGAACCCTGGCTAAGTGTGAGGGGGGCTCCTGCTCCCTCAAAACCTTCAGGGGTGGGTGAGGTGAAGCCATTCTCTGTCTCACAGGGTTGAGGGGGTAAAACTGCTAAGAGGTGTCCCCAGACTGGACACTGTCTAGGTGTCCCCAGACATTGACAAACCTGCTGCCATTCCATTCCAGAATGTAGTACTGTTTTACTCTGAGCTCGATTTGAAGGGTCAGGAGTTCCTGCTAATGATTTAAATATACTTCCCTTTGGGACATCCCTGGCAGTCCAATGATTAGGGATGGGTTCGTCCACTGCAGGGGGTTTGGGTTCTATCCCTGGTTGGGGATCAGGTCCTGCATGCTGCATGGCCAAAACCAAATTGTAAAGATACATCCCTTTGAGAAAGAAGAAAAAGATTTTTTAAAACAATTAAACAAAGCAACAAAAACAACAACAAAATAAAGATATTGCCCTTTGAGGTAACGACTACAGAGCCAGCTGCTTCCTTTGCAGCCCCCTGGCCAGCAGGGCCAGAGTCCTCACCAAGAAGAAATGTCCAGGAGGGACGAGGGTGGCCAGATGTTCCTGTAAATCTCCCAGGACCCTTGGGGGCAGAGATGGCAAACGTGGAGACTTCACAAGTGCCCTGCGGCCGCCTGCTTGTGTCCTGATTGGAGAGCACGCATGGTCCTGCTTTCCCGTCTTGGGTTGTGGACGAGAAGAGCGTTTGTGGACGAGGACATGAGTCCACTCGCACATGTAAGGGGCTGTGTTCCTTCCTCTGTGGGGACCTGACCTCCATCTCCCTGAGCCACGGCCAGGTCCCCAGCGCCTGGCTGCCCTCCCATCTGGCCACACGGTGTCGCTGTTTCACCAGCTCCAGCCCAGTGTCTGCCGCTCACACTTCAGTTCAAAAGCTGGACATGGGGTCCTTGTGCCAGAAAACAGACTCCCGGCAGAAGCACAGCTGAGTTTTAGATGTTTCATTTGAACACATTTGGAAAGAATTAGGTCAGTGTAATTTTACTAATTTTTTTTTCCACACTGTGAGACCTCTAGCAGGCCGATGCCCTTCACACATTAAACCCAGCTCTTCTGCAAACAGCTGTCTGTTCCTGGGTTGGGAAGATCCCCTGGAGGAGGACATGGCAACCCACTCCAGATTATTGCCTGGAGAATCCCATGGACAGAGGAGCCTGGCGGAGTACAGTCCACAGGGTCACAAAAAGTCAAACATGACTGAGTGACTGAACCCTCGGCACACAATTCCCCAACCAGGGATCAAGCCCAGGCCCTCGGCAGTGAGAGCTCAGAGTCCCAACCACTGGACCGCCAGGGAACTCCCACATTTTACTAATTTGTTAAAAATTGAGCATGGACGGAAGATGAGGGGGGTGCCCGGCCCGGCTGGGATGGGCCACCGAGACATGGGTGAGGACAGTGGTGCTCGGGCTCGGAAGTGGCTTGGGTCAGCCTCTGAGCCGGCAGCCAGATGGTCATCATCCCAGAGGTGGGGAGTCACTGTAGTTTCCACAGAGGACTGACTGTACCAGCTGCTTTGCATACATCATCTAGAATTCCCTCGGTACCTCTGCGAGTTTGGTGTTATTATCCACAAGTTCCAGATGGGAGGAAAGACTCGGAGAAGCCAAGCAACGCCCTCTGACTCACACAGCTACTAGCTGGTGCTGACAAGGGGCCCTTCTGTCTCCTTGGTGGGTTTCTGAATGATGTCAGGATGTGAAGTAAGAGGGGCCCGTTTCCTTCTGAGCCTCAGATGTGGCCACTGATCTGCCACTCTGGCCGAGTGAATTTAGGATGAGGAGGGCAAGCAGGGAAATTTCCTCTGATGGAGGCACAAGGCTGTCCTCCATCTAAGGTAAGAGGACCAGCTGTGCAGGACTGCGGGTTCAGAGAATCTGCCTTGCACACAAGGCAGACAGCTGTTTGCAGAAGAGCTGGGTTTAATGTGTGAAGGGCATCGGCCTGCTAGAAGTCAGTGTCTAGGCCCTCAAAACTGACTCTGCGTGAGCAGACAGTGGGCCTTCCTGATAGCATCTCCCCAGGTGGCACTAGTGGTAAAGAACCCACCTGCCAATGCAGGAGACATAAGAGACACAGGTTTGATCCCCAGGTCAGGAATATACCCTGGAGAAGGAAATGGCAACCCACTCCAGTATTCTTGCCTGGGAAATCCCCTGGGCAGAGGAATCTGGTGGACTACAGTCCATGGGGTTGCAAAAAGTCAGGCACAGCCGAGCTCATACACACACATACACACAAGAAATTAAAATCAGTACAGTCTGTCCCCAAAGCCGCCTCCTTCGTAAGATGTGTGAATGTATAATAACTTCCTAGACTTGTTTCTAATCTCTGCTGTGGTCAGTTGGACTACTTTGGATGACCAGATAAGGAGTGCATTTCTTGGAGGCAGACCTGAGCCTTGAGCTTGGCTTCATCATTGGCCTATCTAGCTTTGGAGGAACGCAGAGGACACAGTGTGCACCAAAGGGGCGCTCAGATGGTCCCAGGCCAGGGGACAGCAGCCCGAGAGGAGACTCTGCTGATGCCAGTGCCCACACAGGTCTCGGCAAGGCAGAGCTGGCCACTGCCTGCCCTCCGCCCACCCTGGCCAGGGACCAGTCAGCAAAGGCCAGCAGCCAGCACATGGACTTCGAGTTCTACGGAGAGTCCCTGCGGCCCCCTCTGCTTCTGCCTCCATCAGTCCTGAGTCTGGCCACAAATTGAGGGCTCTCCCAGATAAAAATTCTGTTAAGCTACAAGTCAGCGTGACCCTGTAAGACAGGGACTTGCTCCTTAACCCCAGAGTCAGACCCCAGCATTTCTGTCTCTGCTTTCAGCGTGTGCGGGCGCTCTGGATGCAGCACCAGGCTTCCAGGCTTTGGTTTGCTATCCAGTGCTTCCTGCCACTCGGGGGCTTTGTGAAGCTCAGCTGCCACAGAAGACAGGCAAGAGCTTTGAACAGTGTGCCCACTCCCACTCTTAGATGTTATTTCAGGTCTGCTATGGACTGACCCAGTGACCCCTGGCTTGTTTTCTGAGCCCCTTACTGTGTATTCCCAACAAAGTGGTAAAAACAAACAACAACCAAAAAAAAAAAAAAAACCACTCTCTTGGCCAAATAGACTTTTTTTTTTTAGTAACAAAAAGAACCAAAGTGGAAATAAAGGATATCTTTCTAAGCAGAAAGAGGCTATCTGTCACCAGGATAGGTATCTGAGAGTTATAGATTTCACTCCCCAGAGAAGTTTAAGGAAATAAGGGGCATTGAGATGTTTGGGGAACTTTAGTAGCGTCTGGAGACAGGTCGTAAACCAGATACTCCCTGGAGACTCGTTTCAGCTACAGGACTGTGAGGCCTGCTTCCCTCACGGGAACTAACCACACACATCAGCAAGGGCTCAGGTTTGGTGCAGAGGATGGGCTAAATGATCTCAGGCAGTTTACAGGGATCATAATACGTGTTAGTTGCTCAGTCATGGCTGACTCTTCGCGACCCCATGGACTGTGTCCCTTCAGACTTCTCTGTCCATGGGATTCTCCAGGCAAGAATAGTGGAGTGGGTTACCATTCCCTTCTCCAGGGGATCTTCCGGACCCAGGGATCATACCTGGGTCTCCCACATTGCAGGTAGATTCTTTACCATCTGAGACACCATAATATATTTCCTTCAGATCAGATATAGGCTGTGAAAGCTTTTTGTAAAACATTGTCTTATTTTTTTTTAATTTTATGATTTTTTAAAATACATGTGTAGGAAGTTCACTGCGGCCTAGTTTGTTTTTTTCTTTATACATTTGGGCTTCACAGTGTGGCATGTGGGATCTTAATTCCCGGATCAGGGATCAAACCCACGCCTGCTGCGGTTGAAGTGCAAAGTCTTAACCACTGGACTCCCAGGGAAGTCCCATAAGGTCTTTTTAAAGACTGAGATATTGGTACATTGAACTTGTATCAAGGCAAGATCAAAGGAAACATAGTTTTAAAAAGCACACAATTATGACACATAAGATCTTTGGAATCATCTCTCAAAGTCGGGGCTTCCCAGGTGACTGAGTGGTAAAGAACCTACCTGCCAATGCAGGAGATTAGGGTTCGATCCCTGGGTCAGAAAGATCCCCAGGAGGAGGAAATGGCAACCCACTCCAGTATGCTTGCCTGGAGAAGCCCATGGACAGAGGAGCCTGGTGGGCCACAGTCCAGGGTTTGAAAAGAGTCAGACATGATGAACATGCATGCACGTACTTGATCAGAGCCAATTGCAAATGCAAGGAATCTAACCTGGATTCGTTTGGCCTTTCATACACTGAGGAATTCACTGTTCTTCTCTAGGTTGACTTTGGTCTTTCTTGAGAAGGGTTCGGCTGTGTTCCTCCAAAAGAAGGCATTTAAAAAATATATTAAAAAAATTTTTTTTGGCTGCAGTGTGTGGCAAGTGGGACCCTAGTTCCTCCTCCAGGGATCAAACCTGAATCCTCTGCATTGGAAGGTGAAATCTTAACCACTGGACCTCAGGAAAATTGGGAAACCACTTTTTAAGTCTCTTTTCTGCTGTTTCTAGACCTTGGGGAACTTCAAAAGGGAAAAGACACCTTGCACAGAAGCGGCAGGGAAGCAGGCCCAACCCTGGGCCTCTGGAAGATGTGGCCAAGGAGCTAGGCCCTTACTACACCCTCCACGGGGTCTGGCCACCCACCTGGAGCCCCGTCTCCTCGCTGCCTGCACCCCAGGCCACGCAGCCACTTGGAGGGCCCAGACCTGGGACTGCTCCGCAGTCACAGAGGATACAAGTTGAGAAGCAGGTCTTTACTCAGGGTGGGGGTTCTGCTACCATCATCCCTGACCTTGATTTCGGTGAGGCAGGCAGTTGTCTAGAGCTGCCCTGAGCAGCCAAGCTCACACATTCCATTGTTTATCTGGGGAAATGCCTTATAACTCTAAACAATTGACTTACCAACTCCCTCGAGAACAATGCCCATTCATCAGACGGGGACATTCTGTTCCCTGGGAGAGGCAGTGGGCGGGGTGTCACCCTGCAAGTCAGCAGACACCGTGCAAGCGTCCCAGCGCTTGCTCAGAACAGGAGCACGCAGGGCGGGCTGGTCCGAACCTGCCCTGGCCCCGACACATCCTGCCCGCATGCACCTGCTCTTCTTTCTGAGCTGAAGAATACTGGGTGCCTGTGTCCTCTGCTGAGGTCACATCCACGCCTTCAGATACCATCTAGGACAGAAACATTGAGAACAAACTTCACACCCGGCGCCGGGTAGGGATCTCTTACTGTGTCTGCTCATCTCTGAACAGAACAGGGGACGTGAAATTGTTTAGAAATCAGAACAAGGAGGTTTTCGTTTGGGGGTTTTGTTTTGTCTTGGTTTTGCATTGCCTGTAGAGAAGTGCTTTATTTATTTTTTCTTTCAGTTTTATTTATTTTTTATTTGAAATGTAATTGACGCACTGAGTTTTAGGGGAACAGCACCTGACTTACACATATTCTGAGATGATGACCATGATGAGTTTAGTGCAAATCCATCACCTCAAGATTCTGTGGGGGTCCAGTGGTTAGAATGTCACAATCCACTGCTGGTGCTCAGGTTTGATCCCTGGTCGGGGAACAGAGATCCCACAAGCTGAGCAGTGCAGCCAAAAAAAAAAAAAAAGAATCCATCACCTCCGAGAGACTTTAAAAAGAAAATCCTTTCTCCTTGTGAAGAGGACATTTAGGACCTACCTTCTCAGCAGTCTCTAGACATTCCATACAACAGTGTTTACCACAGTCTGAAGGCTGGACATGACCTCTTGGGACTAGTAGAATTCTAAGCAGAGGTAGAAAGAGTTTCGTGGGGCTGAAAGCTTATGCAGTCAGAGCGGCAGGTGGCAGGGGAGGGGGGTGGGGGGCACGGCAATTTTTAAAAATTACGAATGACATACAAGGCCTTATAATGCTAGAAAGAGACCATGAAGCCTAAGATTCATTCACTTACAGAAAACCCAACTTTGGAAAACTAAGGAAAGCACCCAGAAGATTCCATGGAAACACAGTCTTACACAGCTGTGAATGGCTTTTCCCAAAGCATTCTCGGGCTTCCTGGGTGGCTCACATGGTAAAGAGGCCACCTGCAATGCAGGAGACATGGGTTCAACCCCTGGGTCAGGAAGATCCCCTGCAGAAGGGAAAGGCTGCCCACTCCAGTATTCTGGCCTGGAGAATTCAACAAACAGAAAACATTCTCACTCCTTCTTGCCTTGATGGAAATCTGCATTTTTCCTGACAAAGCCATTTAGGTTAGAGCTCTCTGGGGTAAAGGCCCTCTTTTCTCCCAGCCCCCAGGTACAGCCGTCTGGCCTGGTGGGGGAGTTGCCACACCCCATGGTTTAACCCCACGGTCAAAGACCTGGCTCGGCAGTGGCTCCAGCCAGACCGTCCCCTCCCCCTTTTGGTTGTTGTCCTCCAGCCCTCTCGGAGGAGTGGTGGTCAAACTCATGAAGAGGTGATTAACCTCATTTACAGCAAATGAAATGTTAGGTCAAGCTAAATAGGAGATATAATTCTTTCACCTAATAGATGAGTTTGTTGTTATTGTTTAGTTGCTTGCTGCTAAGTCACATCAGTCGTGTGCAACTCTGTGTGACCCCATAGACGGCAGCCCACCAGACTCCCCCGTCCCTAGGATTCTCCAGGCAAGAACACTGGAGTGGGTTGCCATTTCCTTCTCCAATGCATGAAAGTGAAAAGTGAAAGTAAAGTCGCTCAGTCGTGTCCGACTCTTAGCGACCCCATGGACTGCAGCTTAGTTGCAGGCTACTCTTAGTTGCTTAATTGTGTCCAACTCTTTTGTGACCCCACGGACTGTACCCCGCCAGGCTTCTCTACCCATAGGATTCTCCAGGCAAAAATACTGGGGCAGGTTGCCATGTCCCTCTCCAGGGGATCTTCCCAACCCAGGGATTGAATTCGTGTCTCTGGCATTGGCAGTTGGATTCTTTACCACTGAACCCCCTGGGAAATCCTTAATAGATGAGTAAAGATGAGCAGATTTGATGTGCTGCTGTATGGGAAAGGAAGGGAAGAAACAGGTACTCCATGCATTGCTACTGGGAGTAAAAAGCAGCAACACTTCCTCAGGACAGTCTATCAAAATGTAAAAGGGACATATCCCGGGACTTCCATGGTGCACAGTGCTTAAGACTCCATGCTTCCAATGAAGAGGGCTACAGGTTCAGTTCCTGGATGGGAAACAAAGATCCTACATGTGCTAGGGCTGCCAAAAATAAATTTATATAAATTAAAATTTTAAAAGTAAGTTAAAAATAAGATGTTCATATGCTTTGATCCAGTGGCCACACTTTTACAAGTTAATCCTATTCATATGTTCACATGTGTGTACAAAGATGTATGTGCAAGAAATTTCCTATGGCATTATTTGGGGAGTAAAAATCTGAAAGAACCTAAGTGCCTGTCAGTGGGAATGGGTATTAAACATGGTTATTATGTGAACTGGAAAATCACACAAAATGACACTATGTGTTGTTCACAGCCATATGTAAATTTGCTGTGAAAACATACAAAATTACTGAAAGAAATAAATAAGTGACAGTGCTCAGCTCTGGGGTAAGGAGCTGGGAAGAGGATTGTCTGTGAAGGTTACAGAATATTTCAATTTTATCTGTAACATTTTACTTCTTTTATATAGGGGAAAAAAGGAAACAGCAAAGATGAGTTTT
Source organism: Odocoileus virginianus (assembly GCF_023699985.2). Classification (NCBI taxonomy): domain Eukaryota; kingdom Metazoa; phylum Chordata; class Mammalia; order Artiodactyla; family Cervidae; genus Odocoileus; species Odocoileus virginianus. The sequence goes on from NC_069696.1 coordinate 5,101,834, forward strand.
TATCAGCGCTGGGTGGTGGGAGCTTTTCATATTACACTCTGACTTTTATGTATTTTTTTCAAAGAGCACAATTCAGAGCACTGGGCATGAGGTGAAATCTTTTGTGTAAAAAGACACCTACATGCTTGTTACCTGTGAACGTCTCTGGACAGACAACGGCTGGGAGGGGACCAGGACGCGGGCTCAGGGTGGGGAGAGGCTTATTTTCACCTCATGCTGTTACCGTGTGTGTATTTAACCATTTGAACATACTACTTAAAAAATAATAATTACAAAGAGGAAGCAAACAGACAGCATGTTTTAAGAGTCTGTTGTACTTGGAGAGGAAGGTGAGCAGAGGCCTCCCCTCCTCTGGTTCCTCATGGGGGAAGACAGCACACAGCCTCCATCCTCATAGCTACAGCTCGGGCCCTCTGAGAGCTGTGTGTGCTAAGTCACTTCAATTGTGTCCAACTCTTTTCGCCCCTACAGACTATAACCTGCAAGGCTCCTCTGTCCTTGGGATTCTCCAGGCAAGAAGAATACTGGAGTGGATTGCCTTGCCCTCCTCCAGGGTTTCTTCCTGACCCGGGCATGGAACCCAAATCTCTTATGCCTCCTGCATTAGCAGATGGGTTCTTCACCACTAGTACCACCTGGGAAGCCCTTAGCAATGAGAGCCATGAGCAGCTGGTTTTTTGTTTTCTTTTATTTTTTGGCCACACCGCAAGGCAGATGGGGTCTCAGTTCCCCAACCAGGGATAGAACCCGTGCCCCCTGCGATGGAAGCACAGAGTCCTAACCACTAGACCACCAGGAAATCCCCAGGAGTAGCTGTTAACACTCTAATCATGAGGTGGACAGGCAGGAAAAAACACTGGAAGATGTCCACCCTGGCAAAGGTATTTAAGTATACCTTAGGGTGGTGAGAGGGAAGCCCCTGGGCCAAGCAAGCTTAGTTGGTTGTCTGTTTTCAGTGTCAGAGTCCCCAGCAGGAAAACAAAAGAGTGAGCTGTGAATCGAACAACAAACACAGAGGAGCCCTGCAGCGACTGTGCTGAGAAGGCAGTCCCAGAAGTCAGGTCTGAGGCCGTCCGCCTCTCCCAGGTCCCCAGAGGAGTCACTTTCACAAAGGCAGAAAGTGGAGGGGGGTCCCGGGGCTGAGGTCGGTGCTTAATGTGGACAGAGTTTCAGTTTCGAGACGATGAAAAGGTTCTGGGGGTGGATGGTGGTGATGGCTGTAAAACCCTTGAGTGTTCCTGATGAAGCCAAGCTATGCACTTATAGATGGTTAAAATGGTAAATGTTATCTCGCGCGCCTGCATGTTCATCCCTCAGTCGTGCTCAACTCTGTGCGACCCCATGGACTGTAGCCTGTCTGACACCTCTGTCCAGGGGATCTTCCAGGCAAGAATACTGGAGTGGGTTGCCATTTCTTTCTCCAGGGGATCTTCTGAACCCAGGGATCGAAACTGCATCTCCTGCATTGCAGGTGGATTCTTTACTACTTAGCCACCAAGAGAAGCCCCAAATGTTATCTTCCTTGAGCAGAATGTTTAAAAAAGCTGCCCATCTGGCTTAACTGACTTTCAAAGGTGCAGGGCATAACCAGTGTGTTGCCTCAAGATCTTTAACCAAACCAGTTGATATTTTTTTCCTATACATTTTCTGACAAGAGTGTGAAATGCAATTTTGACATTCATATATAAATATATACGTATACATACACAGATATATGTTACTGTTACACATATGCAACATGACAAACCTAGACAGCATATTAAAAAGCAGGGATATCACTTTGCTGACAAAGGTTTATACAGTCAAAGCTTTAGTTTTCCCAGTAGTCATGTACAGATGTGAGAGTTGGGCCAGAAAGAAGGCTGAGTGCCTAAGAATTGACGCTTTCAAACTGTGGTGTTGGAGAAGACTCTTGAGAGTCCCTTGGACTGCGAGGAGATCAAACCAGTCAATCTCAAAGGAAATCAACCCTGAATATTCATTGGAAGGATTGATGCTGAAGCTTCAATCCTTTGACCACTTGATTCGAAGAGCTGACTCACTGGAAAATACCCTGATGCTGGGAAAGATTGAAGGCAGGAGGAGAAGGGGACGACAGAGGATGAGATGGCTGGATGGCATCATGGACTCAATGGACATGAGTTAGAGCTCTGTGAAGTGAAGGACAGGGAAGCCTGGCATGCTGCAGTCCATGGGATTGCAGAGTCGGATACAACTGTGTGGCTGAACAACAACACAACAACATGCATGTGTAAAACTAATAAAACAACAAAACCAAACTAAAAGCAGCAAAGAAGGGTCCAGTGAGTCTTCAGGGTCCTTCCCACAGGGCGGGAACAACCCACTGTTTTCTGGCCTAGAGAGCAGAATTGCAGCGGAGAGCCCCTTCCCCACAAGTCCCCTGACAGCTGTCCGTGCTCCCAGGCTGGCATCGAGGTAAGAGATAGATGGACCCCTGGGCTGGACACCTGGTGTTCATCAAGTGGAGTAAAATCCTAGCTTTGTTCTCACCTAGACACTCCAAGGACAAAGCTAGTGGCAGAAACTGAGCTCGGCTAAAGTACAGAGAAGAAGTGCCCATGCCTGAGGTCAAGGGAGACTTCCGTGTCTGCACATGCACAGGAAGGCTTCTTGGGGGTGGGGAGGGGAGGGGCTCCCATCCCATAATAAGTCTGGACACACACCCATAGGCCTCTGCGGTGGGATCCATCTTAGAAAACGGTTGCACACGCATCTTGACGAGGGTCCTAGGACCAGTCAGGTATGGAGAAAGAAACAAGTTAATAGGCCACATGTAGGAAAAAACCTGCAAGGACTGCCCTATACAGAGTGTTGTGTCACCTCTTTGCTGGGCTCCTTATTCAGGATGCCGGCGCGCTCCTGTCTGGGTGTGTGTTTCTGCCTTGCCTCTGACAGAAAAGAATAAACTGTTTCACTGTGTGCTCTCCCATATATATGCTGTGTCCCTAATTACAAACTTTCTATTTGTTCTACAGTTTTGCCTCCTTGAAACATTCTTAGTTTCAGAAGGGGTAAGAATCAGGGAACTTTGCTTCTAGCCTTTAGCTCCTGGTGGGCTGGTGGCTAGGTTCAAACCCTGGACAGGGAAAAGAAGATCTTGATTCAAGACTACTGTCCCGGGACTTCCCTGGTGGTCCCGTGGCCAAGACACTGCGCTCCCGGTACAGGGGGCCTGAGTTTGGTCCCTGGTCAGGGAACCAGATCCCCACAGGCCTCAACAAAAGATCCCATATGCTACAACGAAGACTCCTGTGTGATTATCTCAATAGATGCAGAAAAAGCCTTTGACAAAATTCAACATCCATTTATGATTAAAACTCTCCAGAAAGCAGAAATAGAAGGAACATACCTCAACATAATAAAAGCTATATATGACAAACCCACAGCAAGCATCACCCTCAATGGTGAAAAATTGAAAGCATTTCCCCTGAAATCAGGAACAAGACAAGGGTGCCCACTCTCACCACTACTATTCAACATAGTTTTGGAAGTGTTGGCCACAGCAATCAGGGCAGAAAAAGAAGTAAAAGGAATCCAGATAGGAAAAGAAGAAGTGAAACTCTCTCTGTTTGCAGATGACATGATCCTCTACATAGAAAACCCTAAAGACTCTACCAGAAAATTACTAGAGCTAATCAATGAATACAGTCAAGTTGCAGGATATAAAATTAACACACAGAAATCTCTTGCATTCCTATACACTAACAATGAGAAAACAGAAAGAGAAATTAAGGAAACGATACCATTCACCATTGCAACAAAAAGAATAAAATACTTAGGAGTATATCTACCTAAAGAAACAAAAGACCTATACATAGAAAACTATAAAACACTGATGAAAGAAATCAAAGAGGACACAAACAGATGGAGAAATATACTGTGTTCATGGATTGGAAGAATCAATATTGTCAAAATGGCTATAATACCCAAAGCAATCTATAGATTCAATGCAATCCCTATCAAACTACCAACGGTATTTTTCACAGAACTAGAACAAATAATTTCACAATTTGTATGGAAATATAAAAAACCTCGAATAGCCAAGGTAATACTGAGAAAGAAGAATGGAACTGGAGAATCAATCTGCCAGACTTCAGACTATACTACAAAGCCCAAGTAATGAGGCACGGTAGGTACTGCTTAATGGACAGAATTTCAGTTTCAGAGACGATGAAAAGGTTCTGGAGGTGAATGGTAGTATGGCGTAACCCTTGATTTCTGATGAAGCAAGCAGATGACTAAGGAGGTATAAATGGTAATGTTAACATGCGCACCTGCATGTTAACCAGTCGGCTCACTTGTGCGACCAGAACTGTAGCTGTCAACCACCTTCCAGGATTCAGGCAAATACTGGATGATGCACTTTTCTCACAGGATCTCTGAACCAGGAATCAAACTGCATCATCTGCATTGCAGTGGATTCTTAATTAGCACCAAGAAAGCCCAAAGTTATCTCCTTGAGCAGAATAGTTAAAACACTGCCCACTGCTAACTGACTTTCAAGGCAGGCATAACCATCAGTTCTTCAGATTTTAAACCAAACATTGATATTTTTTTCTATACATTTTCTGACAAAGTGAAGCATTTTGACATTCAAATAAGAAAACGTATAACATACACAGAATAGTACGTTACACATATGCAAATGACAAACTAGAACAGATATAAAGAGCAGGATTACACTTTGCACAAAGGTTTATACAGTCAAAGCTTAGTTCCAGTTCCATGTACAGATGAAGTTGCCAGAAAGAAGTGATGCTAAAATTGACCTTTCAAAACATGTGTGTGAAGAAGACTCATAGATCCTTGACTGCAGAGGAGATCAAACAGATTCAGGTAATCAACGAATATCATTGAAGGATGATGCTGAACATCCAATCCTTTGACACATTGAATTCGAAGAGGACTCACTGAAAATACCCTGAGCTGGAAAGTAGCAGTAGGAAAGGGGACCGACAGAGGATGAGATGCTGATGCAACATGGACTACAATGGACATAGTTAGAGAGCGTGTGAGTGAAGGACAGGGAACCTGCCATGCTGCAGTCCAGGATGAGAGTGCGATACAATGTGTGGCGAACAACACACAAAACATGCATGTGAATCTAATAAAAACAAAACCGAAACTAAAAGCAGCAAAGAAGTCCCAGAACCCAGGTCCTTCCACGGGCGGAACAACCCACTGTTTCGGCAAACAGAATTGCAGCGGAGACCCTCTTCCCCAAGTTCCACTTGACAGCTGTCCGTTTATAGGCAGGATCGAGGTAAGAACATAGATGGACCCCATGGCTGACACCTGGTTTCATCAAGTGGAGTAAACCTAGCTTTGTTTCACCTATACACCCAAGGACAAGCTATTGGCAAACTGAGCTCGGCTAAAGTACAGAGAAAATTGCCATGCTAGTCAAGGAGACTTCAGTTCTGCAATGAGAAGATTCTTGGAGTGGGAGGAGGCTCCCATCCATAAAAGTCTGAGAGAGCCATAGCTCTAGTGGATCCATTTAGAAAACGGTTGCAACACGATTGATAGGGTCTAGCAGTGGAAGTTTAGAAAGAAACATAGTTAATACGCAACAGAGAAAAAACTCAATGACTGTATACAGATGTTGTGTACCTCTTGCTGGCTATCAGGATGCCGGCAGTCTGTGGGAACATCCTGTGTGGCCAAAGAAATAACCAAACATTAACAACAGCAAAAGAAAAGACTACTCTCCCTCGGAGAACAGCATCTCACTGCTCTCTGACCTTTCCACCAGTGCCCACTTGGCTTTCTGTCCAAAGACAGTGTCATAATCCATGTGAGCGAGTCTATCTGCAGCTCCAGGCGTTAGGGCGAGCCCCGACCTTTGGATGTGGAGCAGAAGTAGGGCAGAAGGAGTCTAGGGCAGAGGGAATCGGGGATCTGGAAGACATACCTCGGATGCCTGACGCCAGCCCAATGTTGGTTTTGTAACTTTTTGTGGCGATGGCCCAATCCAGCTGGTCCCAGTTTTCAGCAGCCTGCTTCACCCTGTTCTTGATTTTGAAATAACCGTCTGAGTGGCAGTGACCTGTCACCCCACATCGCCTCCACCAGTGAGAGGGCCCCTTGGGGTGCCCGCAGAGGTCTGTGCTCTGGTCCCTAAGCCTCTTACTCAGTGCCATGGGGTCTGTACGGGTCTGATGGCCAGGAACATCACTGCCATCAGACTCAGACTAGGGAGAAATGGAAACACCCCAGACAGTTGGGAAACAGCTGAAATAACCCTAATCTGGCTGATCTTTGTCCTCAAAGACTTTTCACTTCAACTACAGTTTATTTGGCTGCCAAAGAGGAGTTAGGGAAAATGAATTATAATAATAAGTGGGTTCAATTGAAATTCTTGACACATTTTTGTTTGGGGGTTTTTCTGTATCAAATGATCTCTAATAATTTGTCAGAAACATCCTAAGCTTCTGTTGGGATATTACCCTTTCCCGGACCTAAGAACCCATCAACACAGTTTGTTTCTCCTGGTGTTAGAAGAAGCAGGACTCAGGACTTCATTGCTGTTCCAGCGGTTAAGACTTCAAGTTCCCAATGCAGTGGGCCTGAGTTCTATCCCTGGTCTGAGAACTAGATCCCATGGGCCGCAACTAAGGATCCAGAGTGCTGTAGCTAAGGCCCAGTGCAGCCAAATTAATAAATAAATACATTTTTTTAAAAAAAAAAGGAAAGGAAAATGCAGGGTTCACTGTGCAGCCTCGCATTAGCTCTGGGACTTAGGTTGGAGGGGACACCTGGCCTCCTTCACATCTCCCACACCTCCAGTCTGACCCTCTTTCTGGAAAAGCGTGGAAAGGCAGGTGCTAAAGTCACACACACTTCAGAAGGCTGAGACTCTGAGAATGGAGGAGGACCAGCTCCTGGAAGGGTGAGAGTGAAATGAGACAGAAGGGGTGCAGGCCGCTCCACTGTTTTCCCTGGAGAGCCTGCTGGGGTGCAGAGGCGTCTTCACCTGGGGGAACCAAAGGTCATCACCCTCTGTTCCTTGGCTTTCGGCTCTGAGTATTGAACCCTGTGTCACTGTGGGCAGCCATCTGCGTGGTCCCACCAGCTGCACCCTTCCCTCATTCATTCTCCTCTGTTCTCATCCTCCCATCCTGACATCAATGGTACACGTCTTACAAAACTAGTCAGTGGAGGAAATCGCAATGATTTAATCATGGATTCACCACATATATTCTTTTTTGGGGGCTATGCCTCACAGCAGGTGGGATCTTAGTTTTTGGACCCCAGATCAAACCTGTGTCCCTTGCAGTGAATGCACAGAGTCTTAAGCTCTGGACCCCCAGAGAAGTCCCACCATGTATATTCTGACCATAAAATCTAAAATCACTAGAAGTTTAGACTTCCTTCCATTAATAGAAGAGATAACATAACTTATTTTTTAATTTAATTATTTCTTTAATATTGGAGTATAGTTGATGTTCAAAGTTGTATTATTTTCAGGTATTCAGGAAAGTTATTCAGTTATGTGTCTGTGTGTGTGTATATATATATATGGGAATAGAATAGGCTTTATTCTATACAGGTTATTTGCTGAATGTTGAGTAGAGTTCCCTGTGCTTACAGTAGGTCCTTGCTGCTTATCTATTTTATATACGAATGTGTATATGTTAATCTCAAACTCCTAATGTGTCCCTCTCACTACATGTTTCCCTAAAGAGATGACATAATTTTCATCTCACTTGAAAAGACTTTTGTTGTTGTTCAGTCGCTCAGTCGTGTCGGACCCTTTGCTCAACCCCATGGACTGCAGCACGCCAGGCTTCCCTGTCCTCCACTATCTCCCGGAGCTTCAAACTCATGTCCATTGAGTCAGTGATGTTATCCAGTCATCTCATCATCTGTCGCCCCCTTCTCCTCTTGGCCTCAATCTTTCCCAGCATCAGGGTCTTTTGCAAAAGACTTTACTCATTTAGTGTCCTCACTTCAGCTATGTACACTTTTTTTCTCACCATGTGAGGCTCGTGGGTTATCAGATGTACTCCCTGGGGAAGAGCATCCTGAGTCAGGAGTCCAGGTCAGCCACAACCCCTGGCACCTGGAGAAAGGTACACTTCTTATCTGGCTGCAACCTTGCCCACAAAACTGTGTCTCTCAAACAGAAGCTGGTGACATGGTAAACAGCAAAGACGAATGCAAGAGAAACATTTCTCCTTAATTCATGATATTATTACAACAGAATGCTCCTTTCTAACTTACCCTGAATTCCATGGTGGAGTTAAATTCATGAGGACAGAAGATCTGAACACGTGCGTCCACTTCGTCAGAATCTAGAAAGGGTAGAATGTAAAGCAAACTTGGTGGGGCAAACTCCATGGAGCTTGGGGTACAGCCCCAGTAAACCTCATGTCTTACCAGGATTATTTAGACAACTCAGATGATATTAGGCCAAAATTGTACATTGTTCTTCAGACTCCATAATTGTTCTTCTAAAATATATATGTAAAATCTTCATAAATTTAGAAGATGTTTTAAAAATTTAAGCACAGATAATAGCATATAAAACATAAACAATATAACCAACACCATTGTTCTCACAGCCCAAGATTTATAACAGTTATACCTTTGTCCTATGTGGGTTGCCCTTTTTTCCTGCAAAGAAATAAAACATTACAAATGTCTAATGTCTAAAAATACCTTTATCCAGTGCTCTCAGTCCTATTCCCTCTCTCTCTCCATCCTATGAGCTGGTACGTTTTTCTTTTTAATTTAGATGAGTGCCATTTTACCTTTCGTGTTGTTCTGCAACTCGGTGTTAGCCCATGTGTTTTTGAGATCTGTGTGGATGGAGTTTTTTCCTTTTAGTGACACATAGTAGTACAACGTATGTACATACCGTATTTTACATATCCGTTCTCCTCTGACACGTAGTTCTGTTGTCTCCAGTCCTCTTGCCATCACAGAGGCCGGTCCATGAGCATTGTTGTACATGAGACCCTTACATCACTCAAATATCAGGTGGCTCAGTGGTAAAGAATCTACCTGCCAATGCAGGAGATGTCAGTTCAGTCCCTGGGTTGGGAAGATTCCCTGGAGAAGGAAATGGCAATCCAATCCAGTGTTCTTTCCTGGGAAATCCCATGGACAGAGGAGCCTTGCAGGCTGTAGTCCATGGGGTCCCAAAGACTTGGACACATCTTAGTGACTAAAGAACAACAAAAACAGTTCCTTGATGTGCTTCTTAAATAGCTGGTTTTGTCTGTCACATGACAATCGGCGTTCCTTCTATTTCACATTTTTGCTGTGTTTGCTCCACAGTAACTTTTCTTTATTTTTTATTAATTATTATTATTTTTTAACCGGGGACCTTTAAATTTTCAGTCTAAGCTCTCCTAACTGAGCTATTCCAGCTATTTTTTCTTGAAAAACGTTTTTTTTTTTTTGGCTCCAAGGCTTGTGGGACCTTAGTTTCTTGACCAGGAATCGAACCAGGCCCTTGGCAGTGAAAACACCAAGTCCTAACCACTGGACCACCAGGAAAGCCCCCACAGTAACTTTTAAATTCGCACCCTTGATGCCCTAGCATCATTGTTTCAAAGGAAATACTCAAGGAGTCTAGAAAATAAGGGAACAAACAAGTGAATGCCATTGAAAAGAAGTGGAATGAAAAAAAAGAAACAAAGAACAGTTGAATGATATTTTTGCAATCACATTGTTCACCACTAAGAAGCGTCAAGTTCGCTGTGTCCTCCTTGTCGGCTTTCCTTCTCTATCTACATCTCTTGAGGATCAGTGCAGGCCAGGCATCACGTTCTATGCTAAAAATTGCTGTGATCTGTTCTTCCATCTTGAAATTCTTTGGCAGTTGATGAAAAGCCTTGAACTTTGTTATTTAAAAATAGCCAGTTCTTGGACTTGGTGACGTGGTGCGAGTGTCAGGCTTATAGTCTGACTATTGCTGAGTTTAAAATTCACAGAGCTATTAGGTGTTTTTTTTTTTTTTGCCACGTTGGCATATGAGATCTTTGCTCCCCGAGCAGGGATCAAACCCCTGGCAATAGAAGAGCAGAGTCTTAACTACTGGACCACCAGGGAAGTCCCTGGAGCCATTAGCTTTTAAACAATCCTTTTGTCTTTTGGTAGCAACAACCATTGTATACTTTGAAGTAACTAGTGTCTGGAACAGGCTTTCTTAACCTGGGATTGAGTCCTAAAGCTCAACATGTGGTCCTGGAGGAAGAGGGGAAGTCCTCTGGAAATTTGTAAATATGTGTGTATATATTTTTCTGAAGGTTATAGCTTCTCCAAAGAGTCTGTAACTCCCCAAATGTTGAGGAAACTCTGTTTGCCTTGCTTCATTAAGTTCCCTGCCCGGTGCCCTTTGTAACATAATCTGGAGGTTAAGTGCTTGGGTTACATAGTCATAGCCCCTGAGTTTGAATCCTGGCTCTGCCATTTCATAGCTGTGTGACCTTTAACAATAAGGAACCTCTCTGGGCCTCAGTTCCTCATCTGTAAACTGGAGATAGCAATTGTAATATGTCATATGTTAGGAGTTGTGCTAAGGATTACATGAGTGTATATATAGCTTAGAAAATGCTCAGCACATAGTAAAGATTCTATAAATGTATTAGCTATTATTACTATAATTATTGCATAGACGTGGCACTTATGACAATGATGCTGAAAATCCTGATGACTGATACCTTCCTGAAGCCACTTAAGAGTGAATTAGAAGGAAACCCACAAGCACTGTTGAATAACCAGCTGACTCTTCTGGATAAAACTAACACAATCTTTCCTTTTAAGGCCAGCCAGTCTCTCAAGCCTGGGTAACCGGACTTGACTGTGGAGATGAGTATACTCAATTATAATGGCAATTATAGTGGAAAAGCAATTTGCTTTTTAGATATAACTAAAACATGTACCGATTTTATTTTCCAACCTGGGGTGGAACTGACTCACGGCCATGGTTCTGGTTTCTCAACCTGTGGAGTGAGCATCCTTGATGCTGTACCAGGAGTAAATGATGGACTGGGAAATGTAAACTTTTTTTTTTTTTTGGCTACTCTGGGTCTTCCTTGCAGTGCACAGGCTTTTCCCTATTTGTGGCATGTGGACTCTCGAGGCCTGTTGTGCCGAGGCATCAGTTCCCTACCAGGGATCAAATCTGTGTCCCCTGCATTGGAAGGCAGAGTCTTAACCACTGGACCACCAGGGAAGTCCCTGGGAAACGTGAACTTTGGATGAGCTGTCCTAAAACTCCTCTCTCCTGGTTCTCCCATAGAATACTATGACAACCTGAGTCCACACCTGTACCCTTTGACATACACTGCTGAATGGGTTCATCAAATTAGATCAGATTAGAATTTGTTCCAAACATCACCTTTATCCAGCTTTCAATGACGAGTTTTCTCCAGAGTGTTGAATTTCAGGCTTATCTATTTACATTTGTTGGGCTGACTTGGCCTTCTCAAATGCCTGACAGTGATATTTTTCCCATGTACTATTTTTGAAGTCTCTCCTTTTTTTTTTTTTTTTTTTTGGTCTGTGCCACCCACAGCATGTGGGATCTTAGTTCCCCAGCCAGGGATTGAACCCAAGTTCCAGCCAGGGATTGAACCCAAGTCCCTTGCAGTGGAAGCGAGGAGTCTTAACCACTGGACCACTAGGAAGGAAGTCTCTCTCTCTCTCTTTGTTCTTTATTCCTTTCTTGCACAAGTAATTACCAATCTCTGCCACAACCACCCCCAGGAGTTCACTGCCTGCAGTAATGGCTGCCTCTCTCCCTGGGCTCTCCCTTTGGAAACCAACATTCCTGGAAACCCTGATCCAAGAATGCCAAGTAAGAAATTGTGCAAAGGAATTTTATTCAGATGCTGGTTATCCATGAGACTTAAAATCCGATAGGTCTATACATAATTGCCTGAATATATTCAGGAGTGGGAGATTGAAGGCTAAGAGCTAACCTCCATTGCTATGTTTATCAAAACGTCGTCCATGGGTGCAGATGGCACCAGCTAAGTAATCTGTAAGACCTAGCGTTGAATGGAAGTGTGGGCCTCCTGTTGAGAATTTCAGGACAGGGACAAGGGAACATGAAACTATGTATGGGTCCTTTTGAGTGCAGAGAGGGATGCAGGGAAACTGAGTCTGCAGGAGACCAGGGTGTTAGAATTGCCAGATTCCGACAGGCAAGAATCTGATTTCTGGGAATTCCCTGGTGGTCCAGTGGTTAGTGCTCCAAGCTTCTTCTTCAGGGGCTCTCGTTCCATCCATAGTTGGGGAACTAAGATTTTACACGCCACATAGTAGAGCCAAAAAAAAAAAAAAAAAAAAGAGAGAGAGAGAAAAATCTTGATTTCTGAAGCCTACTGTGTTAATGAATCAGAATCTCTGGGAACAGTGATTCTTCCTCCGTACCCACCCAATGTTTATAAGTAGAACTATATTGAAAAAAGAAAAAAAGAACTATCTTGAACATAAACATCCTCCTTTGTTTTCATATTGTTTATGGGCATTTTTGCACCACAATAGTAGTCAAATAGTTGAAACTGAAACTCTATAGTCAACAAGAGCTAAAGTATTTATTCTATGGCCTTTAAGAGAAAGTTGGTTGACACCTGGTTTAATAAAATAAATGTATGCCTGGAACAAAAAGCCCCCAAAACTTTGATTTTTTATTTCACTTTCTGTTTTCTACTTTTCTTATTAAGACTAAGTACATTTACAGAAACCAGCAATGGTCATATTGCAGATATTTTCTATATAGCTAATATTTTTATTTTTATAGTTTCTAGAGGTATGTAAGCCATTTTTCACCTGAGAGTCTTTGATCTTTTTTTTAAATTAAAAATTCATTTAAGATCTTGTATAGGCAAAGGTTATTTCTTTAAAATAAATTAAAATTTATTAATTTATTAATTTTTATTTTTGAAGGATAATTTCTTTACAGAATTTTGTTTTCTGTCAAACATGAATCCACTATAGGTATACATATGTCCCCTCCCTCTTGAACCCCCCTCCCATTTCCCTCTGCATCCCACCGCACTAGGTTGATACAGAGCCCCTCTTTGAGTTCCCTGAGTTATACCTCAAATTCCTGCTGGCTATCTGTTTTACATATGGTTAAATTAAATTTTTGTTTTATATTGGAGTATAGCTGATTTGCAATGTTGTGGTGATTTGCAATGTTGTGTTGGTTTTAGGTGTACAATAAAGTGATTCAATTTTGTGTATGTGTGTATATATATATATTCATTTCTTTTCAAATTCTTTTTCCATTTAGATTATTACAGCACATTGAATAGAGTTCCCTGTCCTGTGCAGCAGGTCTCTGTTGGTTATCTGTGTTATATACAGTAGCTTGTATATGTTAATCCCAGCCACCTAATTTATACCACCTGGGAATCCACATCCTTAACACGCCCACCGGGTGTTGATTTTGTGCACGAAAAATTGAAAACCTCTGACTCTTTCCCCCCATTTGCTTGGGAAGAAGAAGCAGTGATTCTTTATCAGTGAGTGATGAGCTGAGATGGTCACCTTGTACCACTTTCAGCCTTCCTAATACTCACACCTTCTTCAACCTTCTTTCACCCTTTCCTCTTCTATTCCCTTCTGGTTTGGGCCTGTCAGAGGCACCGCAGGCAGGGCTGATAAAATCACTCAACAGAGAAAGTTGGAGGGGAGAGGCTGAGACGTTGCAGGGCCTGGGGACTTGTCCTGCAGGAATCTTATCTTTCTGCCACATCCCTCTTCTCTTCCCAGCTTACTTTAACTTCTAACCTAAAGCAACACAAAAGGGACAAGAGCCAGCGAAACAAGCTCTGAGAACAGCCCCAACCACACAGTTCCATCCTCAGTGACTCTCAGGTCACATGCATTGGAATTCAATTCCAGGTCAGTCCTGTTCCCTCTTCAGTATATGTCAGTACTTGGAACTTATTTCTGCAAGTTGTCACTTTACCAAAGTGCAAGCCCCAGGTCCCAGGGTTCATCCTTGTAAGCTGATGAGAAAATTCTTATCAAATGACCCTGATAAGCTCCTGGGTATAAGTTCTTATTTTAACTGCACATCAAGACATTTCTGTTCAGTTCAGTCACTCGGTCGTGTTGCTCAGCTTTCTTTATAGTCTAGCTTTCACATCCATATATGACTACTGGAAAAACCATAAATTTGACTAGATGGGCCTTTGTCAGCAAAATAATGTCTCTACTTTTTAGTATGCTGTCTAGGTTGGTCACAGCTTTTCTTCTAAGGAGTAAGCGTCTTTTACTTTCATGGCTGCAGTCACCATCTGCAGTGACTTCAGAGTCCAAGAAAACAAAGTCTCTCACTGTTTCCATTGTTTCTCCATCTATTTGCCATGAAGTGGTGGGGCCAGATGCCATGATCTTAGTTTTTTGAATGTTGAGTTTTAAGCCAGCTTTTTCACTCTCCTCTTTCACTTTCATCAAGAGGCTCTTTAATTCCTCTTCCCTTTCTGCCATAAGGGTGGTGTTATCTGCATATCTGAGGTTATTGATATTTCTCTTGGTAACCTTGATTCCAGTTTGCGCTTCATCCAGCCAAGCATTTAGCATGATGTACTCTGCATATAAGCCAAATAAGCAGGGTGACAATATACAGCCTTGATGTACTCCTTTTCCAATTTGGAGCCAGTCTGTTGTTCCATGTCGGGTTCTAACTGTTCCTTCTTGACCTGCATACAGATTTCTCAGGAGGCAGGTCAGGTGGTCAGGTATTTCCATCTCTTGAAGAATTTTCCCCAGTTTGTTGTGATCTACACAGTCAAACATTTAAAGTCAAGACATTTAAAGGTTAGTAAACTTCTTTGTGGCTCTAGTGGTAAAGAACCTGCTTGCCAATGCAGGAGACATAAGAGGTGTGGGTTGGGAAGATCCCCTGTAGGAGGACATGGCAACCCACTCCATTCTTGCCTAAGGAAATCAAAGGGACAGAGAAGCCTGGCGCGCTACAATCTATGGAGTCAAAAGAGTTGGACATAACTGAAGTGACTTAGCACATAGTTCGCACATAGCACATGAACTACTTTGTATTACAGGTTTTAAAGTTTAGCGCAACAAATGCTCTTTTTTTTGGCTCACAGCTTTCTGCGTGGGGGATGATTGCCTAAGGAGCTGCTAAGCAGAACAGATGCTGTCTTGAATTTTTCCTTAAGAAAAAACAGACTTTAAACCAACGGCTGCTTCTAACTTACTTATGAAACTAATTTTTTCTTTATTGATTTTCACCTCCATTTCCTGTTTTTTTTTTTTTTTTTCAGTTTCTGTACTTTCTAACACAAAACTTTGTTACTATGTGTTTATGGTAATTAAAACTTTTTGGTTTCTATTTGCATTCTCACAGCAAATGAGAGACTACATGTAAAGAGCCCTTTGTAACTGAAATATTATGTAACACTAGAGTTCTTAAAAAATTTTTTTCTGCTTGCTTTTTATTTTAGCAAAGGACTTGTGAGCAAAGAACTGTTACAATTCAATAATAAGGAGGGAAACAATCTATCTTTTTTTAAACAGGCAAAAGATTTAAATTTGAACGGACACATTGCGGAAGAAAAGAATGGCCAATAAGTATGTGATTAAACTTTCAATGTCATTTGTCATCAGGAAAAGGCAAATTAAAACCATTATGAGATGGTCCTAACTGTGGACTGGAAACAAGCGCAAAACCTAAGAGCTGTGAGTACAGTAGCATTTGTTTAGTGTTCCAGTGAGAATGACAACCCGGGAGACAGCTTCTCGATGAATTCTCATAATTTAATTTAATTTTGCAAGACTGAAGTTTCAAGTTACAGTAAAGATAGAATTCATATTTATGACAAGATGAGAAAAAATTTAAACATAAAATGATCTGCCCCTTGACCTCCCCTCTCCCCACTGTGCATTATGTGTCTGCACTAGGCATCAACTGAACCTCCCCTATAAGCAGAAATACCTGCTCAGCCATAAACAGCAACATTCTCCCTGAACCAACAGACAACTCCTTAAGAGATAACATTCCTTCTTGATCTTGTAAAGGGTCACATGACCCACCACGATGGCACTTCAACCTGGATTAGGTAAACTGTCAATAGTATGTCATTTAATGTACAGCCCTCTGTCTCAAAAATGTCTTAAATAAGCTATGTCTTGACTTCTAGTGGGACGGACAGTTCTCAGAGCTTTCTGAGATCCTCTTCCCAGGTTATAATCCTCAAATTTGTCTGGGATAAATTTTCCAATTTTTTTCTTAGATCGACTGATTAAGTTTTCATCAACATTACCAAAATCCGAGGACACTATTTTATTTTATTTTGGTCGCACCCTGTGGCATGTGGGATCTTAGTTTCCCTTCCACTATCTCCTGCATTGGAAGGGCAGAATCTTAACCACTGGATCAACCAGCAAAGTCCCTGAATTGTATAATCAAAATTTAATTAGAGAGTAGAGCTTAAAGGTTCTCACACACACACAAAAAGAAAGTAAATAAATGAGGTTTTGGTATGTTCATTAACTTGATTGGGGAATCCTTTTATACACAAAAAATTGGTGCGTCTTATCGTATGTAAAATATATTTCAATAAAGCCTATTTTGTTGTTGATCAGTTGCTAAGACATGTCCAACTCTTTGGGACCCCCATGGACTGCAGCATGCCAGGCTCCCCCATCCTCCACTCTCTCCCCCAGTTTGCTCAAGTTCAGGGACACTGAGTCGGTGACACTATATAACCGTCTCACCCTCCGCCGCCCTCTTCTCCTTCGGCCTTTAATCTTTCCCTATCTTAACATTTTATTTTAAAAGCCTATTTTAACAAACTATAAAAGATATTCTGAGAGGATGCTAATAGACAACCACAGCACCCAGGATTAATAAATGTTAAACACTTTTGTCATTAGCTTTAGCTTTTTTCACGTAGCAGAAATGAAATATTACTGATAAAGATGAAGTCTTCTTAGTTCTCAGACCTATCTTCTACCTTTCCCCAGTGTCAATCACATCCACAAAGCTGTATGTTTTCTTTCTGTCCATTAAAAAAAATGTAGTAGCAAGCATCTTCTTTTCATTGGTGATGATACAAAGCTTAGCAAGAGATAACACACAGGCCATAGCCGAGTGGTGAGTCAGCAGCTCACTGGTAACGATGCTGCTTCCCCAGAGCCATGTTACCTAACCCCTGCTTGAGAAGTCACTAATGTAATTTATATGATTACCAGAATGTTTATACTGCGGTCTATCCTCAGTTTTAAACATGACCACCATGTGGCACAAATGAGAGTTTAGGGTGTTGTGATGTTTTCCTGAGCATTTGAAATGGACTCCTTGGAAATCTAAGATGAATGTCGTTTTTTTTTTCAATCATAATATGTATTTGAGATCAGTTTAATCACAATTAAGCCAGAATAACAAGTGATGCTGAAGCTGAAGCTCCAATATTTTGGCCACCTGATGCTGACTCATTGGAAAAGACCCTGATTCTAGAGAAGGAGAAGGCAAAAGGAGAAGGGGACGACAGAGGATGAGATGGTTGGATAGCTCACCAACTCAATGGACATGAGTTTGTTGAGCAAACTCTGGGAGACGGTGAAGAACTCAGAAGTCTGGTGTGCTTCAGTCCATGGGGTCACAAAGAGTTGGACACGACTCAGTGACTGAACAATAAGCCAGAATACAGATATTGATGTATTTCTATTTCTCCTGTGAATTAGTTTCAAAGCAGTTAATAGCATTGAATCCCAATGCTTCAAAGTCCGATTAGCTGGCTGCTTTTGATCATTGGTTCTACACGGAAAGTGAAAGAAGAAAGAAAGTGAAGTCGCCCAGTCGTATCCGACTCTTTGCGACCCCATGGACTGTAGCCTACCAGTCGCCTCAGTCCATGGGATTTTCCAGGCAAGAATACTGGAGTGGGTTGCCATTTCCTTTTCCAGGGGATCTTTCTGACCCAGGGATTGAACCCGGGTCTCCCGCATTGTAGGCAGACACTTTACCGTCTGAGCTACACTGAAGAGGTCCTGAATACATAACCCCAAAGTATGCCTCTTTGGTGTATTTATTATTGTGAGCTGAGGACAACTGGGATACAGGAAGGGATCTTTACTCTCCCTCTCCCTTTCTTTTCTTCTTCTTCTTAAAAAGATTTATTTTTAAAAATTGTTTGTCCACATTGCTTGGCATGTGGGATCTTAGTTCCCTGACCAGGGATTGAACTGATGCCTCCTGCATTGGGAGTGAGGAATCTTAACTGCCGGACAGCCGGGGAAGTCGCAACCCTCCCCCTTTCTACCTAAAAGCAGGTCCTAACAGTTCCCATGAAAAAGGTACCTCCTTATGTTATGCCCGATGTCCAAATCCCCGAGCGGGAAGAGAGAAGGCCTCAAAGACAATGCAACTTGCAAAAAGGGAAGTTTATTGCTGACTGGAGTCAGGGCTCCTGCCTCATCCAATGCAGTGGTGCGGGATCAGAGAGTCCCGAGCCCACGCTGTTACACAAATTTATAGGGTGAGTACGCGCCGTTGGTAGTTGGTTTAAGCGGATTGGTTACAAGTTGGCAAAGCAATTTCATTGGTCAAACACACTCAAAACTTTAGCGCGCTCGGGATTTTCCCGGGGGTTTCCGCCCTGTTCCTAATTGGCAAACAGCGGTCAGTGTTAAGCTGATTGGTTGTATCCAGGTGGCCTGATAATCTTACCACCGGGAAGTAGGAAGGCCTACTCCTCATCTAAGCTGCCTGCTATGGCCTTACTTCTGCTCGCCTCACACTTACAACAGGAAGAGAACATTCTTTTATCTTTCTGTCTCCCAGTTTTCTTGAGAGAGATTGACGTTAAACTTTGTATAAGCTTACGGTGTACAGCGTGATGACTCTGAAGAATCTCCTTAGACTGGGAGCTGACCTAAACCAAAATGGACCTGTACTGAGAACTCCACTAGAGTGAGCCTGACCTTTCATGAGTACCTGCAGCATATTTCCTAGGTATTGTCCTCCAGTTTGTGCAGATGACCACATCCAACTAGCTCTACTGCAGGGCACTGTTGGGTCACCCCAATCTACTGCCCCTCACCAAAGCCCCTTTATCTTGTAGCATCACCACAATTTCTTCTTGTGTAAAAAGGAATATAAGCTTTTGGCTCTAATGAATTTTTCACGTCTTCACTTTCTTTCTGAAGACTCCTGTGTAAAAATATTAAATTTATAAGTTTTTCTCTTGTGAATGTCTTATCTCTGTTTACTCCTTAGGCCCACCACAAAACTTAAGAGGGTATAGATAAATTTCCCCCTTTCTACAACATATATATGAGACAAACACAAGGGCTGGTTTGATGTTTCTTGCTCTTTTTTTCTTGGTTTCTCTTTTTTATGGTCCATTCCCCACGTTGCCCAGATTTCTTCCCCCTTACTTTGGATGTTTATCTTTCAAAAACTTAGAGATATTGGAAGAGAAAAGAAAAGTTTAGGTTGGTTTTAGGTATTGTGTAATAACGAAGCTGTAAATTTCCTTTTGTAATTTTTCTTTTTGGAAAAGCTGTAGACTTTGAAAAGTTCTTTCAAAGAACACTGATACTTTTGATTGTCACTAGTAGAATAATTTGTCTTTTTTTCTCTTAAAAATAGCAATTGCTTTGATTAAAAAATAACAAATGAAATAATTTCTCTTTTCTTTATTGGAGAAGGAAACAAACTTCGCTCCCCCTCACTGCCACCCCCGGCCACCAAAAAAAAAAAAAAAAAAAAAAAACCAAACCAATTGGGATCCCAAAATTAAATTCACTATGAGGTCTAGAGCATTTTCTTTATGCTTCAGAATTTGAAAGCTGCACCTTCACTTGCTGCTCACTTTGGGGACCTCCTTAGTTCTCATTGGCTGTTGACCTGCAGATCACAATGCAGGCTGAGCCTGTCCTCAGAGCAAGTCCATTGTCACCATTTCAGCTGCACCACATAGCGCCCCTGATGCCTCATCATGGAGTGACCGCACCTGGATTATGAATGTTACCCAGTGACGCGCCTCTCTGTCAGCAGCATCTGGTCATTGTACCAATGACCACATCCAACTAGCTATGCAGCTGGGCAGTGTTGGGTCACTGGTGGCTAGGATGGGGAGTAGGGGTGGAAGGGACTCTTTTCTGGGTGCTGTTGAGAGGAAGTACTCCACTCTCCTGTGGAGAAGTGGGACACCTTCAGAATGGAGGGAACCCACATTCTAAAGATCCAGCTGACACTGGAGGATGCAGAATTTGACTGAATTCCCCTTGATTTTTGCATGGCTACTTAGAAGACAACATACAAAGATTAGGAACTGAAGGACATTTGGCAAGAGAGACCTGAAAAATCTGCTTTGGGATATTTAATGGTGACCTTTAGGTAAGAGATATGGGTGAGGCCATTCACAGACAGTCCCTCAGGTTGGGGATGGTGACAATGTCTTCACTGACTGCGAAGGTGTGAGCATTCTGAAGAAATGGTGGGGTTTGTTTCATCTTTGGGGGGGCATCAGGAACTGGCAGCAGTGATCTGGGGGCGGGAACATGATGACAGAATGGGAGGTAAATCTTGGGGGGAAAAGGATAAGGCTCTCTCTCATGTGTTTCATCAGGGCAAGGGCTGCTCCAGAGTAAAGTGCTTTGGTTTGTCAAACAAAATCACCTACAGAAGGATGCAGATAAAGTTTGAAGTCCTTGAACAATCTCGTCTTTATGTAGCTCTGTCGTCCTCAGTAGACCTCTCATTAAGCCTGAGGCCCCAGTTCTCTCTGCCTTCTGTAAGTCAAATTCGCTGTGCAGACACACTGGCGTTGTTTCTGAGGTGCTGTAGAAGTACAAGGTTGTCTGCTTTAAAAAAAAAATTATTTATGTATTTTATTATTGGCTGTGCTGGCTCTTCCTTGCCTTGGGAGCTCTTTCTCTAGTTGTGGAGAGTAGGGGCTACTCTAGTTGTGGTACACACACTTCTGATTGTGCTGGCTTCTGTTAATGCAGAGTATGGGATCTAGGGCTCAGTAGTTGCCGCCCCTGGGCTCCAGAGCAGAGTCTCAGTAGTTGTGGCACATGGGCTCAGTTGTTCCTTGGTGTGTGGGGGTCTTTCCAGACCAGGGATCGAATCTGTATCTCCTGCATTGGCAGGCAGATTCTTTACCACTGAGCCACCAGGGAAGACCTTGTCGGCTTTTTTCAAGCTTACCTGGGCAGACTTAATACCAGCATTCTAAAATACTAGTATTAAGACCATCTTATTCATGCTTTTTCTGATTTTAGTAGCTTTAATCACTTCTCAGATTTTACATTTCCAGGCTGAAGAGTTCTCTATTATACACATTTTTTCCTTATGTATCAGACCTTAGGTCTTTTGATATGAGATCTGTGACGCTTTTCCAGCTTCCTTTGTTTTTTCTTTTGGTATGGTCCCAGGGAGTGATGCTGAAAGCTCAGCGTCTCTGTACACCAGTGGGGAACTGAATCTCAGAGGCAGAGTTTTGGGTGAAGTAGAAAAGGATAGCTTTATTATTTTGCCAGGCAGAGGTGGATATAGTAGGCCTTGAAAAAATGTGTCCCCACCCAGGAAACTTTTTTTTTAAAGCTTATAAACAACGTTAAGTTTATTTCTCATAGTTCTGAAGGCTAGAAGTTCAAGATCAGGGTGCCAGCATTGTTGGGTGAGAGGCCTCTTATCCAGGAGGATTTGATAAGGAGTTTTAGAAGAGCCTGGCAGGGTACAGTCAAGGGGGCCGCAAAGAGTCAGATATGATTGAGCATGCATGCATTTATACAGCAATATTTCCCAAGGGTGGGGGTTGTTGATAAGATTAGGGTGTGTCCAACTCTTGCAACCACAAGGACAGTAGCCTGCCAGGCTTCTCTGTCCATGGGATTCTCCAGGCAAGAATACTGGAATGGGTTGCCCTTTCCTTCTCCAGGGGATCTTCCTGACCCAGGAATCTGGGTCTCTTGCATTGCAGGCAGATTCTATGCCGATTGAGCTAGGAGGGAAGCCCGGCGGGGTCTCACGTGGTCTCCTAATCTATCTAAACTTCTCTGGTCCCTTTAATCTTGCCTCAGGTGGTTTCTTGGCGTCTCCTCCCTTGATTAGCAACTGTTCAAATCTGCCCTTTGGAACTCAGGGAAGGACGTGGAAGGTAGAGTCTTGCTTACAGGAAATGGGGGACATAAAAACGAGGCCTCCATGCCTGGGAGCCTCACAAGGTGCCACTCAGTTTCAGGATGGACAAGCCTGGGGCATGGGCGGCCTTGAAAGCTTATAGCTTTCCTTTAATTAGTATAACAAGATTTTTTGACAGTTAAGGCAATATAACCTCTTCAGAGCACTGAATGTGAAGAAAACATTTTCTACACCGGCCAACTTCTACACTTTGTTTTCTTTTTCTTTTCTTTTTTTTTTTTTTTACACTTTGTTTTCTTATAGAATAAGTATGCAGGCAGATTTTGGGTTTAAAGAAGTTAAAGCTCAGTTGAAACAAGTAGAAAATAAATCGTTTTGGGCAAATGGACACAGTATTGCTGAGTTAGTTTCTGATCTGCTATTACATTGAAACATTTTTAGAATGGCTCTGAATTTTATACTTTTAAGAGGAGCGGGCTCACATTCGTTTTCTGGAAGTCGTGAGGCACAAATGGGAGTGTCTCCGTGAGGTAATAAAAAGCAATCGCCGTTATCTTGTGGCAAGACGCTACGCGTTTAGGTCTGAAGCCGCCTCCGACTGTGTCTAGCAATCCCTTGTTTCGGTTCCGCCCGCGGCTTGCGGGCCGTATCCATAGAAACCGGGAAGCGTCCCGAGCCGGCCGGCCACGCCTCTTCCGCTGCACTTGCTCCCGTTTCCGGTGGGAGGACAGCTAAGGGACTTCCGTGTCCCTGGGTGCTCGGCGCCTCCCGCTAGATTCCCGACCCACCCAAGCTGCTCCGGGTCCGGGAGCGGCCAGGGGGCGCTTCCGGCTTCGACCAGCGCGGCTGCGCACGAGGCGCCTTATCATTGGCTAGGGCCGCCTCGTGTGATTAGCGTCACGGCGGCGGCAGCTGTAGGAGACTCCCGGACGCTGGGTCGCGGCGGCGGCGGCGGCGGCGGCAGTGGGCGCCACCTCCGCTCCTCTGGGCTTCCAGCGGCCGCGGTTCCGAGGAGCTCGAGACGTGCGGCGAGGCGGCGGCGAGCTCTGGTGAGGTTCTCGAGTGGGAGCGCGGTTCTGGGGAGGGAGGTTGGGCTGGCGGGGGCGAGGGCTGAGGGCAGGTGTCCCGGCAGCGCGGCGGGCGAGGAGCGCGCTATTCGGTCTCCTGCTCCGACCCCTGGGCCGGCGCCCCTCAGTCCCCGGCCCCCTCCGCCGGTATCCTCTCAGCCCCGGAATCTTCTCAGCCTCCGCTCCCTGCAGTCTGGTTCCCCCAGCCTCGTATCTCCTCAGTCCCGAGTCCCGCTGCCCCGGGTCCCCTTCAGCCACGGCTACCCCGGCCCAGGGTCCTGGCTTCCTTCGGTCCAGGTCCCCCCCTCTCGCCCCCATCGCCAGCCCCGGGTCCCCTCGGCCCCGGGTCACCCCTCCGGGTCTCTGCCGGCCGCACTCCGAGGTGGGCTCCGCTCGGGCCCGGATCCGGCTTTTGCGGCGGGGAGACCCCTCACTGGCGCTTGCCCGCGCGCAGGCGGCTTGGTCGGACCCGGTCCTGGGCCCGATTTGTCGGTCGGTGTCGCCCCTCGAGGCGGCTGCTCACCGGCTCCGGGCCTGGGCGTCTGTGCCGGAGCTCGCTGTGGGCGCTCCTGGCTGTAGACCTTGTTTTCGTTCGCCGCTGGGGCTTGACAATTTGGCGCGGTCGCGGGGTAGAAAGGTGCATGGGTCCCGCCGTGTTGGTACCCGGCACGCGGACTGTTGTGCAGGGTCGGCGTGTTTTTTAAGCAGAGGGGTCTGCTAACGTCTTTATGTTTAAGACTCTGGACTCCTCAGCCCTGGGTTGTTCCCCTCGCATTTCCTCCCAAAGCAGCCCTTCATCCATCCTCCGAAGAAACCATTTAAAACTCCGAGAAATCTTGTCATAACATTTCAAATTGCGTCCCAAATGAAATGTTGAGAATAGTTTCTTCCAACCCAAAGCTTTATTTTTGGGGCGGAGATCAGAAACTTTTTGAAGTTTGAAGTGTCCTACCAAAGGCCACTTGAGTGTCTCGTTTTACCACCCTTGACTCTAATTCTGTTAGACTTTCATAGACGGTTCATTTCTGATTCTTTTCACTCCTCATGTTTATTTCATAGAAATTTCACTTCTAGTGCTGGTAGTTGTCCATAGATGTTTTCATCTCTTCTCATAAATTTTTCCATGCT
Organism: Odocoileus virginianus; assembly: GCF_023699985.2. Taxonomy (NCBI): domain Eukaryota; kingdom Metazoa; phylum Chordata; class Mammalia; order Artiodactyla; family Cervidae; genus Odocoileus; species Odocoileus virginianus. Next base: position 5,126,140 of record NC_069696.1, read on the forward strand.
GTCCTGATCCAAAACCAAAATCCTTTCATCAGTTAGTTGGGACTTCAGGCCCTGTTGGTGGCAGCCACTGGTCGTGAATTACGACATTTGAAGAAATTTCAAATCGATTTAAATACGAAAGGTATTTCTTTTTGCCTGTGTTTGTAATTGCCTAGCTACTAGTATGTGTTCCCATTCAGACTTTAGGCTCCTTAGCACGCTTTCTCTTACTGGGGCACTAAGGATGAGAGGAGGATTTCCAGAGCCTAAATAAAAAAATTGATTTTTTTGTCCCTACTCTTACATATATTAATAAATGAACAAGTGCCTTCCCCCCAATCAATAGTGTCAATTTAGCAGATGCACTTTCTTTTTGTTTTCCAAAATGAGCAGTTTTGTTTCTCTCTTTATTTCAGGGGTGGGTAAACTTGACAGCTTGTGGGCAATGTCCTACCTGCTGCCTGTTTATGTAAATTAAATTTTCAATGGGACATAGCCATATGCTCTCATTTAGCTGGTTGCTTTTGTGGTGTGAGTTGAGTAGTTAGGACAGAGGCCTTTATAGCCCGTAAACGGTAAACATATTTACTACCTGGCCTTCAAAGGAAAATGTTTGCCAACTCCTTTACTTTATTAAAAACAACACATAATTCAATGTAGAAAGTTAAAATGAGTCAGAAAAATGTAAAGGAAAAAGTAAATAGGATCACAGCAAAAATCACAACACAAATCAGGGGTTTGTTTTTATGATTATCCTTGTAGAATCTATTAGTGATTATTTCTATGTAAATGGGCTTATATTGCCAAATATTGGTTTGCAGTCTGTTAAATACTCATTTTTATTTGGCAGTTGAATACATTGTATTTTCTGTATTGAAGATTTCACCAGAACAGGCTTGATGAACCAAGTTTTCCTTCTTTGTCTTACCAATCAAGGTTTTTTTTTTTTTAAATGAGGCATAATAGATGCTTATTGGTGGTGGACACTATTTATTGAACACTTTATGGACCAGATAGTTTTCCGGTCTACGTGTTACAGGTAGTGAGTCATTTAATGCCTGCAGCAGCTCAGTACAGGTACACAAACTGTTGTCCCTACTTCCACATGAGGGGACTGGAGGCAGTGAGAGATTAGCTGCCTGAGTTGGTCAGCTGGATAATGATGGAGCTGGGGTTTGAGTCCATGCAGTCTGGTTTCCTGGTGGCTCAGTCAATAAAGAATCCACCTGCAATACAGGAGACCTGAGTTCGATCCCTGGGTTGGGAATATCCCCTGGAGGAGGGCCTGGCAACCCACTCCAAGAGAATTCCCGGGAAAATCCCCATGGGCAGAGGAGCCTGGCGGGCTGTAGTCCATGGGGTCACATAGAGTCGGACACAACTGAGCGACTAAGCACACACAGTCTGGTTTCAACACCCAGGTCCTCAATGTGCTACTTGCTCAGTGTAGTAAGTTTTTGGACAGTTGAGAGATACATAATGTAAAAATTCTTCCTTATGCTCCTCACTCTCTGTAGGAAACCACTGCTAACAAGTTTGATACAGAGCTTTCCCCTGTCTTTGCATATGCAAATGTTTATTTGCAAATCCATCTAACACATGCAGGTTTTACAAAAATTAACAGACTTCATTAGAGCAGTTTTAGATTTATAGAAATTGTGTGGCTAGTAGAGAAAGTTCTCATATCACCCACACTCCATTTTCTTTTAGTAATAACATCTTGTATTAACATACTATGTTTGCTACAATTGATAAACCAATGTTGCTTCATTGTTAATTGAAACCTGCATATTAGGATTCAGTTTTGTATTGCAGAGTTTTTAGAGTGGGATCAAACCAGTCATTGTTCAGCAAGTGTGCTTTTTTTGGGGTGATTTTCAAAAAATAGTGCTTCTGGACTTTTAAATGCAAATCAGCAGTCTTAATTCATTAATATTCAGATTAATAACACAAGTTTAGCATTTTCCCTGGAATGGAAAATTTGCTTGGAAGTTACTGCTTTTTCCGTTTTTCAGAAGTTTATCCCATAGCACCAGCTGCTCTTCTCTGAAGAAGCACTTATTTTGGACTGGACATTCTGGCTGCTCTGTGAAGCTTGTTTAGTTTCTTGGAGATTTCTAGCTGTTCTTCATCAAAGGAGTGGTGCACACCCCCCCATTTACATCAGCTTCCTTCTCGCTGAGCCTGGTATTTCCCCACCTATCTGGATGGTTCTCAGTGTTCTGTTCCTCAGCTTTCAGAAGTTCAGTTCCTGGAATGTAATCTTTAGCATCTAAGTCTCCATATTCTTGCACCCTTGATTTTATTGAGGCCTCTGTAGGCTTACCCTGGAGTTCCTTCTGTGATATCTGAGGATTCAGTTTTTGGAAGAACTGAATCAGAGTCTTAGGAGAGGTCAAGAGTGTTTTTTACACTGGGCCAAGTCTTCAGGAAGTTTTTCAGTCATTGAGCTGTTATCTCTCTCAGGGCATTGCTTCCTCCTGTCATGACTTCCCCAGAGTTCTTGTCATGACAGAATGGGTGGCATGGTCCTAAGCAGCACCTCAGTGGTCTCTGGGACTACCAGGTGCAGAGAAGTAGGTAATGCAAACAGAAAGGTCTTGTTCTTCTTCTTGGTGCTGCTGCAGAAGCCTGTGCACAGTTGGACAGAAAGAGCTTGTGAATTCTTGCCAGTCTGGAGATGAAGTTCATGAGCAATATCTTCACTTCAGAAGTTTCCTTATAACTCTTCAGCTGCTTTAGTGGTTTTTCTGCAAATTCTTGGGGCTCATGAACTGAATGGATCGTTGAGAAGTTAACACTTGTAAATTTTTTCTACAGTTTTTGAAGTACTTTGGTAACATTCTTGTCCTTTGTTCGGAGCCTCTCCCCCAAGGCATGCAACATTAGCACTCTAAGTCCTTGCCCTGTTCTTGTTCATCTTGCCCTTGGAAGAATGTCAAGGCAGCGACTCATACTTTGGTGACCTTAGAGAAGCATACAGTTGTGATAACACTGACTGATGGTCCTGGCATCATTTCACTTGTTTCCTCTGTAATTTAGTTGTCACTTCCAGAGATATCTTGGCTGCAGTGGTGCTGCTGTCCCTTAAAGTGTGTGTGTGCAGTTCTGCAATACATATTCACTTTATTCTTGTTTTTTGCCCCTTTATTCTCATCAGTCACAAAATGAGTGTACAAAGTCTTAGAAGCTTACATGGCAATGTAGAGGTTCAAAAAAGAACTCTGGCAGCCTTGATGGATTGATGAGGTTCTTGGTGAGGTCAGAGCTTTGCAAAGTGTTATTGGGAGGTCTACATTCAGGGCAGTGTAAGAGAGAAGGTGTTTTGGTTCTTGAGGAAAGTTGTCTAGATGTTCTGGGTGGCAGTGACCAGTCTGTGCCATAAACATCACCAGCGTTGCCAGTTCTTTGCTGGGTTTGTGTGTTAGTCATTCAGTCGTGAGTCATGTCCGACTGTTTGTGACCCCATGGACTGTAGCTCACCAGGCTCCTTTGTCCATGGAATTCTCCAGGCAAGAATACTAGAGTGGGTTGCCATTCCTTTCTCCAGATTTATTTGGTTGCAGTTTGAAAATCTCCCATATTGGATTTGCAGTGAATATTCTGCTGTGTAAGCTCCTCAGTGTAGACCAGAGGGTCTATTTTATTAATCCTGTAACTGCCATAGGTTGCTGGGCAGCTTGTGTTTATTTCTGCCTGACTGGTTGACTGTAGACTGACTTTCTTTGAGCGTTTCTCAGAAGACCCACACCACTGATAGCAGCCAGCCCTTCTCAGGCTGGGTCTTGGAGTCCTTCTTCCAGGTGTGACCAGGAGTAGCAGTGGGAGCTTGGCTGATGGCGGCCTTTTCGTCGTAGTAATATGTTTAAGGGGCTTCCCAGGTGGCTCGGTGGTTAAAAAAAAAAAAAAAAAATCTGCCTGCCAATGCAGGAGACATGGGTTTGATCCCTGAGTCGGGAAGATCCCCCGGAAAAGGAAATGGCAACCCACTCCAGTATTCTTGTCTGGGAAATCCCATGGACAGAGGAGCTTGGTGGGCTGCAGTCCATAGGGTCGCAAGAGTTGGACACGACTTGGCGACTGAAGACATGCAGTGTGCTTAAAAACCAAGGTCCGTGGTGGCTTTCCAGGTCAGTACTTTTGCATTTACTCCATCCTTTAGTTTCTTGGTATTTTATTGAATGTGTGCACCGTAATTTAATAGTTTTTACTATTGTTGGGTATTTAGATTGTTTAAATTGTTTGTCTAGTGTTTAAACTTAATATATATGCATTGTATGTACAATGTCGCATGCTGGTGGCTCTTTAGGGCAACTTTCTGTAGCTTTCTTCTTTTTTTTTCTTCAATATTTATAGATTTGACTCTGCTGGGTCTTAGTTGCAACATGTGAACTCTTAGTTACGGCATGTGGGATCTAGTTCCCTGACTAGGGATCAAACCTGGGCCCCCTGCATTGGGAGCATGGAGTCTTAGCCACTGGACTGCTAGGGAAGTCCCTAGGGTGACTTGCTGAGTCTAGTTACTGGGTTGAAGGAAATACATATTTTTCGTTTTGATGTATATCACATAGACTGCTACCCAGAAAGGTCACAGCAGTGTAAACTCTTGTTAGAACTGTGGCTGAGGTCTAGATTCTTTATACCATTTTGAATTTTTTTTCAATCTTTATCTGATTGGCAGTTAAACATATCTGGCAGTGTATTTTGTCTCTCTTACTGGGAGATATATTTCGTTTGAAGTTGGTTTAGAGTTACTTTAGTCAAGACCAGCTTTCTGCAGTAGTTCTTTCTGGTATGTTCTCCCTTAGATAGAGCTGCTCACCTGTTTAGATTCCCTGTCTAGCCCTGAAAGGCAGTGTAATTTTGCCAGCCCTGCTAAAAGAATCTGGGTGACTGCCCAGTAGACAAAATATACTTGTTGAGGATAGGCGTATATAACTTCTTCATGTCTGTTGCAGTCCTGGTGGTGAGTAAATGTTATGTTCTTTTTAAAACCTAAATTAGATTGTGTTCTTCTGGGTTACTGCTGAAGTGAAGTGCTTTAATTTTGTTAAAAAATAACCTTTTCCAAGTCTTTGTGTAATGTAAACTTGAAAAATTACAGCATAAAATGGTCATCTTGGTGTATATTATCTATATCATCCTTTGTTTCTGAAATGAGGTAAATAAGACTGGTTAATATCCTAGGACCTATTGGTAAGGAAATAATTAACCAAACCTATTTAGTAAGTACATACATGTTCTGTTTTGGAAGGTAAAGGACTAGATTAGTTAGGGGGTTTGTTTCGTGTAACCCCTGGTTTGGAGTTTGCTGTGTGGTAGAGGGCATGTGTACCGCATAAATGGTATCTTGGCTTCGGTAGACCTTGTAAGTGTCCAGACAGAAGGCGAAGGCTAGCCGAAGTCAGGAAGCTGCCAGAATATCTTCAGGCATGGGGAAAATACCTGTGCAAAAGGACACTTCAAGTTTTTCATTTGAAGAACCCCCCCCCCCCCCACCACACACACACAAAATACAGAACTTTCTTTATATATGGCTTCTAAGTTACATATTCTTACTGCACTTATGAGTTTTCCACAATGTCCATGCACAGGAAAACAAAGCATATAAAGCATAACGGTCTTGAGGAGAAAGAAATAATTACCCTATTAAATTTTGACCAACTTCACTTTCTTTTGTATACATTTTTTTGTTAGTATATTACCTAATTATTTTTCATTGGAGACATGTTTACTTTAATCCTATATGTCCTGAAATTTTAGTTTAGTGAATATGTCTGCATAGTTCTATCCACATACCCATTCCTTTGGTCAGGAAATAAGTGATGATGATGAAACCTCCATAGCCTGGTGGAGCAGAAGGGTTATTTTTATTTTCTTCAAGTTTATTTTCATTTTATTTTGTTCCAGAATTTCTGTAACTTAAAAGATCTGGAAGTATAATTATATATATAATACATGTATTATATATGTATATAAAAATAAGGAAAAGGAGGAAGCATATATTCTTTTTCCAAGTGGCAGCTTAATTCAATGACTAAGAATAAAATTTGGATTTGAATTTTCTTGGCAGCCTAGATAAAAATGAAAATATGGTAAAATACGTAGCACTGAACTGGAAGAAGGAACTAGACCAGTTTTCTAGGGATAAATCTTCCCTTGACAGATTTTAAGGAAATTGTGCATTACATAAAACCTTTTTTTTTTTTTTTTTTTTTTTGCTAGAAGCCTGAGTTTAGAAAAGGGGAAGGATGATGCATTAACATTTCAAACCAATGAAAGAAGCTTTGTATAGGGCAGTTGGTTTGAATTTAGGTTGCACTTGTGTATTTTATTTGGCTAATAAAAATTTTTTTCATTAACATTTCAAATACATGGGAAAATACAAAGACCAATATAATTAACACTCACATACCCACTATACGTGTCATTTCTCTCAAAATCTTAACATTTTTCCACATACAGGTGAAGCACCTTCTTAGGTTACATTTCACTTTGCAGAATTATTGCTATCTAGAATTTAGTGTTGATCATTTCTAATGCCTGTTTTTGTGTAATTACTACATTGGAGTCTATTCATAAATCAATATTATGTTTGGGGTATTTTCAAACTTTATGTAAAACAATATTCTACATATTCTGTAACTTGTTTTTCATGAAACATGTTTTTTAGACCCATGAAAATGCTGATTTTTTGCCTGTTTTGACCTCCAAAAATGGCACTTTGATATGGTTCATCCTAATTAGTCATCACCTTTATCTTATAGCTGTGTTTTGTATTATATGAATGCAGCCAGTTTAAGTTTCTTTTTCATGTTGATAAGGTATTTAGGTTGTTTCCACTTTTCCTGTTTTAAAAACAGTGCTATAGTGGACATTACTGGTCAGAAATCCTTGTGCACATATGTAAGTCATTGGCAGGTTTTTCAGATTACAGGTTGGGAACCATAAATTGGTTATGAAATGACTTTAGAAAAAGAAAAAAGAAATGACTTTAGGAATTAAAATAGGTTAGAGAAGTATCAGGTGGTTTTGCAGGCAGCAAGGATAAAATGTTTTGTGATTGTGAGTGTGTGTGTGTGTGTGGTGTATGGTTACTAACTTTGAAATGAAGTTCTTTGGTGTAAATTACCCAGAAGTGGTATTTACCTGGTTTGAGATTTTGGAGATTATGAGAATTTAAAATTCTATCAAACATTGCCAAATTGTTCTCCAGAATTGTGTCCTTTGGCTTTTTTTAGCATGAGAGAGAGAATTTGCTGTCACTAACTAAATCGTTATGGATCCATGGCATTGTCAGATTTTTTACATGTTTACAAGTCAGATGAGTGTGAAATGATATTACCTTAAATTTTTTCTTGATTGTGTGTGAGATTGAGCATGTTGAAATGTTGAGTGACCATTCAGATTTCCATTTCTTGGCTGAGTCTGTCCTTGTCCATCTCCCCTACTCCTAATTGGGTTGACTTTAAAAATTGCTTTTAGTAGTTTATTGTATATCCTGTTTATATCTGTGAAGTGACCTGCAGGTATCATTTAGTTTGTGTGGTTTATCTGTCAACTTTTTATGTGGTTTGTTTTGTTGAATGGAAATGATTATCAGACTATCATCTTCCTTGTTGATTTGTATTCTTTGTGCTTTATCTAAGAAATCTGTTCTGTACTCCAAGGGCATTAAGGTCTCCGAATTTCTTTCTAAAAGCTTTAGAAGTTTGGTTTTTTATATTTAGGTCTTGATCTTGCCTGGAAAGAATTTTTTTGTGTGTATAAGTCAGGGATCTACGTTTTTTTTTTTTTTTTTAAATACACAGCCAGTCACCACAGCACTGTTAGTCTGTTTAAAATACAGTGTGTTTTAAAATTTGAATTGTAAATCTTTTAACTATTTTCTGGTTCAGCGCAATAACAGCCACTTTGTCTTTTATCAGGCTGCTTTACATGTTCAAGTTTGATCCATTAGTGCACTACTTGATCTAGAAACAGAACCTGGAGGAGTAGATAGATATAGCACATTTTGTAGATCTCATGCAGATGTCATTTCTCTCAACCACTTTTTAAATAGAAGCTCGTTTGCATCACTGACTTAGTGGACATGAATGTGAGCAAACTCTGGGAGATAATGGAGGACAGAGAAGCCTAGCATCCTGTAGTCTATGGGGTCGCAAAGAGTCGGACACAACTTGGTGACTGAAAACAGCAGGAAGGTTGGTAAACTTCTATGGAGGGAACAGGTTGCTGGTGTCTGCCTTGTTGGTTAATACCCACAGACTTTGGAAACTAGACAAGCAGGTGTTAGATCGACTCCTTGATACTTGAAACTTCAGAATCCTTACATGTATTTAGTCATCCAATTGCTGTTATGTATACGTTCTGAAGTTTGAGACTTTCAGTTTTGGTTTTAGGAGAATTAATACATATAAATCTGAGTCTTTCTGAAATGTCTAATAGAAACTTCTACAAATCAATTTAAGAATGAAAACTTATTTTTGTTTCCACTTGAAATGAGTGTTTAGTCTGAGAAGAGTTGCTGTGAGGTATGCAGATAGTTATGTATTCTGTGTCTTTCTTTTTTCTTTTTCCCTATTCCTTTTTTTAAATTGGTGATCGAAAGAAGACCCTGTGGTTTAGTGGAATTCAGTGATGCTGGGAAAAGTTATAGACACAAGTTTTATTTCTAAATTTCTGATTGTGATACTGAGAAAGATAATTAACCACTTCTTGGTTTCTCCATCTGCAGCATTGTAACCCTCCCCCGTACCCCCAACTAACTTGTGTTGTAGAGGGTGTTATGCAGGGTGAGATGGGGCCCTGAGTAATGGTTCCTTACTTACACAGACAGCTCTTTACTGAAGTGTAGGGATTTTGATTTTGCCTGAAACATTGACTCTACAGGCCAGATATCCAGATAGACCTGGAAAGATTTTATTTCTGACATAGTTGGAACAAGAGTATGGTTATGTGGTAAAATAATCTGCCTGCAATGCAGGCGACCTGGGTTTGATCCCTGTGTTGGGAAGGTCCCCTGGAGTGGGGGCGTAGCAACCCACTGCAGTATTCTGGTCTGGAGAATCCCCATGGACAGAGGAGCCTGGCCGGCGACTTAAGCGTAATATGTGGTATTGTAGGGCAGATGATTTCTGGAAGTCTTTGCATAATTTACATATTTTGGCTCCTTGTAGGTATGACAGTTTATATACCCTGGACTTCTCAGGATTTCCCTGACTAATTACGTTTAGAACTGTTGTTCTCATCTACACTTGGATTTTTGTGCACTGTTCTTTGTTTTAGAAACTCAGAGTTGCTTATAGGTCTTGGGAAATGGAAATGACATTGTAACACGACTATAAGAGTTATAGAAAGTCCTTTTTATAAAAATATTTTTTATTCATTACCATGACCAGTCGCTATAAAGCAGTGTTTGTACCTTAAATGAAGCCCTGTAATGTGGAGTTATGGGCTTCCCTGGTGGCTCAGATGCTAAAGAATCTGCCTGCAGTGTAGCAGACCTGGGTTCGATCCCTGGGTTGGAAAGATCCCCTGGAGAAGGGAATCGCTACCCACTCCAGTATTCTTGCCTGGAGAATTCCATGGACTTGGGAGCCTGGTGGGCTGCAGTCCATGGGGTCACAGAGTCAGGCATGGCTCAGCGAGTGAACAATAACAAGGTGGAGTTAGTATCTGGTCTTTGGAGTCAGATACAGATTTGAATTTGTAGTCTTCCACTTCAGTTTGTGTCATTGAGTTACTTGATCTCCTTTAGTGTCAATTTCTTCATCTGTAAAATAGGACCCCATTTTATAAGGATTGCTAGAGGGTTAAATGAGATGATGGGTGAAAGGTCAGCTATTAGAGTTGGCTCCGTTAAGTGTTGAGCAACAGTTCACCTCCCTTCAAAGAGATAACATCATGACTAGGAAAACTGGAACCACTTCCCTTTGTGGGAGGCAGTGTTGTACCGTGGAGGGGGCCTAACTGGGCAGTTCTCGCTTCTCTATTTTGTGACTTGTGTAACCTAGGCTGGTCTTACCCCCCAGTCCTCTTGTTTGTAAATAGCTCGTACTGTCTGTAGCAGGCAGGTTTTAAAGTTAAAATGAGAGTATGTGTAAAAGCTCACCTTCTCTGGCACTTGATGGCCCTCTGAATTAGCCTCTGAACTTGTGTAGTGATGGACAGTAACACTGTACTTGGGAAGTAGGTCTCAAGCCTGGGAGGTTGGCTCTCACTGGCTTTGCCCCAGCTCTGCTGCACAGGATCAGCTTTGCCTGATTTCTTCTCAGCAGAGTTGGTCAGTGGGTGGGGCATTAAGTTAGAAGAGTGAGGTTCCTTGTGATATTACTTAAAAGTTACCCTACTTCATGCTAAGAAGGAAAGTAGTGTAAATGATAGAGTGTTGCCTGTCTTCATCGCTTCAAGATCATCTTTAAGAAATAGCTGCATTTGATTTGAAATGTTTCTTTGTGCTTCCAACAGTTGAGATTTTTGTGAACATGAATGCATAATACTGCCTGTCTTAGAAATCTAACTGTTGCTCCGTCTCAGTTATCAGCTGTGCCATTTGTTAAGGGCTGTGTCAGTAACATATGTTGGGAACTTTTCCCATTTTATCAGTTATTCTTTTCCCAGTTACCACTTTTTTTTTTTTTAATTGACTTTTTTTTTCCTACTCAGAAATGTTCTGAGTGTTTGGAAAGAATTCCAGTTTTAACGAGTCATTTTATTGTTTCTGGTATGTGGCAAGGCTCTGTGCTCCTCCCCATTTCTTGCCTGTTTCTTAATATTTTCAGCGTTGCTGTAAAGTGCAGCATTCTGTCAGTGTTACCACCTGGTTTTGTCATTTAAGTGCTACCATGCGTTTATTTGAGAACAGCTTATGGTTCATGCTAACATAGAGGGTTGTGGATAAGAGCATTAACTGGGGTGTTAGGCAGACTAGATTGATTGGGCAGATTAGGTTGCCCCTTATTACTGTTGTTTAAGACACGTTATTTATAACCTCTCTGGGTGTTTGTCATCTCCAGAATAGAGGAAACAGTTGTGCCAGTCTCCCAAAACTGTTCTAAGGATTTCAAGAGAGAATCCAGGGTTCTTTGCACTTAGCGCTGATTGCATGTTAGCTGTCCCTGTCTTCTCCCTCCTCCACATCATACAGGAAAGGATTGTGAGGTCCTTCTTTGCATCCCAGACCAAGCTTGGGGTTGTGAATACAAAACTGGATTCCACAAAAGGCTCCCTGACCTTGCGAAGTTTGCAGCTGAGGAGGGGAAGACAGACCCGTGAACAGAGAAATGCAGTCAATTTTGACAGCTACTGTAATAGAAACATTAGTAAATGAGAAGAGTGAAGGAGTTAGTGTCAAGGACCTGGGGAAGTCAGGGAAGTTAGTTTCTGCCTAACTTATCCTTGAAGTGTGGGTCGTGATTCCCCACTTATTTATTCAGCATATATTTAGTGAATACACTTGCTGTGTGTGCCAGGAGCAATTTTAGGTACTTGGAATATAGGAGTAAAGAAGATACATAATGTCTCTTCTTGGAGGAATTTTCAGTCTAGTGAGAGAAGACTAGTAGTAAATAAATAAATAAAAATAACAGAGACAAGTGCTGTGAGATTAAAAGGTGATATGATAAGGAAAGACTTGAGATTATGTGGTCAGAGAAGGATTCTTTGAGTAGGTGACCTTTAAATTGAGATTCGCATGTGAAGGAGGAACCCGGCCATGGAAAGATCTGAGCAATGAGCATTCCAGGCTGTGGGAACCAGTGACATAGAGGAGCCCTTTCAGCATTTGGAGTATTTGGGGAGTAGATGGGAGGTCACTGAGGCTGGAACGTAGTGGCAAGGGGGAAAGGGGTACAGGGTGAGTCCAGAATTAGGGGCTAAGTCATTTAAGATTTTGTAAGCCAGGGTAAGAGCTTCCTTAGGTGTGAAGAGAAGCCAGTGGAGGGCTCAGAAAGCAAGGGAGTGCCTTTTTGATAAAGTTACCCTGTGACTGCCGCATGGGAACTGGGTCCTGAGGATCAGGAGTGGGCTGGGTGGGTGGGTAACTGGCTCTTGCATTAGGACAAGTAAGACATGGCGGTGGCTTGAATCAGAAAGTTAGTGGAGGGAAATAGTAGATTGGAGTGTTTGAAGACCCCTCTCCCCCATCACTGTAACAGTTTTTATGTTTTTATTTTATTTTTGGTCATACCTCACAGTTTGTGGGATCTTAGTTCCCCAACCAGGGATTGAACCTGGGTCTTAATCACTGGACTGCCAGGGAATTCCCACTATAAAGCTTTTAAAAAGGTTAATTATAAGAGGTCTAGCCCTTTTCCTTGCCAGTTAACATGATAGAAATCTTCCAGCAAGGTTCTTTGAAGACTTGAAAGCCAGCCAAGGTAACACATCTAGTATTTACTTTTAATGATGATTTAAAAAGAGAAAAAATAGCTAGTTTTCAAAAGAAAATCTTGTACCTTTAATATTCCTACTGGTTCCATTGTTGAAATAAATCATTTTATCCTAAAAAATAATCTCGTTTCATTATTAGAAGTTCAGATTTGCATCGTAAAGAGATCATGAGGGGCATAACCTACTGGTATTTTCACGTAGAACATTCTGTACCACTCAGGTTTCCCAACAAGAAGAGCGTCAACTTGATACCTGAAATGTCATTTTAACCATGTACTAACTTCAAACACATACCCCAGTGTGGAATGACAGATCACACTGGAGTGATTTCAGTGTACAACTTTCAAGTCACTTTGAAATTGGCTACTTTCACCTTAGGGGGTGCCAACAAAATCATGGGACATACTTTACAGCCTGTCTTCCACTACTGAAGAATCTAATTATAGAACTGGAAAGATATGCCACCAGTCTTAGCCTGCGCACCCCACTCTCTGTGTCCCAGTTTATACACAGGGACATTACACCGCTGGCCCTCAGCATTGGAAGACTTAGGTCCATGGCAGTTGGCCCGTCTTCAGAGAACCTTGCTTGAAGATTTCTGTTACCATTAACTGGCCATGAAAGGGGTTGGACCCCTTAAAATGAGCACTTTACAGTGGTGAGGGAATGAGGCCCTGTGGGTGTCTGTGGGCACACTGCATTTATGCTTCGTCCACTGTGTGTCCTCCGTGTGCTTTTCTGAGTGTATTTTTTACATCAATAAAAAATTTACTGGACAAAGAGGCAATGTAATATAGTGCTACAGTGTATTTCTACCCCCCACTTAAAAGATGCGTAAAATACACATAACATAAAAGTTACTTTAACTATTTTTAAGTGTGTAGTCACCTTGTTGTACATCCATGTTGTTGTGCAGGCATCACCACAGTTCATCCACAAAGCTTGTTTTCATCTTGCAAAAACGGAAACTGTACCCATTAAACAGTAACTCCCATTCCCTCCTCCCCCAGCCCCTGGCAGCCACCATTCTTTCTGTGGGTATGACTTCCCTAAGCACCCATGGTAAGTGGAATCATGCAGTATTTGTGTTTTGTACTTGACTTATCTCACTTACCATACGGTCCTCAGGTTCATTCAGGTTGTAACTTGTGTCAGAATTTTCTTTCTTGGAGGCTGAATATTTTCTTGTGTGTATAGACAGCACGTTGTGCTTGTTTATCCACTGATGGACTCTCGGGCTGCTCTGTTTTACCTGTTGTGAATATGGACATGACTGTGTAAATGTCTCTTCAAGACCCTGCTTTCAGTTCTTTTGAGTACATACATACCCAGAAGTGGAGTTGGTGGGATTGTGTAGTAAATCTATTTCTAATTTATTTGAGGAACTGCCATACTGTTTTCCACAGCTTGCTTGCTCTTTTAAAATTGGGGGCAACATAAAAGTGAACAGTATGAAATAGGTGAAGTAATACATTGCACTGTAGTCTACCTTGGCAGGAATCCAGTGTAACTATGATTAAGTACTTCTCTTTTTCCCCTGGAGAATGAAACATTCATTCAAGAAACCTGTGTATCTGTTGCAGGTTGATTCTCAGCAGTGAGCACATCCTTGCCTCATGGAACATGCAGACAACTATTGGTTTTTAGAAAATACCTTTCCTGGAATAAAGTTAGATTTTTAGACCACAAGTATCAAACCATTAAGTTAGCAATTTCTTCGGGTAGAAAAAAATTGCTTTATAGGTAACCATTTAAGCAACCTTGTTGCTTTTAAGCAACATAAGTTTACCTTATACAGTATTATTTGAAGGGAAAATGAAGTCTTAAGAAGTAGAGTTTTAAATTTTTCATGGTTTTCCCATTGGGAAGGAAACCTGGTGTGAGTACAGTTGACTGACAGTCGAGAGATTAGTAGGTTCCAGTCCTGACTGTACAATTTACTATTTGGTATTCATTCTCCTGGATTTTTTACTTTGATTTTTACCCCATCAAACTCCTTTTGTTGTTGTTGAGTCACTAAGTCCTGTCTGATTCTTTGTGACCCCTTGGACTGCAGCACACGTCCCTGCCCTTCACTGTCTCCCAGAGTTTGCTCAAACCCATGTCCATTGAGTCGGTGATGCCAAACAACCATCTCATCCTCTGTCATCCCTTTCTCCTTGTGCCCTCAATCTTTCCCAGCACCAGGGTCTTTTCCAGTGAATCAGCTCTTTGCATCAAGTGGCCAGAGTAGTGGAGCTTCAGCATCAGTCCTTCCAGTGAATATTCAGGGTTGATTTCCTTTAGGGTTGACTGCTTTGATCTCCTTGCAATCCAGGGAGCTCTCAAGAATCTTCTCTAGCACTACAATTCATAACTTTTTTAAAAAGGATTTTGTCCAGTATTGTTAACTAATATGCTAGTATCACTTTTAATCCTAGTAATACCTAGTTCTGTTTTCAAGCTCATTCTCTGTTCTGAATTCCAGACTTGTGTTTCCTGGTGCCAGCTGAACATTTCTTGAACTTCAGATCCCATTTCTGAAAACTAATTCGTTCTCCTACTATGAATTTACTTCTCCCCATATCATTTCTTCATCTCAGTGAGTAGTGTTCTGTGCAGTTGGCTGCCTGAGCAAGAAGCCTGAGTCATCTGAGTTCTTTCTGTCTAGTCTTCATGGACCCTCATTCAGTTATCCAAATGTCGATTTTTCTGTACTGAGCATATCTTGAGTTTGTCCCTGTTCTCTGAATTTTGGGCCGACCCTGGACTCCTTGCCTTGCATATGCTGTTTTCTCCTCACAGAGTACCTTTCCTCTACTCTGCTTGGCAAACCCCCATTGCTTTTGGGCAGAGTTAGTGACGCTTGAGTCTGCTCCTAGAACACATGAGGCAACTTTTCAAAGACCTTAGATCTGCTCTGCTTGCTGGGAGTTACCCAGTTTGACTTGTGTAGGATTTCTACATCTGTTCATAGACTCAGAGCACCTCTCAGTTAACTTGCTTTTTCTTGCCAGCTGTTATGTATTGGGTTCCTTTCTTTCTTTTCCCTCTCTTTCTCTCTCTCTCTCAACTTGTGTGTAATACGGCAAGCGGAGCATTCATAGAATCTTGATGAATGAAAAATTTCTCTTTGAATAACTTAGAATATGCTAACTATTCCCTTAGAATAACTCTTTGGATTAACAGATAATGGTGCTCTGAAGTCTTACTTCATCTCCATCTCACTCCCTTTTCCTGTTAAAAATCTTAAGAACAAATTAAAGCCTAATTCCAGATGCTTCCCCTGTTTTTATTATTCTTAGCAAGAAAATCATTTATGCAAGTACTGTTGGGCCATAGTTCAGCTGCTAAGTAACCTGATCTCTGAGCCTCAGTTTCCACATCTATATAATGGGGAGTAAAATACCCTAGAGGGCCATCCGTAAGAATTACGTGAGGTCCTGTGATACAGAATTTAACTTTGCCGATCCACAGTAAATGTTAGATCCCTCTTCCCTGAAACAGAGTGAAATGGTGGGTGTGAAACAGCTTTGTAAATAAGTATGTATAAGCCACTAACATTGTTTCCTGTTTCAGAAGTGGACATTTATAGCATAGTTTATAATTTCACTACTAGAATATGCTTGCTCAGGCGTTTATGTGATAGGCACAGGTCCAGTTTTGGTGATGTTTAAAGATTGTGTTTGTTCTTCTTCTAAAAACTTGAGAGAACTCTTGCAACAAACTCAGATGGTTCATGAAACTAACAGCTGGCTAATTCTTAGTCTAATTTGAACTCTTGAGCTAATGCTTAGTCTTAGTGTCCACCACTAAATGTACCTTTCACCCTCTCTGCATGCTGGCTAGGCCCTCCCACTTGGCCCCACTCCTCCTTTCCCCCGTAAAAATTTTGCATCTCCTGGGATTTATGAGCATAACATGTACCTTGGCTTCTTCCTGTTTTCATTTTTTTTAGTTGGATTGGCTATGATAATCTCCTTACTTGGATATGTAACTTAAATCTCTAAAATAAGCTTTTGTCCTACGAGTTTATGAGTTAGAGGGCCAAGGACTTGGAATTATTGAACTCCTAGGAAACTTATGTGATCCAGCTTAGAGAAATACTGATGACTTCTGAAAGTGTTTTTACCACTTAAGACCATTTAAATGTCATCCTATTCATTAAACATTTATGTGCACAGCACTTTCTGGGAGCTCAGAGGGGTATGAAAGTGTGCTCTGGCCCTGAGGTTTTACCTTCCAGGGTAGTCCAGTTAGAGTTCAAAATAGCTAAAAAATACTGAAATATCAGACATTAAGCAACTTAAATGCAAAACATTACCAGTAATATATGCCCTGTCAGACAGAGGCATTGTTTTATTTCATAAAAGTGTGGTGAATTTTTATTTCTTTACTTATGAAGTAGAAGTTAGAATACCCTGAAGAATCGCTGTGATGATGTAAATGAAATTGAATATGTAAAACCTAGTTGTAATACATAAAATCCACATATATTCTTCCTATATTAGGTATGTTTTTAACTGAAAGAGTAGTATATGGCATATGGGAAAAAAAAATGCAGGCAGAATAAAGTGAAAAGTAAGCTGCCTTCCTCCTAACTCTAGGTTCTTCCTTGTGTATATACTTGTGTACCGAAAACAGTTTTAAATATTTAAATAGTTATCCTGTGTATAGAAGTATATGTGTTTATGATTATATTCTTTTATTAGAATATGTAAGTGGGAATATTATACATGTATTTTTTGTATTCTGATTTTTTCATTTAAAAGTAGATCTTGGCAGTCCTTTTTACAACAAAATAGGTTTTTTAAAAATACATTATTTATTGTTCTTAATGAGTACAGAAAATTTTAGTTTTAGTGTATAATAATACAACCTGTGTCTTCCCACATCACTCATGCAAATATGTTAATGCAGAGCTTTCTCTCCTGTAGAGTCAACTCAGTATCCTAAATATCCACCCTCCCAAGAAGAAGGGACAGAAAGAAAGACTTCTCTGTCAGAAAGCCTCGGGTGTCCCATGAACGAGGCAGAGGAAAACCGGCTGGAGAACAGCAAGACTCCAGAGCCAGCTCTCAGGCTCAGGAAGGGGCGCCAGCCCGATGGCGCGAGGAGTGGTGACAGTGACGTCCGCCACGGAGGGCGGGAGCCTCTTGTAGAGGCATCTGTCCTTTCTTCCTATCATAAAAAAGTAAGTTAAAGTGAAAGAATGGTGAGTAAAAACAGATTTATGAGAATGTGCCTGGAGGAAGAATGTTACAAATTATGGGGACTCTGCTGGAGAGAGGATGGCATTTTGAAAAGGAATCTCGAGCACATTTGTAAGATTTTGAAGTCTTTTAAGTTATCTAGACAACCTTTTCTGTTGACATGTAAAACCACACTTAAGCTGCCCTATCTTGTTGAAATGGGTTTTGTAGTTACCATATATCCCTTATAGTTTGACCATGCTTTCGTGAGGGCATTATCGTTTCTATTTTTGGAGAAATCCTGAGTGTGTGCTGAAACTGCTTCTCTAGATGCTTTGTCTCCAGTGCATATTATGGGAGACAGTAGGCTTCTGGGAAAAGAACCTAGTCTTTTCTTTTACCTTCCAGAGGAAAGACCACCTTTTAGGTGTCTCAGGCAACTCTGCCTGGAGAGCAAAGGTGTAGATGTCTGTGAGCAGGGGCCACTGGTCTGTATGGCTGTCTTTATGCCAGTACCATACCGTGTCCATGACTGTAGCTTTGTAATATGTCTGGAGTGTGATGCCTCCCGCTTTGTTGTTCTTTCTCAAGACTCGTTTGACTGTTCAGAGTCCTTTGTCATCCCATATGAATTTTAAGATTGCTTTTTCTAAAGCAATCCTGGGGTTATCTAAAAGGAAGTGGACATGTATTAGGCGAAACTAGATGAGGGTTGACTTGGTTCCTGAAGGACTGGAAAGCATTCCAGGCAAAGGGAGTAGCAGATGTGCAGACTCAGAAACGGCGCAGTGCTTTTAGGGAGTAGCAGTAATGACAGTAGCTAAGTGTCCAGTGCACACTGGTGGATGCTGGCGTGTGAACCTGCAGAATGTTCGGTATGGCTGGAATGAAGGACAGAGGGTACAGGGCGTCAGTTTGTTAACAAGTAAGCCTAGACAGTGGAGCCTAAAGTCCAGATCTTTAACCCTTGTCCCAGTATTTTACCAGCCAAAATTCTTTCTGAAATGTGTAGTGTTATGTATTGGTTGAAGGGCATAGACTATTTACTTCTAGGTCTCACTCTCAAGCCTTGGCTCTTTCAGCTGTATTTGCTGAAGTTTATAGTTTATGTTTCATAAGCATCTATAGATAACACAAAAGAGACATTTCAAACCAGGTTACCCTGATCTTTAGTTTTATGGCTTTATTTCATATCTCTGAGTTTTTAAGGTATAAAGTTAAATAAAGAGAGCAGCCTTTATGGTTGTCCTACTTTTCCTCTGCTCCAGATTCTTCCTCATAAGTGGGGGCTGGAGCCAACTGTTCATTCATTCAGCCTAGAATTTATTGGACTGATTTGCTTTAACCAAACTCATAAGAATGCCACAGTTTGTTAGTTTATCATAAGAAAGCTGATTTGTACTTAGACTCCTGTCTGCCAGTCACTTCGTTTTCTTTTCTTGAGGTCTACTTAGGAAACTCAATAAAGATTAGAAAACAGTTGCTTTGTGAGAATTAAAAAAAAAAAATTAGATGATTTTTTAAAAAATCAGATGATTTTAAAGATCTTTTCCGTCAAACTGATAGAGAGAACTAGTCTTTAAGGTTAAGAGTATGTATATTTCTAGGCAGACCAAAATGAATGTTCACGTAGACTAGCTATGTACTTACTGTGTTGGATGATACCAGAGACTCAGTCATCAGCACTTACTCTTTCAGCTCCTGTTTTTGTGGACACCTTAGTTTCCACTGACCCCTGTGTGTGTATGGGCTAGATACATCAGCTTGCTAGTGCCCTTACTACACACTGCAGATTTTTAAATTTAAGGCTGGATTCAAGCTGTCAACTTTCCAAAAAGACTATCAAGATAGCCCGCTGATGTATAACTGAATCACTTTGCGGTACACATGAAACTAACAGAGCATTGTAAGTTCACTGTACTTTAGTTAAAAAGATGGTTAATCAAAAAAGGCAAGCAGGCAAGCACACAATAACTTGTTGATGAGATGAAGCGAAGTTTCTTACTGCAGTAAGAGTGAGCAGCACCCTAAGGGTCTTGTTTAGAAAGGAGAGGTTGCGGATAGCTGTGTGTGTGGTTTGGGGCCTTACTGTTGTGATTTATGGCAGATCTTTCAGTACCGAGATCATATTGACATTGCACAGAGTTTATGATAGTTTTGGTAGTTGGAGCAAGTCTAGTGAGCAGATACTTGATAAGGGAGCAGATTTGCCCAGTTCAGAAACTGTACTAAGGAGCTAGTTGAGCAGTCTAATGTTAGTGAATTTTTGAGAAGTTCTGAAGCTCATAATAAAGTTACCTAGTGGTTTGTGTCCTTAATCTTCCTGGGCAGGTATTTTCTGAACACATGAAGTCATAGTGTATGGGGGCCTTAGCTTATAGTCCTTGTAATTATGTGGATACAGCAGGCCTCAGTTCTCAGACTTCTGGAGGGGCACACACACTTTGACCCAGGTTTGGTGTTCTGGCCCTGGATACCCTTCCGTTTCCTTGACCTTTATATTCTCATCGTGGACAGCATTACGATTAAGAACAAGTGGCAAGAATATTGTGCAAAAAAGTCCTAATGACTTGGATAACCATGATGATGCGGTCACTGGCCTAGGACCAGCCATACTGGAGTGTGAAGTCCAATGGGCCTTAGGAAGCATTACTACAAGCAAAGCTAGTGGAGGTGATAGAATTCTAGCTGAGCTATTCAAAATCTTAAAAGACTATGCCTTTAAAGTGCTGCAGTTAAATGTCAGCAAATTTGAAAAACTTAGCAGTGGCCACAGGACCAGAAAAGGTCAGTTTTTATTCCACTCCCAAAGAACAGTAATGCCAAAGAATGTTCAAATTACCATACACTTGCACTCATTTCACGTGCTTGCAAGGTTATGCTCAAATTCCTTCAAGCTAGCTTCAGCCGTACGTGAACCAAGAGCTTCCAGATGTACAAGTTTGGCTTTAGAAAAGGTTGAGGAACCAGAAATCAAATTGTCAACATCCGTTGGATCATAGAGAAAGCAAGGGAATTCCAGAAAAACATCTGCTTCACTGGCTATATGAAAGCCTTTGATTGTGTGAATCATAACACACTGTGGAAAATTCTTAAAGAGATGGAAATACCAGACCACCTTACCTGTCTCTTGAGAAACCTGTATGCAGGTCAAGAAGCAGCAGTTAGAACTGGACATGGAACAATGGAATGATTCAAAATTGGGAAAGGAGTACGTCAAGGCTGTATATTGTCACCCTGCTTATTTAACTTATATGCAAAGTGACGACATGTGAAATACCAGGCTAGATGAATCACAAGCTGGACTCAAGATTGCTGGGAGAAATATCAACAACCTCAGATATGTAGATGATACCACTCTAATGGCAGAAAGTAAAGAGAAACTAAAGAGACTCTTGATGAGGGTGAAAGAGGAGAGTGAAAAATTCAACATTCAAAAAAACTAAAATCCTGGCATCCAGTCCCATTGCTTCATGGCAAATAGAAGAGGAAAAAGTGGAAACAATGACAAATTTTATTTTCTTGGGCTCCAAAGTCACTGCTGATGGTGACTGTAGCCATGAAATTAAAAGATGCTTGCTCCTTGGAAGAAAAGCTGTGATAAACCTAGGCAGTGTATTAAAAAGCAGAGACATCATTTTGTGGACAAAGGTGTATATAGTCAAAGCTATGGTTTTTCCAGTAGTCATGTACGGATGTGAGAGCTGGACCATAAAGAAGGCTGAGCACCACAGAATTGATGCTTTTGAACTGTGGTGCTGGAGAAGACTCTAGAGAATCCCTTGGACAACATGGAGATCAAACCAGTCAGTCCTAAATTAGGAAGTCAACCCTGAATATTCATTGCAAGGACTGATGCTGAAGCTGAAGCTCCAATACTTTGGCTCCTGATCGCAAGAGCCAATTCATTGAAAAAGACCCTGATGCTGGGAAAGGTTGAGGGCAGGAGGAGAAGGGAGCGATAGAGGATGAGATGGTTGGATGGCATCACTGATTCAATGGGCATGAGTTTGAGCAAACTTCTTGAGATGAAGGACAGGGAAGCCTAGCATGCTGCAGTCCATAGGGTTGCAAAGAGTTGGACATGACTGAGCAACTGAACAACAGTGACTGTAGCCGGTGGCACTTGTCTACTGACTTCTAGTATGTAAATATGTGATTTATGTCCAGCTCTTCCCCTAAGTTTCAGCTGAACTGAGCTAGTCTGTTTTCTTCAAAATAGTGCTTTTGCTTTCCCCTCTCGACAGTTCTTTTATCTTTCCAAAATTCTAATTGCTCATGCAGCCTTTCCTGAGCTCCACATTCTGTTTCTAAACTGACTGTACCTTATTTTTGTTACAGTTATCTTTGTGGCTAATTTGGTCTCTTATTAGATTGTACACCCATGGAAGGCAGAGACTGTATTTTACTCACTTTATAGAAAACATCCTTTTAATAAATATTTATTAAACTGAATTGAGCTGAGCTGGGTTGAAGCAGACCAACCCCCAGTAGACTGATGGGTTATTGTCATTTTGTTAGACTGATCTTTAAGGAATTTGGTCTTTATCACTCTGGTTCTCTTTCCAAAGGTAAAGTACACCCAGGAGAATTAACATTTTAGCTTGTACTTTGTATGGGTCATCAGTTGGATATTGTTGTGTTTTGAGAGATAACCCACTTTAACTTTTCTCACAGATGATGGGAGCAGGAAAGAAAGATTTGAAAGCGTCTTTGTACTCACTTCAGAGCACTGACGTCTCTTTTAGTGTAGATATAGTGATTTATTCACAGGAAGCCTTAGAGCATTGCGGTTTCTGCCTTTACTTTAGGCAGCTTGGGTTTTCATCGTTCACCACTCACACTGCCCTGTTTTTCTTCATAATTCGTGTTGGTGACAGTTAGAGGTGTGACGATAGGAGCAGAACTCAGCATGCGTTTAGCCCCCGTGTGTGATCGTCTTAGATGAAGTTCATTGTTGAAACAGGTCTTCGGGTCTGTGGTTTAGTGGCTACTGGAAGGGGAATTGAAAGTAATTTCCACTCCTGACAGGGTCATTCTTTAGAGTTCACATTGGAAGACAGAGGCTTGTATATAATGTATATCGTTCCCAGTGCAGACTTTCCAGACCTTCATCATGTGACAGAGCTATAAACTTGCCTGTGTGTCGTGGAGAAAGCATTTTTGTCCTTGTTCTGGCCACTTAATTCCTACTGTGTTATCCTCTGTTTAGCCAGGGAAACTACATTTACCACCACCCACTCTGTGAAGATCTCTGATTAGCAACTCTGCAATGCTTGACCACAATAAATAGCTATTCACGATGTTGTGTTTTAGACATTTGTTTTTTGAGGCCGTGTTTGTGAGTACTCTGTTATAAGAGGGCTCAAAAGTTGTGGTGCACGGGATTAGTTTACTAATAGTTTTGGTTGTGCTGGGTCTTTGTTGCTGCTTGTGAGCTTTCTCTAGCTGTGGTGTTCAGGCTTCTCACTGTGGTGGCTTCTCCTGCTGTGGCGCACAGGTGCTAGGTGCACGGCTTCAGTAGTTGCAGCAGACAGGCTCAGTAGTTGTGCCTTGCTGGCTTCAGACGCACAGGCTCAGTACTTGTGGCATGTGGGCTCCAGCGTTGCAGTTCTGGGCTCTAGAGTGCAGGCTGTAGTTGAGGTGCGTGGGCTTAGCTGCCCCAGAGCGTGTGGTGGCCTTCCCTCTCAGACCAGGGATCGAACCCAGGTCCCCTGCACTGGCAGATGGATTCTCATCCATCAGGGAAGGATGCGAATCAGGACTACCACCAGGGAAGTCCCTGCCCAATGTGCATTATAGGTTTAGACAAGAATGCTATCACAGTAAGGTGGTTGTCAGGATTAAATTAACTGGCCTGCCTTTTGTGCTTGGTGTGTTTTAAAGATTTAGTAAATAGTTTTGCAGTGTTTTTTCCTCCTTTTCGTCTTTTCCCCTAGAGCACTTACTGCATTGTATTTATTTTACACGTTCCGGGTGGGATTCTTGGATATTTTCCCATCAGTAATCTCTCAGCTTTGTATATGTAATAGTATTTTGTGGTCTATGAGTATAATTCTTACAACAAAAAACAAAGCATCCAAGGCCACTTCTGAACCTTGCTACTTAAACAAACAGGAATGCTGCTGCCATAGTTCAATTGTCTGCAGAGAAGAATCAGGCACCTCTTATTTTTAGTACTCATAGTAACTCTATAATAAACAGACCTTACTTCCTATATTGTTAACTTGTCTGAGGCCTTGTTTTAACCTTAAGAGTTTTCACTGTATTTTTTTCAAGGCAAAAGTGTTGTTTGTTTCCTCTGGCTCCTGATTTCTGTCCCCGACTGTCTCCATGATTGCCTTTCAGAGCGTGGAGGAGCGTGAATGCGATGATGATGATGGAGCATCTCAGGAAGACGAGGGGTTCATGGGCATGTCCCCCCTTCTGCAAGCCCACCATGCCATGGAGAGGATGGAAGAGTTTGTTTGTAAGGTAAGGTGGCTGTTCCTGGTAATTTCCATGCCATATGTTTAGTCCTTCCCAAACAGAAGTCTGCGAGTTAGGAGAGCAGGGGTGCTGTCCCTCTGGGGCGAGTGTGTTTCCCAGTGGGTGGGAGCAGCGTCAGGACATGAGCCCGTTCAGTACATCAGTCCTTGTGTGCCTGCAGCAGCCCTGATAAAGGTTTGGGAAAACTAGATCATCTGGCTGGGAAACCGGCTCACAGAGTAGACGTCTTGTTGACCAGTTAGACAGACAGAAGGAGACAGAACTGGGGGTGCTCGATGCCTGAGACCCCGAGTCTGCTCTGCAGCATGCTGCTCCTCTCCGGGTCCAGCAGGTGATGGACTCCTCCTCAGGTGGGACTTCCCTAGTCTTCACACGCATCCAGTGTTGCCAGTGTGGCTGCTGTGTTTTCTGAGTCATTAGCATCCCCATGGGCCTCCGTTCCCCTAAAATGGCATCTGGAATTGGGGTTGCTTGTTTCGAAAACATGATCAGGGACACTGGTATGTATGGGTTTAGCCACTTGATCCATCTGATCCTGGCAGGTGTGACATCAGGTCAACACAGTTCAACCTGTGTGTGTAAATTTATTATTAAATGTTTTTGAAGAACTCTTGATCATTTAGAGAAAAATTTTTCTGACACTGATTTTTCATGAGTTTTGTGAAACCAAGACTTTTTATGTATATAGTCTTAGATCCTAAAAACTAAATTTAGGTTTTTCTACATTTACAATGATGCTAGAAATAATTGGGGCCAGTTGATTTAGAGTCCGGTACTTTGGACCAGAGCTGAGAAGAAAACATTATAATCTGAATATAGACATCTCTTTCAAGACCAGAGGGATTTCGGGGAGAGGGTGGCAAAGTCTAAACACTTATGGATCTACTTTTAGAGCCCAGAAAATTTTAATCAGTGTTTGAAAACTGGTGAAGAAAAAGCCAGTCGAAACATTAAACCCATTCTAGTAATCACTCTCAGTAGAGTTAGAGCAAAGGGATACAAAAGATACGTTTTGGTTTTCAAAAGCAAGTTTTTCCCTTAAATCTCAGAGTTAAGTATTCAGTGTCAGCCACTAGGGATTTTTATATTTATGAATCAGTGGGGTGCTGTAGGTAACTTGACTTTTTGTTCTCCCTTCTGAACCTAGAGAGTAAGGCAAATAAAACTTTGCAGTTTTAAGAGCTAACAGGTGGTGAATAAATAGGACACTTGTTTGCTATAGACTATGATTTACTGAAGGAAAAGGAGTGGGTCATAAAATTATTATGAGCCCCTGTTATCCCCTAGAAGTGTGTCTGTGCGGAAGGGGCAGGCTTCCTGAGTCACCCCACCCACCGCGGCCGAGCTCCTGACTGTCCTTGCCTGCCTGCCTGTATTTGGTGACACCGGGTTCTGTTTCTTGGAAGCATGTAAACAGACAGTTGAGAATGCGGTGTCCTGCCCTCTTGCCTGTGTGCTTTGCCTTGTGGAGAAGGCTTTCCCACAGGAATAGGGGGGGTAAATAAAGTCATCTAGGCTTTAGAGAGTGTTTGTATTTGGCATCTCTTTTATTCAAGCCTTCAGTCGTTGCTAGTCTACCAGCAACGTGGGGTAGTCTGGCCCATGTGGACATAGAGGTCTTCTGTGGGTCATTTTCTTTTTTTTTAATATGTTTTGTGTATCATATGGTCTAATACTGAGTTAGTGAGCCATTGCTAAGATGTTTGATTTAGGCATTGCCCTTTTCAAGCTTATAAACAAAGGTGTCTTTGACTAAGCTATGACCTTGTTCTTCCTGCCTGGAGTTGAGGGGGGAGAATACCTGTTTGGGTCAGCATTTGGCTGCCCTGCAAGTTGAGTGGTGGGTGCAGTGTAATGATGGAGGCACAGCACCTGGGCCCCAGTCTTCAGAAGCCAGAGTGTGTGTTTAGAAACTTCAGGAAAAGTTGCTCTGACACTGTGTACCGGTGTCACTGGTAAGAGCTAGTAACTGCTCGTGTGATAACATAGTAGCTCTTCTTATCACAGCAGAGCTGTTTGCAGGCTGTGAACTGCCTGGAGGGAGGCAAAGTTTGGTTTCCATCTTAGAAAATAAAGTTCTCCCCAAGTGAAGCTGAGTAGCAGCATCTGGTGACAGATGAGCTTATTTTGTTGCACGTTAGGAACTGGCAGGGAGAAGGCGGGTGAGCACAGGCCCGGTGTCGGGAGGAGGGTGGAGACGGAGCTTCAGTGCCATTGCGAGGGGGTCCCTGCTGTTCTTTGGTTTCTCGTCCCACCCCAGTGGAGTGCAGGGAGGGGAGGGCTGGGGTGGGTACGGTGGCCAGCAGGTGGGGCCCGACGGGGAGCCCTTGGTGGACGTTCTCCTACCTCCTTGGCATCTGTTTGGCTCAGCAGGGGCAGGATAGTTTAGGTGGAAGTGATCTTACAGTGTGAGCTCACTGGGCTGAGAGACATGAAAAGAGCGGAGTACTGAGGCTGACGTGTTTTTTAGGAGGGGCTCCCCCACCCCCCATCCCTTTCCTTTAGAGCCTGACTGGGGAATGACATCGAGGAAGAGGAAGGGCGGGAGGCTGTGCTCCTTTGCCGGCTCCCCAGGCACAAGCTCTCGGGTGGTCCGCCTGTGGGGACAGCAGGATTGCACACCACCTTTGGGGTGGGGGTGCCACGGGTCATTTCTGTGGATCCTTGTCAGTTCCCACACTCTTTTTGTCATTTTATAAACAAGGAAACTGAGGCTTGAGGATTTTTGTAGTTAATGAAAGCTCCTTCAACTGGGTAATGGCAGAGAGCCAAGGTTTTCTGACCCCTTTGCTCCTTCTTTCAGCTTCATTATATTTGTTGTGATTAGACGAGAAACCAGAGAGGGAGGCAATTTTAACAAAAGGCACCTAAGTGTGAGTCTATGTTTTTCCCCACTAACAGAAATATTAAGTATAAAAATGGTCTTACCTAATTCAACAGGGATTTTTCCTGGTATATATTAGGGGCTTCCCTGGTAGTTCAGTTGTTAAAAGAATCCACCTGCAATGCAGGAGACCCCAGTTCGATTCCTGGGTTGCGAAGATTTGCTGAAGAAGGGATAGGCTACTCACTCCAGTATTCTTGGGCTCCCCTGGTGGCTCAGCTTGTAAAGAGTCTGTCTGCAATGCGGGAGACCTGGGTTGGATCCCTGGGTCAGGAAGATTCCCTGGAGAGGGGAAAGGCTACCCACTACAGTATTCTGGCCTGGAGAATTCCATGGACTGTATAGTCCATGGGGTCACAAAGAATCAGACATGACTGAGTGACTTCATGGAGAAGGGAATGGCAACCCACTCCAGTGTTTGTGCCTGGAGAATTCCATGGACAGAGCAGCCTGGTGGGGTACAGTCCATTGGGTTGCAAAGAATCAGACACTACTGAGCAATTAACACGAAGTCTGTAGTGAAGGATGAAGGAGGGGCACCTGTACGGGCGGGACTTCAGCCCCTCATCTTGCCTTGGCCAGACCGAAACAGAGCTGGAAAGCACTTTTTTTTCTTCTTGGCCATGTCTCGTGGCTTGCCCATGTCAGTTCCTCGACTCGGGACTGAACCCAGGCCCTCAGCAGTGAAAGCACAGAATCCTAACCATTAGGCCACCAGGGAAGTCGCCTGGGTGTTTTCTGTGACTTCATTTGCTCTTTCCTTTTCCTTAGAAAAGCTCCCCTACCCCAATAAAAGAAATGTGTTTTTTCCTCAGTTTTTTCAGAATATAGGACATTATGCCTTTGAATGCATTTGTCTTTCTAAAGATAGTTTACTTTATCTCATTGTAAGGCAGTGCAGTAAGAGATAGCTGTCAGTGTTGCTGAATCAACAGTTAAACCCGCAGAGGTATTTGCTGATACTCTTCCAGGTCTGGGAAGGTCGATGGCGAGTGATCCCTCACGACGTGCTGCCTGAGTGGCTCAAGGATAACGACTTCCTCCTGCATGGACACCGGCCCCCAATGCCTTCTTTCCGGGCCTGTTTTAAGAGCATTTTCAGAATACACACCGAGACAGGCAACATCTGGACACATCTGCTGGGTATGTTGAGTAGTAATGGTTAATGTGATCATTCTGTTCCTCCCCCCACCGCTGTATTTAAGGGTAAGGACAGAACTTAAAAAGTGTGTTTTGAATTTGCTGTTTTTGTTTGCTGGATTTCTAGTGATGCAGTTCCTCTGTGGTTGTCTCTGGTTGTCCCAGTTTACACTAGATTCAGACATGTCCTTAAACCAGGCCAAGGAAAAGGCACCATGCAGAATTGGCTGTAATATTTTAACGAGCATGAAGAGGAAAGTAGTTATTTCACAGAAGTAAGTTGATTTTTAAAAGTCATTACAAATGGCCAGTGAACACATGAGAAAGGTGCTTAATGACATTGTGAGTCATTTGAGGAAGTGCAGTGAGATACCACTTCACACTCACAAGAGTGGCTGTTATCAAGAAAATAGAAAGTGACAAGTCTTTGCCTGGATGTGTAAAGATTAGAACTCTGGTCATTGCTGGTGAAACGGAAAATGGCGTCATCTGTTTGGAAAACGGTTTAACAGTTCCTCAGAAAATTAAACGGAGTTACCAGCAATTCTAGGTATATACCCAAGAGTATTGAAGACATATTCCCACAAAGGTGTGTACATGAATGTTTTTAGCAGCTTTATTCATCATAAGGGGAAAGTGGGAACACCCAAGTATCTATCACCTGACCTATAAATAAAGTGTAGTATATGGATACAGTGGAGTATTACACAGCCTTAAAAGGGCTGGACTGCTGAGAATGAGCTACAGCACGGGCTAGCCATGAAAACCTTGTGTGAAGTGAAAGGAGCCGGACACAAAGGCCGGGTACTGTACGATCCATATACACGAAGTACCCCAAATGGGGAAATCCATAGAGCTAGAAAGTCCAGTAGGTCAGTGCTTGTTAGGGTTGTTGGAGGGGGGCTAGGGGGGTGGTGATGGGAGATGGCTGAGCAGGTGTGGGACTTCTTTTTGGGGCAGTGAAAATGTTCTGTGATGAAATAGTGATGATCGCACAACCTGGTGAATGTATTGAGTAGTCTGGCCTTTCCCTGTTTGATGTACATATCTTACCACACGTTTGATTTCCTCTGTGCCTCCAAGTTTTCCAGAATCAGAGAGTAGATCAGAGTAGAGAATCAGATCGAGTTTGTTGCTGACTTCTGACTTTCCTAAATGATCACGCAGAATCACTTAGCAAATGTTTTAACTTCTTAATTTCTGTGTTTGTCTTGTGTTAAGTAGCCTTTGCCCAAGCAATAAGAATGTGGTATCTTACTGTGAAGAACAGTTTAAAAACTGGTTTGAAATTGCCCAAATGGCATTTCACTGTCCCTAACTCCTGACTGTGGGCCAGCTGGTGAGGACCAGAGCCGCAGGTGTTTCCGTAGAGCAGTTGGTGGAGACGAGCTGTACTTCCTAGCAGAGTTTGGAGGGGTCAGCGTTCATTGCAAAAGAAACTGCCAAGTGGGCCTTTGAAAGCTGACTGCGGCACATGTGCCAAAAACATTATAAATGGGATTTCTTGGGGATCTAGTGGTAGCGATGGGCTTAGTTAGCAGGCCTTGTCTGTTTTCTTTTTGGATTAATCACAAGTTTCCCTGTTATACCGAGCTTGTGAAGCTGAGGGTTGTGTGATACCAACAGTGTCTGGAGCAGACCAGCGTTTTGGATAAGGTTTAGCTGTTTGGAAGAATTTTGATTCAGATGTCAGGACTGAAAAGTTAATCGATACATAACACTCTCTTCAGAAGGTAGTAACCCTGGCTTTCTTCCATCCTCTTCTCTAGGTTGTGTGTTCTTCTTGTGCCTGGGGATCTTTTATATGTTTCGCCCCAACATCTCCTTTGTGGCCCCCCTGCAGGAGAAGGTGGTCTTTGGATTATTCTTCCTGGGGGCCATTCTCTGCCTTTCTTTCTCGTGGCTGTTCCACACAGTCTACTGCCACTCAGAAGGGGTCTCCCGGATCTTCTCTAAGTAAGTATCTGCAGAGTCCCTGTTTGGATCAGTGATCCCAAGCCCGTGGGCTCAGGGAGAGCATCCAGCAGAGTTGGCAGAACCCTTGATACTGCCTGCCAGGCACTCTTGACTGGAACCTGTAGGGGGCAGTGATGTTCAGCAGTAAATGGATTTTTTTTCCTATCCTAGACTGGATTACTCTGGTATTGCTCTTCTGATTATGGGAAGTTTTGTTCCTTGGCTTTATTACTCCTTCTACTGTAACCCGCAACCTTGCTTCGTCTACTTGATTGTTATCTGTGTTCTGGGCATCGCAGCCATCATCGTCTCCCAGTGGGACATGTTCGCCACCCCCCAGTACCGGGGCGTGAGAGCAGGTAAGAAGCCCAGACCGGGTTCCGTGCTGCCAGTCTGCACGAGAGGGCCGCTGCTGGCCACGTGTCAGGCTAGGTACTTGTGATGCAGAGATGGAGAAGCCACAGTTCCTGTTCTTGAGGGGCTTGTAATGTTGGGGTGTCCCTGCTCGTCTCACAGCATCAGTGGGGGCGGGTGCTGAGCTGATGCATCTGGTAGTACAGTTTACGTGTGGTCCTTCCAGCTGTGGCACCATAACTTTTGTGAAATGATGGTTCCTTTCTATGTATTTTCATTTTAAAATGTGTAAAAAAAGAGTCTTTACTCCCAAACTGATGGTGTTATAGAGATAGCACACACTTTCTCTGGTACAGGATGAAGAGGGTTTTATGTTCAGGATCATGCCTGTTTGGTTGGAAACCAACCAAAAGCCCCTTCCTTCTGGTGTGTGGGCCTGCACTGGGACCTGACCCCGTGGGAGCCTCAGTGTTTGCCACTAGTACCACACCCAGTGCCTGCTGAGAGTGAGCAGGAAGTGCTAAAAGGAGTGCTCTTCCTTCCAGTCTTTTTGCTTAGACCAGTTTGTGTTGAAGCCCAAGCCACAGGTAATCTGCAGCTCCTGTCCGTGGTGCTTGGTCGAGGCGCACACCTCACGGCGGCTGTAGAGCCCTTCACCTTTAGGCTGTTGCTGGTTGTGACCTTTCCTTTTACAGCCCTAGACGCGTGTCAACAGTACATGAGTAACATAAAGTACAAAACTTGGACAGAATGGTGCTTAACCTTCAACTTGACACAGTCTGATGCATTTTATATCAGTTCATTTAAAAAAAAAAAAGTGGTGATCCAGACTCAGCTTAGTCTTAAAACCTAGGGCATGTCCAGAACTTTGCAGATCACTGCTGTCAAGGGTTCAAAGACAGTCTGGCTGTGAGGGGGCCATGCTGGTGGACTTGGGTGTCTGACTGGTGCCCTGAGACCCCTCCCTCTCTGATCGCCTGCCCCACCTCACTCTCACCTGGCGGTCTCCGTTGTCTCAAGGGAGGATAAACTATGCAGAACTGCTCTGTACTGTAATCTGCGTCTTATAAAGAAGCGCATATAGGGTGTTGTAAGCCAGCTACTCAAATTGTTGGTTCCTGAGGCATTCATCAACACATCACTCCAAGCCCCTTGAAGACTGCTGATTTGTGGAGCTAAGGCTTTTTCAGCAGGAGGCTCTTTGCCTTTGTAAATAGATCTCTTTTTAGAATGTAGCCGTGCTGAATCGCATGGCAGAATCCCAGAGTTTGAAGAACCTTCTTTTTCCTTTCAAACCAGAAGCTAATGTTGCATCTTGCTTTTGAGATACTCAGTTTACAGAGTCACTGGTATTGTGCCAAGTTGTTCCTCCTCTTTTCTCCTTGTCTCCATTGTGTCCTTGTGATTCCCAGGAGTGTTTCTGGGCCTCGGCCTGAGTGGGATCATCCCTGCCTTGCACTACGTCATCTCGGAGGGCTTCCTAAAGGCCGCCACCATCGGGCAGATTGGCTGGCTGTTGCTCATGGCCGGCCTATACATCACGGGGGCGGCCCTGTACGCCGCCCGCATCCCTGAGCGCTTCTTCCCCGGCAAGTGTGACATCTGGGTAAGTGTGGTCGGTGGCTGGGGGTGGGCAGGGTTCACTGTCTTATCTGTCCATCTGTGAGTTAGTTACTGGCACCCAGGGAAGTGAAATGATTGAGGAAGTACCCTCGCCCCAGCTTCCCTCTGAGCTGTGTCAGCGTGGTGAGTGTGGGGCTGAGGGCGCGCCCTGCACGGACGGCCCCGCCATGAGACCCGCCACCCCATGATGAGCCGTAGCCGCTGTCAGGGCCTTCTCGGGACCGGCCCGGGAGCTTGGGTGCTCCTTACTCAGCGCCCTGCCCTTCAGGTGTGGAGTCATTGTCCCCCTGGCCCCGTGCTGGGCGGCAGGTTTTCAGGCTGCCTCCATCTGGTCTCCTCGTGTGTGGGAGGAGGGGGACAGACTAGGGTTTTACCTGGCTCCTTTTCAGTACCAGCATTCAGCGATTAGCAACAAGAGACTGATCTGTGTGTGTGGTTGGAAGGGAGGTGGGATAACCAGATGGTGGTTAAAGGTAAACCAAGGGGAGGAAAGGGTGGGGGGCGGGGGGAGAAAATGCAGGGCACCAGTGGACAGCCTGGTACTGGTCCACACACTGGTACCGGTCCGTGGCCTGTTAGGAATCAAGACTGCACTGCAGGAGGTGAGTGGTGGGAGCATGCGAAGCTTCACCTGTATTCACAGCTGCCCCCCGTCACCCTCATTATTGCCTGAGCTCTGCCTTCTGTCAGGTCAGCGGCCCCCTTCAGAGTCTCACAGCAGCGAGCACCCTGGCCCTCAAATTAAGGTGGTATCCTGAGATGGCCACAGAAGAGGAATACGTGCACAATAAAGGCAGTCCCCCGGCGTCAGGGGCGCACTGCGTCCCGAGCTTGGGGCCGCAGCTCTATTTCTGTGGGGACAGCTGGCCTTCACCTCAGCAGAATGTGATACACCTGCTGGGTTCTCTGAGATCAGGGATGCCTCGAATTTGAGCCACTGCACCCACCCCGCCCCGGCTCTGCACAGATAGTCTTAAGGGTCTTCTGCCGACTTAGTGATGTCTCGCCCTCCCCGCTTCTGCCTCCAGTTTCACTCTCATCAGCTGTTTCACATCTTCGTGGTGGCTGGCGCGTTCGTCCATTTCCATGGGGTCTCGAACCTCCAGGAGTTCCGTTTCATGGTCGGCGGAGGCTGCAGCGAAGAGGACGCACTGTGACAGCGGCCAGAGGCCGGGGACGGTGACCCCCACTGGCTGTGACGCCAGCGCCAGAGCAGCCCCACAGCGCGGGGCTTCGTGATGCCCCAGGGCTCCACGTGGTCCGCAACTGGGAAGAGAAAACAAAAATAAATCACACCTCACAGGTGGAGAAGAGGCGAGATGGCCCAGCCCTGCCTCGTTCTTGGGTCTGGCCGACGGAGGGCACTCGAGCCCCGGGCACGCTGGCCTCCGTGCTTGTAGCTGGTGGGGCCGTCAGCTGGAGGCACCTCCTCCTCCCTCCTCTCTTAGAAATGGTGACACCGACCAGTGTTGGCGAACATTTATTATGTCCTCAGAGGGGTGGCAGTGTGATTTTAGATGCCCTTTTGGGAGAACAAAGAAATTAATGTAAATAAGATTTCTAACTTACTGTTTAAATAAAAATTTATATAAATGTTTAAACCACAGGGCTAGGGGAGGGAGGGAGGCTTTTGTATAGAACGAAACACACGAGAGCCACACGCTGTTCCAATTTTGCACACGTGACCGCCGGAGGATCAGGCAACAGCCCCAGAATGTATGATGCCCGGCGCCCCGGGTGCCTTCTGCCTTCGGGGACACCTCAGGCCCCGGGGCGGCAGCGTCCTGCCCAACGACCCTGGAGAGCCCGAGGCGGGGGCGGCGTGTTTGTTGGGGGAAGTGGGGTGTGTGAGATCGAGGCAGTAGTGACTGTGTCAGAGTTTGAGTGACTTGTTTCTGCCACCTACCCAGAAACGTCACCGAGGCTGGCGGGGATTGGGGGAGCACCCACAGGGCTTCCTGCATCCTTTTCAATGCGGTGGAGACTCAGCTGGTTGCAGGGGTGGGGATGGGTTGTTTGCAGTGGAGCTCTGGACCACTCTCTATGAGTCCCTCCGGGAGAATCACTGCCTTACCTCCCCCTCACCTTCCCCGCCCCCAGGAGTAGAGACCACCTTCCCTGGCACCACAGCTCCTGGCCTGAGGCTAGCCGCACAGGGGCCCAGGGCCCGCCAGCTGTGGTGGGAGTCTCCCTGTGGTGCTGTCCTGGCGCCTGGGGGCTGGGCACATGAACACCAACCCAACCCCCCTTCACTCCTGCCACCCCGGTCAGGTCTCCAGGAACAGGGAAGCCAGCAGCACACCTCTGAGGCCAGAGCCCGTTACCCACCAGTGCTGGGGTGACCGGCACCCCCAGAACCCAGTTTTCTAGGGGTGGTGTGGTAGGAAGGTTTAGAAGGAAGTGATACATTACTGCCAGGAAGTCTGGTTGGCTCCTTGAAGCTGTATCTTTGAGGAGCTGCTCAAATAAGGCTGCTTGAGCCCCAGAGGTGTCCTGTGGGGGTGTCAGAGTCCAGTGTAGAGGGTCTGGCTCCTAGGAGGCCTGCACCTGCCCGTGTAGCCCTGAGTCCATTTTTTACTCTCAGCAAAGGCTTCAGGTGGTTGAATCGCACCCAGGATGGCAGGTGTCAAACGTGAACAAGGTCCCAAGCCGGGCTGGCCACCTCCCACCAGTGTTGGGAACATGGGAAGGTCTCCCATTTATTCAGTGTGGGTTTTTTTCTTGGTTAGGTGTCTCCTTTTCCCCGTGTCTCCAGCAAAACCTGGGAACCGGGAAGCAAGCATCCTTTGTAGAGCTCGGGAATGTTCTGGTCCTGAGTGAGGGCACTGCCTCCGGTGCCAGGTGCACTGGTGCCATGTGGACGGTGGCAGAACAGTATTACCCCTCCGGGCACACGGCCCACAGTCCGTCATCCCCCCCCGCCCCCCCCCCCCCCCCCCAGGAGAGTCTCCCTGGGCTTCAGGATGTACCCCAGAAGCCAGCCTTGCGTCCGGTCACCTGCCTGGGGAAGCGGTGTGTTGTGTGTGGCCCCTGTGACACCGCCAGCAGTCCGGGGCCCAGCCGCCCCCCTCCACACTCCCCAAAGAGGAGCTGCACCTGGCTCAACATAGCACAACCCCTTAGAAAGTGACGTGATCACCAACCAGACATCCCCCACCCCGTGACGGCCCCTCCCTGGGAAGCGGGCAGGCACCCACCTCCGTGTGTCCTCGAAGCCCCGGCCGCCTCAAGCACGCCTCCGCCTGCTGGGAACCCCACAGGTCGGCGCCTGGATGCCTTACTCTCAGCAGTCAGAGGCTCGCTTGCCCCGTGCAGCAGATGTTCATTTTCTCTTCGGGCCCTTGGCCATTTCGGACCTCTGCAGCTTCATCCTCTCACCCATTGAAGAGTGGCCTTCTCAGTATTTCCCCCTTCCCGTTTATAAATTGTCAAAGCCACAAAGCACATTTTTGGGGATCGTAGAGGGCTGGGATTCCAGAAGGGCATTTGTGCGATGGCCCCATTCACCATGGGATGTCCCTCCTTGCTGTATTCTCAAACTTCTAATAAAAAAAACCAAGTGGAATATGAATGTGGGTTTTTTTGTGCCTTTTTTTTTTTTTAAAGAAAAAACTGCCTCAGCTTCCCTCTCCATAGCTTTTGGTACTTCTTAGCTTGAAGCCTTCATTTAGATACTGAAGCTTAAATTTCTGGAAACATCCCACTCTGAGTGCTGGAGACCATTCTGAAAAAGCTCTCCATGGACTGACTGTTCAACAAGTTAAACTCTTGTGAAATTATTAACATTCAGGATTCTTTGGCCACAAAGGTATTTTCTATACTGAACAAAATATCTCAGGACACTTAGGGGTTCATTAGTCATTGGGCTACCAATTTTTTGAAAATCATGTTGTATACTGTCATTTTCAGTGTAGTGGTGAGAGTCTGTGAAAATTGAAAATGTTCTCTGGCAGTTTTAATTAGATAATCTTGTAATTTGTATATTTCACATTTCCATTTAATGTTCCTAACGTGTTAATGATGGCAGGCAGGATGATGATGAGTTAATAAAGAGGGTGCAGTATAAAAACCAGTGCTCATGCCCAACCCAAGCCTTCCCAGCCTTCCTTACACTTTCATCATAACTGGAGTCCCAGGCACAGAACAGAGGGGAGAGCCAGCTCCAAGGGGCAGTTACTAATTTATCATTAGAGGTACAAAAATAATACCTGAAGAACGCATCATGCAAGGGGGTGTGTTAAAGCACTTGACGTGTCACGTAATTGTAACCAGCACCCAATGAACAGATCTGTTGTTTCACTCTTGTTTTGTGGGTGAGATCAGAAGAGGTAAAACTGACTTGTGACACAGTCTACACTAAGACGAAAATTCAGATTGAATGGTCTCTATGTAGGGACTTCCCTGGTGGTCGTGGTTAGGACTTTGGGCTTCCACTGCAGAGTTTGCAGGTTTCATCCCTGGTTGGGGAACTGAGATCCCCTTGCTGCATGGCACGGCCAAAAATAAAAGCCTCATGCCTTTTGACTGAAAGATTTTGGGGGTTAACCTTTCTATGTAATTTAAGAGAAGAGAGGAGGTCCCAGCCCTTTTTGCCTTGGGTATATTTAGTTTTTTTCAGGGGAATTTCCAGCACTTGGATGAATTCTCATTTTAAGTGTAGGAATAGGTTTTTTGCATAGGGAACCTGGAGGGTGGGACACTGAGTTGTGTCCTGTTTTTTTTTTTTTTCATGTGGGCCATTTAAAAAGTCTATTGAGTTTGTTACAGCATTGCTTCTCTTTTATGTTTTGATTTTTTTGGATGCAAGGCATGTGGCATCTTAGTCCCCAGCCAGGGATTGAATCTGCATTGGAAGGCCAGGTCTTAACTGCCAAGGAAGCCCCTCCCGTCCTGCTCCGGATGACCGTCCTTGAGGCCTACAGATAGCCCTTGGCTTTCCCAAGTCCTTTGCTGAGCTGTCTGTAGGCACCGCTTTCATGGTGATACCTGTGGTGCGGGAAAGGAAGTGGATAAGGACTCATGTGAATCCTGGCCTGACAGTTGCTAGGGCTCTGGGGCCTGGAGACGCCTGCAGGCACCGTTGTTCCCAGGAATAACCCCTGATCTCCGAGTGTTCTGCTCGGTCGGGGCTCAAGCGTTGACCCCATGCCCTGTGTCCTGCTGGACGGGTTTTCCTGCCTCCAGCCCCATGACTTGTGGCAAACTGGTCTAGTGTGACTCTGCCTTCGGTGGTGATGGTGGTAGTCTAGCCGGGCTGGAAGAATGGCCTGTCACCGCCACCCCTGCCACCCTGGCCTGGGGACAGCACCCGGGCCTGCCAAGACA
The DNA here is from genome assembly GCF_023699985.2 of Odocoileus virginianus. Classification (NCBI taxonomy): domain Eukaryota; kingdom Metazoa; phylum Chordata; class Mammalia; order Artiodactyla; family Cervidae; genus Odocoileus; species Odocoileus virginianus. Next base: position 5,163,454 of record NC_069696.1, read on the forward strand.
GCTGTTTCCTCCTCTGTGAACTCGTCCCCGCCCTACCTCGCCCCAAGTCAGCATCCCTCACTTGAGCCGCAGGGATGGGCTGCCGTCTGGGCCAAGATCTTGCCCTCATTCTTCCCCAAGTTTGTGTCTTTGACTTGGAGATGTCCGCTCCCTTGCCCTCTGGAACGAACTCCCCCTTGACGTTGTGGAGCGGTGCTCAGGCCTTTTCGCCTCAGCAGCGCTTGCATTAAAACACGCTCAGAGGTGGCTTAGGAGCTGGCACCCCTGAGGACAGAGCTGGCAGCCCTGGCACCCTCGGGCATCCACAGGTTCTTTAGGAAAAGGGACTTCAGGACTCTCTCCCCCAGAATCTTCTCATCTATTCAGTGACTTTGGTTTTAACTTTGTTGGTCTGAGCTTCCCTGGTGGCTCAGATGGTAAAACGTCTGCCTGCAATGTGGGAGACCTGGGTTCAATCCCAGGGTCGGAAAGATCCCCCGGAGAAGGAAATGGCAGCCCACTCTGGTATTCCTGCCTGGCAAATGCCGTGGGCTGAGGAGCCTGGTAGGCTACAGTCCATGGGGTCGCAAAGAGTCGGACATGAGTGAGCAACTTCACTTGTTGGTCTGAAACCAAGGTGATGGCTCTTTAGCGTGAGCTAGGCTGCCACCTGCTGGCCTCTGGGCCGTGGTGGTGGTGGTGGGGGTGGCGGAGGGTTAGAACCACCAAAATAAAAAAGGGCAAGAACAGCTCTGACCTCCGAAGGCAGGGCTTATGTTCTCTTCTCCCAGGTGAAGGGCAGTTTTATTTTATCAGTGGCTTTTGCTTCCGTTGATTCTGATGGGAGTCCTGGTCCCATAGCCCCCTCCTGGCCACACAGAGACAGGGCTGAGGATGGGAGCTGCCCCAGTACTTCTTAAGTGTGGTTTTTAAATTGTGTGGCCAACAGCATTGATAAATTGCCTGAAAAGACTCTTCCCAGTTGTGGCAGGAGTGGGCGGGGGGGGGGGGGGTGCGGGGACAGGATGCCGTCCTGGAGAGAGGTTAGAGGTCAGGGTCTGGACACACACCGATGCCCCCGAAGGGCCTGGTGAGGGAGGGGCTGTCACCTTGAGGGCTCTGTGACATGAAGGTGGGGAGTCGAGCTGAGGGGGTGGTAGACAGGCCCCCTGCTGCCTCCTCACCCACCTGTACCTGGCAGGCACCTGTGACCTTGCCTGTTATTCCAATGTCCTTTCTCCCCTCCACCAGGAAAGCAGGTGCTTCAGAGGACAGCAGGTGACATGCTGTGGGTGCCGACTGTAGGCCATGTGGATTCAGGTTCAGGATACGGACACCACGTGCATGCCTCACACATCACATTGACCTCTTCCAGGGAGGCCGGCTGAACGTAGAGATCGGAGGCCACCCCAGGGTTTCTGCACGGTTCTGCCTTCAGCGTCACTCCCACAGTGGGGACTGCGGTCCTGGGGAACCAGGTCTGCATGGGAGGAAGCCGCGGCCCCGAGATCCCTGGGTGGAGGGACGTGCCCAGACGCATCCGTCTCCCCTACTGGACTCCGGTTTGCAAATGGGAATGCTCCCCAAAGCTCCAGCTCCAAGGTCAGAGTCAGGTGGTCTCTCTTGTAGATCAGCAGCCAAAAAAAGACCACCCTGGGTCCTTGGGCCTCCAGGGGGTCTGGAACCTTCAGGACCCCCCTGACTATGCCTCTCTGAAGACCAGTCTTCTGCTAGGACCCCTCTGGCTGCAACTGGTCCTGCCCCCTGCCCTGCACTTACATCCTTCAGTGCAGCAGCTGTATCGCTAACCTACTAGCCTTTTCTTAGAAAGAGGCACATGGTAAGTCAGGGCTTTGCAAAGACATTTATAGAAATTTTTTAATAGCAATAGTTTGTGGGCATCACACGCAGCCATGTTCATGTAAAGGACCTGCCTTCTCTCTCTCTCTCTCTCTCTCACACACACACACACACACGCACACACACACACACACACATGCACACACACACAAACCTTTTTTTGAGCTTCAACTGTGAGACTGAGCTGCCTCGCTGTACACCTCACCCTGGGGCAGCTACATCTCCAGTGGGGAGCGTTCCTGCCCTCTTCCCCTCTCTGCCCTCAGCCTCATTCCTCTCCTCCTTCTCAGGACATTTAAGTCCTTGGATTCTACTGAAGACCAGCCAGGCTCATTAGAAAGAGCTGCCCCTGTCTCTGGCTGGGTCTGGATTTCTGGGGGAATAGATGGAACTAAAGCTCTCTGGTCTTGGTCCAGATTGAGCTCATGTTGGACTCCCCAAGAGGAGGTAGGGGGAAACTGCCCACTGAGATGCGGGCTGGAGGGTACCCAGCACCCTAGAAGGTCTTCAGGACGGGTTTCTGACTCCTCCAGCAATCTCAGGAGGCCCACGACTGTGATGAGCATGGTCTTGGGCAAGAGAACCCAGCTGTAGAGTGCCAGACGGCACGGTGGACTGCTGACTCTTCCCAGTGTCAAAGCAGGCCCAACGGGGCGCGGTCACCGCAGCAGCTGGGATGGCAGCACCCAGGCCCACAGAGGCAGCAGGAGCAGGGGTAACGAGGCCGAAGTGTCTGAGGCACCTCCGCAGTCCTGGGCGTTCTCCTGCGGACCCAGAGCGCTCCCGGTGAGGCACCCGTCCAGGCAGAGGCGACCGGGAGACTGGGAATCGGGTGGGAGGTTCTGGGACTAAGAGGGACCGAGGGCTGAGGGAGAGGGGAGTACCAGCAAGTGGAGGGAGTCCCCTTTCTTAGACAACCCCCCGAATTCTAGGGGAAGGCAGATGGAAGGACTGTGGAGTCATCCTCTTAGAGTGACTGCAGAGAAGCCTGGCACTCTGGGAGCATCCTGGCTGTGGAGGCAGCGTGTCCAGCAAGGATGACTCAAAGAGCCCAACTATGGTGTTCAGGGCTGGTCACCACGGTGTTATGTGTCTAACCATTTCCTCCTGCCCGCCTGGACCCTGTGGATCCAAGTGCAGTGGGGGTGATGTGGAGAAGCTGTGTTTACCAAGGGCCTGGCCCCTGGGAGACCAGCTCTCATCATAAAAACACTGCCGGGTCCCTCCCTGCGTGAATGCACCCGGTGGCGGTTCCAGGAGGTGCTCTCACAGCTGCACACTGTGTCCAGCGCTCTCATGTCTGAAGGGCACAGGCCAAAGGTTTGGGGATGAAAACCGCCCCCCCCCAGGCCCCCACCTCTGGATGGAAGGCGTGGCAGGTGTCCGGGCGCCGGCGGAGCTTCTGGGAACGCATCCTGTTGCACTTGACGGAGGCGTTATGTGCAGAGGTCACTGTTAAGGTGAACACAGCTGAGGCGGAGCTGCCGCTGGAGCCTGTGCGTGACAGTCGCTCAGTCGTGTCCGACTCTGCAACCCCATGGACTGTAGCCCGCCAGGCTCCTCTGTCCATAGGATTCTCCAGGCAAGAGTACTGGAGTGGGTTGCCTTTCCCTTCTCCAGGGGATCTTCCCGACCCAGGGATCGCACTCAGGTCTCCGCATTGCAGGTGGGTTCTTTACTGTCAGAGCCACCCAGGAATCTCTGGGGACTCAGTTCTGGAACCTCTGGTGGAACTGGCTGCCTCACTGCCTTCCGGGGTCAGAGGTCAGCCCTCAGAGCCGTGGGAAGGGCAGGGTGTTGGTGGTGAGGGTGGCTGGCCCCACCTCTCTAGATCTGAGCCCCTCAGTGATGACCCGCCTCCCCGCTCCCCCGTCCGCCCCTCCACCCCACCCCCCACCCCCAGACTGGAGCCCCAGAGGATATATTTGACTTCCTCTGCCTCCCGCAGCACTGGCGGGAAGATGCTGCAGTCACAGGTGCGGTCGGTCACCAGGAGCAGGAGGTTGCTGCTGGGGACCTGCTGCATCACAAACGACCTGCGGACACGAGAGCGGTTGGCCCGTGGAGGCTCTGAGCAGCTGGACACTGGGCTTCAGGGAGGCTCTTCTGGAGACAGCACGAAGGCTTGGGGGCCCAGGTCAGCCCCCTGGGCTGGGAGGTGGGAGGCAACCTGGTTTACATCTCCCACAAGCCTTTGCAGCTGCCACGCTCCTTTCCTAGCAGATTGGAGGGAAGGAAGCCCAGACATCTAGGGGGATAGGAGTTGTTCTTGACATCTTCTGGGAACACAGGCCTAAGTCAAGACCGTGTCAAGTAAACAGGCCGGTGTGGAGGGGCCGGCCCCCATCGGTGATACAGTGCTCAGGCTTGGCCACAAGGTGGCGCCCCAGGCCCGCACGCTGCCCGATTGGGAGCCGGGTGGGTGCAAGCAGGTTGCTGTCACTGGCTCAGCCGGTGTGTTGGCCACAGACACTGCCCGTAGGCATTTCCTACGGGGTAGAGGATTTCATACGTGCACATGCACACACACGCAGCACACCCACGTGCCCATACACACGTGCACAACAGACTCACATGTACATATTCAACTTTCTTCACACCATATGAAGTTGGTATTATCCCTGTTTTGCAGATGGGAAAGCTGACGCCTTCTGGGTAGAGTGACGCACCCATGGTGCCAGGTGCCCCAGCCACTCCTGGAACATCCTCCAGCCTCCCGGTCCTCTGCGTGGACAGACGTCTAAGCAAGAGCTGGCCCTCCTTCCCCGAGTCTGCCATGGCCTCAGGGCCATCTCTCCTGTCTGCCAACACGGACACTATGCCAGCCCCATCCCCACCTGGCTGCCATGCTCTGGGCCGAGGCCTGTGGTCCCTCCACCCAGGAAATGGGCACAGAGGCCTTGCCGTGGGGACCCCGCCCGGCTTCCTCCCCTCCCTGCTCACTTCTGGCAGGCGCGGCACTCCACGGTGCCGTTGGCTTCCTGCACAGCCGTCTGGTGGACGAACACGGGGTAGGCAGTGTCGCAGGGCTGCAGTAGGTCCTGCTTCTTGTGCTTGTGGGCTGCAGGGACACAGAAGGGCATGGACGCGGGGCCTCGGTCACCCCCATGGGGGTGGGCCTCAACAGCCTGGGCAGTGCGGTCACTGCGCCGGGAGGAAGACGTTCCTTCCGCTGGCACCTGGCAAGCCATCAGGACTTGGGGGTCCAGAGGGGAGGGAACAGCTGTGCGTGAGTGACGCCCTGGGGACGCCTGGCTCTCTCTTCACCGTTAGCAGTGATGTCCAGGGGCTGGGAGGAGGTCAGGGGCAGCAAGCGGGGCGTGGGGGGCCTGGGAGACAACAGCCCTGCTCCCTGTGGACGGTCCAGTGGGTGCTCTGCAAACACAGCTCCCAGACAAGCCCTGGGCCTCCCCCTCCACTGACCCCATGGTCACTTAGAGGTGGGCGGGGGGGAAAGCCCTGACTTCCTGGACTCCTCAGTGGGGCCTGTGTGGTCACTTGAGCGGGCTCAGAAAGGACCTGACAAACTCAGAGGCCTGGCAGCCGCCCTTGAGGACCCACGTCCACTCCTGGGTGAGCAGATAGCAGTTCCCTGTGTGGCGCCTTGGCCTCTGGACCACAGGACACTGCCTTCTGGTGTCATCAGAGCTATTGCCCAGGAGAGGGCTGGAGGGTTCCGTTTTCCCCAGGGCAGGGCTGTGATCATGTGGGATGAGGTCTGGGCTACAAACCCACCCCTAAGGAGCGAGGCTCTAAGTTGGGAGGGGCCTTCGTTATTGAGGAGTCCTGGAAAGAGAGAGGTTCCTGGGACCCTCCCAGCCCAGCAATGGGGCTCCTCGGCCGCTCTACTTACAATGATGGAAGACAGTCTTGGCTGTCCAGGATGTGTGGCCCAGCACAGGGTGGCGATGATGGTGATGATGGTGGTGTCACATGGTGTGGGCATGATGTCACATGGAGCAGATGATGTCACATAGGAATGGTCAACATCACATGGGATGAATGATGTCACATGGATGATGTCACACATGATGGATGACATCACACGGGATGGATGATATCACATGGGATGGATGATGTCGTATGGGATGAATGATGTCACACAGGATGGATGACAGCACATGGATGATGTTACACGGGTGCGTGGTGTCCCAAGATGGTGTGATGTCACACAGAGGTGAGGGAAGGTGATGGAGAGGCCGACAGGATGGACGTGAGCTGTGGACCCTCTGCAGTCCCTCCCCCCCAGGTGACGGCTGGAATGATGCTGGGCTCTAGGCTTCCACAACTGAGCACTCACCCTCGGCCCTGTGGTCCCCACGCCAGGAGCCCCAGGCCCTCCACTCCAGCAGGAGCCTGTCGGATAGAAGCGATCAGAGATCTGCTTGCCCGCCTCACTGGTCCCCAGACTGTCTGCCCCTTCTCCCCGGGAACCCTTGTCTGGAGGCTCCTGGGGGGCAGAGGCCCTCCCCTGGCAGCTGCGTGCAGGAGAGGGCACAATATGTGCTTGGCTGGTTCCACCCCGGACCTCAGCCTCCTCCTCTGGGGTCATGGGGACCTCAAGCAGCTCCCTTCAAGGGGCCCCCTCATAACCCACCCCTGCCTGAAGCCCCCAGTTCCTCACTCACAGCAGGAGCTCATTCACCAGCCACCTGGTAGCCGTCAGGAGGGCAGAGATGGGCTGGGGGGTGGGGAGAGGGAATACACTGTGAGCCCTGGGGCGCCCTCACTCCATCGGAGACCATGCCCCTGCTCCCCCCACCCCCTCCCAGCAGCGGGATCAGCGGAAAGCTGTTCTGGGAAATTCCTGCTGTAGAGCGGGTGATGCCCGTCATCACTCTGGGTGTCGTCTATGGGATCCTTGACGGGTTGTGGATGGTGCAGGGGTGAGGATGGGAACCAGGCAAGGAGGAGGCTGCAGCTGTCCCTCTGCTGGAGGAGTTGCCCTGACACCCCCCACCCCACCCCCACCCCCTGCCAGATAAGACCTGAGAGGGAGCGGACTGTGGGCGGCAGGGGCCTGGGAGAGGTGGGCCCTGATTCCTGGAGAGAAAGGGCCGCCATCTGGTGGAGGGAAGCCCTGGGGGGACACTCACGCTGACCAGGGGCTGGGAGGCACTGTGGTGGTGGGTCGGGGGTTTGCACATGGCCTGGTAGTCGTACATGGTCACTCTGAAGCCAGAAACAGGACAGGGTGAGTCCAGACCTCACCCGTATTCCACCCCGACCCTGCCCTGGGAGACTTTGCAGCAGGGTTTTCGTCAGCAGGTCAGAAAATGACATTTCTGGGCTCAGGCTGCTCAGAGAAGGGACAGCAAACCTAGTTTTCCCTCTCAGGTGGACCTCAGCCCTTCCCACCCCCGCAGGTCTCGGGCTTGAGGAGGTTGCTTCTGCAGCCCTGGGGGTCCCTGTGGGGTTCTGAGGTTGGGATCTGTTTAGCATCTGACCCCGCCTCCTCTGTATGTGTTTTGGGTCGGGGGGGGGCGCCTGCCCCACTTACTGGCTGAACACCCCCATGCTGAGCAGCTGGGTCACGAGCGCACCATCCACCTCCCCCAGGAATCGGCCCACCTGCGAGGGCAAGAAGAGGGAGAGGGAGGGACAGGGGGCTGCTCCAAGCTCCAGACCTCACCTGCGTCTGGGCTTCCCCTTCTGGGGCTCATTAGGTGTGTGTGGGGGGGGTTGTACTGTCTCTTCGGCTGCTCTGGGCCCAAGGGGGTCCTGGGCGTGTGGCCAGGCAGTGTGATGGGGTCCCTCCAGGCCAGGCTGACTGGTGAGGATGGACTTTCCCACCCGGGAGGTCCAGACGAGGGGAGAGAGCGTGAGGAGGGGAGTCCAGAGCCCGGCCTCATGGAAGTGGGAGGGTGGGCGCTGAGGTCTGAGCTTGTGCCTCGGATTCACATGCAGAAAGGTGCCCCCAAGGCGACGGGCCCACCTGATGGTGTTGGTGCTCTCAGAAGAGACCCCAGCGGGCTTCCTGCCCCTTGTGCCTCTGGGGACATACTGAGAACCCTGCCACCCGGGGGGCCCCCTCGGGCTCCAGCCACTACAACTGTGAGCATCTTTGTGGGCCGCCCTGTCTGTGGGCTCTGCTCCGGATGTCTGAATGGACTAAGGTGGGGGCCGGGGAGGCAGATGAGGGTAGGTGGTGGGCGGCAGGAGGGGGCTCAGGACTCTGGGGTGGGCCCCCAGGGCAAGGCTGCAGACAAAACCTGGGGGCCTCAGGGAACCCCCCACCAATAGAGGGGGGAGACAAAACAGACAGAAGATCACCTATGGGCACCTGAGGTGAAAAGGCTGGATTCTGGGGTCTTTCAGTGCCAACTGTGGTTTCAGACTCTCTACTTCTTGTCTCTGGGCCAGGATATTGCTTCTGGCCTTTTTCTGACTGAGGTCATTGGACGATGTGACCCGCGCCCCCCTAGTTCCGCCTCCTTAGCATCTTACCTCCTGGGGCCTCTCTGAGATCAGGATGAACCCATTGTTGTCAACGATGAAGCAGTCCAGGTTCTGGGGAGAAGCCCAGAAGGAGGTCAAGGCTAGGCCCTGACACTGACCCCTGGTCCTGCTGCCTGCCTGCCTGACCATGTGGGAGGCCTCCGCGTGGAGCTCAGGCTGGGGAAGGGGGGCTGGCCCGTCAGGGGGACATGGGTGGGGGCTGCCCCTCCCCGCTTCCCGCTGGGGAGGCACTCACACTGTCCCGGCAGCTCTCCTGGCACGGCCCCTCCGCGGCGCCACACTGGAGGGAAGGACAGAGCCGTGAGTTGTGTATCCGTGTGCATGCATGTGTGTGTGATCTGTGTGATACATGTGTGTGGTGTGTGACATGTGCGACACGTGTGTGGCATGTTATGTGCGTGACGTGTGATGTGTGTGGCACGTGTGATGTGTGTGACATGTGTGATGTGTGACATGAGTGTGATGTGTGTGATTTATTGATGTGTGTGATGTATATGTGATGTGTGACGTGTGTGATGTATTTGATGTGTGTGTGCTGTATGTGTATGTGATGTGTGTGATGTGTGTGATGTGTGTGTGATGTGATGTGTGATGTGTATGTGATGTGTGTGATATGTGTGTGATGTGTGTGTGATGTGTGTGTGATGTGATGTGTGACGTGTGTGTACTATGTGATGTGTGTGTGATGTGATGTGTGATGTGTATGATGTGTGTGTGATGTGATGTGTGTGTGATGTGATGTGTGATGTGTGTGTGATGTGTGTGTGATGTGATGTGTGATGTGTGTGTGATGTATGTGATATGTGTGGTGTGACGTGTGTGCACCTATGGCGTGTCCCTGTCCTCTGTACCCTGTGTGTGTGCACGCGGGGTCCACGGCTGAGATGCGGGCAGGACCTCGCTGGTGGCAGCAGCTCGGTGCACAGGTCAGGGTCCTCACGCTGAGTGTCCGCCTGCACCCCCACACCCACCTGCTGGGTGGCGGCCCAGAAGCTGCGCTGCAGGAACTCCATCCTCATCTGGATGCCCACGGCTGCCGAGGAGCGGGGCAGGGCGCGGCAAAGAGATGGTGAGAGAGGTGTTAGATCCTAGTCCAAGGGAGGAGGTGCATCCACAGAGGGGTGAGGGCACCCGGCAGCCTGGTGAGGGGGCGCGTGCCTCTGTCTCTCCAGAGCCGACAACACCAGAAAACACCCCAAGATGTGATGCTGAGGTCCAGGAGCCAGGAGCTCGAGGTGGGTGCCTGGGGAGGCAGTCCCACTTTCCCGCTGAGACCCAGGCTGGAGTCCAGGGTGCTGTGGGAGGCGACACCCCTCCAACACCCGCTCAGGCCCCCACTTAAGAGGCTCCTCCTTACAAAGCAGGACCTGGTGAGCAGGCCTGCAGGAGGCTCCCAGCCCCAGAAAACCCGGCTCGATGCTGCTGCTTCCAAGAGCCACCATGTCTCTCTGGTCCCCAGACAGGCTGGGAGAATGCGAGGTGGTGCCCAGAGGCTAGGAGAAACCTGGGCCTGGAGAATAGGAAGACAGGCAAGTCGTAGAGAAAGAGAAAGCATAAGGAAATGAGGCCGCTTCCTACCATCAGGAACGAGGATAAGAGAAAATGCCCTGGGTGTCAGCTCAAATCCCGAGCGTGAGTCCACACAGCAGAAGGTTTGCGGGGTTCCGTGCCCAAGTTACCAGCCCCTAAACATGAAGAAGACCTACCGCCCGGGGTCTCTAAGGCCCCTGACCGCGTTCTCCTCTGGACCTGACGTGAGCCCCTGCCGGGAGGGCGCTGATAAACCTAGGCAAGCCCCCCTTGAGGTCTGCAAGCCCCCCCTCTTCTGTGAAACAGGGATGGGTCGGGGTCCCCAGCATTCTGCCATGTTCATGAGACCACGTCATCCCAATGGGGAGGTTTCCCACCACAATCGGGGGCTTTGTTGCTGCTGTTGGGTCTGGCGGTGGGAGTGTGTGAGAGGAGTGGGTGGGAAGGAGACTGGATGCTCCCATCCCCCATTTCTCCCTACAGCTGCAGGAGGCCTCTCAGCCCTACCCCTCATTTTTCCTATTACAACCTCCCCTGATGCTCATTTCATTTATTCATTTTTAATCTTGGCTGTGCCGCAGGGCATGCAGGATCTCAGTTCCCTGGCTGGGGATGGAGCCTTGTACTGGCAGCATGCTCTGAACCACTGGGCCACCGGGGAGGTCCCCTTGCCCTTCATTTTAGACAGACTTCTCTCACCTGTAGGAAGAAGCTGAGCGAAAGAGGAGGCACCTTCTAACAACGGCCAGAGGGGAGCAGCGTGAATGGTTCAGGATTCAAGAAACCCTGACCTCGGTCTCTGGGTCCAAGCTCTCAGACTCTTTCTAGAGCTAGACTCAACCTCGCAACTCCATGGCTCAGGGCCGGGTCTCCTGGAGGTATGGCATTTCCAAACTGGGAGAAATTCTGGGATTCTAATTCTGGCGTCTCAAGAGTGCGGGGCCAAGGTTTCCCTAATGAGACAGGGTTTTGAGGCTTGTGGCTGGAGACGGAGGAGCAAGGCCCCAAGCCTGTTCTCCGGAACCAGGGTCCATCTCAGGGGTCCACGAGCCACCCCCCAGGCCCTAGGCCCTGGTCCTAGGACTTGGGACATCTCTCTGCTTGCTGTCAGTCCACCCTGGTCACCAGTAGGCATTTCAGACTTCACATGGTCAAAACCCGGCTGTGGCTCTTTCTCCCCAAACCTGAGCCTCCTTGAGACCCCTCCCCACAGGAGGCCACGTCACCCACCTAATGGTCACCATCTTGCCGTATCCCGCCAGAGTGCTGCCGCCCTTGTTCCCAAACTTCATGAACCTCCCTGCTCTCTCCACCCCCACCACTACCCCAATCCACCTGAATTAATGCCCCAGAACCCCGAACGGATCCTTCGCCACGGAGCCTTGAGAGTGACCTTCCTGAAGGTTAAATTGCGTCTCTCCCTTGCTCAAAACCTCCCAAGGCCTTCCTGTTGCCCTCAGAATAAAATAGAAACTTCTCTGTGGTTTGGCATCCAAGGCCCTGCCGATCTCTCTGATTTCAGCCCAAATCTCCAACTCCCTTGAACAAGTCTGTTCCCAACTCAGGGCCTTTGCACCAGCTGCCTGTTCCCCTCCACCACCCCCACCTTCCCAGAATGCACTTCCCTAGAATTAATGAAGCACTCCTTCTCACGACTGGATCTCAATGCAAGCAGCATCTCCTGGGGCAGTGTCCTGACCTCCCGGATAATGCGGTCCTCCCCTTGACTGGCCATTCACACTCTATCTCATCACTCTTTATTTTCTAGGAAGCATGACATTTACTTTCCTCATCCATAATCTGTCTTCCCCTACCTAGAATGGGGGCTAACAGCGGGCAGGGGGCTGGAATTCCCTAGCCCGGAGAATAACACTTAGCACGTAGTGAGGCTCTTGATAAATACTTTTTGAGCTAAATAAAACAAATGCTTCTGATTTCTGCAGTTGGCCCCCTGACTGGTGAGCCAGTTCTGCAAGGCCTCCCCTTACCTTGGGGTGGGGGCTCACAGAACTCCTCCCTCCACTTGGAGTCCCGCCTTCCTAGAGATGGGGGTGCTGGGTGCTGGAGATCTAGCTGGGCCTGGTGCACTCGAGGGCCCAGGGGAACTCACTAAGAGACGGGGAGTTCAGGTGAGACACAAAGAAGAATTTCCTAGGGAGGAGCGGTTAGATGCTAAGAGCAGGGGTTGGTTCGGAGTGAGGAAGGCAGGGTGCGGGGCAGGGGGACAAGGGGGCAGGAAGGGGGCATCTTCAAGGATTTAAGGACAACTCACTCACTGTGCTCTGCTTCGCCTTACCTGGGGCTCGAATCATTTCAAGCCCTTTTGTTCAATGCCTGCCTCACAACCCGAGGCAGGGCTTCCAAGGTGACTCAGATGGTAAAGAGTCTGCCTGCAGTGCGGGAGACCCGGGTTCGTTCCCTGGGTTGGGAAGATCCCCTGGAGAAGGGAATGGCAACCCACTCTAGGATTCTTGCCTGGAAAATCCCATGGACAGAGGAGCCTGGCAGGCTACCATCCGTGGGGTTGCAAAGAGTCAGACACGACTGAGCGATTTCACTTTCACAACCTGAATCATCATGCTTTTCCACCCCATCAAAGAGCCCAGCCTCCCCCTGGGAGACTCCAGGGTGGCTCTCAGACCTCATCCCCCACTATGGTGGGCCCCAGGTTGGCTGCCCCTGCCCGGCACCGCACCACACCGCCCCCGCCACCGCCACCTCCCTGAAGTCTGCTGTGTGCAGGTGGGACCACCCCTCAGTCAGGGTTAGCAGACGGAGTGGTGAAGAGAGAGTCGGTCCCTGGCCGAGGCTGAGGGTGGGTGAGGCCTCCATCCTCCCAGGCTGCTGTCCTCACTCCCCCAGGCCTGTGCTTGGCAGGTCCTTGCATCGGAGCCTGACCTTGGTCCCTAGGGGGACCTGCCACAACCTGTCGGAGGGGGAGCGATCGGACCCCCTTCCTCCTGCCCGTTCCCGGCCTGTCCCCGGCTCCACGCCGCCTCCTGCCCTCCTCTGCCTGCTTCCTGCAAAGCAGTTTTTCTTTAAGACCCGCTCGCTCGCACGGCTGGCAGACAAAGAGCCTCAATAAGGCCACAGGCGGCAGACAGCTTATCAAGATGCTCCTCTTTGCTCTGCGTCCTGGCTGTCACCTCCGCGTTGCTTTGTCATCACAGACGGCAAAACAAAACAGCCGTGCGGCACACGCACAAATCCACCCCGCCAGAGCCGCTGTGCCCCGGGAGTCGGAAACTCCATCATCCCTCCCTCGCTCTCCTGTCGACTGTGCCCTTGAAACCCAGCAGCAGGCTGTGCTGACCTGGGGTAGGGGGGCGCGGCTGCAGGTCGGCAGGGCCCATCCTTTACATAGCAGCTGGGGAGCCGGTGCTCAAGGACCCGAGACCTCGTCATCCACCTGCCCACTCCGGGGCAGTGAGTAACCCTGCAGTCCTGTTAACAAACAGCTAATGGCTGGTTTTCAGTGAGCAGTGGAGTCCAGCCTCTGGACCCCGATACCTGGCTGGGCTCTTCCGTCCCTGCCCATTCCTCACTCAGCCAGGGGAGGCAGCCCCTCTTCTGGAAGGGCCCTCTGTTGTAGGCCTGGGGTGACCCACCCACCCACAGACAGCTGTCCTTCGTGATACAGGTCAGAGGAGAAGGTCCAGTTGGGCACATGCACCAGGACAGGAGTTCTGGTTGAGTTTTCAAGGAGGGGGAGGTGTCCTGTGGGTGAGGAGAGGGTTCCAGAGGCGGGGAAGGACATGCTGTCCTGGGAGCAGCCAGGGGACCAGGGGGTGTGGGGGGCAGGTGGGGGCCAGTCTCATGATGCAGGGTGGGAGGCTGGGATCCTGGGAGGGAAGGCTGCTTTCCCTCCAACGCTCCTGCTGTTGCCCAGCATAGCAGACAGAGACAGAGGGTGCAGGAGCGTCAAGGGGTCTCTCAGCTTGCACCCAGTGCTGACCACAGACCCCCCGCAAGCAGGCGAAATGGAAGAGGGATGCTGGGTACCCCTGACAAACACGCCATGGATCCAGCCATCAGGCAGGTTTTGAGAGATGCCAGGAAGTTCAACAGGGTCCAGCTCTGGCCGGAGGCTCCTCCCCGACTGGTCCCTGACATCCTTTCCTTCAGGTCAACCCCTGCCTTCCCTTGGAATATCGATTTCTCTAACGCCTCCATCCTGACTGGCTGGTAGAGAGGCCTCTGAGCTCTTGATGTCACTGTCCCCATCCAGCCAGAGGTCCAGGCTGGGGAGGGGGCTGGGTTTGCCCGTCACTCCCCCCCTGCCCCCCGCCCCTGCGCTCCTCCGGGCTCACCCCAGGGCTCTCCAGACAACCTGCCCCCAGGCCTCGGCCCAACCTGCCTGCGTCTCCCTCACCAGATAGCCCTGGTCTGGGGTCATGAGGCTCAGTGACCTCTGTATGTCCGCATGCCCCTGGCTCTGTGTCCTCCCTGGAGGACTTCAGGCAGATGGGCCCTTGTGCGCCCATCCAGAAGATCTCCCTTTGACCAAGACCGGGTTCAGCTTTCCCCTCCTGCAGGCATGGTGGGAGATACGCGGCCCCCACCCCCTAACAGATTCAGAGCGCTTCCCGCTTCCCCGGGGCCTCTGTGCTCTGGGTCCTGCCGCTGGTTCCCAAAGGGAAGGGGAGAGGGGACAGAGCCCGAGGATGCTGTGTGGGGGGCGGCCAGGGCGGGAAAGCCTGCGGAGGAGGGGAGGGAAGGTGGTGGTGGGGAGCGCTGGTAAACAGCAATCCTGCCCCTGGAGTTCAGGGTCGGCCGCATCTCCCCCTGAAACGGGAGCGTTTCAAGGGTGAGCGCCTCCGGTGTGTGTGCGCCCGCCCGCCCGTGCGCCCGCCTCCCGTGTGCGCGCCTGTCGCTGTCATCGCGGATGTTCCCCCGCTGTCACTCCGCTGCTCTCGGCTCGCGCGCGCGCCCCTCCCCGCCTGCCCCTCTCCGCGGCTCCCTCTGTCCCTCCCTCTCCTCCTCCGGGTGTCATTGACCCGGCAGCCCTGGCCCCAGGAGGAGGCGGCTGGCCGCAGGCGTCCCTCCCGCCGGTGCGCTGCTGCCGGGTCCTGCTGGGGACCCAGGTCCTGCTGGGGATCGGGCTGTGCTGCTGTCTGATTCCTCCAGGAATTCCAGGAGGGGCTGGCTGGACGGCTCAGACCTCTGATTCAAGGGGCTTGTTCGCGCCAAAGGTGAGTGCTGAGCGCTCGGCGGGGGTGCGGTGGTGGGGGGGCGCGTTGCAGGAGCTGGGCTTGGGGCCCGCGCCCATCCTTGCTGGGTTCTGTGCCTGCAGGGACAGCTGCTCTGCCTCCTACCTGGGGGCAATGGCTGGGGCTGGGGCTGGACTCAGGACCACACGTCTGGGCAGCTGAAGGGCACAGGGAACTCTGACCTCCCGGTGATGGGGACAGGAGCCAGGATTCTGCCAGAGGAGGAGGGAGGAGGCAGCCACGGGGCCAGACGACAGGCCCGGTGGCATAGAAACCGTCCCTGCAGCATGCGGGGTGCCAGCCGGGGGCCCTGGGCCACCTGCATGCCCAGCTCAGCACAGACAGCCCCGGAATCTGGGTGCCATGGGAAGGGGGCACAGCAGACATCTGTGGGGTAGGGGGCAGCCTGGGGCACTGGACCTCGGGGACCTGACTGACGTCTCTACAGGACGCCCTCAGCGTGGGGCTCTGCCTCCCAGGAGGCTGCCCTTGGACGGGGTGCAGGGGAGCCTGAGTCCCCAGGCTCCAGCGGATCCTCCCTGGGGGGCGTGGCTGGGAGTGGACGAGGGAGGGGTGCCTCCCAGCCCTTCCTCCTGCCCTTCCTCGAGGCGCTGGATCAGCTCTCAGCCCACCCAGGCCAGGTAGCGGCCCTGGGAGCCAAGCTGAGGCTGGAGTCCCCCAGATGCACACCCCTTCTACCTACAAAGGGGTCAGGAAGCCTTGGGAGGGATGGTGGACTTAGCTTAGGGGTAGCCAGGACAGGACAGTGCAGGACAGAGGCCCCCTAACCAGGCATCTGGGCCTCCTTGTCCTCTCCCTGAGCTGCTGTCTCCTGCCTGGGGTGGGCGGGGGGCGGGCTGGCACCTGGCTGTCAGGCCCTGGCTGGGCATCACCTGGCCTGACTCAGATTGACACCTGGCAGCTTAGATAACTACACAGGCTGGGGTGCTGGGGGGCAGGCTGAGCACATGGAGACGGGCGGAGGAGTCTAGCCGGGAGGGAAACCCGCAGTGATCCCCCCTCCCCACTGCACAGGCTCGGCTCTGCCAAGAGAGGGAGACCAGGGAAGCCAGCCGGGGGTGGCGGAAGGAGGAGGGGGAGGCTTCTTAAGATCCGATCTGGCTCTTTTGCGTTTGCCTGGAAGCTGTGTCTGGGGCCAAGCGAGCAAACCCTGCCCGCATTTCAGTCCCCAAGCTGAGGAGCTGGGAGGGGGTTTGTAAATGTTGGGGTGCCAGGGGAGGTCTCTCCCCTCCACTACACAGATCAGACCCCTGCTTGCCTGAGGCCACCACTGAGCCTGGTCCAGAGCCTGTCCAAGAGCAACTCCTGTGAGAAGTGACGGGGGTGGGGGTACTTTATGTCCATCTTCCCAGAGGGTCTGCTTGAGATCGGGAGTGTCTGACAAGGAAGCCAGACTGCAGGAAGTTGGGGATGAAAACGGGACTTGCATTTAAAAATGAACCAGGAGGCTGTCTCCTCCAAGAACAAATTTAGAGATTTAAAAAAACCTGCTTCCGCACTGCTTGAGCCGCGTGTGTTCCGGGTGCTGGGCAGGGAAGAGGCGGGAAGGGCCCGGAAGGCCAGGCCGGTGGTCGCAGGTGGAGGGCACAGCCCTGTGCCACCCCCAGGGCTCAGCGTGGGCACCCTGGTCCTGCCTACGGGGGGCCTTTGGGCTTGGGTGGGCGTGAAGGAGGCGCTGCCCTCGGGGCCCTGGGCATTGGCCTCAGCCCGGCCTCTCGCCTCTGTGACCTTCACCTCTCCGCAGAACGCAGGGTGCAGAAGTCTCATTCTGGGGCGGATATCCAGGGGAGAGGGTGTGCAGCTGGTTGGCATGATGTCCCAGGGGCAGGCGTGCCGGTCAAGGCACAGTGGACGTTTCTGGCTATGGGGCTTGGACCCAGGATGGACAGGTCTCAGGGGGATGGACTCGGGGATGGACGTGACCTGGCAGCAGGGAGGAGGGGTGTGGACGCCAGGCCTGTGGGGTTTGCTGGAGGTTTCTAACTGGAGCCTGAGCCAGCCCTGCCTGGAGGAGGAGGCGGGTGGGTGCAGAATCACAGAGAGATCTGCGGCCCCCCTAGCTGGGTGTCTGCAGGAGACAGGAACACGGCAGGCCACTCCTTCCTGGGGCCAGGCGAGTCGGCCGCCCCTGAGTCTCCAGGGGACTCTGGTCCCCGAGTCTCCAGGGGACACGGCCCCCCACGCAGCTGGGAGGGAGCACGTGGGCCCTTCTGCTCCAGCTGCCGCCTCCTGCCCGTCAGCACCTCCCGCCCCAGCTTCCCTGGAGCTCCCAGCCCACTTGCTCACCTCAGTACACAGCCCCTGCTGCAGGGGTTGTAGAAAGCATCCTCCCCACCCCCACCCAGGAAGACTCCTGCCCCCCAGGACTCTCCCCATGGCATCTGTGGGCATCCCTGGGAAGGAGGGTGTCGAGGAGGGGGCAAACAGTTTGATAAGCACAACTGAGACTGTGGACGAGGGGACACGGGGTCAGCTGTGAAGCTGGGCAGCTGAGAGGGTGCAGCCCGTCCCTGCCCCCTGCCTCCCGCTCCGGCAGCCTCCATGTGCAGGCAGGGCAGAGCAGGACTGGCCCAGAGGCCTACAAAGACAGCCGGGTTAGCAGCCTCGTCACTGGACTGCTCGGATGCAAGCCTGCCACCTTCCACTGCCTGACCTGAGACAAGATACTGAGTCTCCAGAGTCTCCGTTCCCCCATTTGCAAGTGGGGCTGACAGCACATCTCACCCCGGGGAATAGCTGGGGGACCAGGGACCACGCACAGCTGCTTGTGGCTATGGTAACGCGTCTCCCCGGTCCAGAGCCTTCCTGTAGGAGGTGATGCTTCCAGCACCCCTACCACTCCTCCACCGCCCCCTGCTGCCTGGGCCCCTGACACGGCCCCCCAGGAGAGGAGTGACCTAGCCCAGGGCCTTTCAAACTTGACCAGATACATGAATTGCTTGGGATCTTGTAAGAGACAGGTTCCAACCCTGTCGGCCTGGCCTGGGTCTAGAAAGTCCCTGGGGAGGCTGGTGCTGTTGACCCCCGGACTGCCCTTGAGTAACAGGGGGCTGGGTGGGGCAGAAAGGCCCGTTTCTGCTCTGGGGTGGGGTGCACTCAGGGCGCTTGGCCCTCAGCTCCTGACCTATCTCCACCCAGATTCTCTCAGCAGGGCCTGGTCTGCCCTCCGCTCTGTGCCCCTGTCCCTGGACTGGACAAAAATGCCCACAGGGCTGAGGGGCTTAGAGCCTGGAGACCCCCCCACCCTCACTTGTTTCCGTTCTCCACCTGGGTGGGGTCTCCCCTCCCAGATGGTGTGAATTTATTCCTTAGCGGCCAGCGCCTTCCTTAGCAGCTGTGCCCCTGGCTTCCTGATGTAGGTCACACTTTCCTAACGAAGCTGAAGGCTTCCGAATTTGGGGGAGGGGGGAAGGGGGTCCTCAGGGCAGAGTGCTGGAGGGCAGAGTGCTGGGCCCCGGGGTCCCTGAGGGGAGCTTCTGGGGTCTCCAGGCAGGCAGGACCACTCCCCAAGGAGCACAGTCTGCAGCCCGTGGACCTGGGGAGGGGTTTGTTCTTGTCAGGCTTCTCTGGAGATCCCAGGGCCACCAGCGAACCCTCTCCCAGACAGTGGCTTTAATGGACCTGGCTGGCTTTAATGCACCTCACGCTGGGGGGCGGAGTGTCAGGACCTGCACTCAAGTCACCTTCACCGACAGGTGCTCACTCTGGAGATGAGGTGGGGAGGTGGGGATGAGCCCAGGTGGGCATGGGGCCTGGGCCTGGGGGAGAGGGTTCTCTGCCACCTGCCTCTCTACGGCAGCTGGAAAGGCCCGTGGGTGTGTGGGTCCGAGGTGGACCCCCAGCGGTCTCTCTTGACCTTGCTTCCAGGCTGGCCGTCCCTCCCCCACTGCCCCATGCACCTGTCTGCTGGGGGCACTCGGGAACTGCTGGAGGGGCGGCATCTGAAGGTGCGTGAGTGCATGCGTGTGCGTGTGTCTGCACGTGCCTGGCTGCACACTCTCTGGGGTTGTCTCACCACGTGCTGTGTTGGGAGCGTGTGTGCACCCTTCTCAGCCCACACCTACATGTCTCTCTGCTGGGGCCACTGCCGGGGACCGTCACCAGGGACTGGGCCTCTGTCTCTGGCCAGCCGTGTGACCAGGCTAGTTGCTCTTCGTCTCTGAGCCTGGGTGGCCCTGACCCACCCGGTACCTGGTGGGTGCCGCAAGCTGCTGACGTGAAGGTCCTTGCTGACGGGAGCAGTGAGGGACTGTTCCGAGGGTCGAGGCTGAGAGAGTGGACAGTGACCTCGGTGATGGCGGTCTGGAGGCTGTGTGTGAGCCCGGCCCACGGCGACCACCATGTGACGACTGCTGGCCTGGCACAGGCTCAGGAGCAGAGGTGTGAGGTTGGGGGCAGGAAAGAGCAGTCAGCAGCCAGGCTTGTAAGCTGCTGACCCCTCCCCTGGGGAGGATGGGGGCCCCGCTGTCTCCTTGCGTCTACCTGAGGTCACCTAGACTGTCTTCCAAGACAACGAGTCCTGAGTTCAGCAGACATGAACTCACCTCTCACGATTAGACTGATCTCATGGGGGACAGTGTGTTTTGCTCATCACCTTCGAGATAAGGAGACTGACACCCAGAGAGTTGATGGGGTTTAACTTACAGAGCGGCTGACAGGGACTTGAACACAGAGCCCACCCTGACCTGGGCGCTTCAGCCCGGAGCCCACGGGGTCTGGCCCTGGGAGGTAGCGGGGCATCCAGAGACGACCCCTGAGCTGCCCCTCCACCGCCAAGTCCAGCACCCTGGTCCATCCTCACGGCTGCTCCCTCACCCCACATCTGCCCAGCGTGCCTCCTCTGCAGCCCCTGAGAGGCCGTGAGCCCTCCAGAGCAGGGGATGGGGGCTGAAGTCCAGAGCCAAGTGCCCCCCCCCAACAACAGTGGGCCCCTCCCTGCCGCCCCCCATCCTGAGCGGCCCGCACGCTGAGCAGATGCCCCTGCCTGGCCACTGCTGAGGACCCGCAGGCGCTGCGCTCCGACTGGGCAGCTTGGCAGCTGTATGGAGGGGGGGAGGAGGCGGGAGAGGCCCCTGGTGCCCGAGGGAAGCCCTGCTCGGTGATGAGATTCCAGGGCTCAGCAGGCCCCCCGCAGCTCCTCCCACCTCCTCAGCGTCTGCTCGGCTCTGCCATTGGCTCCTGGGCTCCCAGAATTAAACCGGCTGTGGGAGGGGGAGCGGGAGGCTGCAACCTGGAGCCACCGGGGGGACCCATGTGGCCGCCCTCTGCTAGCAGCATCACGGCCCCCCTCCCGGCTGGCCTTCCCCACCTGGTGCCAGGCCCAGCTGTGATGGGGCCCTTGGCCACATCGGGAGGGAAGCAGGGAGTGCCTGTGCCGTGGGGTTGGGGCGGGAGCGGGTCCCCTGGGAGGCGGAGCCCCCGCTCCTTGTCCTTCACCCTGCAAGCTCACCCTCTGCCCGGCCTGTCTCCCCACTGCAGCACGAGCCCCTGAGCTGATGAGTTTTTCCCCAGATCTGCTGGGGGCAGAGCCGCTCCCCCACTAGGAGACCGTGGAGGGAAAGCAGGGGGCTGCCCCGCAGCGAAAGCGGACCTGGGCCTCTCCCGCGACCGACCCACCCACCGGCTGACCCACTGACTGCCCCTGTGCTGGGCCTGGCGTCTGCCTCCCCGGGGGCCATGGTAAGAGTGCAGTGGGGTGGGGAGCCAGGTAGCCCTGGCTTTCAGCACCTGGGACGCGGGGGAGGCCTGTACACAGAGGAGGCCACATGACTCCAGACACGTTCAGGAGATCATGCAGGGAGATAAGGAGAAGGGGCCGGCAGAGGATGGGGGCTGGGGCGGCGGAGGGATGGACGGTTCCTGAACCTCCTAGCCCAGAGCTTGGTGCCGTCTGGGCTCCATCTGAGGGCTCCCGGGATGCCCGCCTGCACCTGCACGCACCCTGACTCATCCAGGGAGGCTGAGGTTCCTGGGTTCCCAGCCCCCTCCCTCCCCTTCTCCCCCAGCCAGGGAATCAGAGCTGAGAAGAACAGGAGAGGAGTGTAAAGAGACACCGGCCACCTCCACAAGCCCTGGGCTGGATCACCCGATGCCCGCTTTGCTCAGCTCTCTCTCCCACTCTCTCAGGACTGACCGAGCAGACGGACGGGGGCTCCTCTCCCCGGAAGTGCAGGGCCTGGCAGCTGTGCAGCCACCATGCTGGCCCCGGGCGGCCGCCCTGAGCCAAGGACCTGGCTCGCTCTGTGGAGGCAGATCTCCTGTGAGTTGGGGGCGGGGGGGCTGTGGCAGGGTCGGGCATCAGGGCCAGCGGGGGTGCAGGGGCCATCTGCCCAGGTGTCCGTCACCAGCCCTGCCTGTGGTTCCAGGGGAAGAGCCACCTCTGAGCTCTGCGGTGGGCAGATCGGGAGCGGGGTCCCACACGAAGTTCTGTCCCCTTAGACGGGACTGCTCCTGAGCCCAGGGGCCCCAGCTCCATCTTTTAATGGCAAATCTCTTGTCCTGCTTGGCTGCAGGCTGAGTGGGCCTGGAGCCTGCTCTTAGGGCCCCAAGATGGAGGGAACCAGTGCGCTCTGGGAACATGGTGCTGGAAGGGCTTTCGGGGTGTGGTCCAGGCCCTCCCCTGCGTATGGGGAACCGGGGCCGCCCACTTCCCACAAGGGAGACTAGTGAGCGGTCGGGTGAAAGAAGCCCTGGGAATTCTCGCACAGCTGATGGGTCAAGGCTACGGGGTTAGAGGTAAGAACCATCCCGGGGGGACGTTCCTTCACCTGACCTGCCAGTCCGCCCTGAGACGCCACCGCCCCACAACATAGGTGAGCTGAATTATTCACCGTGCAGAGAGGCTAAGCTCCGAGACGCCCAGCTCCCCTTTCAGCTTCCTTCTAGAGTCACTCAACACCTCTCAACACACGGCTCTGTTTTCTCGTCACCAGAGCTTTCACGCCGGCCTGAATTTCTCGGGGCGGGGGGACGGTGACCTCTAGCCCCGTTGGTCCTTCTGAGTGGGGGGGCCGGATGGGCTGAGTGTTTCTCTGGGCAAAGTGGGGTCTGAAGGAAGGGAGGCTGACTCCCGAGTGGCAGGGCGGGGGGAGGTGGGCAGGCTGCCTTGGCCGCAGTCAGCTCAGAGGGCGATAGGTCAGCGGTCCAGCAGGTGACCTTGGGTGGACGGAAGGGCCTCCAGTTGGCATCCCCGGCCCTACCTGTGCTCATTTCCCCGTTGAGAACAGAGAGGCTCAGGTGTCAGCCTGGTCAGGCCTCTCAGGTGTCACTGACCCTCCAGGAAAGGGGGTGCAGTCCTGTCCTGTTCCCTCAGGCCCTGCCCCTCGGGACATCAGACACCAGACCCCTGCTGGACATTGATTCAGAGCCACCCCCTCCTGGACCTGGTCAGGGAGGTGTTGCCTCTCCCAGTGGAGCCAAGTGGCCAGAGTGGGTCTGAACTTGTCCATCACTCCTTGGCTGGGGCCTTCCTCTGGGCTTGGCCAGCATCCCTTCCTCTCCATGGGGACACCCAGGAGGACAGTAAAGGGGGCTTTGCGCTCACTCTTAGGAGGGTGGACCCCTGAGCGAGCTGCCCTGAGGCGGTTTTCTCTGAATGCCCCTTCCCCTGCAGCCCCGCCACAAGGGCTCTGGGCAAACCATGAGACCACGAGAGGAACGCTGCCACCAGATTCCTCCTGCAGAAATTGGGGACGGAGCCCCCAGCTGAGGGCAAGGCCGGTTGTGGAGCGAGAACAGATGTGGGGCGTGTCCGGGCCCAAGATTTCTGTGGCTCGAACCGCAGTGTGCTCTGCTTGGAGGGGGAACTGGCGTCTCACCCCGTCATTTCCGCAGCGGCCTCGGGATGGGAACTGGGTGCCAGGGCTCCCTCCTCACCCGGAGGTGCTGGCCCGTCTTTGATGTGGGATTCCTGCAGGCCGGGGTGGGGGGGCTTGGTGTGCCCCTTGGTGCATATAGCACGGCCCCCACCCACTCTCTGTGCAGCTCTAGATGCATGTTGGGGGTGGGCACCGAGAGAAGGGAAGAGAATCCTTCCCACAGCAGTGCCCCTGGAGAGGGACGTGGAGGGTCCCCTCACAGCCCCACATCCTCTGTCGTGTCAACGTCTATCATGTCGGGGGCCCAGGCACCCAAGGGGACCCACCACAGGGGATCTGTTCACGTGAGGGTGCTGCAGGTACTGAGTTCTGTCTCACGTGCTCAGGACACGCTAGTGCACGCTTGTGGGTGGGCCGTGGGGATCCTGGCAAGGCCCCGTTGTGGGATCTGCACGAAGGGGACAGCAGGAAGAGGTGGTGAGCATCTGTCCCTCTGTCCCCCGTCCACCCCCCAGGGCTCGCCTGCTGGATCGCCCTGTGTGCAGCGGAGGCCGTCCCCGCCTGCCCCTTCCCCTGCACCTGCGATGGCCGTGGCCTGCAGGTGGACTGCAGCGGCCTGGGCCTGACTGCGCTGCCCCCGGGCCTGCCGGCCGCCACGCGCAGCCTCCTGCTCCTCAACAACAGGCTGAGCTCCCTGCCCGGCGGGGCCTTCGCCAACCTGTCGGGCCTGCAGCGGCTGGACCTCTCCAACAACTTCCTGGACCGGCTGCCGCGTGCGGCCTTCGGGGACCTGGGCAACCTGACGGAGCTGCAGCTCCGTAACAACAGCCTCCGGGCCCTGGACACCGCGCTGCTGCGGCCCCTGCCGCGCCTGCGCCACCTGGACCTGTCCCTCAACGGGCTGGCCCGGCTCCCGCCCGGCCTCTTCGACGGGCTGCCTGCCCTCCGCTCCCTGTCGCTGCGCGCCAACCGCCTGCAGAGCCTGGACCGCCGGACCTTCGAGCCCCTGGTCGGCCTGCAGCTGCTGCAGGTGTCAGACAACCCCTGGGAGTGCGACTGCCACCTGCGGGACTTCAAGCGCTGGCTCGAGTGGTTCTCCTACCGAGGTGAGTGCAGGGGAGGCTGGACGGGCCAGCAGCAGGCAGAGGGGCTGGTGCTGCCCCTTCCTCCCGTGTCCCCTCCGCTCCGGCCACCCTTCTCTGCCCTCTCTCTCTCCACACTGACTCCCTGCCACGTGCCACATGCCACGTGGATTTTCAGAACGGACTTGAACACACAGTATAATTGACCCCTGGGCATCCCTGGGCCCGGGGAAGAGGGGATGGATTAAAACCACCTTCGCTCCTCTGAATAATGCTGCCACCTCTTACACACCCACAGTTTTGGGAGGTAGAGTAGAATTCAGATCCACAGATGCAATCCCATTTTCATTTTGACACTGATCTCAACTCCTCCTCCCAAGAAGTTCTGTTATCAAAGCTTTGGCTAAGAAGCCCAAAGCCTCTGGTTTCCAGTTCCTTCCCTTCCTCCTTTCGTTAACCCCAGGCAAGTCCTAGAAAAAGCTTCAAAATGATTAAATGAAATGGACAGGAGGGCAAAGATGTAATCCTCCTGGTTAAAAGCGCCAGATCTGGGTTGGCTTCATGACTCTGCCACTTACTAGCTGTGTGATCTTGAGAAAGTAGGCTAGCCTCTGTGGCTGTGCCCCCATCAGTGAAATGGGGCAAATAACAATATCTGCTTCAGAGAATCTCTGTGCAGATTAAATCAGAAACACATGAAAAGTAGCTGGAAAAGTGCTCAGTGTAAAGTGGGTCTGCAGTAAAGCTTACTCATTTATATGTCCACATGCTTGCTGGTGGAAGTCATAATATTTAACCAGGCTTAACTAGACACATGACCAGCACGAAGTAGGGCTCCAAGAATATTTGCTAAATGAATGAATTGATGTGAAAAGGACTCTAATGCTTTCATCAGGCTGACTCCTTTTGTTTCAAAGTGTTTCCACAATCTCAATTATTTGCTTAATATTCTCATACATTAGTTAATTAAAAACATTTTACAAATGATGAAGTGCCATAAAATATTAGTCACTGTGGTAATTTCTCCCATTTTTTGTGAGAGGAGAAATAATAATGAACACTTGTATAGTTTCCAGTTCCCGAGTATCTTTCCATACCCATGACCTGCTTGACCCCTTAGAGCAGCTGAGATGGTCATTCTTATGACAGCCACGAAAATCGAGCCTCGTGAGTGATTATGTGACTTGGGTACTTTGCACAAGATGATGTGGCTGGGAAGGAGTTGGCCTCAGGTTTTTGGAGAAGGAAGGTGAGGTCGCCCCATCTCCACGGCCAGTTCCTGCTGGCACAAAGGCCCTGGGCACAGTTCACGGGGTGTAAGCCTTGCACAGGCGGTTGGTGGCATGGGGGATTGGACAACCAGACTGATGTGTGACCCGCAGGGGACGTCCTTGCCCCTCCAGACGGTCATTGGTCACAGGGAAGTAAAAAGCACGGAGGGGAATGTACATTTTAGGAACTTTTCACTGTTGGAGCTATTTTCCACCCTGCATGCCTCCAAAAGACACCAACCAAACCAAAACAAAGAACGTAGGCTTTTCCTGCACGCGGGAAAGACTGATGTCTATTGTGTGGGGAGTCTGCGGCAGCTGGGCTGGGTTGGGTTGGGCGCCAGCAGGGATGAGGGGACAGGAGCCCAGGCCCTTCCAGGAGGGCAGGCAGTGCCTGCATCTCGGTCTCTGGACACTGAAAGAGGCCAAAAGGGGGTGTCTGGGCAGTTCCCCTCCTCTCGCCCCACCTGTGTTCTGCACCCGCCTCCCCCAGGTCAAGTCTGGCCCGGCCATCATTCGGATGAGCCTAGGCAGCCTTTGTGGCCTTCATGCCCTCGTTGACTCTGGCCCCTCCTCTGCCCTGGGGGTCTTCAGAGTCCCCTGACAAGATGCCTCTGGGCTCAGGGTGCTGCGGCCAGGGCGCTGATGGGGCCACAGTTGCTCTAAGAAGGACACCACCCTTGTGGTTTCTCCTCTCCCTTCTCCAAGGAGATACCTTAGGGACCAAGGTCCCTCTTCCAACTTCTGCCCTTGATGTTAGTGGGAGGAGCCCGGGAGCATGAAACGCTGGGGAGAACGGTGCCGGGGGTTACAGACGGGTCAGCAGGGATCAGGACGTTGCCTGGGTTACAGACGGGTCAGCAGAGATCAGGACAGTGCCTGGGTTACAGACGGGTCAGCAGGGATCAGGCAAGGAGGAGTATGGACTGCATTTGGCTCTTGGCCCCTCCTTCCTGAGCACCGGGCAGGGAGTGGGCGGTTTGACTCTGGGGAGCAGGCAAGGTGGGGATGTCTGTGTGCTTCTCTGTCAAATAGGAACAGGGACATTGTCCACGTTACAAGGCTTCTGCATGGATTAAATGCCATCATGTGTACCCACCTCGCTGGCTCTGGGCTTCATACACGCTAGTTCCCCACTTTCCTCTCCTATCGCCATGGCTGTAGGACTCACTGCCTTGATGGTGGAAACTGGTCCTCCTGGGCCCTCCACGTGGAACCTGGGGCTGGGGGAGGGACTGCTGGTTCTCATCCCACCTTTTCTCTCTCCCGATGCAGGGGGGCGCCTGGACCAGTTGGCCTGCACCCTGCCCAAGGAGCTGAGGGGGAAAGACATGCGCATGGTCCCCATGGAGATGTTCAACTACTGCTCCCAGCTGGAGGATCAGAATAGCTCAGCCGGGCAGGAGGTCCTTGGGCCGCCCTGCACCAAGGCCAGCCCGGAGCCTGCCAAGCCCAAGCCGGGCCCCGAGCCCGAGCCCGAGCCCAGCACCGCCTGCCCCCAGAAGCAGAGGCCGCGGCCTGTGAGCGTGCGGCGGGCCATCGGCACAGTGATCATTGCGGGCGTGGTCTGTGGCGTGGTCTGCATCATGATGGTGGTGGCCGCCGCCTACGGCTGCATATACGCCTCCCTCATGGCCAAGTACCACCGCGAGCTCAAGAAGCGCCAGCCTCTCATGGGTGACCCGGAGGGTGAGCACGAGGACCAGAAGCAGATCTCCTCCGTGGCCTGAGAGCCCGCCAAAGAGGGTGCGGGAGCATGCTGGCTCTCTCTCTGCCGTCCCCTTTCCACCTTCCTCCCAGTCTCCGCAGACTCTGAGCCTCTGGAAGTCACCAGCGTGACCAGCTCCTCCAGGGCCCCCCAGAGCTCTGGACCGTGGGCAGAAAGGACAGGTGTGCCACAGAGGCTCCTGGGCCCGGCGCCCCCATGCCCCTTCAGCCTTCCCTGCAGTCACAGCTCACAGCCTGTGATGCTCCCCACCTCTGGCTCGACTCATCTCGCCTGCATCCGGGGTGCGGGGCCGGTTTCTGGGACTCTCTTCTGAGCTGGGCCGATGTTGGGCCCAGCTTCCAGCGGCTGGGTACCAATGTGTTGTCAGACCAGCCCTGCCATTGGGACCAGTGCTTGGAAACCCAGCACCAGGCCCTTGCTGACACCGCCAGGCCCTGCATTACTGACCTCCCTGCCCCGCTCACTGGTCACTTTCCCAGTTGCTTGGCATTGCACTCACAGTCGTGTGGGGACAGAGGTCGTAGGACCTCGGAGAGCAGAACCAGGCCTTCCCCTTGGTCTCGGCACCCAGACCACGCAACCTCCTGCTTGCTGACGCAACCTCCCGCAGCTGACAGGGAGAAGCCCAAACCCATGGCACGGGGATTCCTTTCAGATCCTCTCCGGGGGCCAAGGTGGAGCTGCTGGATGAGGCTGCTTGTTACCATGGTAACCCGCTAACACCTCTCCTGCTGGGCTTTCTGGGGACACCGCTGGTCCAGAAGCCTCGAGGCTGCAGTGTGTGTGGACGGCGGGCCCTTGGGGGGTCCAGCTACAGACCACCAACTGGGCTTGTCCTCCGGGCTGCTGAGGTACATCCCTGCCAGGCCCTGTGGGGATCCCCACCCCAACTCCCGCAGCCTGCAGCCCTAGAACTGTTGCTCTGAACCTTCATCCCCCCTCCCCCACCTTCAGCATCCCTGAGCCTGTGACCTCGGGGCAGGGGACTGGCTCATACTCTGTGACTGCCCTGCCAGCACATCCCAAGCAGATGCCGGGAGCAGGGAAAGCCGCCTGCGTTCTGCTCAGAGGTGTCATTGGAGGGGGGGTCCCTTTCCCAGCGTTCTGTCTGCTCCATCTGGCTTTCCACAATCCTCATAGCCCCTGGACTGGGGCCCAAACCAGAGCACAGCCCTGGGAGCCCGTCTCTACCCGTAACCCCCAAGCCACCACAGGGACCGAGGCTGGGGGCGGGGGTGAGAGGGGGCAGTGCGGGCTCTCCTTGCCCAGGTCTACCCCCTTGGTCAGTGTGATCTGAGGTGAGTCTGGGGCTCTCTCTGCAAGACACCAGCCTCCCCAGGCTTATGGAGGGTCAAGTGCCGTCAGGCTGGTTTTTGGCTCTGAGACGGGAGGTTTTGGGGGGTGGGTACCCAGAACACGGGTCTGAGGCAAAACAAGGATGGGGGTGCCGTGCGCAGGCTGCCCACCCGGCTGACCACAGTCTTCCTTCTTTTGAGGTGCTGGCTGACACCGGATCTGGGGATTCGGGGAGTGGGGGAAGGCTGGGCATTGTCAGTGGTGGAGTCTTAGCCTGAGACAGAAGATTTTTAAAGGCAAAATTATATTTCTGGTTTGTTGTTTCAGATGACCAATAAAGACTGTATTTTCCTACTTGCCTCCTGGTTTCCTTGGGTGGGAGGTGAGCCTGGAACTGGGAGCTGGGACAGTGTCCCCAGGCAGGGGCATGGGGTGTCCCCAGTCCCCTAAGGTGGATGAAAACTCCCACCCAAGGCCTGGCTTTGGGGCACCCCTGGAAGGGCAGTGGGGGAGCACAGAGACCCAGGTCTGCATCAGCCCTGCCGTGAGCCTGGCCACCTTGCAGTTGAGGGCTGACACTCTGGTGTAGGAGGTGCACCTATGCCCCAGGGACCCTGCTGTGTGATGGAAGAGGGGCTCCCCAAGGGCACTTTAGGGGACCAGGTTTCACCAGCCCTAGGGGAGGTCTCTGGGGTTGCAGGAGGTGCCCCGTTTCATGTCCTGTGCTTTTAAGACTGTCTCCAGGGACAGGCCGACAGGACGTGGGGCTCACACAGACGACCTCTCCTAAGGGTTCAGCAGGTACAGGATCAGAATTATGGACTGGAGACCTGGGGATAGTGGCCAGGAGAGGAGGTGGACAGGAGGACAAGAAGGCCTCTGAGTGGGTTGTCCACCTGATGCCCGAGTGACCCACCTTACCTGACTGGCCTCTGGCTGACTGGGCCTGGGCTACACAGGTCACAGTCTTCAGACCAAGATGGACTTCTCTCCTAACTGGGAGCCCTCCATTGGATCACCGCGCCCCTGCAATTCCCCAGCCCAGTGAGACAGGAGCAAACCCTAGGGAGAAGAGAACTAGTAGGCCCCTGTTCCAGGAATTTAGCTGGACCCCTTCTGGGGAGGGGGTAACTGGGGGAGGACCCATCTGGACCCCTTCCTGGGTGGGGGGTAACTGGGGGAGGACCCAGCTGGACCTCTGCCTGGGTTGGGATAACCAGAGGGCGGTGTCCCCCTGTAACCCTGACGGGTACAGCAGAGCTGGGAGACCAATGCTTGTGGGGGCAGAGGACAGGCCCCCGCAGCCTGCACAGGTGTGGGTAACACACAGGTGCGCTGTTCTGGGCACATGAGGTCTGAAGGCCTGCCGGGCTCATGCAGACGCAGATCTAGACAGAGATCCTCCGACCACAGCCGCTGTGCTGGGGACACAGCTGCAGATGATGGCAGCCGCACGTGGTGCTCTCGATATTCCCCAAGCAGCCCTGGCACTCACAGAGACTTGATAGTGGGTCCTGATCAGAATGATACATTCCTAGAAATTTTGCATAAACTCTTGAGAAGCAGCTGCTTAGCGGTCAAAGGAGCCCTCCTCGTCCACCTGCCTGGCTCTTGGCTGGCCTTGAGGCTGTCCTTCCTCCTCCTCCCCTGCACAGACGTGGGGCGTGTGGCCTGCCTGTGAGCGTGTGTACACTCACATGTACACAAGAGAAGGAACCACCAGGGCAGGACTCAAGGGGTCAGGGAGGCTGAACCACAGGCCAGGAAGAGGAAATTACAAAAGGAGACTGAAAGAAACATAATCGAAGGAGAAAGGTCTCTAGCGTCCCAGCCCCGTCCTATGGCATCCGTGCCCTCCCTCCTCGGGAGCGTCAGAGCGATTGTCTGCAGCGAGTTAAACCACAGGCACCCGGACACGGTTTCCATGGCAACCCCTCCTGGCTCTAATTCAGCACTGAGTTAAAAATGATATCAAATAATTGGAGAGAGCAGGAGAGCACAGCCAGCAGCCTGACCCCCCGTGCCTTCCCTTCACTGGGCGTTCAGGTATGCGGGAGCCGAGGTGACCACGTCATAACTGGTCAGGGGGGCAGGTGGGCCACAGACTCAGCCGGGGCCCAGGGATGGTCTCTAGGGCTTGGGATCAGCAGCCCAGGTGAAGGACAGAAAGGGACAGAGCAAGTTCCTCCTGAATACCCTGCTGTACAGCCTCAGGACACCTGTGACCCACGTATTTGTGAACGAGGGTGCCAAGCAACCAGACCCAGCCACTCGCTCCCGCTTCATCCAGACGTGGGTGGCACTGTGCCCTCGCTGGGGTGGGCAGTCTGCCTGCCTGGTGGCTCCTGCCTGTGCTTCACCCTGCACCCAGCCTGGGGAGAAGATGCGAGGGTCCCGAGCTCCAGTGCTGGCCCCCAACAGCTGTGGAGTCCCCCATAAGGCAGGTGCCCAACCCCAGCACTCAGTGGTGAGACCCCGAGGACCTGGCAAGTCTGAGCCTTGGAGGTTGGATGCAGGACCCTCATCACACAGGCTTCAAGGCTCTTGGACAACGGTCAAAGGAGCCAAGGACCTTCCTAGGCTCCAAGAAGCTGGGGCGGCCCAGGAATCTCCCTGGGTCCTCTCGCGGATTTTGTCGCCAATTGCAACACAGGGTTGTGATCCCACACCTTCAAGAGGTGATCTGAGTTCAAATTCTAGTTCATTAACTATTAGCATTGAGGCTTTGGGCAAATGATGTTTCTGAGTCTCAGTTTCCTCATCTGTAAAATGGAGCCAAACCAGATCACCCCAGGGCTGGATGAGAAGGGGCTTGGAAACACTGGACTTGCCTAGGGGCTTGGGCTTCAGGGTCCGAGTCATAAGCCCCCTCTTCCCTTTGGTGGACAGTGGGGGCAGGAACAGCACGCAGAGGGTGGGAAGGAGGTCTGGGTGGTCTCTGTCCTGGGTGACCTTGAGCAGATCTCTTCACCTCTCTGGGCTTCACTTTATGCATGAATACTGTTAGATCTGAGGCCTCACGGTTTTATAAACAAAATGACTGAGGAAGACTCTCCTCACTCCCTGGCCCCACATTTTATTTGTACAGACTATGGCCTTGCAGACCACATGCAGGGCCTCCTGCAACACCTGAGCCTTGCTCTCAGCCCTGTCTCCCCGCCGCCCGGCCTTGCGGCCCTGGGGCAGCCCCTACCTGCAGCGATGGCCGTCCTGTTGTCCACACTCACGGCTACAGCTGTGCTCACCGTCACCACCGCAGGCTCGCCGGGACTTTCTGGGGGGAGAAATTGCCAAGTCACATTTTCAGCACCTGAGGAGGAGCTGAGGGTGGGGCGGGCAGGGGAGCCCAGTAAACACCATGTTCCCCAAGAGAATGGGCGATTTCCAGGGGCTGCCTGGTACTACGCAACTCTGTTTTTGTCAAGTGTCTCCTATATGTGCCCTAAAGGCGGGGTGCCGCCCTCCTCTCTGTGCAGCTCTGAAGCTGCCAGGTGGTCCCTGCCCCTCTGAACAGTGTAGCATCGCCAAGTTCCCAACTGCAGACTGGCCTGCTTGCAGCTGCCCGCTGGAGCTCAGGGACCCCGCTGGAGCCCACCCAGGGACTCTTGTGGCATCTCAGTGCCCTATCGAGTGGGAGATGGAGTGAGTGCTGGCTGACCCTGGGTTGTCCTTCATCAGTCACGTGAGTCAAGGTGACAATGACAACCCCTTTGGGAAGCCAGATGCCAGGGCTGCATGGGGCCTAGAAGGCCGGCTGGTGTCTGACACATCCACAGAACCCCCATAAACCCTGGGGGCCTCCACGTCACTGCCCGCCTGGCAGCTGTGCTCTGGGGACTTGGCCAGGCTCCGGGGCCCACCTGGAGGTGCCGCCCCAGCTCCGAAGAGAGCCAGGTTGCTAGGCGCGGCACCAGCTCGAGCTCTGCATCTGCACAGAGCTTCCGCACTGAGGGATGTGGACAAGCGCACCCGTGGCTCCTGGACTTCATGTCCCTGGACTTACTCTTCAGGGCGCTCTAGTCCACGGGGTCAAGTTCCTCACTAAAATTCTCAAGAATGAGATACGGTTTTATCACGTGCTCTCCTGTTAGAATGTCTTTCATCAGACACTGCTTGAAACAAATAGGTCATGAGACTCCTAGTGTCAGCCATGAGGAAATTTAAATCAACCACTGGTTTCTCCTATTTGCTGTTTCCATGCCAGCACCACCCATCACACCTTGCTGGGACCAAATATCTCAACCGAAACGGAAAATAACTGATTCTAGGAACTGACTCTACGGAATGTTGTCATGGGGTCTAGGAATTTGCTATGATGAAGACACAAGGGAACACATGTTTCTGCATGGGTGGCCCTTTCTCTCCCTCCCTTTCTCTAAAACGGAAGCCAGCTTCCCTTGCTTGCTTCTAGAAATGTCTGGAGGATACTGATAGGGTGACCCCCGTCGTGTCCCCCGGCCGCAGTCTGCTTCCAGGATAGACTCACTGTATGTTCTCCACGGGCTTGGAAGGGGACACCTGTGTGAGGGGTGGGGCCCTGATGACATGGTCTCTGGGGATGTTGAGGGTCTTAGCACCTGGGTCATCGGGCAGCTACCCGGCCCCACACCTGGCTGCATGAGCCAGCTACCAGGGGGTGGAGACAGGGCCTGGGGCTGGCCCCAGGAGGTGGGCTGTGGGTATGGAGGCCACAGGCCTGAGCCGCTAGGGCTCTGGTGAGCCCCTGCTCCGTGCTGGCAGTCTTAGCACCAACTGCAAGAGACAGCTCAGCTCGGGCCGGGCTTGCTCCAGGGCCAGGCGGAGGGCTGAGAGTCAGCCTGGGGAGGCGGTGACCTGTGACCTGTAGTCACCCTACAGCTGAACCCCTCCCACCTCCTCGGGGTCACCCATTAAACCAGTTGTTTCCTCTCTCTGCGGTGGGGGGTGGGGAATGTATGCGGGTCCCCTTGCTGGTCCCCAACTCTCCCTCCTTGCCTTGCACTCAGCTCTGCCCACTGCCCTCCTGCCCACTACCCCCCTCTCTTCAAAGCTACCAGCAGGCTCATTCTGGTGACGGTGTGGGCAGGAGGGAGCCTGTCATCCTGTGGGGGGGCAGGGTGTCACCCCAGAACCTCTGAGGACCTCATGGACCTCCTAGACATATGGGGAGAAGGAGGTGCCCCTGAGGCTTGGGCTCCATGGGGGAAGGGTTTCTCGTGGGCACATGCTGGGGTCACAGCCTCCCTCCTCCCCACCACTGCCTTATGCACAGTGAAGTGTGGTGAGAGCCTGGCCCTGTGCCCCCCTCCCCCCAACGGTGTGGTGCTGGTGAGCCTCAGACTCTCCCTGAATAAGAAGAGGCCATGCACACCAGATGAGCTACGTGTGGATAAGCGTTCAGTAACACGATCGGAGATTGGACCGGAAGGCATCTGCAGGGCGGCCGTGGGAGGGGCCTGGGCCTCCCCAGCCTTCAGCTCAGTGAGGGGCGGCTTTCGCTGGGCTGCCTGAGGGTGGTTGTGGTGGCGGTGGTGGACAGGCACCTTGGAAGGAGGACAAGCCTCCACCCCAAGTTGACCCCCAGCCGCCCTCCTCTCCTTTCCTCCACTCCTGTCCCCTCAGCTCACTCGGCCTGATGGACGTGGATACTTCCAGGCCCTCTCGCTCACTGTGCAGGGTCAGAGCCCCAGAGGGGACTCGTGGACCCTCTCTGGACCACAGGCTCTTCAAGTGTGAATCGAGAGAGTGATGTTTTGTGTTTCTGGGGTCCAGGCTGTCCTGAACATTTTGCGGCTTGCTTGGGGCTCTGTTGAAGCTGCTTGGCTTCTTTTCTGGGCCATCTCTTGCAGTGGGGGCTGGGTTAGGGGTTGGGGGCTGCAGCTCTGAATGCACCGCTGCAGCCCTTGGACTAGCAGGCCTGTGTTGGCTAGGGCCTGAGGCCCATTCACCACCCTCCTCAGGCCCTTCAGCCCTCAATGACCTGGCAGCCGGGAGGCACCGTGTTATTACCAGGAGTGGCCATGGGGCTGGCCAGGTCTCAGGGTTGCCCTCCTGGGAGATGCCAACAGCCCAGACCTCTCATCCCCACTGTGGAATAAAGTCTATTCCTGCTCATTCATGGTATGAGCATCTGTCAGAGACACTCAGAGGTTTAGAAATAGAAAATTCTTAGAGGCCAACTGTCCCAATAGCCTCTTATGCAGAATCTGGGCTGGAATCCAGCACTCTGACTTTTGGGTCAAACCTCTCTCCTTTGTTCTAGCTGAACTTTTAAATGGCATTTTTGACTGATGACCAGGGAATGAAATGACCTTCCCTGGGTGCAGGTGAAGGCCAGTAGGGAGTGGACCCCGAGGTCTGGATGGTTGTCTTGTATTCCTGGGGGGAGGGGGGATGCCCTGGCCGTGGAGCTCTGGGAGTGGCTTACCTGGTCCTTCTGCTGTGCGGAGGTTGAAGACCATGCTGCCGGGAGGATGCTCGGCAGCCTGGCGGTACCACAGAGGGAAGTGGTCCAAGGTGAACATGCTGTCCTCATCTGCCGGAGTCAGGAACTTCCTGCAAGGACAAAGACCTGGCACATCCCCTAGATCTGGGAGCACGGTCTTCCCTGTCTTTTTGTTCTTACAAGGTCACCGTGGCCGGGCCAGGGGAATGACTCCCCTCTGCCTTGGCGGAGGTGTAGGCAGGAAAGATTAACCCCTGAGTTGGCATTGTCCCAGAAGACGCTCCCTGGCAATTCCCGCCTTTTCCAGAATCAGATGCTGGTGCATCAGCAGGCACACTGTAGGAAGAGCGGGGGTTCTGCCTCATGAAAGACCTTCATCTTCCTGTAAACTCTTTGTGTTTCTTCTGGATAGATACCCTAATTCTTCTGTTGGGCTAATTAGCGTGTCTGCGGGAGGAAGCCATATAGTCACAGAGGGGCATATGCGTGTGTGCTCAGTCATGTCTGACTCTGCTTTTTACGACATGCTGGCGGGCTGGTCCTAGGTGGGCTGGGATTCTCCCGGAATTCAGGCTTTGCCAGGAGTGGGGCTCCTCAGACTCAGCACTGTGGACGTTTGGGGCAGACACTGTCGCGGGCTGCCCCCTGCACTGTGGGTGCACAGCCACAGCCCTGGTCTCTAACCCACTGGATGCTGGTAGCAAGCCCCTCTCCCCCAGCTGTGACAATCCCCAATGTCTCTGGACATTGCCCGGTGAACCTGGGGTAGGAGTGGGAGGCAGAATCGTGGGCTCAGGGCAGGGGGAATGTTGTCAACAAGGATGGCATGGCCAGATTCAGCCAGATTCAGTCTCACGGCCAGAGACCCATCCCAGTGGGGGCCCATGTCTGCTCCCCTCTTGGGGTGACTGTCTCCCTCCTCTGCTGGGGACCTGTCCAGGATGGTCTGAGCCTGGGTGGCAGGCGGGCTTCTCTGGCTCCCCAGTCTGTAGGTCCCAACCCTTTTCCCCCTGCACTCGTGGAGTCCAGCGTCAGTCTGCTCACTAACTACAGCGACACCCCAGGGACTCTTCTCCCGGTGCCCAGCGGCACTCACTTGTCGGAGACCTTCTCGGAGCCCACAAACAGGCTGCTTCTGAGGAGGCCGGCCCGGGTGCCCAGGAAGGCCATGTCCACCACTTGCTCGGACTCACTGTGGGCAGACAAAGCAGGTGTCATCACGCTGGGCCAGGGCGGGTGCCAGGGAGGACCCACAGGCCCCTCCTAGAGCCAGGCCCTGCGGCTGGTCTCTCAGGGGCTGCCGGGCACCAGCTTTTGCTGTTGTGAGATCCCTGAGCAGCACCGGCCCTTGCTTGGGGTCCCCTGGGCCTCTGCCCACTGCGTGTACTCAGCTTTGGGGTGGCGGTTGGCTCTGGCAGACAGAAAGAACCCAGGAAGAGAGGTTTTAGCCCCAGGACATAAGGAAAGTAACTCCTCATACCCAGCACACGCTCGGCACCATGTCCCGTGAAGCCGGTTTCATATATCTGCCTTATTCCTGAGATTGGGAAGGAGCAGACTTCCACGTCTACCCAGAGAAATCCGGGCAGAGCAACAAGATCCAGCCCGCAGACTGGAGGGCCCCGAGCCTTCTCACAGGCCCAGAGGGGCCCTAGGGGGACCATGCCACACAGGAGGTCGTCACCTTTTAAAAAATTTCAGCTGTTTTTAAAAATTTACCTTTTATTTTTTGGCCACACTGTGCAGCACATGGGATCCTAGATTGACAAGCGTTCGAACCCATGTCCCCTGCATTGGAAGTCTTAGCGACTGGACCGTCAGGGAAGTGCCAGGTTTCAGCTTTACTGATGCATAACTGATATAAAATCGTAAGGTAGTTTAAGCATGTATCATGGTGATTTGATATATGTATCTATTGTGAAAGGATTCCCTCCATTGTGTGTGCATATGTGTGTGTGTATGTGTGTGTGTGCGTGTGTGAACATTTACGTTCCACTTTCTTAGCTTATGTTAGTTACAAAACCCAGTGTTCTGAATAGAATCACCACCCTTAGTCCTTACTCATCTTACAGCTGAAGGTCTGTGCCCTTCCCCCGTCTCCTCCCCCACCGTCCCTCCAGCCTGCAGCAATTGCCTTTTCACTGTTTCTGAGTTAGTTACCTTTTTAAAAAAGATTCCATGTGTAAGTGATACTACACAGTATTCGTGTGTCTCTGTCTGACTTATTTCATTTAACATAATGCCCTCTGGGTTCATCCATGCCATTGCAAATGGCAAAATTTCCTTCTTCTTAAAGGCCAAGTAACAGTCCATTGAGTACATACACCACATCTCCTCTTGATCCGTTCAACCTGATCCTCAGGTTGTTTCCATGTCTTGGCTGCTGTGAACAGGAGCATGTAGACATCTCTTCAGTAGTCTGTCTTTGTTTCCTTTGGATAAACACCCATAAGTGGGATTTCTGGATCATGTGATAGTGCTGTTTAAATTTTTGGAGGAAGCTTCACATTATTTTCCACAGTGGCAAAATCAGTTTACATTCCTACTAACTGTGCACAATGGTTTCCTTTTCTCCACATCCTCACAAACACTTGTTATTACTTGTCTGTTTTATAATAGCCATCTTCCAAAGATGTTTGAGTTTTTTTTTTTCCAGTATTACAGTGAACCCAGGACTTTAACGTGTTTACTGTGCTCGGATCCACAGCTGTTGTTATCACATCTCCTGCCTCTCATCTGGTGAGTCCACCATGCTGTCCGACTGCCCCTCGTCTGGCCGGTGAGAGCCTCTTCAGTTTGTCCCCACTGTCCTGTTAGCACAACCTCCTTAGTCTTTACTGACTTTCACCTGGGATGACGAGATGCTCCCGGCTCATTCTGCCCACCCCCTGCCCCGGTCCTGGAAGCAGACACTTCTCCAGGGGTCACTGGCTCATTTCAGTGAGGGCTTCTTAGAGTGGACATTGAAACTCCACATGGTTGGGTCTGGGGTGCTCACTGAGGTTGGTCCTTTCAGTGGACAAGGATCTCCTCTTTGTTTCTTTCAGGGAAAATACATTGTGAGTTCATTGATATTTCAAATCCATATTTAGTGTCCCATCTAAACTTCTTTGATTTAAAAAATATGCACCGTGGGGCTTCCCTGATGGTCCAGTGGTTAAGACTTCATCTTCCAGTGCAGGGGCTGTAGGTTTGATCTCTAGTCAGAGAGTTAAGATCCCACATGCCTCGGGCCAAAAACACAAAACACAAAAAACAGAAGCAATATTGTAACAAATTCAATAAAGACTTTAAAAAGGGTCCACATCGAAAAAAGCTTAAAAAATGCTTGTGCCTCTTTTCTCATCTGCTAAAAATCTTGTTCCTAATGACATTAGCGACACTATTTGCTCTGTCTATCCATGTAGTTTGAAATAACGGTGCCAATAAATATAGTTTCTAGAAATGTGCTTAATGGAACACAGTTTTTAAGATTTTCATTTTATTGAGTGTTTACAGTAAGTTTAGTGTTTTCAAGTCCCTCGACAGAAGTCCCTGCTGTGTAGTTATTGATTCATAAGCAGGTTTGTTTCACTTGCTTTCAAATTTTCAGAGTTTATATTTTAAATTTAATTTCATTTTATAGTGACATGATTTACACAGTCCCAGAGTCAAATATGCAAAGTAAGACACGTTCAGAAGAATCTGTTTCTGTCTCCATTCCACTGTTCCTTCATTCTTATTAGTAAGCTTTTTGCTTGCTTGTTAATTGTTCCATTAAAAGTATGTAAGCATATATATGTAAGCACACGCACGTGCATGTTTCTATATGGAGTTCAATGTAATCCCACTTGTCGGTTTTTGCTTTTGTTGTGCTTGCCTGTGAAGACAGATCTAGAAAGATCGTGTCAAGGACTGATGTCTGGGCTTCCCTGGTGACTCAGTGGTAAAGAATCTGCCTTCCAGTCCAGGAGACATGGGTTCGATTCCCAATCCAGGAAGTTTCCACACTCTGTGGGGCAACTAAGCCTGTGCTCGACGGCTGTTGAGCCTGTGCTCTAGAGCTTGGGAGCCGCAACTGCTAAGCCTGAGCACCCTAGAGCTCTACAACAAGAGAGGCCAGCACCATGAGAAGCCCCGAGTACCACAAACAGAGAGCAGCCCCCGCTCTCTGCAACCAGAGAAAAAGCCCGCGCAGCAGCGAAGACCCGGTTTATCCAAAAATAAATAAATAAATACCATTATTATTATTTTTTTAAAGGCTGATGTCAAGAAGCACACTGCCTATGTTTTCTTCCAGGAGTTTTATGGTTCCAGGTCTTATATTTAAGTCTTTAATGCATTCTAAGTTAATTTTTGTTTATGGTGTGAGACAGTGGTCTATCATTTCTTTTCTTTTCTTTCTTTCTTTTTTTTGTGTGTGGCTGTCTGGTTTTCCCGACACCATTTGTTAAAGAGACTATCCTTTCTCCAGGGTATATTATTTGCTCCTTTGTCAAGTTGGAGTTATCCACATATTTCTGGGCTCTCAATTTCATCCCGTTGATACATGTCTGTTTTTCTGCCAATACCATGCTCTTTTGATTACCCCAGGTCATCTTTCCTGACGCACTCCCTCGTCAAGAATATTTGCTCCTCAATGTCCCCCCGACATTAAAAACATCAGCTAATTTCTGAACTTGGAAACATAAAGACTGCCTCTTCTCACCAAACCCAGTGATCACCCTCCCCCCCCCCACCCCATGGTAGAAGGCAGGACATACAGGGTGCCAATAGTCCAGACTCTGATAACAGGCTGCCTAGTTTTGACTCTGGCTCTGCCACTAATGAGGCAAATGACCTTGTGCAAGTTGCTTATCTCACTCAGCCTTGGCTTCCTCATCTGTAAAATGGGGATAATGATGGGATCTATTTTGTCAGGTTGTTGTGAGGATCAAATGGTTTCATGTACAGTAAGTACTTGGAACAGTGCTGGCCCACCGTATTCTTCATTCTTTGGTTTCATTTAATTTTGAATCAGCAACACAGGGCTTCCCAGGTGGCTCAGATGGTAAAGAATCTGCCTGCCAGTGCAGGAGGTGGGGGCTCAATCCCCGGCTCAGGAGTATTCTTGTCTAAAGAACCCCAAGGACAGAGGAGCCTGGCGGGCTACAGTCCATGGGGTTGCAGAGGAGGGCACAGTGAGGGACTGAGCACGCACACACATTCACACGGGCTCAGCACGGTACCAAAAATTATATAGAGATAACCTCTCTGTCCTGGGGTCAGTTGTCTGTGCTTTTACCTGGAGCAGCCAGTCCTACACAGTCTTCCATAGATTTATATATGTACACATACCCCCTCCCTATTATGTTTCTGCCCCTTTAACAGAAACGGGAGCATATCACCATGCACTGTTCCACATCTTGCTTTTTTAATTAAGTGCTTGTTCCTGCAAGATTCTGTTGGTGTTTTCAAGAGGAAGCACTGATTATTAAATGTCTAGGAGAGGTCTGACATCGCTGGGATGTGGATGTTGACTCTTACTGTTCAAGAACGGGTGTGGTCCCTGCGCCCTTCAGCTCAGCAGTGCCTAACCCCCTCCTGGTACTTATGTATGCACTCACACACTCACATCTGTCTCTTCTTTCCACCTTCCCGTGAGACACCAGCACCCCAGGTGAAGAGCAGAGGGAGAGAGGACTCACCGAGGTCATGTTTGTACCACATGCAGCCTTGACCTCACCTGCTGGAAACGGGGCCCCAAGGGCTTGAGCTGTGCTGTCTGGGGGCACTTTGGCTGATGCCCACCCCCCAACCCTACCCACACCAGTTGGAGCCTGGCACCAAGGGAGGGGTTCTGGGAACTGGGCTACAGGGTATGATGTGGGTGTTTTCTCGGTGGAAGCTTTGCCAAGTCCCTGCTGTCCTGGGAGGCTGTGAGGGTCGCAGTCTTCCCACATCTATGAGTGTGATCCTCCACTTCTTTCCACCCTCCCCTCTTCTTAGGCCAAAGGACCTGGGTGGTCTCCTGAGCTGCCCACCAGGTTGTGGGAGGCCCTGTCTTGACCCAGGGACCCTGGGGGTGGGACCCTAGCCGCACCAGGACCTACTCAGAGCTGTTGAGGGCCAGCGCCGTCCAGTACGCCTCCATGGGGGCTGTGACCACCGCGTCAAACAGCGCCTCCTGCAGCAGCTCCTCGTCACCTGGGGCAAAGTCCAGAGACCACCCGCTTACTCCCCCACGATCATGTGGGCTCAGCTCCCACCCTCTGCCCAGGAGCCCTGACCCACAGGGCCTAGAGGTGCCTCAGAGAAGGTCTGGAACACTCAGAGCCCCTGCTCTCTGCTGGAGGAGGTCGTCTCCAGAGGCTAGGAGGCTGTGTCCTCTGCTCCAGTGTGTGGGCACAACTCAGCGATTCCCAGACCTCTCCCGCTCTCAGGCTCCGTGAAGTCAGGAGGCCTGCCTGCCAGCCACCCCTGCCTCCCTCTCCCCAGGAACTGGCCTCTGGGCCTCTGCATACCCTGGTCTGATTGTTTCCGCCCTGTCTCTGCCTGGGTGGCCCTTTCTTTCCCTCCCTTTCTCTAAAATGTTTATTGATGTTTATTGAGGTGAAATCCAAACGACGGACAGCCTACAGATGGCATGCAACCTGGCATCTACACTTGCACAGAGACTGGCAGCCCCTCTCCACAACACCCAGTTCTAATGGCCCCGAAGGAGAGCCACGAGGCGGGTCCTTTTACCCTCAGCTTGAGTGACGCCCCTGATGAGGGCCCCCCTTCCCCACACAATACCTACTTACGGCCTCATCACCCCTGCAATGACTAGCCTACCTCAACTCAAGTGCTGGTCCCGTCACCTGGCTTCTCCCCCAACCACAGACTCCGTAATTGCACGGCCTGGTCTGTGGTCATCAGAAGCTTCACTGATGAACAGCACCACCCCCACCCCGCCTGGCTGGCTGGAGAACGTGTCTGGCACAGACTTGTGGGTGGAATGAATGAATGTATGAGGCCTTGTTGGGATGGCACGGCAAGTGGTGACTTCTCCCGGCGGGACACTGATGTGGCAGGATGATCCGTACCTTTCCGAAGACGAAGAGGTGGGACCCCGTGGAGGGTGGCCCCGCATTCGTGCAGGGACTTGGGGTTACCTGGACTCAGCTAAGGGAACACTCACAGATCACAGGCTGCAAGAGATGAGGCCTTGAGGGAGCCTCACCTTGCCTGCTATCTGGGGAGCGGGGGCGGGGGGCCCTACTTGGTGACAGGGACAGATCTGATGGGCAGGCCAGTGCCCGTTACTGTGGGCCCTTAACAGTGCCCGGGGGACAGAGGCTTAAAGGGATCCTAGTCCCTGCCGTGGGGACACAACCGTGCCCTTGCAGGTCTCAGAGCCCTTGTCACTGGTGTGGCCCTGGGGGGCTGGCTGTGTCCTCTCCTTCGAGGGGGTCTCTCTGGTCTCCCTGAGCCGTCTGTGAGCTCTGCAAGCATGGTACTCCGGCCCCCACCCAGCCCTCCGTCCCCACAGAGTCCCGAGCTCGGGCCAGGGGACACTCACACTCCAGGGCTGGGTCCTCCTGGGTCAGGAAGCGCACCACAGCCTCCAGCTGGCTC
This sequence comes from Odocoileus virginianus, assembly GCF_023699985.2. NCBI lineage: Eukaryota > Metazoa > Chordata > Mammalia > Artiodactyla > Cervidae > Odocoileus > Odocoileus virginianus. Next base: position 5,205,710 of record NC_069696.1, read on the forward strand.
AGCTTGCGGTGCTCTGGGTCAATATCCGTGATGCAATAGATCCTGGAAACCCAGCAGAGCCCGTTACACCGAGTCCCCATTGCCCCCCATCCCCGCTCTGCACCGCACCAGCCTCCAGGTCCTCACCAGTCGCCAGCCAGGCTCAGGTCTGGGTGAAGCAGGTCATGTAGCCCTGAAAGCAGAGTCTGCATTTGGTCCGGGGCTCATGGACCCGGCACTCTAGAAGCAGCGTCAGGGGCGGGGGGGGGGGGGGGGGTCAGCTGCATCCAGCCAGGTTCTCGGGCAGAGGTGGGCTCCGCATGGAGCCCGATGGTGTCATGGTCATGTTGCTCCCTAAATGCCTTCCATCCCAACACCTCCTGTCCGCACCCTGCCCCTTCGGATTGCCCTCGAGGAAGCCTCGGCTTGCCTGGCTTCATCATGCCCAGCTGAGCCTGGGGCCGTGCGTGTCCAGGGCCACACCCTCAGCACACGGGCTGCACCGGGACACACAGGCCCCTCTGGCTGCACGGCCCGGCCCACAGAGCCCCACCTGGGCTGGCCCTGCTCTGTGTCCCCGGAGAACCTAGTGTTCCTCGGAACTGAGCAGGGGTCCTGGGCACCGGCCGACCCACCTTCTTCCACTGACGTGTTCCCCAGGAGGATGTATTCTCCGTGACCTCGGGACAGCACCACCCCCAAACTGCAGGCAGAGCAGAGGACACAGGCTAGAGGTCAGCCGGGGCCCGGTCTGGGCCCCCCAACCTTGGACCCTCTGAGCACACAGCCTACGACAGAGAGTACTCCCCGCCCGCCCCAGGCTGTCAGTGCCTCCCTCCCTGAACCCTGGCAAAGACTTCTGCTTTGTCATCAGCCTCTTTCCTGAGAAGGACCTGGACAAGAGAGGGGAAGGCCCCCTCCGCTCCCGTTCTGTTGGATTCACCCTGGACCTCCATGCTCTGAGGATGGAGAAGGGTCTCAGGGTCCCACATGTCCCGTGGTCAGGGAGGCCCCTCCCACCTGGAGAATCCCACCTCACCTACCTCTCCCTCTTGGAAGATCATCTTTTGAGGCTTGGCTGATACCTGAACCACCTAGGGGGTTTATAGGGTCCTAGCGCCTGGGCCCCACCCCAGGAATCCCAAGTAATGAAGGAAGGACCTGGACACAATGTCACAAGTTCCTGTAGGCACCCCAGGGACCAGTCAGGACTGGGGACCACCCTTCATGGAGCGATGGGGAATTCAGAGAGAAGGGGCCTTTACTCCTTGCACTGTATGCTAGAGCTGAACATTTATATGATGGGAGGGAAACTGAAAGACATTCAAGGCTTACCTTTCATCTTACAACTACTTATACTTGCACTGCTTTAAGACCTCCAGTTAGATAATGATATTTATTAATAATTCTCTCAGTACTGCAGAGAAGCAGCTACTATTATCACTCCCATTTTACAGATGAGATGTCTAAGGCACAGAAAGGTTAAGTACTTGCCTAAGATCACACAGCCTGTGAGTGGCGGAGCTGGGATTCCAACTTAGTTTAGCTCCTGGCCCTGCACACTGGGCCACACTGCACACCGAATCACACAGCAAAGTGGGTGTAGATCTCAATTTTCCCAAGTGCAGACCTGGTCTTTTTCTGTTATCACAAAATTGCCAACTACTTATGAGTGAATCCCGTCCCAGACCTGAAAGTCCCACCTGAGTGGTTGGCCCTCACATTGTACACTCTCCTCCCCCCCAGATAAGATCCAGGCCCCTCACCTGAAAGGTGTGTCACTGATGTCCGTGAAGAAGTAGTCGTTGGTCAGGAAAAGAACTCGCTTCTGAAAGAGGCACCAGGGAAGGGTGCTGGCTGGGGGGGAAGTGCCAACCACCCCTCCCTCCCTCCCCATGTGCTGCCTGGTGCCCCTCCCACCCCACCCCCCGCACTTCTTATTCTGCCCCCCCACACCCACCCGAAGGCCTTCTCCCACCGGCATACTGCAGCCCCGGGGAAGGTATGCCTGATTGAGGGCCATAGTCCAGACTGCACTGTCCCTATGGGGCCATGAGTTACCACGTGTATCACAACTCAGGAATGGAATTTTGAAATCTCAGTTACTGTCAGTTAACAGAAATGGAAACCTAGAAAGCCTGGCTGGCTGGTGGCCCCTGCACTGGCCAGTGGCCATGGTTCAGGTGGGACCAGTGCAGGCTGCTGGCTGGAGCTCACACTTGTACGTTCCACCAGGAACCGCCTGCCTCTGGAGTCCAGACCCCTCCAGGTCTTGCTGCGCTTCACAGCTTCTCTTTCCTTTCAAAGCTGCTATGTTGAGGTTGAGTTGAATTTGCACAAGTCAGGGCATCGGGGGGTATGCACAGTGGCTAAGACGGGCACAGGTGTCAGACAGCCCTAGTCTAAGCCCCACTGGCCACTCGTGGGTTGGTGAGCTTGGGTGAGTGATCTCATGCTTTTGGGCATCGCAGTTCCATTTGTGAAGCAGAATCGACAAGAGCATCCCCTGTGGATTGCTGGGAGATGGTGAGGGTGTTTGTAGTGGGTGGGAAGGGCAGGGCTGACTTGGGCTCTGGAGCCCCGTAGGCTGTACCATCTGCACACACTTGGATGCCTCTGGGAAAGCTGCACACTGCACTTGGCCATGGGGCTGTTCTTATCCCCTTTGCCTTTTTTTCAGGCTTTTCTTCCGGGTTGGAAACTGGAGTAAGATGGGACGCAGAGTGAGAAGGTAGCAAAAAAGTTTTGTTTCAATAGGAAACCAGCCGTGGACCAAACCAGAAAGGACAGTTCCCAGCTTGGGCTTCGTCCTGCCTGATGCCCTCTGGTCCCCTCTGCTTCAGGCAGACCCTCTCCCAGTTGGGTGGGGGGGGGGGTCTGGGAGCCATGTGGGCAGCTGGGGGCCAGCCAGGGCATTGATGGGCTCCAAGTGGGGCTGGTTTGAGTCTGAAACTGGGGAGCACTAACAATTTTTTTCTTTCTGTCTCTTTTTTTTAATTGAAGAAAAAGTTGAAATGCGCACATCTAAACATATCATTTCAGCAGTTTTGATAAGTGTACGTTGTTGTGGGATTACCTCCCGGGGTGAGATATGGATTGTGTGCAGCCCCTGCAATCGCTCTGCCTTCTTCTGGTCAGCCCCCCACCTTCTTGGGCGAGCTCTGTTCTGACCTCCACCCCCACAGGTTAGGTTCGCTGTTTTCACAGTGCAAGCCCTTTTGTGTCCACTTTTGCTCGATGTAGTGTCCCTGAGACCCACCCGTGTTGTTGGGTGTGTCAGCACTGTGTTCCTTCCCCTGCCGAGTACTAAGTGCTTCAGGGAGGGCACACCACGGTTTACTTCCAGGTTTGCCCTCCACGGGTGGTCATCTGGTGTGTTTCCAGTTTAAGGCTGTTTTGAATAAAGCTGCTGTGAACCTTCTTCTTGTGGACGTGTGTCTTCATTTCTCTTGATAAGTACCAGGGAAGGAATTCCTTTGCAAAATATGCAAATTATGTTTGCCTTTATAAAACACTGCCAACCTCCCCAAATTATTTTATTATACTTCCACTAGCAATGTATGAACTGCAGTTTCTCCACATCTTTGCCAGAATTTGGTATTATCAGTCTTTCAAATTGTAGTTATGTTAGAGGGTATGGAAGTAGTTTTAATTTGCATTTCCCTGACAACTAAAGTTGCTGGTTGGGCTTGTTTGTCATGTCTGTTTCTTCATTTCTAAAAGTTCTGCTAAAGTGTCTTGCCCACATTTTTTTATTACATTGTTAGACTTCTTGTTAGTAATCTGGAGAAGTTCTTTATGGTCTGGACACAGTCTATGTCTGGATTTTCATTTTCTTAATTGTGTCTCTGGATGAACAGAACTGTTTTTTGATTAAATTCAATTTTTCAAATATTTTATGTTTAATGCCTTTGGTATTTAGTCAAAGAAAACTAAATAACCTTAGGCTGTAAAGATTTTCACCTGCTTTTTCTTCTAGAAGCCTTATAGTTTTAGCTTTTCCGTTGACAGTTTTGTAATTGAGCGACATTCAAATTAATTTTTGTGTATGGTATGAGTATATCTCAATGACTTTTCATACATTTATTCAGTTGTTCTGGCAATATTTGTTGAAAACACTTTCCTTTCTCCATTGATTTGCCAAGCTGTCTTTATCGAAAATATGCTGGCAACTTGTGTGTTTTTCTGTGTGTTTCATTTCTGTAGTCTGTACTCCATGGATCCATTTGTCTATTCATATGTCAATACCACTCTGCTTGGTTACTGCAGCTTTGAAGTAAGTTTTGAAATCAGGTAGTGTGAATCATCCATCTCATTCAACAAAAGGAATCTGTTCTTTTTCAAGAAAGTTTTGGCCATGTTAGGTCTTTTGCATATTCATATAAATTTTGGAATCACCTTCTTCCTCTATGTCTAGGAGAAGTCTGTTAGATTTTTTATTGGGATTGTGTTGAATCTATAGATTAATTTAGGGGAGAATAGACATCTTAGAAGTATTAATCTTACAACCCATAAACATGGTTTTACTTTCCTATTTATTTAGTTTTTTTATTTGACATTCTTTCTGCAGTGTTATGTAGCTTCCAGTGTAGAGGTCATATATGTGAAATTTATTCCTATTTTATATTATTTGTGCTATGGAAATTGGAACTTAAAAGTATTTTCATTTTGCAAATGTTTCTGGCTATATATAAAAGTATAATTGATTTTTATAACAGTGACTCTGTGTTCTGTGAACTGGCTAAATTTATCTATTAGTTCCAGCAGCTGTTTTGCAAATTTGGGGGATTTTCTATGTGAACAATTATCTTGCTGTGAACAAAGATAGCTTTACCCTCTCCTTTCTAATTTTCATGCCTTTTATTTCATTTCCTGGCCTTATTGCAAAGATAGGTCTTTGCCAGGTCCATGGCAATGTTGAACGTAAGTGGTGAAACAGATACCCTTACCAAGTTCACACTCTTAGAAAGTGTTCAGCCATTTACCACTGAAAGTGAGCTTTTCCACACATGCCTTTTTTTAAAAATCAGATTAGGACGTTTCCTTCTGCTCCCAGTGAAGTTTTGTCATGTGTGTTCAGCATGCTTTGGGGTGGCCAAGTGGTGGCTTCCTCTCCTGTGTTAATGCAGTGGAATAACTTCACTCTGTGCAGCTGTATCTTACACTTGCTCACATGACAAACCCCACAACACAATGTCAACATTTTCCCTTTAAACAGCTGTCTTTTTGAGAAGTTAAAAGAACAGATGAAATCTTATCCTAACCCACGCACTTATCGTTTCCAATGCTGCCCATTTTTCTTTGTGTCGATCTAAGTTTCCATCTGTGTCATTTTTGTTCTGCCTGAAGAATTTCCTTAAGTATTTCTCTTAGGGATGAACTCTGATCTTCTCTATCTGAAACTGTCTTTATTTCACCTCTTTTTGAGATGGGAGCACCCTGACACCTGTGAGTGGGAGTCTGGTTGAGATAAGGGTGGAGGTGTTTGGAAGCCACCTCTGCCTTTTCTGGTTCACGAGAAGGACCTTCTGGGCCTGGTGGGTCATCAGAGATGCTGAGCAGCCTGCCCGAAGGAGGCCTTCTCAGCCCAGAGCTTGAAAACAACAAGCAGAGGCCACAGAACTGACGCAGGTCCCAGTGAGAAACAGCCTGTATATCTAAAAGGAATGCAGAGAGTTACTTTCCTTCCCAGGGCTTCCATGCTTGGCTTCCAGGAAAGTCCGTGTCTGTGAAAGAACGTGGGTCTAATTGTTGCTGACGGATGCCCACATTCTTCCCTCGGAGGCGAAAGGGCAGCAGTAGTGGGAGGGAGGAGGTGACATTTGTAAATATGTCAAGGGACAATGCAGAGTCAGTGCCAGCCAGCGGGGCCTTTTACACAGAAAGAGGAAGCCGTCCCTTGTAAGTGACAAGCGAGTCTGTGGGGACAGGAAAGCATCGCTGGGTGGACCCATTCCTGAAAATCAGCTCTGAGGAGCAGCAGTGATTTTTAACTTCTTCACAGATGACATGCTTTACAAGAGCTGCTAACAGTTTGCAAAATTACCTGTCACTTTCCCTGTTTCCAGGGGCTTCCCTGGTGTCTCAGACAGTAAAGAATCTGCGTGCAAAGCAGGAGACCTGGGTTTGATCCCTGGATTGGGAAGATCCCCTGAAGAAGGTAACGGCAACCCACTCCAATATTCTTGCCTGGGGAATTCCATGGACAGTGGAGCGCGGTAGACTACAGTCCGTAGTCCATAGCCGGACACGACTGAGCAACTAACACCTTCCCCCTTTCCACCATAAACAACAAAAGGGCCACATAGCAGGCAGGTAAGGCAGAAAGAGGGCTTCCCAGGTGATGCTAGTGGTAAAGAACCCACCTGCCAATGTAGGAGACATAAGAGATGCAGGTTTGACTCCTGGGTTGGGAAGATTCCCTGGAGGAGGTTGTGGCAACCCACTCCAGTATTCTTGTCTGGGAAGGTTGCAAAGAGTCAGATACAACTGAGCAACTTAGCTCCACGCAAGGCAAAAAGAAGATCTGTGAAGGGCTGGGCTTGCTGCTGCTTCACCCCAGGTCCCTGAGAGGCAAGCCCTGGAGAGGGGTCACTCGCTGGCCAAAGCTCTGTGGGTCTGATGCCGGGTGGGCTGGGCCCCTCACTTGGGCCCTCCAGACTCCAGCAAGTTCTCCAGATTTACACTCTGATTCAGCCAGGTCCCTTGTCACCACCGCCAACCTTAATTAACCAGGATGCCACATCCTGGGACCAGACCTCAGTCTTTTCCTGGAGCGCTTACCCCTTTGTCCAGCGGGACTTTGACGTCCATGGAGAGAGACCCGGTCTCCCCGTTGATCATGGCTGTTCTCAGCTGCGAGGAGAAAGAAAACGAAATCAGTTGCTTGGTACACACTGGAGTGTGCTCTGAGCCTCGGCTCAGAGGTCAACCCTGGGAACACACTAGGTTTTCCCCTTTCCCCTGCAAGCAGAGCCCGGGTGGGAAAAGAGATCTGCTTCTAGGGCTCTATTCCCCTTAGCTGGAATTCTAGAATTCACCAAGATAAGGTTCCCAGTGGGCTGGCGAGTGAGGGCCACTGCGGCCAACCCTCCAGACACAAGTTCCTCCAGAAGGAGCTCCTGACGCCAAGGCTGGCCTACAGCCACCCGAACCCAACCTCTGCGGCTACAGACGTGAGCTCCTTCAACCTCGGAGGGAGCAGCTGTTATCTCTCTGGGGCCGTAGGGAGAACCGTCAGTTAGCAGCACCACTTCCGCTTTGAGCCTGGAAAGTCTCCGCTGAGGGAGCGGGGTGAGCTCAGCGCCTACGCGCCCCTCACCCCCGGGCCCTGCGGTCCAGCCACCCACCCTCTCCCCCTGCGCCACTCACCGTTCCGGCCTGGTCCTCCCACTCCACTTCCGAGAGGTCCACGCTGTTGTAGTTGGGCTTGGGCTTCAGTTTCTTCCCCTCTTGGTACTGAGTGGGCCGGGCGGGAGAGAGACACGAGGTTAACACGAGGCCCCGCTCAAGCCCAGCCCTTCCAGAAGGCCCGTGGGTCAGAGCCATAAACCAGAGCACCTCGGCCATTCTTCCACCCGAGGCAGAGGGGCCCTGGCCAGCATTTGTGACAGATGGTTCCCGGCCTTGGAGGGAGATCTCCTTTTACGAGGAGCTTGTCCTGGATTTGGACTCTAATTGTTAGACAGTTCTTCTTCATCCAGAGTGGAAATCTGTCTCCCTGTGACTTTTACTACTGGACCACCAGGGATGTCCCTATTTTGGGTTCTTAAATGGAACCCATTCACTGTTTCAACTGTTTCTATAAACTACCCCCAAATCTGGGTCTGGTGGCTCAGATGGTAAAGGAGCTGCCCAGAATGTGGAAGACCCGGGTTCAACCCTGGGTCAGGAAGATCCCCTGGAGGAGGGCATGGCTACCCACTCCAGTATTCTTGCCTGGAGAATCCCATGGACAGAGGAGCCTGGCGGGCTACAGTGCATGTGGTTGCAGAGAGTCGGACATGACTGAACACACAGACATGAACTACCCCCAAATCCCATACGGTTAAGACCCCAAGGCAAAAAAAAAAAAAAAAGATCCCAAGGCAAATAGGGTTGGCACCTACCAGGGGTCGGAGGTCAGGATGCGAGAGGATGTAGCCATTGTTGGTGTTCAGAAAGGCATAGCCGTGTACCCCAAGCTGGTGAGACAGGGATTGAGGGGATATCAGGGGGCCTTTGTGCAGGAAGACTGGGACTGGGCAGGGAGGAGGACCAGGATGGGAAGAAGTGCCAGAGACCACAGAGCAGGAAGCAGCTGATGTGGCCAAGGATTCCAGGGGCCCCAGCCTCCATCCCATCTGCTCTGAGCCTGCACATTGAGGGGGTGTGTGTGTGTATGTGTGGGATGTCTGGGGGGGTGTCTGGGTATGGGACAGCAAGGCAGGATGTGGGGGGTGATGTCTGGGGGGCATGCGTGGGTGTGGGGCAGGAAGGCAGGATGTCAGGGGTAGGGTGTCTGGGGGTGTGTCTGTGTGGGGGGTGGGGGTGGGATGTCAGGGGTGGAGTGTCTGGGGAGGGGGCATTAGGAGGAGGAATGCAGACCCCGTCCCAGCTCTGGTCTTGGCCACACTGTCTGCAGGGAGGCTCCTGCGGGAGGCTGTGACCCCACTCAGGGGCTGATCCAGGCTCACCTTGTACCGGGGCGCCAGCTTCATCAGCTCCCTCAGGGCCACGTCAGAGCCCACTACGCCCAGGAGGATGCCGTGGGACCGCTGGAAGGAAATGCCGGTGTCAGGGGACCCGGCTTCCCATGTGTGAGGCCAGGCTGGACCCCCGGCCCTCCCAGACCCGCAAGAGGAAGCCACTTGCGCCTCAGGTGGTCCTTCCTCTGCAGTTAGAGTTTAGGCTGAGATCCTGGAATAAAAACCTAGAACTTAGCAGAAGAGGACCTAGGAGTAACCTCACGCTGAGAAGATTACTGTCCTATATTGACATTGAAGTTGTAATATTTAAATGAAATACAGAGTTGAATGAAATATCAGCCTTCACAGCAGAGGCTGAAGTACTGGCATCCGGGGAGACCCTAATCTGGGGGTTTGGGGGCTCTGAAGCACACGGGGCCTGTAAGGAAAGTTTTTCCGGCCAGACGGAGGAGGGGAGGCTCTCGAACTCCCCCACCAGAGCCTTCACAGATAAGTCAAACCCTGCCCACACCTGCAGGGTCAGAGTGGCTGTGCTGGATGCCAGGTAGGTGACCCCTCTGGCCCAGGATCCCCAGGCAGGGTCCCACATCCAGAGCAGCTGGCCAGCACCCGGATGGGTGAGCAGAATCACAGGGCAGCTTCTGGAAGTGAGGATCCTGCCCCGCCTCTCCCGACCCGGAGATGTGAGTTCCTGGACACACACCCGCCCATGATGACCCTGTCAAGAACCCGTGTCAAGAACCCCAGGTCTAAAGATGCCGCGGCCCCAGTTCTAACCTGGGCAGCTGCTCACGAGCGGCCACTCACCGTCTCATTCTTCTTGCTGAAGACAGGCATGGCCACGGTGGTCAGCAGTGCCAGGCTCCGTGCCTGTGGGTGGAGAACTGTCAGGAAGGGTGGGCGACGGGACAGAGTCTGCAGATGGGGACCTGAGTCACCACGACTGCCCCCAAGGAGGCTTGCCTTCTCTGCATGAGGGGGAGAGTTGGCGGAAAGGGTGGAGGCGAGGGGGCTGGAGGGGGGCTGGGGCAGACACCACAGCAAGCAAAGCCCTAAGCCAGGGCGGGTCTCAGAGCCCTGAGCCCGCGGCCCTGCCCGGAGCCCGCTCACCCAGGCCTCCTGTCTTGGCCACGCCCAGGAGGCAGGCACACTCACAGGACAGGTCCATCTGTGCAAGAGCCCAGGAACACAGGCTCGGACAGCAAGAGGACATGTCAAGGGGCCACTGGGGCACAAGTTCTGGCCACTGAGATGCCAGGTTAAGTGTCCGGTAAGACTCTGCGGACGTTTCCCTTAGAGGTGGGGCGTATGCCCCTCCCCTCCTCCACCGGAAGCCTGGAATGTGGCTGCCACCATTCTGAGCCCCTATAGCCACTTGCAGCAGGCGGACCCCAGGGATGGCAGGGGCGGGGGCAGCGGGAGGGGCCAGGGAGCTTGTCGTCCATGTCCATGCTTCTTGTACGGGAGAGGGAAACACCCGTCCCTCCTGTGGAAGCCACCGTTCCCAGGTCTCTCTTAATCCCAACCAGACACGGGGTCTGTGTTCATGATGGGGTTTGAGGAGCATCAGGATGGTCCCCTTTCCCAGACATCTCATCTGACTGTCTACCTTCCAAGTCTGGTACTACATGGGAGGGACCTACAGGTGTCTCACTGGACACCAGGGTCCAAGGGAGGATGCCGGGTTAAGCTGCAGTATCTAAACCTTTGGTCAGTCCCCTTTCCTCCTGGAGTGGGTTGGGGAGGACGGGGAGGCAGGCAAGGACCACGGAGGAGGGAAAGTCTGGGGCTGAAGGCTCTGTCCATGGGGGACGGCCCCGGGTGTGGAGGTCACTCCACAATGCCTCCCCAGGAGGTGCTCTGCCCACCCCTCCCCAACCCAGGAGCCCCCGCTTGCTCCCTGGGGCCCCACCTTGCTGTCCATGTAGGCTTCGGTCCAGGTGATGTCATGGTCGTGGTTGATGACCATGGGCCGGCTAAGCACATGCAGGTATTCCATCACGTTTTCCTGCGCGTCCGCCAGTGTGGAGATCTGCGTATAGTAGCCTGGTGGGGGAAAGGGTGGCTGTGGATGCAAGGTGCACATTCCCAGCCACTGACGGCTCTTGGCTGGGAGCTGCCCTGGGTCAGGCACTGGGCGCTGCTTCTCCCGAGGCCGGTGGTGCTGCAAGGACATGAAGGCCTGGCCCTGCCTGGGCTTGGGAGAACCTCCATCCCCCCAAGATCTAGAGTTGCCCTGGGAGCAGCAGGGCCTCAACTCAGGGCACAAGGCTGCCCCTCACCCCCTGCAGGGCTGTCCTGCAGGGATGCACCCCATGGCAAACAGCTCTGTCCCGGGTCTTTTAATTTTTTATTTTGTATTGGAGTCTAGTTGATTTATGTCTTCCCTGATAGCTCAGTTGGTAAAGAATCTGCCTGCAATGTGGGAGACCCCGGTTTGATTCCTGGGTCAGGAAGATCCGCTGGAAAACGGATAGCCTGTTTTAGTTTCAAATGTATAGCATTTCTCAAAATTTAATTTTTGATTTTATATTGGAACTCTTCACCGCCTGCACCCCACCCCCACCCCTCAGGTCTATTTGTAGAGAGCCTCCCTTTCTCTAACTACAGTCCTCCATCAGTCATGGGGAGGGGGCTGCAGCTGAGGCAAATGCCGTACAGGCTGTGACTGGTTTAGCACGTGTCTGTTCACCATCACCCACAGGACGCTCTCCCCAGCTCTGGGAACCTGGCCGTTTTTACTCCCAGGATGCCTTCTGTCTCAGACACTTTGATGCCCTTCCTCGCTCTCTGCATCTGACTCACTCCTACCACTTTTTTATGTCTCGCCTTAGACACACATCCTTCAGGAGGCCTGCCCTGACCCCCTAGATGCAGGAGGGCTGCCCCCTCACCCACACTTTGGGCAGCCTGTGCCCCTCTGCCCACAGTTCAGTTCAGATTGTCCCCTCACTGATGGCTCACATGTGTGTCTCCCTGCCCCACCTCCCCGTCCTCCGGACAGAATCAGGGCCATCCCAGCCATCCTGACCACATCCATCCGCCAGACCACAGCAGGTGCTCGGACATCCTGCTGGAGTCAAGGGGCCTGAGTCAGCACTATGAAGCCTGGGTATTGGGTTCCGGCCCAGAGATGCGGGCTGCTACACACAAAGCCTTATTCTAAAGAAAGCGATGGCCTGTGCTCTGAGTCTAGAGCAGAACCAAGCCCACGGGCTTCATCTGCAGCAGCAGGAATGGAGGTCAGACACCAGACAGCACTGACAATGAAATGTTGGCCCCCTTGTCTTCCTGGTTTTCCGTGTGGCAGTTTGGGTAAAACCTCATTTGAAGAGATGGGTCTCCCTTCTGCAGACCCGAGGTCACCACCTCTGGGTGTGTCTCGGGGGTGTGTGTGTCGTGGGGTGAGAGCCCCACAGGGAGCAATCGATACCCGCCTTGATTGTCCGAGGAGGAAGGGGGTGTATGCAGTCACCTCCACTTTGAGTTTTGCACTGGAGCCTTGGCTCAGCATCTGTGCTCAGGTGAGGCCCCTGACACTCTGGCTCATGTAGTATCACCCACCTTTGTTGTTGCAGGCGATCCACTTCAAGCGGTCAGCAAAACTCACTTCCCTCCCAATCAGGTAGGTGAAGACCCGGACCTGGTGGATGAGACCCGGTAGGCTTGAGTCCTGGCCGCTAGGGGCCTGGCTGCATCTGGGTCTAGGTTTGGGCTTTGGACTGTGCACTTTCAGCGCTTCTAATCGGGAAGGGTCCAGGGCCTGGGCTTGTGGCAGGCGGGATGCCTGCCTGGGGTGGGGGTCTGCCTGGTGAGGCTCACAGCCTGCAATTTTCCATCCCCACCATATTCTGTGCCCTTGAGTGCGGCTCTGCAGTCACCCTGATGTTGGACTGTCACCCTGGGTTGCATGGGCCGAGCCTGCAGACACAGCAGGAGGAGGCACTCCCCCGGTCCCCCCCTTCCACGACACCACTCTCCAAGAGGAACCTTGCGGTCTGGCCAGTTGTACTTCTCCAGCACCGGCTCATAGTCTTCCACGGCCCCGTCGGTGATCAGCATGATGGCCTGGTTGCACAGGCTTCCTTGCCCAGCCTCTTGGAACTGTGGGGAGATGTGGTTGTGACTCCCCTGCTCCTCTGCCCCATCCCTTCCCAGTGCTCCCCAACCCACAACAGACCTGCTGCAGGATCTGGAAGGCTTCACGGAGGGCTCGGTCCACGACCCCCACACCTTTGACCATCAACTCGTCCACCAGCTGTTTGAAGTGCTGTTGGAGATAAGAAGTTAGAGGAGGATCAGTGGTCACTGACACTGGGAACCTTCACTGTTGGCGGTACTTTCAGAGGCTGTGCAGAGCTACTTGCCAGGAAGAGCATGACTGCAGGACCCATCCCCTAATTTCACAGCTGGACACCCGCAGCAGAGGTTTCTCAGATGCCCCCGGGAGAAGCTGAGAGGCCGTGAGTGGCCGGGGGCAAGACCACCCCCTATCCCTGGAAGGAGAAGCCGGACGGGTTCCAGGTATACCCACCTCTCGGTTGTCCCGATCTGCCTGGACCAAGATCCCCTTAAAACAAGGCTCGATGTAGTGGATGTAGTCGTTATACTGCAGAGGGTGGAGGGCGGAGGCCAAAGGTCAGAGGGCAGAATACACAAGGTCAGTCTGGCAAGTCAGGGCCCAGTGACTTGCTCACAACTCACGGAGAGTCAGGGACGGGCTCGGGGACCCTAAGCTTTTGGCAGTTTCTCTGAGCAGAGGGAAGGAAGTACAGGGAACAGCCTGACCTTGACTCTGAACATTCTCCCCCGAGTCCTAGCCTGGGCATCTTCTGGGGAGGCCGGCTAGGTGCCATCCAGCCCTGGAGCTCACAGAGTCCAGGAGTCACCCAACTCTTCTCTCCATTTCTGTCTGTCTGTCCCTCCACTTCATCGCTTTCTGGGGCAGGTGGAGTGGCCCTCAGGAGAATCAGGATGGGGGACTGCTGGTCCTTCCCTCCTGACGTGTCTGGATTCAGGGACGAAGGAAGTGGGAGCTGGGGGTCTCCCACCCTGCAGAAAGGAGGGTCTTCCCAGGGTGACACCACCAAGGGCACAGGGGTAGGGCCAAGTTAGAGATCTACTTAGAACTCCTTCATCTAGATTGGACCCCAGACTTGTCTGAGAGCCCAAGGAGAGCTACTGCCTCAGAGAAATGGACATACACACTTCCCACATGATCTCAGAAACTGTGGACCCCTGGGAGTCCATCCTAGGTGGGGGCCCCCAGCTACGGGGGATGAAGCGTCGAGTGCCCATAAGTACAGGTCATTCTAGTGCAGGTGGAGGTACTTCCCGAATGGGAGGCATGTTTACCGCAATGATATTCACGAAGTCGTTCTCCCCCAGCGTGTCCAGGATGGTGGAGACCGTGTGCTTGGCGATGGTCATCCGCAGCCCCTTCATGCTGCCGCTTGTGTCCACCACGATCACGATGTCCTTCGGGGAGGTGGCAGCTTGTATGTACCTTTAGTAGAGAGGGAGGGACAGGTCAGAGGTGGGATAGCCAGAGTCAGAACCACCATCAGCCAGGTCTCCCTTGTTTCCATTCAGACTCTGGCTCAGAGTTCAAGTCAACGCCCAGGCTTGCTCGTGTCGGGAACCACCCAGCTGTTTGGCAGCCATTGTGGAGGGAACGGTTGGGATCGTGCCCACTGAGCAAGCTTGTCAGGTGGGGGTGGTCAAGTCTTGGTAGTGACCCTTGTCCTCTTTGGTTCCGGCCAGCCTGGGTCCCAGGGGGATCTGACAGTGGGAAGGGAGGGAGCCGGACCCCCCAGACCTGGTTATAGATCTGCCAGAGGAAGGGTGTGGGGGGAGAGGGGATCTGGCCTAGGGTGAGTGTGCTGTCAGCTCAGGGCCCTGGAAGAAGGTGTCGGGCGGCAGGACAGGTGTGGTCAGTCCTGGGGCAGAGCAGCTGTAGGGTGATGCAGACAGACACTCTTCTTCTCTTATTCTGGGTTAGTTCTGCACACAAGGGGCCCCAGGGTGGGTGCAGGACAGGCAGTGGGGGGAGAGCTAGGCAAAACCCGGAGGCTGCACAGAAATGTCAGCCCCAGAGGCCAGGCCCCCGGGGTCGCTTACCAGCCACGGTTCCGGCAGTCGAAGGTGATGACACCGTTCTCATCCGGCGTCCACTTGATGCCTGGGGAAAAGAAGGCCTCACTCAGCGAGGCTGCCCCAGAGTCCCGGACTGGGTGCTGACCCCGGGATGGCCAGGATCCCTGGGGCAGGGCCAGCTGGGGATGTGGGCAGTGTGTGTGGGACCAGTCATCACACCCTGTAAACTGAGGGGGCAGCAAGGCGGCAGGCAGCTGATGGATGGACACTCACCCCCAACTGCACAGATTCAGAGCTGGGTTCACTTCACAGGTAGGACCCCCCAAACTCCTGAACTCCCAGCACCCCGAGAGACACGGGTGAGGCCTGACACATGTTCCTAAGTGGTGTCCCCATAGATGAAAACCTCTGACTGCAAGCACGTGGACCTCGGACTAGTTGAAACCAGATTTTCTTTTTCATTTCCCTCCCTTTTTTCCCTTTTTCTTTCCCCCTTTTTCCTTTCTTTTATATATATATATATATATATATAAACATATATATATATATATTTTTTCACACTGTACAACCCCCTTCAGGGCTCACAGCCCACAGGTACAGAGGCTGGGCCAATGTTGCAGGCTGCAGTTGACTCCATGAGCGCATCAGAAGGAAACTAGACTGGTGATGCTCAAAACCTCCCTTGGATGCCAACCAATCTGAGAACTGAGCAGGAGATGAGTGGGCTCCCGAGGCCCCTCCCCCATGTGGCCCTTCACCCCCTTCCCTGAACATCCTCGGGGAGCTGGAACCCCTTCCTGCCTTCGCCCTGGTGCACACAGTCCCTCTTCAATAAAGAGCTCTGCTCGCCTACACGTCTTGAGGGGGAGATGTTCATTTCTATGGCCTTGCTTTCTTAGAATCTGGAAAGGCTTGGGAGCACACACCAGATATTTGTATCAGATAACAGTAAAGGCATCTAATTTGGGGAAATTAAGAAGTCAGGGTGGGGGCAGAGATGTAAGCAGGAGAGTTCTCAGGTGCCTTTTTGACTGTGAGGAGGGTAAAATATGATTTAATTGTAAAATCTTGTGTTACACGTGCCTGATAAATCCCTGTTACACATGAAGGACTAATGACTAAACAGAAACAGAGGAATAAGTTCATAAGTGATAGGGAAGAAAAAGAGAATCAGAGGGGGAGAATTTATGAAAAAAAGGTAAATCATTTAAAAAGAAAGAAAGAAGCAAAAAGGAAACATAAAAATAGAAGGAGAAGAAATCTAAAAAATAAGATTATAGCATGTCCAAATGTATCAATAAAATACATGAAAATGTGCTTAACTTGCCAAATAGTAAAAGAGATTGTCAGTTTGAATAAAAATTAAAAAGCTATATGCTATTTTCAACAGATATGGCTAAAACAAAGTGACATAGAAGATTGGAAGTAAAAGGATGGAAAATATATCGATATCAAGCATATACCAACCAAGAGCACACTAATATCTCTATGAATATCAGATGAAATAGACTTAAATAGTGTGTTGTAAAGGTTAATGAGGAGCAAGCAGACATAAAATCAGTAAAGGCATGGAAAATTTAAATAATACGATTGACAAGCTTCATCTAATGATGTGAGCAGAATTTCTATCCAACAATTAAAGCCCCCATTTTCTGCTCAAGCACATGTAGAATATTTACAAAAGTTGATGACATATTAAGCTATTAAACTAGCTCCCAACTAATTTTATACAATCAGCACCAATATACACCATGTTTTCTGGCTACAAATAACTGAAATAGAAATTTTTAATAAAAAGATAAAGATAAAATCCCCATATATTTGGAAATTACAAAGCACACTGTTAAATTGCTAAAAGTTCAAAGAAGAACTCACAGGGGAATCCAAAAATATTTAGAAGCAAACAACATTAAAACACTACCCTGACACCAAGAAGCACAAAGACTTTTGTGGGTCAAAAGTCACAGTGAATAGAGTGCAAAGGGAATCCATGGAATGCAAGGAAATAGCCAGACTGTAAAGAGAACTCAGTGACAACAAGAGCAAACAATCCAGGACAAAAATGGGCAAGCTTTGTGTCTGCACACAAGTTGACGGCTCTGGGAGCCCTGATGCAGCAGGAATTCCTCCCTGGGGAAGGCCTGAGGGACATGAGAGCTGCCTTCAAGCCTTTGAAGGGCTGTTGCATGGAAGAGGGATGAACTTGCCCACTGAGGCTCCAGAGGACAGAAAAGAACCAATGACTTGTTGTGGATTTGGGTAGTGAGACAGGAGTGTCCCCTGGCTTAGACGGTAAAGAATCCGCCTGCAATGCAGGAGGCTCGAGTTTGATCCCTGGGTTGGGAAGATCCCCTGGAGAAGGGAATGACAGCCCACTCCAGTATTCTTGCCTGGAGAATCCCATGGACAGAGGAGTCTGGCAGGCTACGGTCCAGGGATTGCAAAGAATTGGACATGACTGAGCAACTAACAATTTCACGCACGTTTTTCACAGGAGGGTCCACCCTGGGGAACCTGTGAGCTCTGAGGTTGTTTTGTACTCCTCCTAAGAGAAACCCTGGGGGACATGGAACCATCCTTAGGACCCCCCAGGACAAGCTGGGGCTGGGGACCTGGACCCTTGGCTGCAGTGCTTACACCCGGACAAACATCTCCTTGAGCAATAAAATACAAAGAAACTATAGACTAAAAATAACTGCACGTGTGTGCAGTTGAGGCAAATTATGGACAATAGATATAAAAACACCAAAAACACAATTGCCACTTTGAAGAACTGGGAGCAAAAGCAGGGCACTGCGCATGTCCCCTGCACTCAACACCACCAAGGTGTGGGCAGACCACATAGGCACCCCTCCAGCCCAACCCTGGGCCACACCCCTACCCTCACCCTGATAAAAGGAACCAGCTCATCCCCCACGGGAGCCAGCAAGGGAAACTGGGTTTTGTCCTTGTTCCTCACTGCTGCAGCAGGGGCCCCAACTTTACAGCCTTGCCTGAATTTCTTGTCTGTCTTCTAGTCAATTACTGTTGATTAAGGGGGTAACACTTGTCTCAGAAAAGAGGGCCATGATAAGGCTTTCTGGAGAGGGGGCTAAAATAAGAGTGGGTGTGAGCTGTGGAGGTGAATCCTTTCATATGAGAAGTAAAAGAAGGCAGAGCTCTTGGAGACCTTGTAGATGGGCTTCTGTTTTCTGTTTGGTCAGTAGTCCAGGGAGATTCCCCCGCTGTTTGCTGGGCTGGCAACTAGCCAGTTCAACCTCATTCCCGCTGTTGAACATGGACTTTGCCCCATTTCTCCAGCGAGGATGCAGCCTACTGAAGGTCAGAACCCTATGGCCCTCCTTCCCACCTCCCACATGCTTCTTGCAGGACCAGAGTCTGGGTGGGCATTGATTGGCTATTTACCGAGGGGTCCAATGGCATCATTGGTTCATTCCTTCATCAGTTATCACTTGAAAGTGTGCTTATTGGGTTGCAGTGTCGCCTTGTTCCCAGAGACAGAGCCTGGAGGACTATGGAGATGCCTCCCTGAGTCCTCACCTGGGTAGATGCGAAAGAACCCCGTGGAGCTGCCGAAGTACTGCCAGGTCAGTGTCGGGTCTCTCTGGAAGTTCTCCACGAAGACAGCGTTCAGAGCTTCGGACATGTAGATTCCATTCAAGATATCTGGGTCTAAAGGGTGAGGTTGTGGGGGGAATGCAGGGGAGATGAGATCAGTCTTCACCTGCTGAATATATGTGCACACACACACGCACACACTTGAAAGCACATTGCCTGCAGTGAGGTCATCCACACCCGCGCTCACTCTCCCCTGACCCAGGGGCCCCATTTGCTCCCCGGGGGGGAATGTCTGGCGGGCACCTTTGTTGTAGACGTTGGTGGGCAGCTGCACGCTGCTCAGGGTCGTGTTCACCAGCAGGTCGCTGAAGTGCGCGTTGGCCTCTAGGAGGAACTCGGCCCCCAGCTCCACGTATGCCCCGCTTGAGTCCTTCTCGTTGAGGAGGACGGAGTTGTAATAGTCGAACTAGGGTGACCGAGAGGGACGGGGGAGAGAGAGGGCCAGGCGTGGTGGGCGTCAGCATGAGCCGAGGATTCCAGCCATCACTGATTTGGGGCAAGTTCCAAACAGTTGGGACCAATGGTTGATTCTTCGGGTTTTGAAGTAAATTGTCTGGATTATGGCTTCAGTCCCCACTTTGTTTGGTGTGTGGACACAGCCAGCATTGGGACAGACAGGCAGACACAAATTCAGGGGAGGTGGGCAAATGGAGGCACCCTCACCAGCACCCTGAGCTCTGATGGGAGTGGGAAGGCTCCTGGGACCCAGAACGGGGTCCCTGCACCGGGGCTTCCCTCTGAAGAGACAGCCTGCAGCCTGGCCCTGGACTGGGCCGCAATTGGCTCCTCAAGGACTCTGAGCGGTTTAGAACCAGCCCTCAGGTTCATTCACACCAGTGCGGTTCAGAACCAACTCTCAGGTTCACACATACCTGTGCAGTTCAGAACGAACCCTCACATTCATTCATACCTGTGCGGTTCAGAACCAACCTCTCAGGTTCACACACACCTGCATGCATTGAAAGACAATGCTGGGCCTCTTCCCCCCACCCCCGCCCTATGTCCCGTCCTCAGGGGACCCGGGTCAAAGGGCTTCGGAATATTAGTGGTCGTACCTCCCAGGGCTGTGGGGGCAGGAGGACTCACCACCAGGGACTCGTTGAATTCGTGGTTCAGGTCGGCCTCCTCGGCAGCCTCCACCAGATTCTGCGGCGGGGACACGAAGGGGAGAGTGAGTGGGGAAAGGAGGCCAGTGGCCGTGTAAGGTCCACTCCCAGGGGTCCACCCACGAGAACCTGGGACAGACACTCAGACCAGCGCCTGCACACGAACATGCACAACAGCGCTAGTCACAGTGGCCAAAAGGCAGACAGGTCACAGGACAGGAAGCCAGTCTGCAAGGCGACACACAGGGTCCTTTCAACTACACAGTGTTCAGGGGAGGGTCCGACACGGGGAATGTTCCAGGGAAGGTCGGACACAGAAGCCTGGGGAAACAGCGCAAAGGTCAGCCGTGGCCAGGGGCAAGCAGGACTTTTCAAGGCAGTGAAACTACCCTGTAATCTATGGCAGGGGGTACGTGTCATTACACATTCATCCAAACCCTTGTGATGCACACCAAGAGTGAACCCTCAAGCAGACTATGGCCTTCAGGTGACAATGGCGTGTCAGTGTTAGTTCATTGGGTGTACAAATGTACATCTGGTGGGAGTGTTGGTAGCTGGGAAGGCTGTGTTTGTGAGAGCAGGGGGAGTAAATAGGAACTCTGAGCTTTCTTCACAATTTTGCTGTCAACCTAAAACGGCTTTAAAAATTCAAGTCATTGGGACTTCCCTGGGGGTTGCCGTTAAGACTGTTCTTCTACTGCAAGGGATTTGGGGTTGATCTCTGGTTGGGGAACTAAGATCCCACATGCTTCATGGAGCAGCCAAAAAAAAAAAAATATATATATATATATATAAAAGAAAGAGGAGTTCCCTGGTGATCCAGTGGTAAAGACTCCAAGCTTCCAGTGGAGGGGCCGTGGGTTTGATCCCTGGTATGGAACTAGATCTCACATGCTGCAACTAAGACCCAGTGCAGCCAAATAAATAAGCAAATAACTTAAAAAAAAAAGATAAAGGAAAGAAAAGGCTCAGTAAATAGAAGTAGAGACACAGCAGGGTATTTATTACCAGGAAGATGGGATTTTACATCATCTTCGACCCTCTGGGTCTCTGTTTATCCTGTGAACTAGGCAGAGCAATCCTTGCTGCCCTGCACCCAATCCCTGTGGCTGAGGGCAAGATGAAGAAGTTCCACGGGGCAAAGGTTATATAGTGCTGCTCTGTGGGAGATTCCCCACGGGCACCCTCATGGACGGTCTGTGGCTGTGACCATGGAGGGAAGGGGGAGGAGGGGAGGAAGGGAGGAGGGAAGCAGGGGAGAGGGGATGAGGGGGGAAGGGGAGGAGGGGATAAGGGGGAGGTGGGGAGGAGTATATATGGGGGAGGAGGGGAGGAAGGGAGGAGGATAGGAGGAAGATGGGAGGAGAGGGAGGGGGTTCACTTCACCAGCAGTCACCCCGCAGCCCTCCCACCCACCATTCACTCAGTGGTGACTCCTGGGTCCTCACTCTGCACCCCATCCCACCACTGAACCTGAGATCATGATGCAGGTCCTTCTTGACACCATGGGCTGACCCTCCAGCCCCGGACGCTGTTCCCTAAGGCAGGGCACCCACTCCAGCCCGCCCCTCTCTCCCCTTGCCCCCAACCCCACCTTCTCTTTACAAGGGTCTGGTGGCTCACAGAGCTACGGGGCAGAAGGTGATGTGGGTGGGAGGGCCCAGGGCGGGTGTTCAGTGTCTGGGGTGGGCGGACCCCCAGCCCCCAGGCTGAGCACCTGGACGGCCTCCACTTTCCTGCGGAGCATGGTCTCCATGTCCTCTGAGAACTTCCTCACTAGCTCCAAGCCGTCCACCTCCTTGATCTTCAGACTGGACTCCACGTCCTTGTATTTCTGTTCAGGAGATACATGGAGATGTACACCTGTTTTCTGGGACTCAGAAGTCCACCTGGATGGCAGCCTCTGCCCTCCCACTGAATATTCACACTGGGGCCAGGATGGCCCTGTCTCCTCCAAAACCTCCCCTGCAGATGACAAGTGACTTCTCTTATCAGACGTCCTTTGTTTCACATCCGTCAGAGGGAGAGGCTGAGGCCCAGAGAGGTTGTGAAACTCAGCTGAGGTCACACAGCTGCTCAGGGGCTGGACCTCCACATGATGCCTCCAGGGATGGCTCTCAGGGGCTGCAAGGCCTGAGATCTTCGGTGCCCCCTCACATCCTGTGAGCTGCAGGGCTGGGCACGGCCTGACCCTCGGCCAGTGAGCCTGGGCACTAAGAGGGCCGCTGAGTCGCTGTCTAGGCCCTGGGAAGCCACCTGGGCACAAGTTACTTAACTCCCCAAACTGCAAGTCCGCGGCTTTCACCCCAGACAGCCACGGCTCCAGCTCCTTCATGCGTCAGAGGAAGGAGAAAATCGGAGGAAACTTGCTTGGCTGAGGGGCTGGTGTGGTGGTCAGGAGAGTAAGGGGAGTCGAGGGGAGCTGGCATTGCTACCTGCCCGGGGTCAGAACAGCTGGAGGGGACAGGCATGGCCTTAAAAGCCACAGGCTCCTTTCAGCAGCACTTAGGAAATAATCTGAAGCTGCAGAGGGGATAAGATGGGGAACATGGACACTCGGCCATGGACAGTAGGACAGCAGCACCCTCCTTTGTGATGGTCTGGAAGTCGCGATGCCAGGGGGACTGGAGCTTGAGGGGTCTAGTGAGAAGCCAGTGGGTCGTCTTTAATAGACAGAGCAGTGAACTACTCATGGGGGTGGTGGCCAGCTCCTACCCAGGGGCCCTGCAGCCAGGACACCGTGGCAAGCAGGTTGGAGCACCGAGTGGGCGGCTCTCCACTGGCCCCTCCCCGCTCCCCAGTGTGGGGCCTGCATCTGGCCCACCCACTCGCTCTCCCGTTGGTCCCTCACCCCCACAACCTCTTGCTCCCTGATCCCATCTCAGCTTTGGCTTCCCGGCCCCTGAGCTGACATCCCACCAACTTGCTCTGTGTCTCAGGCAAATCATTCCCCTCTCTGGGCCTTCACCATCTGAAATGGGGATTAGACTAGACGGTCCCCAGGGCCCCTCATAAGCATGGACATCCTGCTTGCCCACCAGGACAGGGTTCCTGGCTGACTGCCTGGCTGACTGCCTGGCTGCCCTGGGTGGCACTGACCTTCTGTAGCAGGAGGGAGCCCGAGTACTTGGTGACTGTGTCATACAGGTCCCGGCCAAAGGTGTCTGCCCACAGCTTCACTCTGCCGGACAGAAGGAGTACATGTGTACATGCACGCATGCACACACACATGCATGCACACATGCATGCACACCCGTGCACGTACACAGGAAGACACAAGGATACACACATGTGCACACACATGTACACGCATGCACACAGATGCACACATGCGCGTGTACACATGCACACACACTCATTCACACACCCTTGCACACATGTGCACATATGCACACACACATGCATACACGCACACACATGTACACACAGGGAGACACAAAGATTCACTCATGCACACACGTACACACATACACACGGAGACACAAAGATGCACACCCATGTGCACACATGTACACACGCATGCACACAGAGAGACAGATGCACACAGATGCATGTACACAGGAAGCCTGTGTCTACACGCAGAGACACCTACTGCTGCACATACACAAACCTGCACAATCATACAGGGACACACGTAACATAGACATACACGTAGACATGGACACATACAGGCACACACACAGTTACACACTGACATACACCCAGGATAACACACCAACAGATACAGTCCACCCCCTGTAAGGCAGGGACCTAGAGGACCCGTCAGGACTCAACAGTTAAACTATGATCAGAACACCTTGGCTAGGACCCCGCTGAGGGGCAGAGCTGACCATCCGGAGCCAAGCCCTAACCCTACACCCTGAGGGCTAGAGAGAAGGGAACAAGGCTGGGGGGTGGGCAGGCTGGCCGGGAGACCCTGAGGACGTGCACAGATGCAGCTCTTCAGCCAGCTGTCCGCCAGCTGCCCCTTGCAGGGTCACTCCGGGGCCACGACTCCTCTTCTAAATGCTTGGTGTGGGGGGTGTGAGGCAGAGAGGCTGAGCCTCTGAGCTGTGTCTGGGAGGTTGGGGCCACAAGCAGGTGACAAAGTAGAGATGGGACCCCCTCCGTGGGGACAGTGAACCTCAAATCTCATACTTGGCTCAGCCCCACACAAACCCCGGGCATCTGTGGGCTGCAGGGCCCCCATCTGTAAGACCAAGGCTGACAGTAGTCTGACTCGTGCTGGGCTCAGGTGTGATGAACAGGTAGCCTCTTCAGTCCAGGGTGCTCTGCACCCATCCTAATCGGAACTATCTTTAAGGGAACCACCAGAACTAATCACTAAAGACCAGACACCCCCAGGGAGTCACACAGTAGTTTATACCTAGTTGTGAATGACTGGAAGCTTCCCTGGAGCTGGTCTTAGTGACAGAATGTAGGACTGGGGCCAGGAGGGAGGCAGACAGTCATAAAAAGGGAATGGAGAACCCTCTTTCGCTCCCCCCTGACTCCTGGCTGCATAAGCTGGTGGTCAGTTTAGGCCTGTTTACCCTCATAATGTCAAGATATGGGTTTCCTAGCAAATCCTTAGGGGGCCCTGATGGTCATTTCCAGCAACTAGGCTCCCACTCCAACTGCTCATCCTGCAATCACCCTGGAAGGAGGCCTTCCCCGCAGGTGCTGGGGGTGCCAGGAGTTGTGGGGGCCTCCATGATCAGGTCTGGGGAAAGGATGAGAGTGGGGCTCCAAATGGCAGAGGTTTGGGGAAGAGAAGAGGTTTATAGAGGCAGTGGACAGGGGGACTGGGTGGCTGAGCCCCAGGGGAGCTGGGGGAGGGGGGCAAGGACTGAGATGGGCCAGGGAGGGGAGGGAGGAAAGGGTCTGTGGTGGCGGGGGGCTGGCCTCGAGGCTTACGTTTCCACAGGGATCCTGACCTGCCCCCGTGTGGGGGACAGGGATGTGCTGGACAGCAGGCACAGGAGGATCGCCGTCTTCCGCAGGGAGGCCCAGGCCGCAGGGGTGGGGCTGGGGTCTGCGTGGATGCTGGGGGGCCCGGGCAGGGTCCCCATGTGGGATGAGGCTGGGGAGCAGCCTCAGACCCTGAGCTCTGTCTGCCCAGACCCCTCGCACGGCCCCACACCTTCTGCTTCCAGGTCTGGACAAGCCTGGGGTTCCCCAGCTTCCAGTGGGGTCCTGGCTGCAGTGTCTATGCGTGAGGAGGGGGCTCCCCTGTCTGTCTTGCAGAGGGGCGGCCCCACCTGAGCAGCAGGCTCCCAGGAGAGGGGCTGACTGGAGAGGCTGGGACAGAATGAGCCGGTTAATCTGCCGGCCTCTTCTC
This sequence comes from Odocoileus virginianus, assembly GCF_023699985.2. NCBI lineage: Eukaryota > Metazoa > Chordata > Mammalia > Artiodactyla > Cervidae > Odocoileus > Odocoileus virginianus. The sequence goes on from NC_069696.1 coordinate 5,230,516, forward strand.
TAATCCCCGCCTGGCAGCAGGAGGGTGGTGACAGGGACCTCAGTGAGATTATCCTGGTTTCAGAAGTGGGGGCCAGCTCACCGCGTGTGAGTCTCAGCCTCCCGCGTCACAGAGGCAGACCAGTCAGTCCCTGGACACAGGAGACGACCCAGCGACCTTGACCCCATGACGAACCTGCTCCTGAAACCTCAGAGTCATCCTGGGGTCCCTGTGAGCACTCCCGTTTGCTGAGGGAGGCGAGGGGACAGGGTGCTTCTGCCTGGGCTCCCATGTCCAGCCTGCTGCCTTCGGACAGGTCACAGGTAATGTCCACAGTCAGTGGCCCCATGTCCCCCACGTCTCACCTGGTTCTAGGCTGGGGACCCATTTTCTGGGAAGCTCCAGCTCCCCCTGCCCACCCCACCCTTTGCACAGATCCAGCCCCTAATGCATGTCCAGCCACTGCTGGTCAAGGCCTACGTCCATCTGCATCTCAGGCCCTCTTGTCTGATTTTCCCCATCCTAGGTGGAACTGGAGGAACTGTGGGCCACAGGGGTGCAGCCGAGAGGAAGCCGAGTGGGGAGACAATGAGTCTGGCTTGTGTAGCCACCTAGACTGTTGTCTCCAGCCATCTCCAGAGACACTCCCCGCCTGCCCTCAGGGAGGCTGCCCCACAGCAGGACCAGCCCCCAGCAGCAGCATCACCACCCCACAGCGCCCCCGGCTGGCAGCATGTGGGAGGGGAGGGAAACAAGACCACAAGCTTGTCTGCAGAAGATTCTACTCACGATGGAACAAAGTGGTCAGTGGAGAACCTGGTTCTCACTAGTCCTGGCGCTCCTGTTAGGAAGCGGTTGACACTGATTGCCCGTAATTATAAACATGACATACGCTGTCTTCTCTTCCGACGGGAATCACACACAGCAGGATTTGATTAAAATTCTGGTGTCTGTGGGTCCAACCTGGCAATGATGCCACGTGAGGCCACATCCACTCCTGCCACCGGTCAGAGTGCTTCTTGGTGCATCTTGTCCTGATCAAACTCACTGGTTCCTGCAAAACGGGGTGTGGGGCTGCCGCAAAAGCAGAGAAATGCCTGGAGAAACACGAGATCCCAAGACAAATTCCGGTGCATCCTTGGTGGGGGGTCAGTGCTGTGTGCCTGGAGCGGCAGTGATTGCTACAGATGCTGGAATTCAGTTCCTGGGAATGCTGGGTTTCAGGTCAATTCTGCATACTTTTCATCACAAATTATAACAAATCTAGAAAAAGTACCACAGAGGGGTATTGGTCAATTAGCAAATAAAAAGACTGTGTGACTTTTCTAGGTTTTGTGGTATTCATCTACTTCTTAAAGTTTGTTATTTGGAGTGACTCTTTCATTTTATTTTTTAATTTAATTTTTTTCAATTAAAAATTATAGTTGATTTATAATGTCTCAGGTGTATAGCAAAGTGATTCAGTTATGCATACACATAGACCACTTTTTTGGATTCTTTTCCATTAATATTATAAGATATTGAATATATTTCTCCGTGTTACACAGGGAAATGGTTTATCTATTTATCTAGGGCCTGGTTTATTTTATATGTAGTAGTGTTTGTTAATCCCAAACTCCTAATTACTCCCTCCCCCAGACTCTGTTATTTTAAATAAATGCTCCCTTTTATGTCTCCCTCTGCACCCGTGTTCTGGGTCTGCTGTGGGTGACCCCCCCACGTGATGGGAGCCATGATCCCCTGGCCCGCCCTGCCTCGTTCTAGCACCTGCTCACTTCGGCCACTGCCTGACTCTGACACTCTAAGCCCTGGAGCCGCTAGGAAGTTCTGTCCATGTCACAGATACAGGGGTGACTTGGTTCCCCAGCCCCTCAGATCTGCTGGGAAGCCCGCAGACTTCTTGCAAAGAAACAGGCTGATGGTAGTGTGGTGGGAAAAGCACTGGGGGCTGCCCCCACAGGCTGTGCAAAGAAACATGCCTTTCCAGCATCTCTAAGACCCAACTCGCTGTGCACACATTGTCCACTATGGCCCGCTCCAGCTATGGGTCCCCTTACTGCACCACTTGTGACTCCCCAGGGCTGCAGGGCTCGGTGGGGAGGGCAGAGGACTTCAGAGTTGAGTCTTTCAGAGGGACCATTTCTTAGCAGGAATAAAATGACCAGAGCAATAGCTAAGGGCATCACCAAACTCAGAGAGACCTCTGACCTTCAGACCTCAGGGCTCAGCCCTCAGCTGTCAGCCAGGAAGGAAGGAACTTACATCTGGCTTTATTCTTACATCCAGCTTTTATTCCCATAAGGGGAAGAGTATTCCAGTCTTTCATCTCAACTTCCCTAAGTTTAACCCTCTTTTCTAGGGGATCTTCCTGGTGTCAGCCCCTCACCATGCCCCGGAGATGTGAGGCACAGATTGGAAGGAAGGGTGGACATGATGCTTGAGATAAATACTTAGAGTCTAACCCGGGACCTTGGTCTCAAAGCCACCGCTCGGCTGAGTGCCGTCATGTCTAAGTGAAGTATTTAGCAGCATAGTATGGATAGAAGAGACATTTATTCTCTCCTGGTGGTGGGAAGAAGGTGGGGAGCAATTTTAGGGAAGGCCTCCATAGTGAAAGGGACGTTTGAATTGGGCTTTAAAGGATGAACAGGAGTTCACCAGTTGGAGACTCTTGAAGGGGTTGTTATACAGAACAGATAGGATAGGAGAAACAGAAGTAGCAAAAGCAGGGAACCATGGGTATATAATGCTGTAAACACTTTTTGGTAAGTAGTGAGACTCTCATTGTTTATTACTGCAAAGTTATACTCAGTGGCTTAAAAAGAAAAGCAATTATCTGTTTTGCTCCTGGGTGTGTATTTTGGGCAAGGCTCCACAGAAAAGGCTCATTGGTATCCCACGTGTTGTCAGCTGGGGCAGCTCGGTGGGGGCTGGAGGGTCCACCTACGGGAGGGTTTGCTCACGTCCCGCAGGATGGTGCTGGCTGTCGGCTGGGACCTCAGCAAGGGCTGAGGCTGGGAGACCTGCTTCCCTCCTCACGGGCTGCTTGGTTTTCCTACAGCACAGTGGCTGGACTCCGGGTTTCTTTGGAAAAGAAACTTTCCTCCAATTACCCCATTGTGTGTGCAGGGCCTCTGACAGTGAAACTCTGCCTTCAGCCCCATTGAGTCCATTTCTAACCCAGAAACTGAGTCCTTTTACTTTTTTATTTTTAAACTTTTATTTATTTTTTTGGCCATGTCTTCTGGCGTGCAGGATCTTAGTTCCACAACCAGGGATTGAACCCGTGTCCCCTGCAGTGGAAACGCAGACTCTTAACCACTGGACTGCCAGGGAAAACCCTGGAGCCCTCAGTCTGCTCAGAGGCCCCAGCAGCTGCCCACCTCGATGAGAATAAAAGCCAACGCTTATGCCACAGTCCCAGGCCCATCACCAGCTGACCCAGCTCCCTCCCAAGCCTGTGTCTTGCCGGCTGCTGCAGCACAGGCCCACAGCGGCTCCACGAGGGGCCTGAATCCCCTCCATGGCCCTGCCTGGCCTCTGCCCCTGTTTCTATCGGACAGGCCCTAGAAGGGACGGATGACAATTGAATTGACTTGGGAAGCGTTTATTAAAGGGACTATTTACAATTGAAAGACGCTTGCTCCTTGGAAGAAAAGCTATGACAAACCTAGAGAGCCTATTAAAAAGCAGAGACATCACTTTGGCAACAAAGTCCAAATAGTCAAAGCTATGGTTTTTCCAGTAGTCATGTATAGATGTGAGAGCTGAACCATAAAGAAGGCTGAGCACCGAAGAACTGATGCTTTCGAATTGTGGTTCTGAGGAGGACTCTTGAGAGTCCCTTGGACAGCAAGGAGATCATATCAGTCCATCCTAAAGAAAATCAACTCTGAATATTCATTGGAAGGACTGGTGCTGAAGCTGAAGTTCCAGTACTTTGGTCACTTGATGTAAACAGCTGACTCTTTGGAAAAGCCCCTGATGCTGGGAAAGACTGAAGGCAGGAGGAGAAGAGGGCGACAGAGGATGAGATGGTTGGATGGCATCACTGACTCGATCGATGGACGTGAGTTTGAGCAAGCTCTGGGAGTTGGTGATGGACAGGGAGGCCTGGCGTGCTGCAGTCCATGGGGTCCCAGAGTCAGACACAACTAAGCAACTGAACAACAACATCTACAAAGGGGTGAATAGGGTACTGGGGACACCTCAGGCACTGCAGTTTCACCAGCAGGACACAGCGGGTGCTGACCCCCAGGCCTAAGAACCTGGATGGACTGAGCTGTCCTACAGGAAGGGCTGTCACTCAGAGCAGCTTCAGTCACAATCACCACGAGCTGGGGGCCCAGGTGCCCACCAACAGCTGAAGGGTAAACAGCAGTCTGTGCACACAGTGGGATGTGCTTCAGCCTTAAGGAAGGAGGCTCTGACACCTGTTACACCATAGAGGGGACTTGAGGACACTGTGCTCAGTGAAATAAGCCAGACACAGAAGGATGTGTATCGTGTGACTCTGCATGTAAGAGGTCCCTGGAGGAGTCAGAGTCATAGAGACAGGAAGTAGAAGGGTGATATCAGGGGCTGGGGGGGTTCGTGTTGGTGAGGGCGGTGTTTCAGTCTTGTAAGACACAGAGTTCTGGAGATGCTCACGTGGTGGTATGAATGTGTATGTGTGTGTGTGATAGTCACTCAGTCATGTCTGACTCCTGCAACCCCACAGACTGCAGCCCACTAGGATCCTCTGTCCATGGAGTTCTCCAGGCAAGAATACTGGAGGGTACTTAGTGGTACTGAACTGCATACTTAGAAACGATTAAGATGGTGAGTGGGATTTTTAAATCACAGTTTTTTAAAAGCTGGAGATAGGGGGACATATGAAGCTGCTCTGGGCAGGGCCATGTGTCTGGACCCCTGCTCGGACCCCCAAAGGCCGCTTCTCACTTAAAACATTCACTGCTACAAGGCACTGGTTCTGGTTCCTGGAGATTTGAGTGGAGAGTTCAGGCTCAGATTCCCAGTGCCTTTAATCACACATGGCCAATCCTACTCTTAACCTGGGAGGAGGGACAGAGAAATAAGGCCAGCAAGCAGGGTGCTGTGTGTCTAACTGCCATGAACCTCCTCCAGCCACATACCACCCTCCGGTTACAGGAACCATGCCTGGGATGCAGGTGACAGGCCCAGCATCACCCTGGTGTCAAGCTGGATTTGCTGGCGCTGGCGCTGTGGGACACAAGACCCCTGCCTTCTGCCTGTAGAGTCTCGGACCCTTCAAAGCCTGGGTCAGCAGGTGTGGGCTCATTAGAGCCTAGCCAGGCAGGCAGCCAGTTGCCCAAAGAGGCCCCTTGGGGACCTGCTGGGTCTATAAATACCTGTTGGAGGAAGTGAGTGTGTTTAGGGGGAGGGAAAGGAGAAGGGGAGGCCCCGAGGGGCCTGAGAAGCTGGGGGACTTGGTGGAAAAGAACTTGGTGAATTTCCATGCTCTCTCAGCCCCAGGAGCAGCACAGAGAGACCACAAGGGGAAACGAGACCAGCTGCCAGCCATTGAGTCCCTCCTGCACCCACAAATGAGGACTGGCTCAGAGCTGGGCTGTGGGTGACACATGGGGATGTGACATGGTCCAGGGCAGAGGCTGAGCAGCACCATGGGGGCCGGACAGGGCCACGCTTCACTGAGGGGACACAGAGGGAACCCAAAGCCTCTGTCTCCCAGCCACTGTCAACCTTGACTGAGTGGGCTCGAGTGGCAGCTAGAGGAGAGGGCTCCGAAAGTTCTGGGGGGCTGGTGCATGGTCTCTGCCTATAACTGCAGGTGGGACTCAGGGCAGAGGCTCTCCTGGTGGCCTCGGCTCCTTCTTGGACTGGGTGGCTTGGACTGGGCTGGGGCATGGTGTCTGCCCAGACTGCCCTGAGCTCTGGCCCCACTGCACATGGCCTGAATCACAACAGGGTTTGCATTTGCTCAGCCTGGTAAGTCCCAGATCCTCTGGGGAGGAGTGATCCAAGTGACCACCGCTGGGAAAGGATGCATCGGTCCTTAGAGCTGGGGCCCCTGCACTGAATTTAATAGGAAGGCAGGACTCATTGGTAATTAGCCTGTAATTATCCTTTTAAATAGAACAAACATTTTCCTTGCAATCTTACTTAAACGACTCATTTGTTTAACAGACTTCATAGGCAATAACAGCTCAGGCTCTGGTGTCTGGATTCTGGGTCTGAACTCTAGCTTATTTCTTTAGCATTCTGTCATGCAGGGCACCCCATTTTTCTTGTCTGTGGAGCAGAGGTGACATTCCCTGTCTGTGTGGGGCAAGTATGTATTCAGTGCAGGTAACAGGAAGCCCAGCTTACAAACGAGAACTGTCAGCACAGAGCCAGGGTCTGGGTGCTCCATCTCTCCACTCTCTCCTCCTTTGTATGTTGTGTTCATCCTCACACTTGTCACCTCATTGTCACAAGATGGCTGCTGCCCTTCCAGACATCACATATGAGTTCAAGGCAGGAGAAAGGAGAAGGGCCTTGCCACATGCTTTTATTCTTTTTAGCAGGAAGGCACACATTCTTGCTAGAGTCTCACTGGCCCCCCCTGCTGGCAGACTTTAGCTCTGACATACCGGCCAGAGGTGAGCAACACCATCACAGGGAGGTATAAGATGGGCTGGAGAGATGGGAGGGGGACAGACACCATCTCCGGGTCTTATGAGTCCCAGGGTCTCACCCAGGGCTGGCACTGGTACCAAGGAAAACCAGGAGGCCGGGTGTTGCTCGAGCAGCGTGCCTACCTCACTCCTGAGTGTGGACAAGTTTCTGCCCAAGCTCTCAGAGCAGGAGCTGGCGCTGAGAAATGGCCTGTTACGGTTCACACGTAAGTACTCTTCCTGTGCAGGGACTGACCAGGAACCCTCCAGCCCAGGATGCCTTCAGGGGAGCTGGCGTGCCCCCTCCTTGAGGAGGAGACCCTGTGCTCCAGGAAGGCAGGAGGAGGCGCCTTCACTGGCCAGTGAACTCCAGCGGGGTGTCCCAGGTCTTGCCTGGGGGTGAGGGGACTGAAGTTTCATCCACGATGCCCTTGAGTGCCTCCGAGGAAGGGATTCCTGATTCTACCTGGAGAAAGAGTGGCAGAGGTTCTAGTGGGAAGGGAGAGTAACACCCCTCGTTTTTTGGCTCTCAGTTCCACCCCCCACAGAGGATGAGGCCCGGGGCCTGGAGGTCTGTGTATGGTTCATCCCTGCTCACTGCCCGAGCTCTGCAGAGTCCCCTCATCACGGGGTCCTGCAGCCACCCTGGCCCGTCCTGTCCTGTCACTGTCCTCACACCACGGCCGCTCGGCAGGCCAGTCACCCTTGATGGGGAGGGTGCCGTGGCACATCCCTGGTGGGTAGGGGGGAGGCCTGGGGGGGGGTGGCCATGCAGCTCCTCTGCCCGCCCCAAGCATCAGCAGCTGTGTGGGAGCCACACGTGAACAAGCATAGGCAGCTATTGGTGCCGGGGGAGCCTCTTGGCAATTTTGGGAAGTGCAGCTAGAGGCTCATCCCTCTTAGCTTAAGCCGTGTCCTCATTTCGCCCGAGCGGGAGGGGGAGAGTGCGGGGGCGGGAGGCAGAGGGCAGCGAGAGGGGGGCGCCCAGGGCCACTGCAGCCAGGTGTCTGCAGGCTCACTCGACCGTGACCGCTGGCCTCTGGGTCCCGTGCTCTCTGTCCTTCTGGCTCACTGCCTTGATCTCTCCTTTCGTGGGGCCTCCTGCTCCCCTGGGGGCTTCCCAGATGGCACAGTGGTAAAGAACCTGCCTGACAATGCAGGAGACATAAGAGACACAGTTTCGATCCCTGGGTTGGGAAGATCCCCTGGAGGAGAGCATGGCAACCCACTCCAGTATTCTTGCCTGGAGAATCCCATGGATGGAGGAGCCTGGCGGGCTGCAGTCCATGGGGTCGCAAAGAGCCGGACATGACTAAGCAACTTACCGCGCATACATGCCTGGTCCCCTGGAGAAGCCACATCCCATGCTACTTTGTCTGTGAGCCATCCGGGACCCTTCCCACTTTCCCCATCTGTTACCCCTGCGTCCCCACACCCCATCCATTTCTCATTTTCTCTTCTTGTCAGGACCCAGCAAACCCTCCTGCCATACACCGGCTCTGTGGGGGCTGGGAGCTTGGAGCCACAAGGATAGCAGGGCTCCCTTGGGGTGGGGGAAGCCCACAGGCTGCCAAGGAGGCGGACACACGAAAAACTTCTGACCCGAGGGGAGTGTGGCTGTCTGGACATCACTCTCATCTCTCTCATCAGTTACCCATCTTCGCTTCTCTGAGGAATCCTGTTTGCTTTGTTCACTATTCCTGGCACTGGATCGGTATAGGCATACAGCAAGTGCCCAATCAATGTTCCTGGAGTAGAAGAAATCTGGTTGCAGATCAGAGCCCTGCAGGGAGCCTGCCAGATATACAGGTCCCTAGGCTGCGTCCCAGGCCTGCAGGTCCAGGTCTCTGCCTGGCGGTCCTGGCACCTGGAGCACCCCCTTGGCAGTGCTGCCCTCCGCAGAGGGAAGGACGGGTCAGTCTGGGAACCAAGTTCTGAGCAGCCGCCCAGAGTGAGGGCAGAGGTTCCCTGGACCGGGCACTTCCACCCCCAGCAGCACCGTCCAGTGCGACACAGGAGTGACCAGAGGGAGCGTGCAGATTGAAGGGCTGTGGGGACAAACAGTTGACTGGAAACGGCAGATTCCCTGTGCAGACGGCGAAGGATGAAAAGTGTAAACAGTTCTTGTGGGAAGAAAGGATTTGTAACATGATTGTACTGACGTAAATTAAAAATACACACCCTGGGCTTGGCAAGGATTTCTTAAAACATAAAAAAGCACTAAGTTGTAAGAGAAAATTTAATAACTTGGGGTTCTTTAAGATTAAGAGCATTTATAATTGTGTCAAAATGCACCATTAGAAGATCAAAAGGCAATGGACTGAGAAGGCGTCTCTCTCTCCAGCAGAAGACTCCACGGGGACGCAAATAGGATGGGGACAAACCCACAATGAAAAGAGGGCAAGAAAATGCTGGAGCGTGGCCCCAAGACCACATGTGCATGGCCAGGACCACATGTGCAGAATCTGTGCTCCACACCTGGAGTTACCTGGGAAGCACAGGCTAGACCACCAGACACCATGCACCACGTCAGAGGGGACGGGTTAGAACTGGAGGGACTGCTGTTGAGGACAGGGGTCACAGCGACACCATCGGCAGCCTGTCGCAGCGCGGGCTGCTTCCTGGTGACCCCTCCGCTCTCAGGAACAAGCCCAGACCTGCACCGGAGCCACGCACATAAGTGCTCACAGCAGCGCTGCCGGACGCCCTCGAAGGCCCGCCCCAGGTCCAGCAGTTCAGAGGCCCTCGAAACCAACCTCTCAGACAAGAAGCGAGCCTGGAGTGGAGCACGGGAGCTGGGGAAGGCCACCGGGACCATGGGCTACGTGACCCAATTGTGTGAAATTCGGGAGAGAAACACAGCAGTGAGGGTTGAATGGTGCCCTCCACCCAGGTCTGAAAGCCGAGGTCCTAACCCCCAGGACCTGTGGACGTGACCTCACTCGGAGTTCGTGGAGCAGCATGGGCCCTCATCCTCCACGACAGATGTCCTTCTGGAGGGGACACTGGGGCAGAGGCATGGGGAGGGGGAACACTATGTGAGGGGGAAGCAGAGCCCAGGTGGTGCCTCTGAGCCCTGAGAAGCCCCCCTCCCATCCTCCCCCAACTCCCGTCCATGGCCAGAAGCCACTGGGGGTGAGTAGAGGTGTGAACCAGTTGTCCCTCAGAAGGAGCCAGAGCTGCTGGCATCTTAGCCTGACTTCCGGCCTCCAGACCTCAGACAATCCATCCCTGTTCTTAATCCTGGGGCACTTTGCCATGCACTCCAGGAGCCAGTCCAGTGGCTGCCGGGTTCTGAACCCCCTTCTAGTCCTGGGCTTCCACTCCCAACCCTCTGGCCTCAAGGAAAACCTCCCCACCATGAGGGAAGGGACTGGAGCTGAAAGGGGCTTCCAGAGTGGGTTTTGGAAGGGGTGTGGGATGACTGTGGGGCGTCCCCCTGGGCAGTGGGGTCAGACTACAGGGATCACTGCTCGGGGAGGCGCAGGAGATTCAGCCAAGGGTAGGATGGGCAGTTAGGAAGGATGCCAGTGGGTTGATGGGCATGCACGCAAACATGGTGGGCATGTTTGTGGCATGTGTGTGCACGTGCATGTGTGTACTTGTGTGTGCACGTGTGTGCATGTGTGTGCATATGTGTACGTCCTGAGGAGACTGAGAAGCTACAGGGAAACACAGGAAGGGCCCCCAGCTGGGGAACTGGTCCCTGTCGACCCCAGGCCCCTCCTCCCTTCCCTCCCGGGCTTTTGGGAACCTTCCTTAATTAATGCCTGTAAGATGCTCTCATATGCTAGAAGCAGCAGTAGCAGCTTTATAAATAACACTGACTTCTGAAGGTTGACTAATGCCCGCACCCTTGGGTGCGGGGAGAGCGTGGGGCTGGGGGAGGGGCGGCAGAGGAGGTCCCCAGAGCATGAAGTGGCATTCCGGACGAGGTTGGGACTCCTCCTGGGGATGTGTCCCTAGCGATAAAATCAAGGCTGGATCTTTTATCTTCACAAGGTCCTCTCTCTTCTTTCCCATCCAGCCTTTGGCCAGGGTTGCAAAGTGGCCTCCAGCTCAGCTCCAGGGCCTTTGGGAGAAGCAGGCAGGGCCGTGTGGCTGGCTTGGTCCACACATGACCTGGCCGCTCCTTGAGGGCGGCCAGGAAAAGGCCCGTGACCCGCCCAGTGACCCCTCAGAGGTAATACTGGCAGCAAAGCCACCAGTCTTTGAGTGTCCTTCAAAGACCCCTGTCCCGGGGCAGAGGCAGAGGCGGTGGGGGCCGTGTCACAACCAGCACCCTGGTCAGCTTGGGGCTGACCTTTCCTGAACTTACATCTTCACCAGAAAGGAAGGCCCTCGGAGGACACAGGGGGCAGGCGGGCGGGGCTGGACGAGGCCACGTTTGGTTCAAACCCTCACTGACCGGGATGCTGTGGCTGGGGGCCTGGGTCAGTTTCACCCAGAGATGAGCAGACGAACCACGGAGCCAGGTCTGGCCTCAGCCTCCTGACCTGAGGGGCTGCTCACTCGCAGCCCCAAGCCTCCTGGGTGACCGGCGCATGTTCACGGCCATGTGGGCAGAGACCACCCATCCAATGAGCCTAGGACGCCCATGTCTGGCCTCTGTCTGGACAGTGACTGGACAGCTCGGGCTCAGGGCAGCCTGGTTCATGCGGTTCCCCCGCTGACGGACACGGATCGACAACAGAGAGGACTGAGGTCTGCGACCCTTGGCCTCAGCTCAGAAAGGACCACTGTCCGCCGCAAACTCCCACTCCTCAAAGTCTGGGGGCTAAACCTGTCATGCTGTGGACGTGATGACTCTGCTCCCTGGGGGAGCGGGGAGGGAAGTCCCCCAGGACCTGTGAGTTCTGAACCGACACTCATGCACCAAGTGGCCACAGTGGCGCCCGGATGCTGGGTCGCTGGGCCAGGAACAGCAGAGCGCGCCCCAGGGCGTTGGTTACCTTCTGTTACCAAGCCCACCCCCGCAGTTTCTCACTGGGGACACCGATGTCCAGAGCAGAGTGAGGTCTGTGGACGGTTGACAGCCCAGTGCCTCCGAGAAGTGGGTCTCCCAGGCTCTGCTCCATCCTCTGCCGCCCAGCTCTGGGCACTCATGTTGGGCAGGGCCCTGATGGTGTCTGGGCCTGGGCAGTGGGGAGTGGTGGGGGTGGTCCCAGGGCTCTTGCTGCCCCATTTCTACCGATTAAACCTGGTACCCACTGGCGGGGCCACTTCAAAGTGGTTGCTCGTCCCTCAGGAGGACCCTGGGGACCCTGGGTGGGCAGCGTGCTTGCCAGGGGCCTGTCCAGGAAACACGCGGGGATATAGCCCCTCTGCCCAAGGAGGCGGGGGCCCACCCAGGAAACACGGCTCTGCTCCAGTGGCGACTTCACTGTCCCCCTTGGCAGACACACAGAGACGGCTTATCCGGGGCTCCCGGTTAAGGGAGGATACAGGGCTGGGAGGAGAGATCTCCTGGAACCCCCGGGCTCACCATCACAGGACACATGGAGTCTGGCCACCTGGCTACTGGGCGGCGCCCTGGTCCTCAGAACATCATCCCAACCTAGGCATCGGGTTATGTCTTCCAGGGTCGCGTGCGGGCTCAGCTAGCTGGGACCTCGTCTTCCAGACCTGAGAGGTCCCGCCGCCCCCTTGCATGTCTATCCAGCGCCTGCTAATCTCGGGGAAGCCCACCTTGATTTGCCCCAGGTGGCTGCTGCAGCCTCTGGCTCACAACTGCTGGCTCCCACCCCTCTCAGCATCCAGAACATTCTCTCCTCCCTCCCACAGTACTCCAGTTAACTTCCCCAGAGGGCCAGCTGCATGGTGATCACAGCTGCCGCCACGGGGCTGGTCAGCCGTGCGTGGCTCTCAACCTACCCCTGGTGTTTCAGGACCACAGTCTGCACAGTTTTTATTTGTGTGCTTTTCGCAAGGCTCTGTTGGGAGGCATTACTCATAACTCAGTTTGGTGAAAATCTATCTGGATACTCACGCTTGAGGTAAATATACCAAGTGTTTGTAATCACCTCTCTCACCCACCCCCCCGCCACAATTGTAAGTGGAAATCAAAAAGAAGTTTCTGAGCATCAGAAACCAGAAAACCAGGCACTCAGCAAATGCTGGGGACCCACCCCCCCTGTGCAGCCAGGCGATTCCACGAAGCAGAGCTGCTGAGCCTGCTGGCTGCTGACAACACAAGACTGTGGAGACGGCTCTGTGCACTAAGGCCGAGGACGCATCCGGCTTCTCTGAAGAGGAGGTGGCGGCATAGGTCTGCATGGAGTGTGTGCACGTGCTCACTCACTCAGGACCCAGGGGGCAGGTGTGTCTGACTCTGTGCAACCCTATGAGCTGTAGCCCACCAGGCTCCTCTGTCCATGGGGTTTTCCAGGCAAGAATTCTGGAGTGGGTTGCCATTTCCTTTCCCGGGGGCTCTTCCCAGACCAGGGACTGAGCTCAGGTCTCCTGCATTGGCAGGCATCAGATCTTTTAATCACTGAGCCGCTTGGGAAGCCCTCTGAACAGAGCAGGCAGGTGGAAAGGCAGGCGGCTGCTCTGCTGGTGGGAGCGAGCAGCTGGTTGTGGAGACGACACTGCACATCCGCGAGTCAGTTCTGGGCTCCCCCTCCCGCCTGTGTCTGGGTGACATCCGGCCAGACCACCTGCACACTGGCGTTGAGGCCTGAACCTGACGTGACAGCACCTGCCCCGGGGGCTCCGCACCAGGGACACCAGCCTTCATGGTGTGGGCCGATGTGTCCTCTGGCTGGGCCGGCCTGTGGCTGGATCTTCCTATGCAGGACACACGTCCTCCTGCCTGTCCTGGGACAGGACCCGCAGGCTGTGACCAGTGTCTGAGGGAGAGGTGGTCACTGGGAGGTGGTCAGGACCCGCGGGCTGTGACCAGTGTCTGAGGGAAAGGCGGTCACCCGGTACCAGGGATGTGGCCCCTGGCCTGGAGTCCCTGCCGGTGCTGGGGGGTCATGCAGAGGTGGCCCGGTTCTCCAGTCCTCGCAGGGCCAGGCTCGGGACGTTCCTGAGGATCCTGATGAACGGGGAGAGCAGAGTGAGGTCTCTGCAAAGACGGTCCAGGAAAGGAGATCCCTTCAGCGTCTCCTCCTCCAGCCTCACAATGAGGGTTTCCCTGGTGGCTCAGACGGTAAAGAATCTGTCTGCAATGCAGGAGACCCAGGTTTGATCCCTGGCTCGGGAAGATCCCCTGGAGAAGGGAATGGCAACCCACTCCAGTAATCTTGAATGGAGAATCCCATGGACAGAGGAGCCAGGAGGGCTACAGTCCATGGCATCACAGAGTCAGACATGACTGAGCAACTGACACTTTCTTTTTCTTCTGGCCTCGCAATGAGGGTGGGGTGGTGGCAGCAGCAGCAGCTGGGTCATGGGGACGGGGGTGCTGTTCCTTCAAGGTCAGGGCTTCTCCTCTGAAGAGAAGGGGTGAGTGGAACTGTCCCCCATCATCCATAGAGGAGTAGGGGAGAAGAGGGCACTGTGGTGCCCCTCGGGGCGGTAGGCGAGGTCACGGGAGTCCCAGCTGGGCCCTCCGTCTGGCAGGACGGAGCCCATGCCTCCAGCCCTCATGGCCTGAGGCAGCAGTTCCCTGAGTCACTATTTAATCCCTGTGAGGACCTGAGAGGTGCATACAGCTTTCTCTTTATAAATCAAAAAGCAGCGTCTGAGACGGGGTCCCTCATCCAGGACTTGAGGGCAAGGCTGTCTGACCAAGGCCCTTTGCTGTCCCCACACCAGGCAGAACTGACTTGGGTCCCATCTCCAGGGTTAAAGTCCAGAGCCCGGGGACCCATCTCACCTTCCTCCTGTGGGATTCCGTCAGCCTCAAGGGGCTGTCGGGAGCCAGCGACGCAGAGGGGGGCTGTCTGCAATGGTCTCGGAATTGGGGTGAGGTAGGAAAAAGGAAAGTGGGTTTATGTGTAGGTGGCCCTACAGTCAACATCCTGAACCCTCCAGAGAAAGGCCTTTGGACAAAGCAACCTCCAACCCCCAAACATAGAGGGACTCGGCTCCCCGCCTCCAAGAGCCCTTTGAAGGGGGCTCTGTGTTTGTTCAGAACAAACTGGACCTGTCACTTCCAAAGCGATTCATTCCAGGAAAGAATGGAGAATTCGTTTTCAAACCCGATCACCGCGGTGCTGACCTAGAAAGGACCAGTGAAGCCTGTGGTGAGGGTCGGACCATGTTGGGTGGGGGCATCCTTCCAACCACACTGTGAGGGGGTGGGGTGCTGGGGGGGGGGTGCGTCCTTCTAGCTGTCTTTGCACAGTTTGTGCTCTGACTGGGCTTTCTATTTTATTTATCCAAATCAAGTTAAAAAATGCTTATTTCAGAAGTCAGCCATTTGCTACCACAAATATATTGGGAAATTTTTCGGTGGCATTCATTTCCCCCAGCTGGAGAAGCGACCCTGAACACTGATCAAGGATATGCAGGCTTCTTTTAGAGGTCAGCCTGCAGTTCCGGAGAAGCTTGATTTTGCTCCAGGTTGAGTATGGGGCGTGTGGGGCCGAGGGGAGTAGTTCCTGGTGTGGGGGCAGCAGGTCTGCATGTCTCCCCCTGCCCTCCTGCCCTGTAAGAACACAGATCCTGCACAGGTAAGCGATGAGCTTCAAGTGCCCTGAGGGTCTGTTGTTGTGTTGGAGAAGCAGAAGGGCCTGTCCCTCCCTGAGTCAGGGGGTGAGAGCAGGTCCCTGGACTCAGGGTGTACTTGAGGGGCCCGGCAAGTTTAGCTCCTTTCCTGGGGGACAGGTGGGGAGGCGCCCTAAGATCCAGCCTGGCCACGTGCCAGCCCCAGGCCTATGCTCCTGGGTCCATGTACCGGTGGCAGAAGCTGTGAGGAAACCTACTTCTCCACCTCTTTTCTGACCCTAAAAGGAGGGCGAGGCCTGGCTCCCGTGTGGGCGTCTGGAGATCTTTTTACGGGCCAAAAACAAACAGGGCTGTAGAAACGCAAAGCTCACTTCATCTCCGATGCGCGGCAGGGACTAGGTCAACCTGGAGAGCGCCCTCCTGCCTCCTTCCGAGGGCGGGCCCCTTGACTCTGTGAACACAAGCCCGTCTGGGCCACGGCCTCCCTGCAGAACTGGCTTCACAATCTGTGGCCTTCCTCTCAGCTCTATTCACTGAAGATTGCACAGTGCTCCCCTGGGAGCAGAGGCTGGCTTCTGCCTAACGGGCTGGACAGATGCTGTGTTGAAGAAGCCTGGGACGTGTGTGGGAGTCCTGGGACGACCCCCATAGAAACCAGCGGTGAATACTTTCAGCAAGTATTTCCCATCAAGGGCCCAGCGATCGGTGCCAATGGATGTTGACAAACAGATTGACCTTGTCTGGAAAATCACTCCCCTTGTTACTGGCAAGGCTAGTGGGGCGCGTCGGTGGTTGCGGGCCTACACTGCCACCTGGCGGTTGGCATGTTCTCTGAGGTCCCGAAATAACTGCAGCTGCTGATGAAAAAGAAACCGCGTTCCCGGAAGGGCCCTTTCCACAGGGAGAATACTCCAGAAATGGCTGAGGATGGATAAGCAAACACTGCTGAAGCTTACCATTCGCTGTGACGTGACGTGAGCAAAGGGCTTTTCCCACACACGCAATCCTTGGCACCAGGTGCCTTGAAGGATGGGATGAAAAAAGATGCGTGACTGAAAAAGTCTGAAACATTTTACTTCATATTATACATCCTTTTTTTTTTTTTTGTAAAAAAAGGCAGAAACATTTAGGGAAACAACATTTGACAAGAAAGAGCCTTGAGCCGGAGGGCCTCAGACATGGGTTTTGAAACGTCTTGCTTTCACAGAGTCTTCTTTACGGCCGCTTGTGTCAAGCTGAAGAGATAAGCCTCATAGATGATATTCAAGAAGTTGTCGTCATTCTGGAAAACAGAATCAGAAGCCCCGAGGGGGTGAGACTTGCAGCCAGAGGCTTTGTCTGTCTTGGGGCTGGGCCAGCACCTGGATCCTCAGCTGCTCGTCCCCACCTGTGTGCTCACAGTGCCTGGCTTTTAAGCGCCTGTGTGAACGGGGGCGCTGCAGGCCAGGCTGTGGAGGTTGGGGGGGTGTGAATCAGCTGTGGGTCCTCAGTGGTCAGCTGGGAGATCAGCAGGTGCTCGTGGCCTGCAGTGCGGGGCACCAGGCTTGG
This sequence comes from Odocoileus virginianus, assembly GCF_023699985.2. NCBI lineage: Eukaryota > Metazoa > Chordata > Mammalia > Artiodactyla > Cervidae > Odocoileus > Odocoileus virginianus. The sequence goes on from NC_069696.1 coordinate 5,247,300, forward strand.
GGAAGCACGGAGTGAGGCCGACTCCAGAGAGGCCTGGTCAGTCGCTGCCTGCAGAGACACGGGGCGTCTGGAGACTGCGCAGGGAGGACAAGACCCATCCGATCCTGCCCGCCTGGCTGAAGTCACTAGTGGCTCCGAAAGGTCCCCCAAGTCGCCCACAAGGGGTGGCTGTTGCTGTTTAGTTGTGTCCATGGGCTGGAACCCGCCAGGCTCCTCTGTCCATGGGATTTCCCAGGCAAGAATACTGGAGTGGGTTGCCACTTCCTTCTCCTTGGGATCTTCCTGGCCCAGGGATCAAACTTGGGTCTCCTGCATTGGCAGGAGGGTTCTTTTCCACTGAACCACCATGGAGGCTGGCCTTTGCTGTGGGCGAAGTTAAGACTTCACGGCAATGTGCTTGGTGAAACCAGAGCCAGTGCACTCCTGCCCTGGCTGGCCTGGTTAGCTGAGGGCTCTGGCTTTGGCTGGTGGGCAGTGGTGAGACCAGGGGCTCTGGGGCTGCTCCGGGGGCCGAGGGACCCATGGAGGTTTTCTCTGTTTCTGATGCTGGAGACTCCCTCCTACCTGGCTCTGTGGTGCTGTGGTGATCCACCCACAGCTCACATGCCCACTCACTCCCAGGGGGTCACAGGGGAGCAGCTGGTGCAGAGGACAAATGTGTGACCTCTAACTAGCGAGGCCCGGGTAAGGGGCCGCTGCAGCCCCTGTGTCTGGGGCCGCAGTGTCTCTGCCCTTGCACAGAGAACTTTGGACAGTGTTATTAGATGGAATAAGTGCCTGTACATTCACATTTAAGGGGTTTTTGTCTATTGCTCACAGAAGTGTATAGATGTCATCCCCAAGTCTTCATGAACTTACCACGAGCAGCTCCTGGAAAAGGAGGGGGATCCCCTTCCTGTGAATCAGGGAGTGCAGGCATCTCCCGTCTGCTCCGCTTTCACGCTCAGCTGCTTCCTGGCCCCTTCCTCTCCTTTCTAAAATGCGTTACCTTCAAACTAAACAGTCTGACTAGAGGAGACTTCCATCTTTTTGAGCCAGACTAGAGAGCACAGAAGTGCTAACCACTCTCTCAAGGTCTCCTGATACTCAAGCAAAATAACTCGAAAATCTTTTTACCCCAAAAGACTATTTACCCCAAAGACCCCTGAACATGAGAGCTGAGCTGCCTGGGTCTGCCAGCAAATGCCTGCTCTTTTCAGGGCCTGCCCCGAGTCCTGAGGTGTGCTCTGTCTGGGCCGCCCAGCCACCTCGTGGCTGGTCCAAGGGGTGGGCAGAGGTGCTGGACAGTGAGGCTGCGGCCCCAGCTCTGCTCTTTGCTGGCAGGTGCCCTCAGGCCTGTCCCTCAGCCTCCATCTCCTGGTCTCGGAGGCCCAGCCCGGCACAGCTCTGTGCAAGCGTCCTTGTTCTCGTTATTTCACAGGGATGAGTGTGCACAGGAAGTCATCCCACCCCATCCTCACTGCAGTCTTCAAGGATCTCTGTAAAACACGCCTGGGCTGTCACAGCCGCTTCTGCTGTCCCCGCTGCCCCCTCCCCAGGGCTCAGGGCAGCCTCTCTCCAACTCCTGCTGGTTCCCAACACCCCCAGACCAAGGACCCTCCCAGTGGCTGCAGGATCAACTGGCGCCTGCCTCCTCCTTTCCTGCACTGGAGGACTGAGTCCCTCCTCCAAGGACAGCACCTGGAAGAGTGGACAGACACATCCACCTGGAAGCGCTGAGCTGCTGCACCACCCTCTGGTTCTTGGGGAGCAGGAAGTGGGCAGGGCTCCCTGAGGGTCTCGGGTGAGGCCGAGGAGGGGCGGTGCCCGCCTACCTGGATGAGGTGCAGCAGGGCCTCCTGGAGCTGCGGCTTGCTCAGGGCGCTGCCGGGGGTCCCCGGGGGCTCGGGAGTCCGCAGGGGCAGGAGGAGGCCGGTGGGGATGGCAGCAGGGTCCTGGTTTCCTGGGGGTAAGGGCGCACGGCTCCTCTCCTGCAGCGGGGCCCAGCTGGGCTGCGCAAACACCAGGGGTGACATGAGTGGAGACGGGGTCACAGCGGCCGGGATGCGCTGGGGCGAGAGGACCTGCCGGGGGAGACAGAGACAGGTGGGCAGGTGAGGGTGGCTGGCGCACTTGGAGGGTGCGGACAGTGAGGCAGACACAGCAGCTTTCAAGGTTAACTGTCCACAGCTCCGAGCGTCAGGGCAGCCCACAGGAGGCAGGCTCCACCTGCATGTCCACCTCCCTGCCACCCCACCCCGGGTACCCATTGGCCTGGCATTTGCTGTCGTGACCACGGTCGCCTCAGCAGGAAGGTTCGTCCTCTGAGTAGCACCTCACTTCCCTACTTCCAGTCACCACTTGACGGCATCTAGGACCTGGCCTTTCCCTTGGGGCTGGCCGTCCATGCCCCTGCCTGTTGGGGCCCATCTTCCCACTGTGAGGGAACCACCTCGTTTCTTGCCTGGCGTGGGCAGGATGGGCAGGGTCACATCTTCACCCTCCACCTCCTGATTCTCTGCATTCGGGTCCAGGGCCGGGCGGAGTGCAGCAACCTCCTGCAGGCTACTCCTGCAGGCCCTGCAAGTGACCTGTCTGCCTGCCTCTCTTGGCTACCAGACCTAAAACCAGGTTTTGCAGTAGTGTCTTCTGGCCCCTCAGGAGCTGCTGTGACCTCAGTCACTCTCTCGGCACCGTCCTGGGCAGAAAGCAGGCGGAGGGGGCGGGTGGTTTGTGTAACTGTCCCCGGTTGTCGTTTGAAGCAGAGGTGACTCCACGGGCGACTAGTAGAGCACAGGCCCTGGGGCCCGTGAGCACGGAAGGGGGACATGCCCGTGAGGGTGACCACCAACCATTACCTCCAGCTTCCTAGTGTCTGGTCTGAATCCTCGGGGACAAGCAGAGAAGGGGGGCACGGTCACTCTGGGGCGAGGATGCGGGCGGGGAGCAGCCACTGTCTCAGGACGGCAGGTGCTCAGAGGTGAGATTTCCATCAACAGCCAACAAGAGCACTTTGACCCACAGTCTGACAAACATGAAGACTGTGCTCCACGCCTGCTGCCTTGGTTCCTAAAGGTGAACGATTCTGGGGTCCTGCTGTAAGCCGCTTGCCGAAATAGGATGGAAGGACCAACGAGGACACACATAATACATAGCAAGAACTTCCTAAACTTGAAGTTCTTGAGGCACTGTCAATGAATCTGTACCAATCCAAATGGAAAAAGAGCCTCAGATCTCCAGATGCTGCCCGCGCATGGGCAGTGAAGAAATGGATGAGCTTTCAACTTTCTCACTGTCCTGAGTTATTAATGACCACAGAGAACCAGCTTCCCTGGAGGACGGAGCATTTCTAAGAATGACGTTTCCTCTCGGGCAGTCAGTGTGCATGTCGTGGGCGGGGGCAGGGAGCAGCTTCTGCCTTCTCCTGACCCTCATTAAGCTACGCCTGCAGAGACAGGCAGGGAGGCTACGCCTTCCAGGGTCAGTGACCTGCTTTCCAGCGGACGTCAAGAGCCCACAGGCTGCGGCATCCACAGGGACAGGGCACCTGGCTCACCTCCATGCAGTACGTGCAGAGGGGCCTGGCCTGCAGCCAGTGCCCAGAAGCATGTACTGGATCATGAACACACAACAGTTTACTGTGGGCGACATAACTAGTGGGGGGCCAGAGATCTGACATCCTGAACAATTTCAGAAACTAAGTTTCCAACCACAGAGATCTAGGGTTTTCTTGTATCCATGTCAGACCTGGAAACAAGAAGACTTCTCTCTGGGAATGAAGTGTGTTTGAAAGAGGGCTCCCAGACCGCTGGGCAGAGAGCAGACCCCTTCCTGGCAGGAGGTGGAGGCAGACGCCGTGGCCTGCATGGACCCTGCCCCGTGCTCCCCAGCAGGAGGACACTCACCTGAAGGAGGGGAGCCGGCTGCTCTGTGCTGGGGGCTGGGTCCCTCCAGGGCTCCAGGGGGTTCCGCGCTCGAGTGCTCGGGGTGGCCGCGGGGAACTTGGCCGCCAGGGCCGGGCGGCAGGGCACAGGCAGCTGCTGGTCCTCTTGTACCGCCTGGAGCCTCCGCAGCAGCTCCCGTGGGGAGACCTCGCCTGGCCCCACTGGCTGATGGCCAGGGCTGGGGCCAGGGAGTGCCGGTCTGGGGAGGGCCCGGGGCCCTGGAGTCTGGGGCGGGAGGGCACTGCTGAGACAGGTGGGCTGGGCCGGGGCCGCGTGGGTGGTGGCCGAGCTGGCAGGTGCTGGCGCCCCGGGCTCACACCTGTTCTCGGCCCCGGGGATGCTCTGCAGTGGGAGCGGGTTCTGAGTCCCGGGGGCTGCGAGTGCGCGGCTGCAGGGAGACCCTGTCCGGGCAGGCCCAGCGCAGGCTGTCCTGAGGGCGTCTGTGCAGGGCCGGTTCTCTGGCAGCTCTGCCAGAGGCTGTAGGTCCACGCTCCTGATCATGAGCTTTTGAATGGCAGGGCAGAGCTGCTTGTCGATGGGGGGAGAGGGTCTCCGGGGCTCCTCATAGGATAGGGATCGGACGACCCCCTGCCGCGTTGGGAGTGTCTCTGGCTGCTGCTGCTGCAGGGGGAGGGTCTGGGGAGGCCCTGTGGCCTCCTGACACGGGGCTTTGTCCTGCTTCCCAAAGAGTGCCATCAAGGACAGGTGCTGGGGTTCCGGGTCTGAGGTCTGGAACAAACACACACATTTGATAGTGTGTTCATGTGTGATCTGGTTATGTGTGATGAGGGGAATGAAACCCAACTTACCCACCTGATGACTTCTATTTACGAGGGGTTGATTAGAGGATAGAAAAGCCTACTGATCATAAACTACACATCTGGGACCGCCTTTCTAATGTCAAATTTTGTCATAGGTTTCTCCCTCCCACCCCAAGATGGCTGTCATATTTCAGTATCTGTTGAATTTTTTCGAGCCACATGTGGGATACAGATCCCTAACCAGAGATAGAACTCGGACCCTTTGCAAGCAGAAGCCCGAGCCCTAATGGTTGGACCACCGTGGAAGTCCCTCACTATCTGCTGACTGATGAGCAATCAGGAGATGCTTGCTGGGCCTGGGGACGACTGTGTGCAAAATCACAGACACAGACGGAAGATCATCTCCTCAAGAGGAAAGTACTGGGAGACACCGAGCAATTGCAGAAACACAAGGGTTTCAGAATTCCTGATAGTTTTCCACAGAATGATAGAAATTAAGGGCTGGAAAGTTGTAAGTCATCACTGTCTCTAACTTGATCCAAATACATAGCAGTGGGTCTATCAGCCCATCAGAGGCGTAAACGCCCCTGTGGCTGGTGACAGGTCTTCTTCCTTCCTGCCTGTGCCCTGGTGCCTCGAGGCTGCTGCTCCCTGCGGTTGGGCTAGGAGAACATGAGCGTATCCTAAAGTTACATATTCCAGTTTCTCTTGTAAACAATTTCCACAAAAAGCAAACTTATAATAAAAGCTAAAAGTTAATTAGAAAAGATATTTTTTTTTAAAAAATTGAATGCAAGACTTGCATGAGCCAGTCCTTATGTCTTTTATATCCACGTTCATCTTTAAGGTGGATTTAAACCAACAATTCCCTTATAAAATGTTTTTTTGATGAGGAATAACCATAGGTACTGGTTAAACCCACACTCAAGTGATGGAATTTGCAGATTAGCTATTTTGCTAATGCTGGGGTATTCTGAAAAATACATATACTCATACAAAAACCGATGTCATGTTTCATGTTTGTATCTTAGATGCAAATACAGTGAAGGGTCATGGGTTCTAAAGGGGGACTTGACACCAGTCCTTAGACCAGGAGTCCCACCCACACAGGGCACATGGCCCAGGACTGGGTGCCAAGGGGAGGGCTGCCTCTTGTCAGTGGCCAACCTCAGAAGGATATGGCCCAATGGGTAACGGTCTCATCGGCTCCGACGTGGTATTAGGCTGCTGTCTTTTTGGAACACATTAACCTCTAAGGAGTCAAGTTCACAGGGATTAGCACAGAGTAAGGGAAATGCCAAACGTAAAAACAGCAACCCTTTGTAGGAAGAGCAAATTATACATAATGACAAAATCTCCACTTTGAAATCTCTCTGTCCTGGATCAACTCTAGGGCACCTCCACAGCACAGCCCCCCACCCCCTCGCCCCTGACCAGCCTCAGGGCCAAAGTCCCTCAGGAATCACTGGGACCAGGTGGAGAGCAAGGACCATGCACCTGGTTGGGTCGAGGGCCCCGCTGCTGCCGGCTCCCACTGGGTTTCACTGGAATCGGCTTGATGAGGTTGGGGTTGTCGTGGATGGCAGACGAGCTGCTGATCTGTTTGGGCTCAGAGCAGGTTTTACACTGAAATGGAAAAAAGAACCTCATTTTTGGTGTAAAAGAAACTTTAATCTCTTAAAAAGAACGCACCTTCATGCTCTTTATCGTATCTGTGTGCTCAGTGGCTAAGTTGTGTTCGGCTCTGGGCAACACCACGGACGGTAGCCTGCCAGGCTCCTCTGTTCATGGAATTTTCCAGGCAAGAATACTGGAGTGGGTAGCCATTTACTATTCCAGGGGATCTTCCCGACCCAGGGATCAAACCCGAGGTCTCTTACATCTCCTACATTGGTAGGTGGGTTCTCTACCACTAGTGCTACCTGGGAAGCCCAAGCTATGTTTGAGTCTAAATCAAATTCAGATTGAGTGTGTCTCAGTGGCACAATTCAGCGGTACTCCATTGGCCTGCAGAATCCAGAGGCCCGGAGACACCCGGAGGTGTGACAGTCTGTGGGTCTGCCTGAGAAGCAGCAGCTTTAACAAAGTCTCCGGCTCTCCTGAGGTAATCAGCAGTACAAAGGCTCCCCTGGCGCCTCGTCTGGGTCGGGGGAGGGCTCCGAGCCCAGCTGGCAGCTCACTTAAGACTGGAGAGCTGCATTCTTAGAGTGACTGACCTTCTTTGGTCTATAAACCGATGGGTAAAGCTGACTCAAACAACTAATTTAAAAATTACTAACATCATCCTTATTTAATGAGTGATTTTTGCATAAACAGAATAATTCAAATCCGAGTGTTCTGAACCGCTCACTACAAATTAGAATTTCACAGAGAAAGGGACGAGAGACAAGCCTCGTCATTTCGGATCCTGAGTCATCACTACCCATTAATCTAATCAACTGTGCAATTGCTCACACACTGGGATTCAAGGCAGGGAGGGTAGGGCAGTGTTGTCTGTGTCTCCCTTGCTGAAACAGCAAATAAAGCTGTAAAGTGTGGTCTTCCGCAAGGTGGGCTTCGTGGCATCATTTGTTTCAATGGCACAGTTGTGCCCTTGGGCCAGGACACACTTCTCTGTCCCCAGCGTGGAGTGGCCGTGAATACAACCTTCCCCCACCCCAACCCCCCCGGACCCTGATTCGTTCCCATAAGCTTCACGGCTGTTGGCTGCACTTTCTATCTGAGGATGTCGGGGCTGGGGCTGATCACCACTGTGCTTGCTTCGGTTTGGAAAGTTCACTGCACAAAGGACTTTTTCCAGCCAAGAATTCCGTTCACCATTTGCATATTTGGCACTAGTATTAAATGGCACATGGAATCACTTTCTGAATCATAAAATGTTATTTCTAATTCTCAGGTGAGTTATAGCCACAGGACCACTGGCCTGGCTTCCGAGATGTGGATCAGCAACATGAGAACAGAATGTGGTCCCTGACAGAGTCACTGATAGAATGCTGGCGTGAAAAGGCTTGACAGCCTGCTGGCCAGGCCGAAGACAGTGGAGGCTCGACTCACTTCTGCGAGTGCTCGCATCTGCACTCAGGGTCCCTGGGTTGCCAACTGCTTTACTCTGCACACACCGAGGTGGGCCTTGGACAGCACCCCCTTGGGCAAGCGGCCAGCAGCTGCTTCCTGAGTCACCACCACAGGCCATCTACCAATGAAGCTTCATTTTCATGTAAAAAGTGCTCAGAACAAGACACCACTGACTTCCACGGCTTGCAGCTCATTATCCAGTGGTTGAAGCTTCTACGCCTCTCCCTACCCAAAGCTTCTGTGCCTTTCCCTCCTTGGAAAAACAGAGTTGGCAAAAGTGTATAAAGGATTCTTTGCAGAAAACCCAAGGCCTTAACAGCTACATCACATGAGCCTGTTTATCACACAGATACGAGAATCCACGAGGCGGGGAAGCCTGGGGGAAAATATAATTGAAGTACTAAAGGCAGACATTGTTGGGTGGTAGGGTTATGGGCAATTTCACTTTCTTTCTTCTACTTTTAAATCTTCTCAGTTCAGTTCAGTTGCTCAGTCATGTCCAACTCTTTGCAACCCCATGGTCTGTAGCATGCCAGGCTTCCCTGTCCACAACCAACTCCCAGAGCTTACTCAAGTTCATGTCCATTGAGTTGGTGATGCCATCCAACCATCTCATCCTCCGTTGTCCCCTTCTCCTCCTGGCTTTCATCTTTCCAAGCATCAGGGTCTTTTCCAATGAGTCAGTTCTTCCCATCAGGTGGCCAGAATACTGGAGTTTCAGCTTCAGCATCAGTCCTTCCAATGAATATTCAGGACTGATTTCCTTTAGGATGGACTGGTTGGATCTCCTTGCAGTTCAAGAGACTCTCAAGAGTCTTCTCCAACATCACAGTTCAAAAGCATCAATTCTTCGGTACTCAGCTTTTCTTATAGTCCAACTATAACATCCACACATGACTAGTGGAAAAACCATAGCTTTGACTAGACAGACCTCTGTTGGCAAAGTAATGTCTCTGCTTTTTAATATGCTGTCTAGGTTGGTCATAGCTTTTCTTCCAAGGAGCAAGCATCTTTTAATTTCATGGCTGCAGTCACCATTTGCAGTGATTCTGGAGCCCAAGAAAATAGTCTCTCACTACTTGCATTATTTCCCCATCTATTTGCCATGAAGTGATGGGACTGGATGCCAAGATCTTAGTTTTCTGAATGTTGAGTTTTAAGCCAACTTTTTCACTTTTATCAAGAGGCTCTTTAGTTTTTCTTCACTTTCTGCATATCTGAGGTTATTGATATTTCTCCCGGCAATCTTTGATTCCAGCTTGTGCTTCATCCAGCCCAGCATTTCACATGATATACTCTGCATATAAGCTAAATAAGCAGGGTGACAATATACAGCCTTGATGTACTCCTTTCCCGATTTGGAACCAGCCTGTTATTCTATGTCCAGTTCTAACTGCTGCTTCTTGACCTGCATATAGATTTCTCAGGAGGCAGGTCAGGTGGTCTGGTGTTCCTATCTCTTTAAAAATTTTCCACATTTTGATCCACACAGTCAAAGGCTTTGGCATAGTCAATAAAGCAGAAGTAGATGTTTTTCTGGAACTCTCCTGCTTTTTTGATGATCCAGCAGATGCTGGCAACTTGATTTCTGGTTCCTCTGTCTTTTCTAAATCCAGCTTGAACATCTGGAAGTTCACGGTTCACGTATTGCTGAAGACTGGCTTGGAGAATTTTGAGCATTACTTTGCTAGCGTGTGAGATGAGTGCAATTGTGTGGTGGTTTGAACATTCTTTGGCATTCCGTTTCTTTGGGATTGGAATGAAAACTGACCTCTCCCAGTCCTGTGGCCACTGCTGAGTTTTTCCAAATTTTCTGGCATATTTAGTTCAGCACTTTCACAGTATCATCTTTTAGGATTTGAAATAGCTCAACTGGAATTTCATCACCTCCACTAGCTTTGTTCGTAGTAATGCTTCCTAAGGCCCACTTCACTTTGCACTCTAGGATGTCTGGCTCTAGGTGAGTGATCACACCATTGTGATTATCTGGGTCATGAAGATCTTTTTTGTATAGTTCTGTGTATTCTTGCCACCTCTTCTTAATATCTTCTGCTTCTGTTAGGTCTATACCATTTCTGTCCTTTACTGTGCCCATCTTTGCATGAAATGTTCCCTTGGTATCTCTAATTTTCTTGAAGAGATCTATAGTCTTTCCCATTCTATTATTTTCCTCTATTTCTTTGCATTGATCGCTGAGGAAGGCTTTCTTATCTCTCCTTGATATTCTTTGGAACTCTGCATTCAAATGGGTATATCTTTCCTTTTCTCCTTTGCCTTTAGCCTCTCTTCTTTTCTCAGCTATTTTTTTTCCCATTTATTTTTATTAGTTGGAGGCTAATTACTTTACAATATTGTAGTGGTTTTTGTCATATATTGACATGAATCAGCCATGGATCAGCTATTTGTAAGACCTCCTTAGACAACCATTTTGCCTTTTTGCATTTCTTTTTCTTGGGTCTTGATCACTGCCTCTTGTACAATGTCACTAACCTCCATCCATAGTTCTTCAGGCACACTGTCTATCAGATCTAACCTCTTGAATCTTTTAGTCTCTTCCACTGTATAATTGTAAGGGATTTGATTTAGGTCATACCTGAATGGTCTAGTGGTTTTCCCTACTTTCTTCAATTTAGGTCTGAATTTGGCAATAAGAAGTTCATGATCTGAGCCACAGTCAGCTCCCAGTCTTGTTTTTGCTGACTGTATAGACCTTCTCCATCTTTGGTTGCAAAGAATATAATCAATCTGATTTCGGTGTTGACCATCTGGTGATGGCCATGTATAGAGTCTTCTGTTGTGTTTTTGGAAGAGGGTGTTTGCTCTCATCAATGCGTTCTCTTGGCAAAACTCTGTTAGCCTTTGACTTGCTTCGTTTTGTGCTCCAAGGCCAGATTTGCCTGTTACTCTGGGCTCAGAGGGTAAAGCATCTGCCTGCAATGTCGAGACCTGGGTTCGATCCCTGGGTCAGGAAGACCCCCTGGAGAAGGAAATGGCAATCCACTCCAGTACTCTTGCCTGGAAAATCCCATGGACAGAGAAGCCTGGTGGGCTATAGTCCATGGGATTGCAAAGAGTCGGACATGACTAAGAGACTACAATTTTCCAGGTATCTCTTGACTTCCTGCTTTTGCATTCCAGTCCCCTATAATGAAAAGGACATCTTTTTTGGGTGTTTGTTCTAGAAGGTCTTGTAGGTCTTCATAGAACTATTCAACTTCAGCTTCTTCAGCATTATTGGTCGAGGCATAGACTTGAGTTGCTGTGATCTTGAATGGTTTGCCTTGGAAACAAACAGAGATCATTCTGTTGTTTCTCAGATTGCATCCAAGTACTGCATTTCGGACTCTTTTGTTGACTATGATGGCTATTCCATTTCTTCTAAGGGATTATTGCCCACAGTATATATATAATGGTCATCTGAGTTAAATTCACCCATTCCAGTCCATTTTAGTTTGCTTATTCCTAAAATGTCGATGTTCACTCTTGCCATCTCCTGCTTGACCACTTCCAATTTGCCTTGATTCATGGACCTAATATTCCAGGTTCCTATGCAATACTGCTCTTTACAGCATTGGACCTTGCTTCCATCACCAGTCACATCCACAACTGGGTGCTGTTTTTGCTTTGGCTCTCTTCATTCTTTCTGGAGTTATTTCTCCACTAATCTCCCTTTCTCCACTAAATCTTCTCATTGAACATCAATACTTTCTTTAATTTCATAGCTAAGTCAGAGCTATATCCAGAGGACAAATCTTCCTTTTTGCCTTAAACCACAAAACAGTCTTAAATACAGAACAGTCCACTGATTAATTTTTTTATTGCAGTATAGTTGACCTATAAAATTGTACTAGCTTTAGGTGTTCAGAAAAGTGGTTCAGTTATACGTGTGCACAGATGTTCTTCAAAACAGGCCACTTCTGAAGACTCAGCATGTAGCCCCACAGCTCCTGGCCCCCCTGGCCCAGCCACTCCCCGCCCCTCACCTGCCCTCCAACCAAGTCTCATGGAGGAGGAAGCTCAAGGTCACAGTGCAGCTACTTCACAGCAGATTCACAGGCATTTGCTTTTTCAGGGAGAAAACATAAAATATTGTCCAAAACAAGTTTTTCAAATTACTCTATTAACTTCATATAAAAAGTCATTTGTAGTGCTGCCAGGCTTTACTTTATCAATATCACCATCCTCCAGCTCAAAGCATTTCCTCTCTCACTTTCCGGGATTATCACACGTGTAAGAGGTTTGGAGTTGCAGAGGCCTTAGCGGTCAGTCAGTGTAAGACTCAATCAGAGCTGTGCTGTTCTCCTGGGATGTGCCCGACATCCAGCACTCTGTCTGAAGACTCGTGGTCACTGGAGATCCATGCTCTCACAGCAAGACTCCCGAGAAAGGGCAGTGTTGGATGCCCACCTTCCCATACCCAGGCCTGGGCTGCTTCTGATGCCCACACTCTGTGTGTCAGAAGACTGGGTGACACAGATGTGAGCAGACCTGCCCCACCTGGGGGCTCTTGGCGCAGGTACCTCCGGTGAGTGGGCCAGAAGCCACATGAGGGACCAAGAACACGTGGAGAGAGCCTTCAAAGATGTCCTCTGCTGATGGATGAGCAGAGGGAGAAGCGGCTCCCCCAGGGGCGGCGAGGCTGGACTGCCCAGGTCACATGGCGGGTGCCCCGGAGCGGGCCAGGTGTCATACCTGGGCAGTGAGAAGGCGAGGAGGATATGGAGCAAGGACAGTGTGACTGTGCAGGTGCTTCTGGAAATAACCTGGCTGGTGACGGCAGGAGAAAGAGCGTCTTCTGTTACTTATCTCTCAGCTGAGCGATGAACACTATGCACATGATGTGTTTTTGCTGCTGTTTTTCAGTTGCTAAGTCACGTCCAACTCTTTGCGACCCTATAGACCATAGCCCCCCATGGGATTCTCCAGGCAAGAACACTTCAGTGGGTTCCATTTCCTCCTCCAGGGGATCTTCCTGACCCAGGAATCGAACCTGCATCTCTTGCATTTGGCAGGTGGATTCTTTACCACAGAGCCACCAGGGAAGCCCCGGGGGCTGCGTTTTAATCCGCTTAAAAGCAAACAGTCTTCAGTCTACTAAAAGTCAACAAAGATGGCATTTCTCATACAGTTCTGTTTGGCAAAAGGAATGGCACCAAGTCTGCCTCAGCCAGCAGGTCCCCAGCTGGAATCGGAGTCTGCGTCACCATGGGGACGGGACTCACCTTCGTGTACTCGTCTTTGGCCTTGGTCAGCATCCGCAAGATGTCGGCCTCCTTGCCCTCTCCTGAGCCAAGGCTCACAGGCGAGGCCCCAGCTCCCGCTCCATGGTGGGCTTTCAGCTGTTCGTACTGAGTGAGGCTAGAAAATTAGAGGGGAGATCCACACCAGAAAAGACAGCTTAACACGACCAGCCAGTTCTCACCCAGTTGTTTTTATCTTGTTACAATCATATTAGAAAAAAGACTGCTGGAACTGATGGGAGAGACATGGGAGTTGAGATCCCAAGCTCACTGACCACAGGACTGCATCTGGAGAGGGGTGGCCTCCGCCCTGCCTGGTGTCCCGTGGCAGCTGTCACCCAGCCAGGGCAGGGTTGAGGGGCTGGGACGGAGGCCAGGTGGCCCTGCAAGGCTGAAAGTATTCTCTATTGGGTCCTTTTCAGAAGAAGTCTGTGACTCCTTATTGTGAGCATTTGGAGGGACCCCTGAACTGCTGGGGAACCCAATTCAGGGTTCTCAACCTGGAGACTGGGTTCCCAACATGGCAGATCCAGTCTCCCCCTTCTTCCAAAGTGCCTGGGAGTTGAAGCACAGCTGAGCCCAGCCCCCGTGTCCTGGGTGGTTTAGAAGCACAGCTAAGGTCCCACCCCAGAAGAGGGGGCGTGAAAACACAGCACTGGGAAGCGCCTTCTGTTCTCCTGAAAACCTTGCAGAGGGGAGGCCAGACTGCTTCCCCGCTGGCATGGGGACACGTCTCCCTCCTATAGGAGGGCTCTGACCATCACGCTTCCCCATCGCTGCCATGAAGTCTGCAGGGAAAGAAAGCTGCGGGTTCGCTGAGGCTCAACTCTGAGAATGGGCGGGGAGTCCACATGCATCGCACTTGGCTAATTGCTCGTCACCAAGCAGGTCCTGCCCCAGCTGCTGAGGAATCGCCACAGAACCTAAGTGTCTTCACACGGCCTCCTGGCTGGGGGACACGGTGCCTTTTAATCTATATGAAGCCCTGCTATTATTATCCACCGCACAGTTTACAATCACAGGAATGTTCTAGGAACTAGCTGTTACGGTGGTAAATACCAGTTTGAACACACTTAATCACCATCTGCAGCCTGAGCTGTTTACCTAAAATTAGCTCTTACCAGCTCGGCTTTTCAGAAATCAGTCTTAATCTATAAAAAAGTGCTCCCCACAGCCCATATTTCAGGGCCACTTTTGAGCCATACATCAACAAGAATCAGCCACAGGTTTGCATATGGCCCTACCTTCTTGAGCCTCCCTCCCATCTTCCACCCCTAGGTTGTCACAGCGCACTGGGTTGAGCTCCCTGAGCCATACAAGCGAATTCCCACTGGCTATCTACTTTACAGATGGTAGTATATATGTTTCCCTGCTACTTTGGCCATTTCATTGACCTAGGATTTAAAACTGACAAATGGTTGGTTCTGTTGCAGATGGAGCTGCTTGCTTGAGCCTGTGTGGGAGGCAGCTGGATTCCATGTATGGCTGAGCCCAGTCCTGGCCCAGGGTCATGGCATGCAGGAAGCTCACTCGCTCCCAAGCTCTGAACCAGCCACAGGAATGCAGGGAAATAACTCCCTTCCCGTGAGTGGCTCTGAGGCTTGAGAACCTCAGAGGGTTGACAGACCCCCAGGGGGACAGCATGCCGACCTGGGCATCCTCTCAGGTCATCAGGGGAGCGAGAGCAGGACCAGGAGACTGTCATGTAAGTACCCCCAGCCTCATGCCGACCGGCACCAGTCAACAAGGCCTCCAAGATTAATAGAAAAAAGACTAGAAACACAAAAGAGAGAGAGAGTCCATCTGCTGATCACTAAACTAGTATTAGCTCAGATATTTCCGAAGATATTGAAAACAAAGACTCAGCAAAGCCCTTGAAAAGTCACATGGGAGGGGGGTTCAAGACCCACAGGCAGATGGAGGGGAGTCCTGGGGGCAGGAGGGCATGGGGACTCCAGAGGAGGTGGGGCAGCCTTTCAGAAACACTCTGAATGTCCTCCTCACTGAGATATACCAATAGCTTTTCAGAGGAAAAAGCTGCTAATTTATAAATGAGGATGGTATTAAGGAAAACTGCCATCCAGAAAAACTGATATTACAGATCACATGCACAGAAAAAAAAGAGGGGGCCACCCTACATAATAAATCTTATCACGTGGAAGCGTGAGACATTGTCATTTACGCTTATTCTTCATCTGGTGAGTAATGGTGCAGGTGTTCCTAAGCACGGTGATGGGGCTGCAGTCGGAGATGGGCTCTGTTTACCCATGGCGCAGTCCCACACACTCAAACACAGAACACATCCCACAGCACTTACTTCTTCATCAGCTCTGCAATTCTTTGGCACTCTTCCTTGTCATAAAACCAAATTCCATAGATGGACACTGCAAGAAACACAGGGCCAGTGAATGAATGTCTTCAAGAAGGGGAAACAAATCCCCTTTCCACCATGAGGGGAGTACACACTCGTACAATAAATGAACTAGTCGCTGGAGTCAAAGCTTGAAAACCTTGAGCTGGGGATTTTTAAGCCCAAAGAGAAGGTATGCACACACACATGCATGCACAGACACACACTGAAGTGTCCTGTCCTTACAAATACAGCACCTGGACACAACAGGCACGTGGCAAATGCTTAGACGGATGAGCAGACTGAAGACGAGCCCCAGCTCTCTGCCCTTCAGCTCTGCAGCGTCACTGCCTCACATGCCTTCACACACTCACACACACAAACATGTGCACACACACACATTCTCACATACACATGCTCACAGAGCTCTCACGCACACAAACACATTCACACACACACACATTCTCACATACACATGCTCACAGAGAACGCTCATGCACACAAACATGTTCACACACACACAAATCTCAAATATACACACTCACACAGAGCTCTCACACATATAAACACGTTCACACACACACACACGTGCGCGCGCACGCTCCATCTTCTTAGCTATTGGACACCTGACACACATATTAGGCCTGGAAGCTTCTCTCCCTTCTCCTTTTTCCCGGAAAGGTGTTATTAACTGAAAGATTGGTTTTGGAGGCCTTAAGTGAGGATACAGTGCTGGGAAAATAAAATTCAGTAATGAATCTGCAACTCCAAAGTGTCTGCACAGAATATTTACAACTTTTGAAAGACCAGATACAACCATGACTTAATGATTTAGTGATGAAAGAACAATGTGGCATAATACAGTTGCTATTGATTCAGTTAATTTTCAAGTAAGTCGTATATATTAGTATGTACAATCTATGTCATTTTTATAGCAAAGGCTAAACAGGTCCAAAGGCTCCCCAGGCGGCTCAGCAGTAAAAATTCCACTTGCCAGTGCAGGAGACATGGGAGACTCGGATTCAGTCCCTGGATCGGGAAGATCTCCTGGAGGAGGAAATGGCAACCCACTCCAGTATTCTTGCCTGGAGAATTCCATGGACAGAGGAGCCTGGCAGGCTACAGTCCATGGGGTCTCAAAAGAGTTGGACACTAGTTAGCGACTCAACAATGACACAAACAGGTCTAAAATAAGTTTATAAAGATCTAGTCGAGGATCTGGTAATATTAATCACACCAATAACACATTAGCTACACACACATTTAAAAAATCTTCACTGAAAACAGCTGCTAAGTTATGACAGGACAATGAGAGTCAACAAAATATACTTAAAAAATACTTTTCTTAATTTATATTTCCAAAATATTTAATTATATGGGTATTATTTGGTCATTAAAACATTTGTGATATTTTAATCACTGCCCCTGTCCCACCCTGACTCACCTACCAGTGGCCCTGTGGGTCTTTCTCTTTCTTGTCAGTGAAGACTCAGTGAAAGGTACAGAAGTGTTGTTTTAGTGCTGTGTTAAGCAGATGCTTTTAAAAGGACTCTATAAATCTGACCCCTATAAATGGGGGTAATTTTTGTGGTCCGTGCACCAGGAATCTTTATCTTACCTGTGAGTGCAGGGGCGGGGCAAATGGAAAAAATAAACCCAGCTTTCTCTTGATCGGACCACTGCGCGTTCTTTGAAATACACACACATACTGCTCTCTGATACATGGACACTCTGGAAAAAGAGTCTGTGTTTTGAAGCCTACGCGCTGAGAGCCTTGGTAGCCAAAAGAAAGTCTTTTGCCCCAAGACCATTAAGTGAGTCTCTCAGGACTTGACTCTGGGCTCTTCCCGGCCCATAGACATTGATCCCTGGTGCCAGCTGTCCCTACAGAGTCCCGCAGGCCAACCCATCGCTGTGTGCTCCCCTGAGTGAGAGTGGATTGGATCACCGACACTACGATCACAGCGACTGAGAAACCTGAAGGCGTTGCGTGTTTTGGGGCTTCAGTCCTCGTTACAAACCCAGGATCCTGCTCTGTTCTCTGGTTACAGTGAAGATTCCTCTCCATGGAGATGGAATTTTCCAAAACTACCAAAGGAGGAAAGCGGTAGCCGCAGGGAAAAACACGTCACCGAGGAAGTGGAAGCCCGGTAGCCAGGAAAGAGCAGCCATTTATGTCTTGTCAGAAGAACATGAAAGTAGAAATATATCAGTTGGAATTTTGGGGGGGATGTTACATACTTGTGACATTTAAGGAACCAGGTTCTCATAAGGATCGGATGCCAAGCAAACTATTGACATAAGTGGAAAAGCGGTCTATGTTATTACTACGAGAAACCCGAAATGCAGACGGAGGGGAAGATATCCGTGGGAACATGTTTCAGATGCTGATGGGGGAACGGAGAGGGGCCCGGGCCTGAAGCGATGGAGGGACACCATAGAGGTTTCCTGAGGACCCAACTGACCGCTTATCTCTAAAGCAGCATGGCTTTAAGATTAGAACGGGGTCATATTGAAACAACTCTTTTCATCCCAGTTAATGTGCTATTTGAATGTACAGCTTAAAACAGTCGAGGAGGAAAAACAGATTTACCAAGTCCTCTCTCCCGAGAGAGAGCATGAGATAACACACAGAACTGGGCCTAACTTTCTTCTCCTTAAAATAGTTTCCCAGCCTGGGCCACATTCCATGGGAGCCCCCGCCTCTCGGGCCCGCGTTCCAGCTGGGCAGGCCTATCGCTGTCCTGTGTCCCAGCGGCTGGTGGTGACCCACGCAAACCAGAGCCTGTCACCAGCCGGGAGGTGCTGAGCTGATGGGCTGATAGATCCATCACATCTCGCGTCCCTTCTTCCCGGGCGGCCGCAGGACGAGGCCAGCCTGGGGTGGGCAGTGGGTGCCACAGGGAGGAAAGAAGACAAGCTGAACAGGACCGAGGGAGAAGGTGCACTCCTGGCATTCTCAGACTTGGGAGTGGTCGCTGCAGCCTAGCTCGAGTCTGGGACACGGGGCACTGAGCGGTCAGCAGGAGATGCTCTGAGTGCTCCGGGGCCCCAGACCCGCCATGCTGCGAGCCTTCTTCCCCCACTCCACGCCCGGGTACCAGCCACTGCCCCGCCGCCCTGCTGCCCCCCAGGCGGGCTCCAGGGGTACGCTGGTGCATGAGGCTCAGCTCAGCTGCTCTTATGTCTCTCCTGGAGGTAAGAGACCCCAAGGTGGGGGGAGGACTAGGAAGATCCTGTTGATATTCACTCTAAACCAGTTAATGATGCCCAGGATGGGCCCCCCCACGCCATGAACACATTTTGAGTGCAGTCTTCTTCCTGTTGATGAATGCAGGCCTTTAACAGCACAGCTGTGAAATTCTGCCTAAAAACTGCCTTGGCCTGGTTTATGTCATGCTTTGGGGATTCTTGGTTGAAAAGAGAAATGTTTGAGGCAGTAGGCAAGGTATCACCATTGGGACCTGTCTGTTAAAATGTCATCTATTTACGCCTTCTACTTTCCTTCTAATTCTGCAAGAAAGATGAGCAAAGCAGAATTTCTGTATTAGATTTCACATCTAAATGTTGAGGGTACAACAGACATGAGAGAGAACAAGCTGATGGGATCTGATAGTGTTGTTTTCTTCTTTTTAAATTTCTCCAGCAGAAAAGTCTAAAGTTGATATTTGAAGAGGCTGGTTGAAAGGGTCACAGAGGGAAAAGCAGATGTCCTTGAGCTCACCTGCATTAGGGGACCTCCGATCCTCGTTAGCATGGTGCGTGAGGTTATTCTGCAACCTCCCTGGGGATTAACTCGTCTAGTTTATGTTTTAACAAATATTTCTCTAAATCTCTTCTTTGAAGACATTCGTCATTTGTTTCATATTTGGCCTCAAAAATCTTTCAACTCCAAATCATGAAGGTGGTTTGTGACCTTTTAGCAATATTCATGCTAATGTGTGCAACTTTAAAATATAAGCCGTATTTCCATATGGTTACTGAGTAGGTAAGCTGGAACTGCGACGGTGACGTCTGCGAAGGCAGGATAGGATGTCTGATGTGGTACTGCTCCCGCCCCTCCCACCCCCTCTCATTCCCTTTCAAAGTAATCTCACAAATTTTTCTCAAAAGGATAGGTCAGTAGGCAGGAAAGAAGGCATTTAAGTCCTCTCTTTGCACTGGGAAAAGCCATGGAAACCAGGGGGTGTGAATTACACAAACCTCTTCTGGGCACTTAAGGATAAGCCAAAAATCTTAAAATTCCTTCAAACCCCATTCCCTTCAGTAAGTCTTTCTCAAATGAGTGGAATAATAATCCCAGTGGAAGGACCAAGAACATCTAATCATATACTTGGTGTAAACACTTGTTGTTGAGGCTTTGCTCGAATATAGAATTGCTTGATTTCTTGTCCTGATTTTCCCTTTATAGTTTTTGTAGCTCGACCCCAAAGATGGTGACTGATTACTGGCATTTGTTTCTAAGCGTGCGTGTGCGTGCACATGCACACATACACAGCTACTGTCCTTCCAAAAGACCAGAGGATAGTTAAACAGAAAGTGAGGGTCATGAACTGTCAGAGCTGGAGGTGGGTGCAGGTGGGCAGTTCACACGCCTGACACATTGGAGAGGGGGGGTAGACTCCTGCGGCCACAGTCCTGTTTCCGGTTCAATCTGTTTGCGTAAAATATACCCCTCCTCTGGCTTTACAAACAAAATACACAGAGTATAAAAACAATGTTTATGTTTGAATGACTTGAAGACTTGGTTATAAGAGATGGGAATTCATCTTGTTTAAATTAAGGTTCATGTGAACTCTCACAAGGACCCAAGGAAGGGTGGAGGGAGGAAGGAGAAGGGGGTGCAGGAAGCGGGGTGTCTAAGGGCAGGGGTTGCGAGGGGGGCTCTGTATTCATGGCTGGGTAACGGGCTGCATGGCTGCTTTGTGTTGACCGGCCCTTCCACCCCATTCGGACTCTGCACTAAAGACGCATTCCATCTGCATGCTCTTTAATGCCTGTAAAGTCACATTCTTTCATTCACCCTCTGCTTCAGCTCCACTGACCAAACCCGGACAGAACCTTCGCTGGCCCCAAGAGTCCACATAGCACTGTTATCTTTGGCCCCTGGTCTGGTTCTTTTCACGTGACATGGTTTTATTGCACCTCACAAATCAGGGGTCCCATGATCTCCAAACACTGGAGGTTCCCAGTGGGTGAGAAGCAGCTTCATTTTATGAGTGACTGACACACACACATTTTGGGAGAAACAAGAGAAAGCCTAGACAAATGCTGTGAAGTGAAAACAACCTTCCTCTTTCTAAATAACTTCCTTACAGAGTTAAGGCCATTAACAATGACAAAGAATCAGCCTCTCGACTAAACCGGTACACTAATTTGGATCAAATTATATGGATTTCCCAACTGTAAATGAGAATTCAGTGTCTTCAGAGAAAAAGATGCGTTAATCTCCCAAAGGTTTCGTTTCTAACAAATGCATGTTATGTCATTAGACCTTCCAAATCTCCACAGAGGTCTTTATGCTCCCCAAATGGGGAATCTGAGGTCTTGTCTCTGCCCTCAGGTTCATGAACAGTCACATGGAATCTTCTCAATTATATACTAACTTCCTAATTTTATTTATTTCAGGAGAAAGTTGCTTGAGCCTGGGAGATTTAACAGAGTAAATAAACACAAAAATAAGAAGCAGAAATAGTCACGGGTGATAACAAATATAAGTAGGAACAACTTCTTCTGTTTTGTTGGCCATTTAAATTTATAGTTTAATTCTGCCCATGAACTGGCTGGTTGACCCCTAAATCTCCCAGAAGACAGGTATGGGCTCCCTGATGTGCCTTCCCTCCTGAGGCCTTGTCCTTCAAGACTCCTCGAGACTCCTGCTTCTTTGCTCCTACAGTTTCTCACAGATCCCTGGACTAAACAAAAAAAAGCCCGTGTCATAAGTGTTTATTGCTACCTCCACCAAATCATGAGCAGTGCGGTATATCCAACAGATGTTTGTTGAGTTGAACTGAAATCCAAGATGTTAGATCTTGAACCATCATCTTCACGACAGGTGCCTCCATCCCGGGTTATACGTAGTAGTCTGGACACGGCAGGTCCTCCCCATGGCCGACCACACCTTCCCCAGGACTCGGAGCACGGGGCTCTCCTCCACCAACCCTCTCATGCTCCTGCCCTCACTCCGAGTTTATTTTGCATCCAACACCTGGTCATCTTTGATCATCTTCTGCATAACTTATGCTGCTGGGCATTTGCCACCAGCTCCCTATAGCTGTGAATTCTCACAGCCCAACACTGCGTGGGCACCAATGTTCTCATCTCCTGTGTATATATTATTACAACAAGACTACCATACACCAGTCCCCCGATGGACTATCTGTCAGGCACTGGCAACTCTGAGCTCAAATAACACAATTAATCTGCAGGTTTACAAGCGTTTCTCTTGGTGTACAAGCAACAGTGCTTTCGTGTCGCAGAAAACACAGATAGCATATTCCGGTCAAATCTGATGGTAGTATTCTGAAGCTTACATAGACAAGCACCTACATTATCTTAAAACCGTCAATTCTTCCCAAAACACACTGAAACTGTGTTATCTAGAGTGAATCTCGATATAGCAAAATAAGTCTTGTCTCATAGAATTATAGTTTGTGGGAAATATATGTTTAAGGCAAACATAAAACAGTATTTTTTACAGGTCAGAAACTTGCTTTGATGAAAAACAGACTTCCTCATGTTGAAATCAGATTACTGAATTAAGAGTTTACCAGCGATAAGAATAGCTTTGCTGAAATACACTAACCATAAAAATATATAATCAATGAAAAACTTCTAAGATTTCACACAGCAGTGGTTTAGTAATGGGGCCTCATGCCAGTTTGTGACTGAGGGAAAAGAAGCTGGAGTTTCTGTACATCTTTCGTTTCAACCTTAATCTATAATTATGGAAATAGCAGACCCCACTTAACCCAGAGCCCTTTTGGTTATAAGCAGTCAAATTATGGTTTGGTGCCCTTGTTAAATTAGAGTCCTATGGTTGACATAGAGGATAATTCTAACACCAGTTCTTGCCAAAAATTTCCTTTCTCCCAAACCCATAAGAACATGAAAAAATTGCAATTTTTTCCTTCTGTGGGTTAAAAATAACATCCCAATAGCTTCAAATTGGTTATCTGAGACTCCTTTCTAAGTGATTTTTGGACAAGAATAGACACAAACACTCGATGCAGCCGTCCTGAGTGATAGCCATTGCAAAGCACTGTGTTAGGGGAAACCAAAAGACTCTTCGCTTGTTAATTTCAGAAAACGTTTTAGAATCCAGTTTCTCTCTGCCGAGATTCAGACTTCTAACATGTTAGGCTGGGCTTTCAAAAACAAATGATAAAATACAGTCATTGCCGAGCCATAAGAGCAGCGCATGAATCCAAACGGCACTGCTACACAGATGTTTCTCGGTAAAGTCGAGGATGTGAAGTCTCTGTGGTTCAGACAAAACAAAAGTGACCTCTCTTTTAAAAAATATTTATTTATTTATTTGGCCACGCTGGGTTCTTAGTTGTGGCATGCAGGATCTTGCAGTTGCGGCATGTGGGATCCAGCTCCCTGACCAGGGCCCCCTGCATTGGGAGCGCGGGGTCTTAGCCACTGGGCCACCAGGGAAATCTCCCCAAAGTGACCTCTCTCTGACTCTCCTCTCACATCGAGTCTGTGCGTCACTCACACAGTGCTGTCACACAGGCTTCCTTGTCTACGCGTGCCAGACTGTTAAGTTCTGAGAAGAGAGTTTTTCCCTGAACTCTGTGTGAGGTCCTGTCTGCAGTGGGTCCCCTGGTCCCAAAGGATGAGGCGTGAAGGCCGCGCGGACTGGCTGGCCGGGCGAGAGGAGCACTGGGAACCCGCACAGAGTGTGTAACCCAGGGGGCTGCGGGTATCACAAGGCAACAGCGGAAACACGAGAACCACAGCGAGGCTCTGCTGTCCGTCAGGCTTTTCAGAGCGGGCCAGTTCTTGAGATGAACAGTCTCCTTCAGAGCTTAGACCTGTTCATGTGCTGAACACCGGCAGGAGAACAAAAAAGCAACTCTGGGTTTAAGGTTGGAGTGACAAGTGTCATCAGTCAGGTCCCCACAGATGTGCGCCCCTTAATCACATATGAAAACACATTAGCTCCTGAGCTGTGGTTTGTAGGAAAGAGATCAATTTTTCAGTGAGAATGGCAGAGGAGGCTACAGACAATGAGTAAGATTTGTTGACCACCGTGTAAATTTAAAATTGCTTCTTTTTAAGAAGCACAGGCTGGGGGTGGGGGGTGGGGTAGGGTGTCCTTGAAGGCTGCCCTGGCCACTGCACTCATGCATAGCAATGAGCCCACTGATGGGATAGGGCACCTCTTCTGACGGCATGAAAGGTCAAACTCCTGTCCCCACCTCCCACCCCGTCCCCGCCAACACGGTCTGAATGAGTTTAAGGATCTTTGCCTCTCTGCCCAGGTCCTGAATAGAACAACATTCCGTTGTCATTCCCGCAAACACTAAGATTCTGTCTGTTAGGAGCATCAAGTATTTGAGTCTTTGTTGCTGGGAGGGCTTTTCCCTAGTTGCAGCAAGCAGGCGCTGCTCTCTAGGTGGGGTGTGTGGGCTTCTTACTGCGGAGGCTCCAGGGTGCATGGGCTTCAGTACTTGCAGCAGTCGGGCTCAGGGGTTGCGGCTCGTGGGCTCTACGGCACAGGCTCAGTAGTGCTGGTGCTGCGCGGGCTTAGTTGCTCCCTGGCCTGTGGGATCTCCCTGGACCAGGGATCGAACCTGTGTCCCCTGCATTGGTGGGTGGATTCTTATCCACCATGCCACCAGGGAGGTCCCGTACAATTACTCTGAAGGGATTTCTGGACTCTAGACAACGTCAGTGGTTCAATACTCAACCCCTGAAGTTTGTATGGGAGACGGTGTGTACACATGCAGGCAGGTGCTTTTGGAGGTGGGGCAGCACAAATCACAGCCCCCCAGAACAAGGCCTGGCCCACAGCAGGAAAACAGCTGACATCTGAGGGCATGGGGGAGGCAGGCAGGCAGGAAGCCCATCAGATTCTCAAAGGGCTCTGTGACCCCCAAAAGGTTAGGAAGTACTATCCGAGGCTATGGACATACCAGTAAGGATCTCAGAATGGAAAAATAAACTCGCCATTATCTGTGGGCAGATAAGGCGGCTTTCATTTCCCTAGTAATAAATTTACACAGGGCTCACTTTTAACCTTTCAAATTGCTTTTGTAGTAACTGCCTGAACTGATTCCAAGGTTAAGACAACAGAAGATAAAGCCTCAAGGTCTTTGAATCTGCTGGACTGGGAGAGCTTTTGCTCTTCCCGGCGGCCTGAGGCCGAGGAGAGGCTGAACCTCTCCACGGGAGCCCCCGGCATCTTTGGCCACCTGCCCAGGTTCGGGCACGCTGTGACCTGAGCTCAAGGCGGGATCTTTGTGTCAATCTCCATTATGAAGTCGGAAAGAGGGAGGAATTTGGGGAAAGCGGGGCCACTCTGTGGCTCCTTCTCAATCACCCCGAGCGGAACATCATTAAACTGGACAGAAACATCAGACATATGTAGGTGTGTAATGACTCGGGTTAATATACAAGTATCTGGGAGTTACTTTAAGTACATTATACCTATCTACTTATCCAGATCTGGTCATTTGCTGTGTTTATTTTGTACCACAGAATGCAAATAAAATATAAGACCAGGTCTCTGCCCACAAGGGGCCTGTAATTTATGACTCACGCCACCGCTTTAAGCATAGTGCAGGTGGTCAACGGCTAGCTCATTCATGGTGACCTGGCACCGAGAACCAAGAGGTCTCACAAGAGGCTGCTTCCAAATTCTGACTTTTCTGTGCAAATTTGACCTTCTCACTGCTATTATCCTCTTATGAATAAAGTTACTACGAGGATTGGTGGAGAAGTCTTTTGGGAATGTACATGTTTAGTTAGAACAGAAGAAGGTAATGTGTATGGCGGTCATGGTTGACCTGTACATACAGGTAAACTGGATCAGTCTGGTTTATCAGTTTATCAGTTAGGTTTATCAGTTTTACTTTTTTCAAAGAACCAGTTCTGCGTTTTGCTGATTTTATGTTTTTTGGTGTTTTATTTCATTGATTTCTGCTCTTATTTTTCCTTCCTTCTGATTGCTTTGGGCTTAATTGGCTCTTCTTTCTAGTTTCTTAAGGTGGAACCTGAATTACCCATTTGAGACTTTTCTTCTTTCCTAATAGAAGTATCTGACGCTATAAATTTCCCTACCAGCCCAATTTCACTCGCATCTGACGCATCTCTTCATCTTTATTCAGCTTGTTTTCTAATTTTCTTGCCTCTCTGACACATGAGTTATTTAGATGTGTGTTGTCTAATTTGAAAACTTTTGCGGGTATTTCAGGTATCTATTACTGGTTTCTTGTTCAATTCCGCTGTGGTCAGAGAGCATACTCGGTATGGTTCCTATTTCTTTAAAAATCTTTAGACTTTATGCCCCATGATAAAGCTGACCTTGGGTGCTGGCCCATGAGCACCTCAGAAGAGGCTGTCTTCTGCTGTGGTTGGTGCAATGTCTGATAAACGTCAATTACCTCAAGTGAGTTGATAGTGTTATTCAAGTCTCCTACAGATGTGCTGCTGCTATTTGTTCTGCCAATCATGGAAAGCGGAGCTCAAGTCTCCAAGCACAACTGCGGGTTTTAACTTCTTTCAGTTCTATCATTTGTCACTTTGAGTATCCTGAAGTTCCGTTGTCAGATTAAGTATTTCGGGTGAATTGATCCTTTTATGATTATGTAATGTATCTCTTTACCCCTGGTAATTTTCTTTGTTCTGATGTCCATTTTGGTATTAATATAGCATCTCTGGCTTTCTTCAAGTTTTTAAAAAATCTATTTTTAAAAATGTAAGTATGGTTGATTCATAATATTGTGCTCATTTCGGGTATACAAATGATTTAGCCATATATATATTCTTTTTTCAGATTCATTTCCCGTATAGGTTATTACAAAGTATTGAGTAGAGTTCCCTGTGGTATACCGTTGGTCCCTGTTGTTTTTCTTGTGCACAGTAGTGCGTATATATTACTCCCAAGTGGCTTTCTTTTAATTAACATTCCCATGGTTTGTCTCCCCTCTCTTTTGCTCTGTTGGTACCTCCTTTCTTGACTTCTTTTGGATTATTAAAATGTTTTAGCATTCAGTTTTCATCTATCTACTGGTTCTCTTTTTAAGTGGCTGCTCCAGGAATCACACTATACATATCTAACTTTTCAGTTTACAGTTATTTCACCACTTCAAGCAAAATGTAAAGGCTTCACAACTACACAGCTCCTGTCCCCGACCACCCTTAACCTTACAGCTATCATGTGAGTTACATCTATACACAATGAATCCCCCTCCTGATACTGCTGTAACTTTTGCTTTTGATAGTCATTTGCATTTTAAAGAATCTGAGGGCAGGAAAAACATCTGTTCCACTGACCATTTTTTTACTATTTATGTTGCTCCTCCTTTACCCCCGAGGCCCCGACCTTCCCTCGGCAACACTTCCCTTCAGTCTGAACAACTTCTTTCAGCCTTTACTTCACAGCAGGTCTGCTGACAGGAAAGTATTGAAGGTTTTCCTTTATCTGAGAGTATCTTTGTTTTACTTTCCTTCCCGAGGAATATTTTCACTGGAGATAGAATTCTAGGTTGACAGTTATTTCAGCACTGTCTTCCAGACTCCATGGTTTCTTAAGAGAAATTTACTGTCATTCAAAACATTGTTCTGTTATGTACCATTTCTGGTTCAAGGCTTTTTGTTTGTTAAAGTCTGTTTTTCACCAGTTTGATGATGTTTATGGGCATGATCTTCTCTGAGTTTATCCTGTTTGGGGTTTTCTGAGTTTCTTGAATCCATACATACATTTGTGCATCACCAAATTTGGAAAAATTTCAGCCATGCTTTCTTCAAATACTTTTTCTACAGCAGTCTTTCTCCTTTCATGGGACTGCAATGACACAAATGCAGACTTTTTGGTACTGACCAACAGGTGCTGCGAGGCCCTGTTCTTTGTTTTTTAACCTCTTTCCGGTGTATTTTTCAGGTCGGATAGTATCTACTGATGTGCTTCATGTTCACTGACTCTTCTTTCCTCTGCCATCTCTGTACTGCTAATAAGGCCATTCACTAGACACCCTATTCTGTCCCAAATGTTCCTTCTGAGTTCTTACACTGCTTCTCTGCTGAGAATTTCCATCTTTCCACTCATCTCTGAGGACCTGTCCCACCTCACAGGGCACAGTAACTGTCTTACAGCCAGCCACTGGCCTACCACACCAGCATGTGGGTCATCTTGGGGCAGCCATCTGCCGACCGACCTTCCCCGTGAGAGTTGTCAGATTTTCCTGGCTCTCTGTGTGATGGATAATCCTGTTGCATTTGGACATCTTGTTGAGATTGTGAGACTCTGAGTCTTCTAAAAACTCTTCAAAGAGTGTCAAGATGGTGATCGACTTGTTCAAGTTTACACAGGAAGATGGTTAGACAGCATCACAGACTCACTGGACATGATTCTGAGTGACTCGGGGAGATGATGAAGGACAAGGGAAACCTGGCATGCTGCAGTCCATGGGATCGCAAACAGTCGGACATGTCTGAGTGACTGAACAACAGACAGGAAGTGCCGTCCTGCCTCCTGTAGACAGTGGTTCCCATGTCAGCTCTATTTTCAGAGGTGTGTCTGCCCCGTGCAGACGGCACTCGGGCTGGCCTGGTGCGTGGCGGTGGTGGACGTGGTGGGCTAGTTCTCGGGGCCTCGGCTGTGGTTCTGGTGTGTGTGTGTGTGTGTGTGTGATGCTCACAGGTGAGATCGGGACAGAATCAGGGGGTCTCTTTGTCCAGCGCACTCTCCAGCTCACAGGGGGCCTTCTCCCCAGTCTTCTGGCCACAGAGTCAGGGTATCTCTCAACAGGTCTAACTTCTCACACTGTCAGGTAGTCCCCATAGCCAGGCAGCTTGCAGGATAAAGCAAAGAAATATCAATAAAAAAGCCCATATATATATATATATATATGAAAAAGTGAAAGTCGCTCAGCCACGTCCGACTCTGAGACCCCAATGTCTACAGTCCGTATCAGAATACTGGAGCGGGTAGCTGTTCCCTACTTCAGGGATCTTCCCAATCCAGGGACTGAATCTGCGTCTCCTGCATTACAGGTGGACTCTTTACTGTCTGAGCCACCAGAGAAGACATGTGTGTATATTTATGTGTGTACATATACACATGCTAAGTTGCTTCAGTTGTGTCTGACTCTGTGACTCTATGGTCTGTAGTCCACCAGGCTCCAGGCAAGAACACTGGAGTGTGTTGCCAAGTTCTCCTCCAGGAGATCTTTCCAACCCAGGGATTGAATGTCTCCTGCAATGGCAGGCAGATTCTTTACTGCCAGTGCCACCTGGGAAGCATAAATATATATATATATATATATATATATATATATATATCTCCTAGGAGTTCCCTACACGCTTGAGACCACAGGGGGCCCTTCTCCAGCCCTTCAGGCAGAGGCAGGCTTTCTGTGGGATGTCATGTGCCTGTCACCCCTCACTGCCAAAGTGGCAGCTTGTGTTTGCAGGGCAGCCGGCTTCGGGCCAGGCTGGGAGGGGAGGGGAGACTCTTCACACTCTGAGCTCACAGCAGCCCACTCTCCAGGACTCCACAGAGTGGTTCCCCCTGGTTTCTGCTGCTTCTGTCCACAGTCCTGGGACATGGCTCGCTCTCGAGTCACACTCAGGAGATAAAGCAGGAGCGAATAAACCAGGAGACCTGCCACCACACTGGCTGTTCTTCAAGTTCTCACTTCCCTTTTGATACGCCTGCTGTTGTTTACTCTCATAATCCACAGGCTCTCTGGTTTTCTGTTCTGTCCACAACTTTCACTGTAGCCAGTGAGGAGTGTCAGTGTGAACCTGCTCTATTTTGGCTGGTGTTGGAAGCTTATCTCTCACTCTAAGGACTTATGAACCAGCCCAGGTAACGGAAGCCTGGCCTGGGATGGATGCAGGACTGGAAGGAGAAAAGGGCTGAGATCCGGCCACGAGTCGTGAAGGCCTTGAGCTCACTTTGCCATCACCACAACTAAAGCCCCTCCCGTGGAGACCGAGCTCTACAGATTAGGGGCATGAGATGTCCCCTGCTGGCTGCTATGCAGGCCCCCTGAGCCACCAGGAAAGCCCTCTCCAGTTGTATTTTTAATTTAAATTCTCATAAAAATAAAACACACACACACATATATATATAATTTTAAATATCAGATGCTGTGAGGTTTTATGACTGATAGCAGAGTTCTGCTCCAGCCATGATGGGCCTGACTACTGCTGCCCAAAAGCAACCGTCTCCATGACAGTTACTTGTGCTCTCCAATTCTTTTCTCATCCAGCGATTTTTCTGGTGTGTCGATCTCTTTTCCTATATATCATGTATACGCTTTTTCAAGATTTTTTTTCTTGATGTGGAATATTTTTAAAGCCTTTTACTGACTTTGTTACCGTATTGCTTCTGTCTCATGTTTTTGCTTTTTGGCTGTGCAGCACGTGGGATCTTAGCTCCCAGGGGTCGAACCCGTACTCTCTGTGTTGGAAGGTGAAGTCTTAACCACTGGACCACCAGGGAGGTCCCTACGCTACTTTTTGATTCTTAAAAAAAAAAAAAAATCCACCGAAGAGAATTTAGTGTTCTGACAATACACACACACACTCTCATCTAGAAACACACACACATTTTCCCCCATACTTTCAATGTAAGTATAACACTATCTCACACTTGGTGTTTGTCTTCATGATCAGGAGAGCCAAATGGTGTACTGTGACTCGATTTCCTTTTCTGTACAACGTTTTGTTTTCCAAGGAATTAAGAACTGCTTCATCTGTTGTTTTCCATGCCCTTAGCTTTCAATGTTCCTACATCATTAACCAAAGTCACTGAAGAAGGAACTGTAAATATCCCGAGACACTCAAACTCTCAGGTGTAAACTTTTTCTTAGACAAATCTCCTAAAGCTTTTCATCTTCTACTCTAATTAAAACAGACTTTCCCTAGTTTAGATGCAAGGGGGTTGCCATGGACTCTTCACCACCGCTCTCCGAAGTCCTCTACCTCCAACCTCTGCTTGGATTCCCCCACTTTCCTGCGTGGCTTGTGCATCTGTCACAATAGCCCAGGTCACGCCGCACTAACAAACAGCACTCGAAAGTCAACGGCTTACACAGCACATGTCTGTCATGGGCCGCCTCTGTATCATGTCACCATCATTCCAGGACCCAGGCTGACAGAGCAGCTTCTGCCTAAACAACCTGAGTCCTCACAGCAGAAGGAAGAGACGTGGTCAGTCGGGAGTTGGCTCGTACATATCTGCTCACTTCTACCCACATCTCTCTGGCCAAAGGGACTCACACAACCACACTTGAGGCCTGGGGCAGGCGGGGCGGGGGCGGGGGGAGGGTGGTGGAGAGAATTACACAAGAGCCTCCCGGAGGGGTGAGTGGAGAGGAACCAGACCACACTCTCAGGTCTGATGTCAATAGACCAGAGGTACCGTCTCCTGCAGGGCAACGGTTAGTGGTCATGAAGAACAAAGCAGTTACTTTGAGTCTTCCTCTTTCCTGTTCATTCCATCTTGTCCATGAAATCCACCCTCCATCTTCATGGGTTTGTATCTTCTTTTTACTCCTTTATTGTCATTTCAGTTGTTTCAGGAATGTGTTCAATCTACTAGGTTGAGCCAAAAGTCTACCAACCAATCACTTTAAAAGGGAACTTGTAGGATGTAGTCTAACTGAAAGATGAGGACTGTCTGTAACTATCACTTCCACCCTTTTCCACCATTTGAGGCAGCTTTTCTCAGATCTTAAAATGTCAATGAAGTGTTCAAATTGTGCTGCTTTATGAGAACAAAAGTACCCAATATGGTGAATTCACTTTAAAACTGAGCGGTTTTCTAAAACAGCTTTGATCCTAAGTATCTTGACTTCTGCCTTTTCTGATCTGCAGTAAGCACCAAGCTTATGTTTGCAATAAAATCAACCAGCTCAAAAGAATTTCATTCTGATTCTGTCACCACAGACAATACTATATTGAACATGCTGGCCAAGCTCTGAAATCTACCTGTCATTGTTGTCTGTAACTTATCTTAAATAAGATGATATAGTTAGAAAAATATGGTTCTAAAATACATCTCCCTATACCAGAATCTTCTTTAGTTTTGAAATGGCAAAGACAGTAAACAGTTACTAGAGGATAGTGATACACAAGAAATGGTCAAATTCAGCTTTATGTTATATTATTTTTATTTGATATTCTCTTTTCTAACAACTGAGATATAGTAGATTCTCAACCTAAAAAAAAGAAACTTGCTTTTTTATCTCTGGAGTGTACACTGCAAAACTAAAAGGTAAACCTGGTTCAGACCCCTCACTCCTCTGCCGGCACTTCAGCTGCGTGGGCCTGCATGTCTGAGGCTGGGCTTACTCAGTTCAGATGCTCTCTCCATCTTAAAAAAGTTACCGACTCTGTAAATTATGTAATCCCTCTAATCTCAGTTTCCTCATTTACAAAACAGAAACAGGAGGATTTCTAAGGAAAAGTGATGAGAATTAAATAACCCATAGAAAGCCATGATGTCATGCCTGGGAGGCAGGAAATGCCCAGTGAAAGTTTGTTGAGAAAATAAAATTTCTGTCCTAATACAGCAGCTACCCTATGTACCTTGAAAGCTTACAGAGGTCAAACTTTTTGACAGCCAGGCTTAAACATCATGAATGCTTTACTGTAATAAAACCATACAAGTTGTATTTGGCCAAAATCCAAAGTTACTTATTCATTAAATTTTTTTTTTAAATTAAAGTTTGAGATTTCTATCTCTTTATTTTGCTCTTCTAAATCCATACAATTCTATAAAGGGACAGTTACCTCCTCAGGTACTATTTTTTTTTAAACCTAGCGTTTAAAAACCTAGAGTCTGAAAAACTCACCAGAACCCTTTCTCAGTGCTGCCTCTCGACATGTCCCAACCTGGCCTGTGACACACACTGGTCCAAGTGAAACCTTAGAACCAACCAGAGAACCCTGACTCAACAAAACTCGAGAGGTACAGTCTAAAAAATAGTGCTGAGGGAAGCTGGGTTCATCTTCCAAAGGCTGATGAATGAATCTATACATCATCAGAGAATATACAAACCTGGGGCAATTTATTACATGGAGTATCAGTTACTTAAAAACATCAGCAAGGTACTGACACTCTGAGAGCACCTGGAGCAAACCCTTCTGGGAAACTCTGACGTCAGAGGCTGAAGAGGCTTCTGTAAATAAACTAAAACCAAGTGACTGACTGCACAGTCAAGATGCACCAGATAATAAAGGCAAAAAGCAAAAATAAATAAATAAATAAATAAATAAATAAATAAATAAAGGCAAAAAGCAAAATAAATTCAGGAAGGTAAACAGATTCACTGCCTTCCATTCCCTGATGTTCAACTGACTTCATGTCTTTCCTATGGAAGCTCAATAGAGACACCTGAAAGTGCACCGAGAAGGCTGCCTTCGATTTGCGCTCATGCGGGACAGAGGTGAGGGCAGCCCAGCAGGTGCAGGGAAAGCAGCGGGCCTGGTGTCAGAACGTGCGGGTTGGGCAGGGCTGCGGCTCCCGGACACTCAGTTCTCTCGGCTGCAAAGCAGCAGGCAGCAGTCTGCCCCTCAGAGCTGGGACGAGGAAACACGGGAAAACGAAGGAAAACACCTGGAACGGTGCATCCGATAGAAACGTGGGTGAACCACAAAGGAGAGCCACAAATGGAATTTTAAATAAAAAAATAAAAAGAGGCAGGTGAAATTAAGTTTAATGATACTTTTTATTTAACTCAATATACTAAAAAAGATTACCATTTCAACAGGTAAACTGATATGAGACTACTGAGATTTTTTTTTTTACATTTTTTTTTTTTTGGTACTAAAGTCTGTGAAAATCAGCGTGTTTCTGACACTCACAGATCAGCTCAATTCAGACCAGCCACCCACAGGAACGCACGGGATGGCGCAGCGTGGAGCCCAGGAGGGGCTGAGCCTATTTACCA
Source organism: Odocoileus virginianus (assembly GCF_023699985.2). Lineage (NCBI taxonomy): Eukaryota > Metazoa > Chordata > Mammalia > Artiodactyla > Cervidae > Odocoileus > Odocoileus virginianus. Next base: position 5,280,786 of record NC_069696.1, read on the forward strand.
GACCCTAGCAGACAAACCCTGTGGGGCTAAGGAGATCAACCATATCAAACAGAGCTTGTATTTTCCTATCTTTGGTATAGTATATAATACCTAATAGGTAATACTGCAGCAAGAATTGGTCGGTATCATCTATACTGACTAGACTCAGTATTTATCCAAAATAAGAGCAACCTCAAATTATTATAAGCCACTGTCATTCATTTTATATTTATTTTTGTGGTTAATTTTGTTTATTAGGATTTGAATTACGTATCAATCTCACATAGAATCTAATAATCTCAAAAAATGAAAATATAACCTGACATAAGAATAAGTACACAAAAAATTTGAACTACAAGTTACAATTGATTATACCTTCTGGCAAAGAAACAGGAATAGGAAACAAAATATTTCTCTATTCTACTAAACTTTTCACTTTATAGGACCTACCATTAGAAAGTCATGTTTAATAGCTTTCTTGTAATTTTTTTCTTATAAAAGGTTAACCGCATTCTCTAAATAGGATGACCACCTATTATGACAACTCAGTTACATGTGAATGTAATTTTAAGTAAATATAGTATTGAAGTGATGCTATATTTACTTAAGAACAAGTCAATGGGGATGAAGCACAAAATATGACTTGTGTTACATTTGTTACTAAGGTAACACTGAATAGTACATAGTAGGCAAATTCTTGTATCCTGAGCTCAAAGAATAGGGTGGAAGATGAACAGAAACCGTTTCTGAACTGCAAAGTCATCATGGAGCAAAGCACATGCACCGTGTTTCTGCAGCTCCGAGTCTGCACTCATTTCCTGTGTGGAGAAACTCCTGAATCATGTCACTCTCATCCACTTTTGTGGGCCGCTCCACAGTGCAGCACAAGTGGTCAGACGAGACACAAGAGTGAAATGGACATAGGACTGTGGGTGGGCGACTGCTACCTCATTTCAAGCCTGACAGGGACCATTTAGTTAACAGGACTTCAGCTTTACCAAGTGTTAGGAAGTTCTTAACAACCAAAACTCATTGGACTCTAATGTCCATTTACTGTGCACTCAAAAGATGGTGCTTCTGGAATACAGGCCCCCTCCCTCGAGCATCTCGTCGGATGCTCAGCCACAGGGACCCATAAGCTGAATCGCTAGTCGAGGTCCTCTGTGGATTCCCAGCCCAGGACTCACCTCCCCCGGCCCTGCTTGGGCTCACGCACAAAGCAGCCCAGCTGTGGAGGATGAGCTTTAAACACCCACACCGTCACAGTCACACTGTCTCCGTCTAAACTCTCCCGAGAAAGATGCCATCCCCTGCCGAGCCTTGCACCTCCCAGGCCACCCGTGCTGACCCCAGTCACGGACACCAAACACCACGACAGTCACCACGGTCCCTCACACGTGCAGACTCACATCTGGCATTTCTGTAGAGAAGGAAGGGGTCCTGTAGCAGGAAGTCCAGGTCTTTGGTGATGGGCTCTGTCCTGTTCTCCATGCTCAGCCTATTCATGATGGTGAAGCCGTGCTTCGGAGACGCGGACCTAGACGTCGCCAGGGCAGGGGACACGGAGGTGGGTGTTCAGAGCAGAGCGCTTCCAGGACAGGGGCAGCCATCGCACCTTCAGCCTTCCTGCCCCTTCACCGTGGGCCGCACCAATATGCGGACATGTACGGTGAAGTCCAGCCCTACAAATCTAAGGGCGGGGGCGGGGGGCACAGACACACAGCTTGTTTCCCTACCAAGGCTGCAAACTTTAAGGCAGACATGGTAACCACTTAAAAAAAAAAATACTGACACATACTTTTAAAGAAGCCTGACCGTTGATATAGAGTGTATATCACAGTTACGGGAAATGTTAGTGTTGGTCTGAAATTGAAAGCTGCATAATTTCTTACAGAAACAATGCAACTCTGGTCAATGAACTAGTGAGGATACACAGTACAACTAAAACTTTATACAATTTAAAGCAAAGAGCAGACATCTACTTTTCTTCAAGATAAAGCCAACAGTCTCACAGATAAGCTACTATAACATTTTTTGCCCACAGAACTGTGCATTTAGTGACTTTAGTTTTAATTTTGTTCAATAAACCTGCAGTGCCTACTCTCTGTCAGGCAGGGAGAACCCTGATCACAAAGAAACTAACAACTACAAGTGCATCTGTCTACCCTTGGAGGGTAGCCAGACACCAGCCCATTGTGCAGCTTCCGTAACAAAACAAGGCACACGTGCAGGCTGCAGACTCACTCTGGGGCCGGGGACACGCCCACAGGGATGCTATGTGCAACCCGGAGAAACGCGGTCTGCATCTCAGGTTTTACTTCACCTCCAACCATCTGATCTACTGACCACAGCTCTCTTTTGAGATTTATTTTAAAACTGAGGGAAGGCCATCCTTGCCTAATTTATTTTACTTAGTGGTAGAGTGGTGCTGGGCATAAAGGCAGTACCAGATGTAATCACGACCATCATTTCAAGTTAAATTCTGGGGCAGTGTGAAGAGTGACTCCCAAAGCTCTCAACAGAGGGTGCTCTAAAAACCACCATGGGGCGTAACTCTATTACAGACAGACAGACATGGGGGGAAGCAAAGACATGGTTTTTAAAATGGATTAGGTGTTTTTATAGAATCAGAATTTGATTGTTCCAGTATTTCGGCAGCTCTGCAAAGCCTCTGTGGCTGTACAGGCACTGCCTGTCACCTGATCCCAGGGATGGTCTAGTCACACCATGGTTTATCTTCAAAGGTGAAGGGGCGTATAAACACAGATGAGAGAGACAGTGTGTGTGTGTATAAGAAGAGTCTGCACCAGGTCTCTGTCCTGTATCTCTGAAACCTGCTGATGGTGATGGGACTCAGCTATGACGTTTTATGTGAATGTTTATGTGAACAAGAAGTTTAGCTGTTAAGACAGTATTCACACTACAGATCTCTGTGTATGTGTGTTAACTATACAGATATTAACAATATCTGATAAAAAATTACCCTAAAACATGAATTTATTAAATCTTTCCTAAAACTTATTTTGTTAGTTATACAACGGAGGACTCAGAGACATCTTTAATCTTGGATCATGCTTCTTTAAAGAGTCAGAGGCAGGGGTGGCCAATAACATTCTCTTCCAGACACTGATTAAATGATCTAACATTCTCAACAGTGCACTCCTAGCTCCTCATCAGTTCACTGTATTCAAGTACTTTGTACCACTCACTTGAGCTAAAGAAAAAATATTTAATTCTGTTTTAAAAAGAACACAAAGATTTAAGTTCAGCTATACTGGAGTTCACATTATATTCTGCAATTAGTATTCACCACACTAGACAGATGACATTATTCAGTATTTCCTTCCGTATGTCAACCAGTTACTTCAAACTCAGACTCAGTGCCTGTACTTCTCTGAACTATAATAAAACTCCACTTGAGGAAGGGAGACACACAGAGCTAAAGACATGACTCAAAGGCTGCCAGCTTTTTTATAAAAGTGAAGGACTCTTACCTTGTGTAAACAAATAAGGTTCCCTCCACATCAGTCTTTTCCTAAGAAATAAAACAAACAGTAACATAAGCATATTCTCTTCACTAATGGGAAACAGTCACAGAGGTCAGAGAACACAAACGTCTTAGAGAACAGGAATTCGATCCTGTTTCAAGTGGGGGTAATTCTTAGGGAAAGGCAAAAAGCAGACTTTGCCAGTGGTGACTTTGCTGCTTAAGCAGCAGGAAGTGCCCTCCTATTGCCATTTACAAACAAACCATTGATGCCTCTCTTTACCAAGCACAGGGGTCACAACACCTCTGGTTGGACAAAAGGAAACAAACACGCTCCATAGCCTCCTAAGAAAGAAGGGATGGTTGTAAATGTGCTGTCCACCCCTGTCTCTGGGCTGGGGACAGAGCCAGCCGCAGAAACCACTGGTGTCACACGTCTCTCTCCTCCTCCGTTTTCTGGTTTCCTTTTCTCTCATCATGTCCTGTCACCTAGGAGAACAGAGGACCGGCCTGTAACTTTACCGCATCTACTACACAGAAGACAGCAATGCAGCTGTGGTTCTCAGACAAATTAATCACCTATCTGGTGCAGAATATTGAAATAAAGTAAGACAGAAACATCACCCAGCTAGGACACAAGAAATCTGCCTCAGAGGAAGTGGGAAACTTGTAAAGTGAAAATGAGAAGTGATCATTTCAGTTCCCTGCGAAGGGCTCTTTTCCAACTCTCCAGGCCCTGATGAAAATGCTCTGCTTACTAAAAAAAAAAAAAAAGCTTAGGTATGCATTTGTCTGATTAACTAGTAATTAGACTATGTAAGTCAGAATTTTAAATATACTTTTGCTATTTACATGGCTTAATCTCAGCATTCTATTAAACCTCTCAATACTTTGTTATTTTTTTATGTCCATTAGCAGTGTCATTCAAAATTTAAGTACTCTTGTCTTTTTGGTGAAAAATACTTTCTTTAGGAAACAAAAGTGTAATATTAAAATGATAATTCTGAAGAGGCACACAAGAAATTGGAAGCACGAGCTTCTCCATGCTCAAGTAATTTCATCATCCTTAAATGGATTAAGTAAAGTGACCACTTGCTATGAAGACAGAACACTTCTCTGTCTTTCAGTATTTGACTCTGGACTATTTCATCCCATATCCTAGGCAGGCTGTTCATACAGATCAGTGTAGACAAAGCTAATAGCCTCTGACTTGTTTGTTTTTTCCTTAATGAAGCAGTAACAGAAATAACCTTTTCTTAAGGGGAAAAAAAAGGGCTTTAATGTCCAATTTTAGTTTTGGAAATTCAAAATGAGAATTGTAAAAGGCATGTTTCTCCTGAAATTATTCTGACTCAAAACATGCAATTCTGAATTGATTTATGTTCTTCGTCTCAGTTTCTCCACTGAAAAGGGATTATCAGCTTACACCACCTAGATTTTTTTATTAAAAACATATTTTTCATCAAAGGCTCTATGACACTTTAGATAAAAAAGGCCTTTGGAGTAAATTTCTGGTTTATTATGGCTGAAACAGCTCATATTCATGCATTTTCTTGTTCCCTCCACAGTTATCCAGGGTAACCAGATTTTTTTTCTTTCCAGGCAAAGCCAGGTTTGGGGGTTTGAGAGACAGTGAAAGCAAAATGTTATTAGATCCTTCTTACGTCCTGCAAGTAAAGAAGACTTTTATGTTAAAGTATTAGTTTACAGTTCTGAGGGATTTTAGCTTAAATTTTAAAAGTACAATCTAATGATTTGATACTATACTATAAAAATTAAGAAGTGCTAAAACAATTTAGCAGTTCAAAATTTAAAATAATAAAGTAGAATGTAAAATAATGCTAGTCCACAAACTACTGGGGCTTGTCAGACTTGTGGACACTTTTGAAACAACTTAATCTATATCTGATTATTCTGTTAAAATAATGAAAAGTCAATCTCCATTTACCCTCTAAATCTGCTTTTCTCAATCACATATGCAGCATGTGAGTCACCTAAGAAGCTTTCAACAAATAACAAATGCCTGGGCCTCATACCCAGAGACTCTGATTTGGTGGGCTGTACTTTCTTTTTGGCAGCACTGGGTCTTCGCTGTGGCACTCGGGCACTTCATTAGTTGTGGAGCACAGGCTTGAGGGTGAGGGGGCTTGAGGGGGAGTGGGCTCAGCAGCTGTGATGCAAGGGCTCTCTGGTTGCCCCCTCTCTAGTGCCAGGCTCCTCTGTCCATGGGATTCTCCGGGCAAGAACACCGGAGTAGGTTGCCATTTCTTTCTCCAGGGGATCTTCTTGACCCAGAGATCGAATCCGGGTCTCCTCATTGGCAGATGGGTTCTCCACCACCATGCCACCAGGGAAGTCCTAACTTTCCTTACAGCATCCATCCCTTCTTCATTCCATATTCCTCCTGCTGAATGCCTGGAGTCATTCTTCATCCATATCCAGTGTCATAAGAACCCTACTCCTTTATGTCCACCTCCAAGTACTGTCTCCTCTATCTCAAGAACGTCCCACACACTTTCATCAAGTTTCTAAAAGCCCCCACTATGGAGGCAGATGGAGACAGGGTGACAGTTCTTTTGCCCCCAGCAACTGCCCTGCAGCTAAAGCAGGTCTCTGTCTTTTTTTCCCCTGCCACCACAGCCTTGAAGATGAGTACTCTGAAAGAATGACCTTTTGTGGGATGAATTATGCACTGTCTGAAGGCAACAAGTCCAGGAAGCAGGAAAACATAACTCCTGTAAATAATGCATTGTGACACCTGGGCTTTCCGATGAGGCTGTAGAAAAGCCTTGCCAGGTACCCAGTATAGTTAGTTACTCGGTAACTATGGTAACACGTGCCTGACTCACTGACCCTGTCCAGAGCCTGTAGGAAACCACCGCTATTAAAGGGGGACCCCTTTCTGTACACGTTAACTTCTCTGAATCCCCAGACTCTCGCCCTGCTGTCAAGTCACTCCAGGGAACGACACCTCAGGCCCTCATCTCTACTTTGGGATTTCCTCGGCAGAAGACAGACACTATGCCTCTAGCACTTTTCTACACAGCAGGAAATAGCTACTTGTAGAATATCTTTATTTGAAAAGATGCCGTTGAAACTGTCCACCATGTCGGTCAAAGTCCTTTACACAAACACAGCCGACACTCTCCTCCGAAAACAGGGGACACACAGCCAGCTTCCTAACCCGGGACCACGCGGGACCCGCGGCCTTCCATTCCTGCCCTTTTCGGTTAATTTCCTCGGTTACGAACTTAGAGCAAAGCAGTTCTCTTCTCTCTCACGTCTGGACCCACTTAGTGTTTTCGCTCTTGTGAGTGGCTTTCGGGGGGACTGCAATGACCGGCTGCGGGAGAGAGGTGGCGAGGCGACGTGAACGCGCTGGGCTGTTTCCGTCGGGGCTCTCCTCGCGGCCGGCTGGGACATGCCGGGAGAGGTGTCCGACCCGCTCCGCGAGTCTGGTCAACGCCACGGGAGGGGCCCGGGGACCGGCGGTCAGGGTCGCCGGACCGAGGGACTGCGGGAGGGTCGTTCTCGCCCGCCCCGCCCCCAGCCTCTCCCCGGCCCCGCCCGCCCGCACGTACCCACTCGTTGGCCCGGTGGCCGAAGGTGTACAGGGCGACCTGGCTGGCCACGTCCACAATGCGGCTGATGTAGGGGTCGTGGCGCCGCAGGGCCGCCAGGCTGATGTCGCGCCCCTTCCCCGCCGGGCCACCCGCCGCCGCCATCTTCCCGTCAGCCCGCGGGGCGCCGCAGCCCTCTCGGCTGAGCGCTGAGCGCGCAGGCGTCACTGGTCGATGGCCACCCCGCGCGGGCCCGCGATCGTTGCCGCGGCAACCGCCAGGCTGCCCCCGCGCGATGCTGTGAACATCCCGGGTACCCGAGCTTAGCTGGACGCCTGGCACTTCTGTTCCTGGCGCTCCGCGGTCAGAACCTGTAATGATATACACGCCTCGAGCGTGCGTAACTGAACACTGAGGGAATACCGCGATTTCTCGTGCTCGGACGCCGGGTGGTTCGCAAAATGTGGTCCTCGACTCCGGGGCGGGGGGTGGGGGGGCCCTGAGACGCTTTCAGAGGGTCTACGGGTCAGAACCATTTTCGCGACAATCCTAAGACTCACGTGACTCATGCCCTGTGCTTGCTTTGCACGAATACTGCAAAGACAATGGTGGGAGAAAGTGAAGGTGTCTTAGCAGGAATCCTGGCAGGCACCGCGCTTTACAGGACAGTATCGCTAGACAGTATACGCAATAAGGCAGAAAAATCATTACTTTTATTGCATTCAACTCTTTGGTACACTTTTAAAATTCTGTGTGAAAAAATTAGGAAGAATGCGTAAAGCACGTGCGCCAAGCTGCCATATTTACTTCCGGGAAAACACTTGGATGCTTGAGTTGCAAGCTGAGCTATTTTTTTTTTTTATTTTTACTTTCACCAATCGCTATTTTTACTTGAAAGGAAGATGGACAAAGTATGGTTATTCAGGAAGGCATTTGACAGACACTTTTAGAAAATAAATAACGTGCACCTGTCACTTCCAGGAAAACAAGGGGGTAATTATTGTCGCCAGTGATCATTTTTGAGCTTTCAAGCAAGATTGAGAAGTTTACAAAATGTGTACCCACTGCCATGAGCCTGACAGCTTCTCAATACACTAAGTGTTTTCTGATAAGATGGCTGAGTGCTTGGAAAGCCTGTGATGAGGGATTTGCTTTTAAAAACTTGAGAGAAAGGTGAACTGTTGATCACTGTGGTACATGTATAACTGGATGTACATTTTTTGTTAAAATGTTTCAATAAAGTTTTAACATTTCTTTTATAAAGAAATTTGCCTTTGAGTCTTGGGGGTCTTTAGGCAAGGTCTACCTTCTGATAATTTCAGGTAGTATAGTTGTCTCTCTAGTTCTTGGTCCAGTGCTTTGTGCTGAATAGAGATTTGTAAATGCTGATTCTGTTTTACTCAGTCGTAAGTGGGTAGAATGTACTCATTAAATATCAGCTTTCTATAAGAGCCCATGATTTACAGAACACTGAGATCTAAGTTGGCATGAAAGAGAATACAATAACAAGTCCTGAACTTCCAGAGTTTACATCCTAAGGAAGATTAAAAACTTGAAAGGTTTATTTAATTTTCCTTATTATAAAGAAAACAAGAAAGAAAAGGTGAAAGACCTTGAAGATTAGAGGTCACACTCAGAGAAAGAAGATATATAATGCTCCACTGTCTTTATCATTGCTGTGTTGTTTATCTCCTAGTCCGAGAGCTTTGTTCTCTATCTGCGCCAACCAACCCCCCCCCCCCCCCACCAAAGCTTAAATATCTAAGCTTCTAGGAAGAACACAGACTTTTGTCTAATTTCTACTTGAATAATCAGTGTTTGTAAATTTGGGTCACCATCACTTATCCAAATATACTAAGTTGCAGGCTCCAGGTTAATAATAGGCCATTTAAAATGGGCAAATTCTTTTAAAATTCATGTAACTTCAACTTTCACTGCCTTCCGTAGTGTGGTCACACTTACACTGTGTTTTCAGAAACCTCATCATGGTGCACCCGTGTGTGCTGAGTTGTTCGTGTCTGACTCTTTGTGACCGCATGGACTGTAGCCCGCCAAGCTCCTCTGTCCATGGGATTCTACAGGCAAGAATACTGGAATGGGTTGCCACGCCCTCCTCCAGAGGATCTTCCCGGACCAGGGATTGAATCCGAATCTCCTGCAGCTCCTACATTGACAGGCGGATTCTTTACTGCCACTGGGGAAATCCCTCATCATGGCACCTTGGACGAATATTGCAGTCTTTGATTATTTTATAATTGTTGTTATGAGATAAGATCTGCGTTAACATTTGGTGTTACAAAGTTGTAAACCACAACTTAAAACAAGTTACAGTATGATTTAAAAAATAATGTCTGGGTTTAGGTTGTTTATACCGTTGCAAAGACTAACATAAAATTCACCACTTAAGGTAATTGTAAGAACACAGTATGCTTAAATTATTTAGAGATAGATATGAAACTGGAAAATGTTTGGTTTTCTAGCCACGTATGGATGTTTGTATACAAATGTAAACTGATGTTTTACAGCTTGCTAGTCTAGAAATGTAAATACACAGCCTGCTCCATCAGTACTCCTTACTGTGTTTGTGTGTGTGTGTGTGTGTGTGTGTGTGTGTGTTTGTGTGTGCTCAGTCGTGTCTGACTCTCTGCAGCCCCCTGGGATCTTCCCCACCCGGGGATCAAACCTGTGTCTCCTACGTCTCCTACAATGGTAGGCAGATTCTTTACTACTGTGCCACCTGGGAAGCCCTGACTCTGTAAAGAACCTCTAAGTTGTGCATTTGTCAGGTTGTAGAATGTATTGGAAGGGAAAGAGGAGCTTCCAGGATGCCCCTAAGAGTTTGTGACCCTAAAATGACTTAAATACCCTCTGATACCTTGCTGGTGCTGCCTATATGGATTCCCAGCTCTTTATGCTGGACATTTTATACCAAAGGGTGACACGAGTGAGCAGTGAATGCCCTCTTTCTCCCAGTGGAAGAAGACGGTCTGAAGCTGTGTGTGTTATCAGTTGTTCTCAATTCATGGTCCGTTTCTTATTGAAGTGGCAGAGCACAACAGGAAAGGTAAAGGGAAACTAGTTTTACTTATTTTTAACCTCACCTGGTACTTCAGTTCAGTTTAGTCCTGTCCGACTCTTTGCAACCCCATGGACTGCAGCACACCAGGCCTCCCTGTCCATCACCAACTCCTGGAGTTTACTCAAACTCATGTCCATTGAGTCTGTGATGCCATCCAACCATTTCATCCTCTGTCGTTCCCTTCTCCTCCCACCTTCAATCTTTCCCAGCATCAGGGACTTTTCCAATGAGTCAGTTCTTTGCATCAGATGGCCAAAGTATTGGAGTTTCAGCTTCAGCATCAGTCCTTCCAATGAATATTCAGGACTGATTTCCTTTAGAAGGGACTGGTTGGATTTCCTTGCAGTCCAAGGGACTCTCAAGAATCTTCTTCAACACCACATTTCAAAAGCATCAATTCTTCGGTGCTCAGCTTTTTTTATAGTCCAACTCTCACATCCACATACAACTACTGGAAAAACCACAGCTTTGACTAGATGGACTTTTGTTGGCAAAGTAATGTCTCTGCTTTTTAATATGCTATCTAGGTTGGTCATAGCTTTTCTTCTAAGGAGCAAGCATCTTTTAATTTCATGGCTGCGGTCACCATCTGCAGTGATTTTGGAGCCCCCCAAAATAAAGTCTGTCACTTTTCCACTGTCTCCCCATCTATTTGCCATGAAGTGATGGGACCAGATGCCATGATGTTAGTTTTCTGAATGTTGAGTTTTAAGTCAACTTTTTCACTCTCTTCTTTCACTTTCATCAAGAGGCTCTTTAAGTTCTTTGCTTTCTGCCATAAAGGTGGTGTCATCTGCATATCTGAGGTTATTGATACTTCTCCCGGCAATCTCCCCCCCCCCAACCCCCCCCCCCCCCCGGCAATCTTGATTCCAGCTTGTGCTTCCTCCAGTCCAGCATTTCTCATGATGTACTCTGCATGTAAGTTAAATAAGCAGGGTGACAGTATACAGCCTTGATGTATTCCTTTCCCAATTTGAAATCAGTCTGTTGTTCCATTGGAGAAGGTAATGGCACCCCACCCCAGTATTCTTGCCTGGAGAATCCCAGGGACAGGAGCCTGGTGGGCTGCCGTCTATGGGGTCGCACAGAGTTGGACACGACTGACGTGACTTAGCAGCAGCAGCTGTTGTTCCATGTCCTGCTCTAACTGTTTCTTCTTGACCTACATACAGATTTCTCAGGAGACAGGTCAGGTGGTCTGGTATTCCCATCTCTTGAAGAATTTCCCACAGTTTGTTGCGATCCACATAGATAAAGGCTTTGGCATAGTCAATAAATCAGAAGTAGATGTTTTTTCTGGAACTCTCTTGCTTTTTTGATGATACAACGGATATTGGCAATTTGATCTCTGGTTCCTCTGCCTTTTTTAAATCCAGCTTGAATATCTGGAAGTTCACAGTTCATGTACTTCAGGTACTGGAACTTGGGGATCATCATATCACAACTTCACAGGGTAGATGAGATGAGAAGAAAATGTCCCCAGAAAAGATTTGCAATGTGTAAAATGTTCTGCAAATGAAAACACTATTACTGTTATAATTATCCTCACCATTATTTCTAGTAGAAGCCTGGGAGGGATTCTTCTTGTCTAATTACCCAGCCAGGGCTCAGATCATCTCAACAAAGTTCGGCATAAGTGACAACGGATACATTAAATCCCAAGGCAGTTCATCCCAATATTTTTATGTGATAGAGGATGTGAACTGAGACGTATTTATCAGGAAGTTCACAATTAGAGGAAGAAATGATGTAGGAGATAGAGCTCAATGTCCCACGAGATGGCAAAGGGGTTAACATTTTTTTTTTGGATGCGCTGGGTCTTTGTAGTTGCATGCGGGTTTTCTCTAGTTGTGGCCAACAGGGGCTACTCTACAGCTGAGGTACACAGACTTCTCTTGTTGCAGAGCATAAGCCCTAGGACATGCAGGCTTCAGGAATTGTGGCAGGAAGGCTCAATAGTTGTGGCTCACGGACTTCATCACTCGGTTACTCGGCAGCATGTGGGATCTTACCAAACCAGGGATCGAACCTGTGTCTCCTGCATTGGCAGGCAGATTCTTAAACACTGGACCACCAGGGAAGTCCCAGGGGTTAAGACTGAAAACAGTCATCAGAAGGTCTTGAAACAGAGTAAGAAGCGGCAGAAGTGGGGAGGGAAGAGGCCTGATGGGGAGGAGAGAGTGGCCTGGAGAGAGTCAGAACATCTCCAGTCTGGACCCAGCAGCTGCTTGGACTGAGCCTCTGCTTGCCTGACCTAGAGAGGGCCTGGGGTAACCAGGCTTCTTTGGAGTGAGGACCATTCTTGCGTGTTCTCTTTTGGTGCCTCTTTGCCTCTCTGCCACTCTCAAAAAATCTAGTCTTTCCACACCTATTGTCAGGGGTCAGGTGATGGTTTCATGGGCCTGGAGGGCATCTAAAATAGCATCTTTTCAGTTGCTGCTCAGAGCCCAGAGCAGGCCGCGAAGAGGAAGGGCCTTGAGTCCTCATGAAGAGAAAACAGGCTTAACACCCTAAGACCTGAGTGGTGGCTGACATGCATGGGCCCAGTCCCCGGTTACTCAGGGCAGTGGGGTGTAGAAGGGACAGACGGAGGCAGTGGACCCTCTGACTGCTTCATGACTGCCCCGAGGAGGGGATGGCGGAAGCCATGCAGAGACTAGCTGCTGGGTCTGTGGAAACGCAGGCAGCTCTGTGTCCTGTAAGAGAGGAAGCTGCAGCTCAATGGGGCTGACTTCAAATGAAGGAGTTTCTTCCAGGGCAGAGCGGCTTGTGTGGGCTGTTAGCGGCTCGTCCGCTGGACTCTGGGCTGCCTGTCACATGAAGTGGGCGGCGTGGTCCTGGCCGGTTCATCGCAGTGGCGCAGAGCCATCTAGGGATGGCATAATGGCCTTCTGATTTGAGCGGAGTCCACAGTTCTGGACGAGTCTCCTCACTCTTGTGGAGTAAAGGGTCTGGGCGGTGCTTGCAGACTCTGTGTTGCTGAACCGTCCAGGTCAGGTACAGCAATCTTTGCCATCATGGAGAAAAACCCAGAAGCAATAATAAACAATCTATTTAATACGTGTTGAAATTAGTTCAAGGAGCAGCCCATTACGGACTCTGCAATGTTATGTCCTATCAAGGGCGAGGGTGGAATACTTTAGCCAAAAAAAAAAAAAGGAAGATATTTTTCATCTTCCCTTGGTTGTGTTTCTTGTTCTCAGAGGTGTTGGGAGGGCATTAGGAGGAAGGAACGCTTATCCTCACCATCTTTCCAATGGTCTCCTGCCAGGGTGATCAGTGCTCGCTGTGGAATTTTAGTTCAGGCGAAAGGCAGGTTTCTAACTCTGAGATGCCTTCCACAGAAGTTTGAAGGAAGCGGTCAGGAAGAAGTATCAGGGATGGGTGGAATGCACTTAAAGAATTTTCTAATAACTTGTTATTGTTACAACTGACCACAGCAGCTTATCACTTTGTGGTTGATTTTTCTCTTTCTGAACTAGTGTATGAATCCCCAGAGGAAAATGAACTGTGCAAGGTTGGGCTGAGCTACACCAAAGTTCAAGGTGAGAGGCTTTGGAAAAACACATGCCTTGGTGGGGAGCAGGGACCCTGGAAGGGACTGGAGGCCCAAGGTGGGGACAGAACCTGCCGCTGTAAGGCTGTGTCCCGCAGTCCGGGCAAATATAGTCTCTGCTGGGCCTGCAGGCTGAGTCTGGTGCCAGTTTCATTGGGACATGGCCACGCCCACTGCATTGTCTGGGGCGCTTTCAGCCCGCAACGGTGGATGTGATAAAACCAGACAAACTTCAGTGCCTGAAATGGTGGCTCTCTGGTCCTTGACAAAGTCTGCTGACCCTCTGGTCTATGTTATTTAACAAATCAGTGAGTAGCTTGCATCAAGGACCCTCTACATGTCAGTAGGCACCCTTGGTGTCTGTTATAAACACATGATGGATTGGAAAGGGGACAGGACGAAGGCTTGTTACTCTGCCCAAGGAATAATAATCTGGTCAAGTAGACAACGATGAGCATATGTGGAAAGATGGGGGTAGTAAAAGACAATATATAATCAAGGGTAAAGTTCTGACACATAGATAAGCACTAGGGTTTGCAGAAAAGAAGGGAGGGTTGGCAAGAGCCCCAGTGGCTGGAGAAGGCGATACTGAATGGAATGAAGTTCTAGGACAAAAGCAAGATGGACGCCCCTTGGGATCCCCGGGGATTGGACTCAGCCTCTATTCCCACTCTCGTCATCTAAGTCACTGAGACTTTTGGCCTCGTGTTTACGGGATACTTTAATGACCAGAAATATATCTGAGTCCCTTGAACTGACTGATTTTTCTAGGATTTGGGATTCCTTCAATCTCCCTAATGGCTTCCTAGGTGGCTCAGTGGTAAAGAATCCACCTGCTAATGCAGGAGAGTCAGGTTCTATCCCGGGGTCGGGAAGATGCCCTGGAGGAGGGCATGGCAACCCACTCCAGTATTCTTGCCTGGAGACTCTCATGGACAGAGGAGCCGGGTAGGCTACAGTCCATGGGGTCACAAAGAGTCAGACTCGACTGAGCAGGCACGCAGATTCCCTAAACTTCAGAGGATTTAATCTCATTACAGTGGCATGATGTCGTTCTTTTTTGGAGACAATACACTGCTGTGAGCTTGGGGTCGGAGGTCAGGTTCTGGCCCCCCTATACTGTGGAGCCTTGAGGACTCTGGAGCATTCTGGACCTCAGCTTTTGAGTAGGGGCAATGGTAATGTCTGCCTCTTCACGTGGTCGCGAGAACAGCAAAGGCACGTGAAGTTGACTATATGAGGCACGGCTCCGTGGATGGTCCGCCACTGGCCACTGCTCTGGGTGACAGCAGGGTTTGTGTCTGTCCTGGACAAGAGAGCCCTCCTCGCTTCCAGAACAAAAACGGGCGCTGCACTGTTTATAAAGGCACTTTGAGCAGAGAACAAAGCACATTAGTGCAAAGTGCAAATGACCTCTACCCACTGTTTAGGTTACTGACGGGCGTGAGTCTTAATTTTCCACATGATGGCCACTGCCAGGCCCCCAACTCACTTCTGTGGTATCCTGGGGATCCTGGCACGGTACTCGGGTCTACACCTGCAGGAATCATGGCAGGTGTTCTCGGGGTGCCTGCTCCCTTCAGAGCCCAGGAGGGTTGGCAGTGTGATGGTCTCGTGGATGGTGGCGGGTGCTTTCCTGCATCTTCACCCATGTCTTCTGTTGTGGACGGAATTATGTCAAAAGCAGACAGGCCCTCCTGATGTATAATGAGATGCTAGCACTTACTTTTGTGACTGTTGTGAGCCTTGCTGAATGAGCCCTCTGAGACACTCTGATGTCTTCACAGAACACGAGGCTTTAAACCAGGGTCTGAGTGTCCAGGGCCGGCTCTGCTTCCCCTGTGGACAAAGCCTGATGGCAGCCTTACCTGTCTCCCTGGAGGTAACTCGAAGATGAAAGGGCAGGATGATCACTGCATTTTCTGTTGGTGACAAACGGCCTCTGCCGTGCTCGACCTTCACTGCTGATTGTGGACACTCGGGGAGCCTGCTCAAGGAGGGACGAGGCAGTGGGGGGCTGCCTCTGAGTCCTTTCAAACTAACACACTAATTTTTTAAAAATTGAAATATGGTTGATTTTGGAGAAGGAAATGGCAACCCATTCCAGTATTCTTGCCTGGAGAATCCCATGGACAGAGGAGCCTGGCAGGCTACAGTCTATGGGGTCACAAAGAGTCGGATGGGACTGAAGCAACTTAGCACGCATAGTTGGTTTACAATGTCATGTTAGTTTCACATGTACAGCAAAGTGATTCAGTTATATGCACATATATACTCTTTTTCAGATTCTTTTCCATTGTAGTTATTACAAGATATTGAGTATAGTTTCCTGTGCTATACAGTAGGTCCTTATTGTTTATCTATCTTAAAATACATTTCTTTTTCCTTTTTCTTTTTTGCCATACTGTGCAGCAAGCAGGACCCTAGTTCCCTGACCAGGGATGGAACTGGTGCCCACAGCACTGGGAGCATGGAGCCCTAACCATTGGCCCACCTGGGAAGTCCCTAAAGTAAATTTCTGAAGAACCTCAGACACCGAAGTCACTGTTTGATTTTGTTTGCTCTTATGAAGGATGACATGGGCTTGGTAAGAAAGTAAGAAACTGTCAGAAAAAGCAAACACCTTTAATTAGCTTGAGTTAGCCACGTTTAGCATAAACTGGGAGTGTCTTCAGAGTGGTCCTCGCTGTAGCCCCTGTGTCAAAAGACGAGCCGCCTAGGTTCAAATCTGGCTCAGCTGGGAAGGGGACGTGGGCAATTTACTATCCCGTGTAGATGTCAGCTACCTTCCCTGTGAAATGAGGTTTTTAATGGTCCTGACTTTGTAGGATTTTTGTTAGAGTCAAGCAAAAAATGCAAGAGCCAAAACATATCAAGTCCTTAATAAAAATAAATGACTGAGATGTTATTTGTTAATAGCAGAACACGGTGAGACTTCAGGTCTCCTGATTTCCAGGTAATGCTCTTTCCAATGTGGTCATTTATCAAGGCCTATGGTGATCAATTTAGTGTAAAATGGGGCGCTTTGTCCTTTACAGTGATGCCGGTGGCCTTGTTTCTTATCCCTTATTTTTAAGGCCTCTTAAGCTTCACTGTATTTCGGTGTCTCCCGCTTAATATAATTCATTTGTTTATCTGTTCATTCAGTTCTCTGATTTGACAAATATCTATTGGGTGTCTCTTAGGTGCCAAGTACTATTTAAATATCATCAATATAACAAATAAATTAAATATGGATCCTGCTTTCCAGGAGTTTAAAGTTTAATGGAGGAAAACCACTAAAACAAATGATTGTACCATGTGTTTATTATGCAGTAGATTTGTTTAAAAAAAATAGTTCCAAGAACAGTTTCCAGTTCTCCAGGCAATCTGGGAAAACAAAAAACTATTCCAGTTTTGCTGTTAACTAAGGTGACAGATAACCCAATGGACATGAGTCTGAGCAAACTCTGGGGGATGGTGGAGGACAGGAAAGCCTGGTGAGCTGCAGTCCACGGGGTTGCAGAGTCGGACACGACTGAACAACTGAACATCAAAAAAGGTGAGCAGACTCTGATTTAATTGATATGGGATGTGACCTGAGCATGGGGAATTTTTCAAGTTCTAGGGTGATTTAAATGTGCATCAGAGTGTGGGAACCTCTGATTTAGAAGCCTCCTGCTCATTAAGGATAGAACTTAGGTAAACAGACCAGAGATAACATCTGACTGGGCCTTTGGGACTTGACAGTGGGTTGCACTTGAAGGTTTTTAAAGAAGTGACACCTAAGTCTCAGAAAGATGTATCTGGCTATAATGTGGGAAGGGACAGGGCCGGAAACAGAGTACAGGGAGTCAGAGTGACTGAGATGTTTGCTTCTGTTGGTTTTCAGCTTTGAGATTTAATCACTGCCTTCTCGCTAAACATCTAGGGAATTCTGCTGATACTTACAAGGTTGGTTTTTAAATGAGGGTGGCTCCTTCAAGAGCCCTCAGCCATGTATGGGTTTCAGAATGACATGGAGATGAATTACCACTCTCATAAAAATAAAAGGACACAGATAGATTTTGTAGTTACTTGGGTAATCTTGGCAATCATTATGCTCCCAAACAGACCTTTCAGAGGGAGGGCAGAGAAGGGGTGGGGCAGCTGATTCAATTACCTGGATGATGGCCAAGCACCCACTTAACATTGTGATTCAGAGGTGGCTGTTGTTCTGTGTTTTCTTCTTTATCTACTGCTTCCAGTCATCAAAACACAATTTTACTGTTGTTGGCACTCACACGTCTCTGCTGGTGACGTCGGGATTAATTCCCCTCGAGCTGCATCAGGTTCAGTTGTCAGTCGAGTCCTGACACTGACTCAGTGCGGGGATAAGAAGCGTCTTAGGACAAGCCTGGCAGGAGAGCCCCTCTTGGCTGGAAGGCTCAGCCGACTTAGACAAAGCATCAGCTACTTTCCAAATGGACATGAGACTCATGTCCCATCAGAGTGAGGTCCTGAGCACTTTACACAGCCCTTAATATATAAAGAGCATTCTGAGCTCGAGGGACTGAAAAACCAAGCCACTGGCCAGTCTACAGACCCCAAAATAACACATTAAGGACAGACAGGTGGCATTTGCTGGTTTTCCTGCTATAAATACCCTCGCTGGGACTTGATTTTGCATAGTAGCACTATCCTGGCTGGACTTGAGCCTGGGGGAGATGTGGAGGTCCACTGCAGGAGGTGTTTCCGCCACACAGACATGATGGCATGAACTCCAAGAACAGACGTGACACTAAACGCAGTAAAACGGTTGGGAAGTGATGAGCTTCTGAGTATTTCTTCCCTTTGTTTTGAATGTCATCATCTGTTTAGTTGTAGGAGGACAGAAATCAGTTTTAATGCTGGCTCTGACAATTGGTTCACACAATTTCTGAAAATGGAGCACTCTCCTCTCCGAGCTGGTTCAAGCCGGCCCCACACGCCTCTTCTAGGAAAAGGGGAGTCAGGGTATCAAGAGGTGTTGGGGGTTAAAGCGAAGGGTCCCCCAAATGTGAAGTTCAAGGCTGTGGACTAACAGCCTTACCGTCAGCTGGGATGAGCCAGGCCTGGCATTGAACAGACAGTGGTGCTGTTGCAGGGTAAATTCGGGCCCCTGTCTAAACCAGCGTGATTCAGAGAACTTGGGAAGAAAACTCAGTTCAGGGGCTTCCCTGGAGGCTCAGTGGTGAAGAATCCTGCCAACACAGAAGACACAGGTTCAGTTTCTGGTCCAGGAAGATCCCGCATGCCTCGGAGCAACTAGGCCTATGCACCATAATTTATTGAGCCTGTGCCCTAGAGCCTGTGCTCGGCAACAAGAGAAGCTACTGCAAGGAGAAGCCCATGCACTGCAACCAGAGAGTAGCCCCTGCTTGCTGCAACAAGAGAAAAGCCTGTGCAGCAATGAAGACTCAGCACAGCCAAATGTAAAATATAAATAGAATAAAATTATTTAAAAAACTAATAAAAAACTCAGTTCAGTTTGACCCTTACCTTAAAGGGGACAGAGAACTTGACTTAAGATATGGCAAATCTGATTCGAAACAGACAGTGCTTGAATGTCCATTTGAGCAGAACCATCAAGTGAAACAGCAGTAGAGCCTTCTGCTCATCGTCAAGCTGGGGTTTCTGTCCTAATCTGCTCTCTTACCAACCTGCAAGCTGCAGTCCCAAGTCCATTAAAAAAAAAAAAATTTAACCCTCCCTTGAATGTTGCCTAAGGAGGGAGTGAGCTCCATCTCCTCCACTGAGAGGTACGAACCTGTTGTCTGTGGATGCTACTGAAGGCATGCCTTCCCAGGTGGCGCAGTGGGTAAAGAATCTGCCTGCAATGCAGGAGACTCAGGAGACGTGGGTTTGATCCCTGGGTCGGGAAGATTCCCCTGGGGAAGGGAATGGCTACTTACCCACCATACTATTCTTGCTGGAGAATCCCAGGGGACAGAGGACCCTGGTGGGCTGCAGTCCATGGGGCCTCAAGACAGACACGCCTAAGTGCTAATGCACTGTTGGCACAGAAGACAGGCCAGACTGTGACTTCCTAGAGCTGTCACTTTGGCTGCCAATGGTGTGAGGCTGGATGGGGCAGCTGGAGGGCTTGTGGGAAAGAGGGAATGGGAGCCCTGAGGTGGAAATGTTGAGGAGCGGGCTGGAGTGGGATGACCTCTAGGGAGCATGTTCTTTGTGCAAGGGGACCCGCTAGCCAGAGTGTGATTGATCTGCTCACAGGTTTTTTTCAGTTTGACTGTGCCCTTAATGTGTGAAATAATATTTAAAATGAAATATATACCTACACGTCTTTAATAGTTCCCACTTAATTTGTCTGTAAGATCAGTGGTAGATGGTTTTCTGTTTCTACAGCCTTGCTTAGTCGCTCATTCACGTCCGACTCTTTGTGACTTCATGGACTGTAGCTCGCCAGGCTCCTCTATCCATGGGATATTTCAGGTGATAATACTGGAGTGGGTTGCCATTTATTCCTCCAGGGGACCTTCCTGACCCAGGGATCAAACTCCTATCTCCTGTGTCTCCTGCCTTGCAGGTGGATTCTTTACCCACTGAGCCATCTGGGAAGCCCATTCCTACATGTAGATGTTACTTTACTGCACTTCACAGACATTACAAATGAAGGTTTGTAGCATTCTTGTACCGAGAAGACTTCTTTCCACCAGCATTTGCTCACTTTCTGTCTCATGTCACTTCAGTAATTCCTGCAAAATTTCAGACTTTCTCATTACTATTCTATTTATTACGGTGACCTGTGATCAGTGATCTTTGCTGTTACTACTGCCAAAAAATTACAACTTGCTGAAGGCTCAGATGATGGTGAACATGCTCCATCAATAAAGTATTTTTAATTAACGTATGAACATGTTCTTTTAGATACAGTGTGATTGCACACTCAACAGACGAAAGTGTAGACATAATTTATATGCGCTGAGAAACCGAAATGTTCATGACTTGCTTTATTGTGATATTCAATTTATTGCAGTGATTTAAGACAGAACCTACCGTATCTCTAAAGTCTACTTATTTCTCATGTTTTTTTAATTTTCTGTAGATAGGAACTGGGGCTTCCCTGGTGGCTCAGTGGTTAAGAACCTGCCTGCCAGTGCAGGAAACGTGGATTCGATCCCTGGGTTGGGAAGATCCGCAAGAGTAGGAAATGGCAGCCCACTTCAGTATTCTCACCTGGAGAATCCCATGGACAGAGGATCCTGGTGGGCTACAGTCCATGGGATTGCAAAGAGTCTGACACAACTGAGGAGGCTTAACACGCACACACATCAATATATTTTATTTTTGTTACTTACAAACTGAGGTTCTTCTGTAATTTTTTTTTTTGGCTCCTGTTTTTAACTTTTCTAATTGGACTAACAAATCACTCAAAAGTGGAAAAAAAGGACTATTTGTGACATCTGGGGGGTGTGTATAATATAATATACATTCTGGGAGAACGCCATCAAAATGTGCTTGCTGCTACATTTTAAAAGAAAAACTGAAACTGCAAAATGATTCTTCTCCTTCAGGTTTTATGGGTTTAAAAAAAGTGGAGAAAGAGCTTTCTAATGTGTTCTTGCCATTCCCCAAAGAAAGGTACCGTAATGCTTGACTAAATTCAAACTGATTTTTCTGTTTGTTTACTGATGTCAGGCCAGCAATCTGCAAAATGATGATAGGGGCTGGGGGTGAAGTTCGGGACAGTGTCTCCCGTTTAACCTCTCTTCCAGCTTGAGACCAGCCCTAGAGGACTGCCTCACCCCTGGGGGGTACACGCCATCCAAACAGCACAGCGAGGGGCTGGGGAAAATATTCCTTCCCTATTGTATGGCATTGGCCATACCACATAATTGTAAATTAATTGGTTCAGATGCTCCATTTTCTCTGAAGGAGACCAATCTGTCTCCCCTCCATCTCCCTTCTGCGTCTTTCCTGTTTGTTAAGCACCTCGGCTTTAATGCCCAAATGCTTCACAGCCGATTTGCGGATCCCCTCGACTCTCAGATACTGAAAATAAATTATGCTGTGGCCGCTATTTATACATTCCTGTTCGTCTGGGCCTCTGAGTTACGGATTGTCGGCTGCCTTGAACGTTGCATCATAGCAGTTGTATAACCTCTTCCCAGCACTGCAGCAAACTTGAATTTGTAAATGCCCAGAGAGTGAGCAGGGAGAATGGTGTTGACCTGAGCCTGGGTGTCCGAAACGCAGGTTTCCTTCCCTGGGGGAGGTCTCTGTTGGTTGATCTTTCCAGAACGAGAATGAGAAACTCATATTCTCCCTGACATTTCTTGCCCAATTATTTATTGACCAAGTTTAATTATAGGGACCCAGTAAGACAACAGTATCAAGTTTATGAAGAATGAAGTGGTGCTACCGTGGTTGATGGAAAATCCTAATAGATCATCCAGCCTCACCATTTCAGGGCTCTTTAGAGAAAACACACATGTTCAGCATTGGACAGTTTGTCCCCTAAGAGGGCTCTGCTGGGCTGGTGGCACTCAGAAGTTGGTTTAGAGGAATTCTTCCTTGAAACCTTTGCTGACTCAGAAAAAGGCCACTGACACAGAGGAGCAGCTTTGAGCAAAGGAACAGAGGATTCTAAGTCACCCCTTGGTGTTAAAGGATGTCTCAGGGGTGGTGCTTGGAATGAAGACTTTCAGGTTTCAGTTGCAAAAGAACTTTGTGAATATCTGTTCAAATGGTTTTCAAACTGTGTTCCACGGAGTCCCGAGGTTCCAGGGAAGTGTTCCAGAAACTGCTCAGGTGATGGGGAGGGGGTCTGCTCCCTCCCTCCTCCACCTGAAGCCGGAACTGCTCCTCGCTTTCATCTGTTTTATAGATTGGGCTTCTGAGTCAAGCTTCATTTTAAGAATGGTACAAAAGCCAAGACATGGAAGCAAACTAAATGTCCATGGACAGATGACTGGATAAAGAAGATGTGGTACATATGCACAAAGGAGTATTACTCGGTCATAAAAAGAGTGAAATAATGCCATTTTCAACAACATGGATAGACCTAGAGGTGATCGTACCAAATGAAGTAAGTCAGACAGGGAAAGAAAAATACCATACGATATCACTTATATGTGGAATCTAAAGAAATGATACAAATGAATATAGCTATGAAATAGAAATAGACTCACAGACTTAGAAAACAGACTTACGGTTGCCAGCGGGGAGGGGGAGTGGAAGACGGATGGACTGGGAGTTTGGGATTAGCTGATGCAGACTATCATATACAGGATGGGAAAGCAACAAGGTCCTACTGTAAAGCATAGGGAACTATATTTAATTTCCCATGATAAACCACCATGGAAAAGAATGTGTAAAAAAGAATGTCTATATGTGTATAACTGAGCCACTTTGCTATGTAGCAGAAATTGGTACAATACAGTAAGTAGTAGAGCACAACTATATAATAAATATATAATAAAATAAATTTTTTAAAAAGAATGAATTCTGCTACTTGAAAAGGCAGTGTTAGTCGCTCAGTCATGTCTGACTCTTTGCGACCCCATGGGATTCTCTGTCCAGGGGATTCTCTAGGCAAGAATCCCAGAGTGGGTAGCCATTCCCTTCTCTGGTAGATCTTCCTGACCCAGGGATTGAACCCGCATTGCAGGCAGATTCTTTATCATCTGAGCCACCTTAAATAGTTGGAAAACCGTTGCTCTAGTTCAACTTCCCTTTATTACAGAAGGGGGTATTGCTGGCCAGAGAGATTTATAATCTGCCTGAAGTCACACACCAATGATCAAGATGGGTCTAGAACACTGACCTCCTATCCATCAGTTCAGTGCTTTTAAATTTCCCCAGTGACCATTGGATCCCTCCATATGGCCAGGACCAGCACAGACATATTAGCACAATCTGAGAATTAAAACAGAACCTAAGAGAAAGTGGGTCCTGTCCATGGAGAGGTGGGACCAGCCTGCTCTGGACATGGCCACTCTGGGCTGCAGCCCGTCATCCACCTCTTCAGCTTCTGACCACATGTCAGCACCTACGACGGTGAAATACATCAAGGCAATCTGCCCGCCAATGGCGTGGCCAGAGGTAAATACCTGACAAGCATTCGCTTATTTAAAACTTGGTACCATCAGGCTTTTTGAAGCCTGGCTTCCTGTAACTTGCCCTTAGACAGGCTGCTGCCTGTCGATCCTCTAACGTCTGGGGCTGTGGATGAGCATGTTTGTAGAGATTTCCCACTTGTCTTTAGCACCGTCATCGTGTGGCGGGAGGGACAGGAGCCCAGGCTGAGGCCCCGAGATTGGAAATGACTTGCTCTGTCTCCAGGGGTTTTCCAAACACAGGGCCTGAAGGAGACACAGCCCTGGGGGCCCAGTCTACCCGGAAACCACTGCTTGTTCTTGGGACTGACGTGTTTGTATTGCACTTAAAACGTCTTATTACTTTATTGTGGCAAAATCCACTTAACGTAAAATGAGAGAGCTTACAGTGTCCAATTCAGTGGCATTAAGGACATTTGCGGTGTGGGACCATCCTTCTCTCCAGACCCAAGGTGCTCTCATCCTTCCTGGAGGGACCCCTGTACCTTTGGTGGCCACAGTCTCTGTCCCCCGATGCCCAACCCCTGTCCACCTCTGATCTCCCTCTGTCTCTGTACTGGATGTACTGTCTCTCTGCCTGTTCTGGATTTTTCGTGTCATGGAATCACAGTCTCTGGACTTCTGTTTCCGGCTTGACCACTAAGCATGGTGTTTGTGGGTTTGTCCAACTGCAGCTCGGGCTAGCACCTTATTCCTTTTCATACTTTTTATGTCACCTCTTAGTTAAAGGATTCTATTCCCCGCCTCCCCCATCTCCATGTACTCCATGAAGTGGGGCAAACTGGCTGTCCTTCATTTTTCTGTTCATGCTTTCTCCCTCTGTCCACTCTGGTCTCTTTGATGAGGGGCCCTGCTGTGGCTCCATTCCTTTCTACAAACCTGCTCCCAGTCTCTCGGGGCTGGAGATCAAGGATAGAGGGAGTCCCTTCCTGCTGCTCAGGCCTGTGCGGGTGCCCGGGTATTTGTGGGCTGACCTCTGGGGCAGGAAGAAGGGAGGGGACAGTTCGGCCCCTGGGGGTTTCCTGGGTTTGCACAGACCCACCTGGAAGTGGCTTTCCTGGTGGCTTGGCTGATAAAGAATTCGCCTGCAATGTAGGAGACCCTGTTCGATCCCTGGGTTGGGAAGATCCCCTGGAGAAGGGAAAGGCTACCCACTCCAGGATTCTGGCCTGGAGAATTCCATGGACTGTATAGTCCATGGGGTTGCAAAGAGTCAGACACGACTGAGCGACTTTCACTTTCACCTGGAAATGGAGCATCTCGCTATATCCACCACCTCTGCCGGCTGTTTGTCACATCCCCAGCCCGGAAGGGGAGCCCTCGCTGGCACACAGGGTCATTGGGTCTCGGCCATTACATCACAAAGCAGGTTACAGGGCACTGAGTTGTCATCATGTCCTGATGGTGGGGTGATCCGTTTGTTAATGGGTGAGCTCCTGGTCTGTAAAGACGAATGCCTGAATGGCAGATGAGAGATTAAAAAAAGATCAATGGGCATTCTCATCAGACCCACTAATCCCTATTTTAAGCTTGGATCCAGTGCTGAGGAATCTCTGCACCCTCCCTTGGAGTCAATTATGGTCCATTTCTTCACATTTTACGTCAGTTAAAGGAACATTGTCAAGATAAAATCTTGTCCAACATAGTTTTGATTTTTTAAAAAAATTTCCTGACTCTCGCAAACCAAGAACTTCATAGATTATTTTGCCAAAAATGTACTTTTCGAGCCAGGTTTCACAGGTTGGGTTTTTATCTGGGCTGTGATCCCATGCTGGGCGGCTGTATGGGGCTGGACGTCCCCCATGGTTGTCAGGTGGCCCCAGCAACTGCATTTTGTCTGCATGCTGGGGCCTGCATCCTGGTCCCTGGGGTGCTGGTGAAGCTGAGTCTGCCTTGTTGATGGGGTTATTGGTGCTGAACTCAGGGCCCAGGCATGGGCTACAGCAAGGGCAGAGCTGCCCACACGGGTTCAGTGAGGTCAGGGAAGGCAGCCAGGGATCTGACAGGAGCAGGGCTCCGGTGGGCAGGAGTTCACGGTCCACAGGGCTGACCCTGTGGATAGGCAGGGTTGGGTATCCCGCAGCATGGGCTTGAACGAGAGCAGCCAAGGCAGAAAGGACCTGACATGGACTTTTATACCAGACAGGAGGTCGGTAGCAGGTGGATGGTCAGTGGGAGGATGGCATGCTGGGGACCCTGCTGGTGATGCTAGGTCCCAGGGCAGAGGCAAGCTCCAGGCTCAGCTCTTCCACCTCTGCTTTGGTTCCTGTGTCAGGCAAGGCCCCACAGGTGTGTGTCAGAGGCTGGAAGTCCAACCAGTTCCCCACAGCTGCATCTCAGCCCTGACAGAGGATGGAGAACCTTCAGTTCAGTTCAGTTCAGTGACTTTCATGTCCGACTCTTTGCAACCCCATGGACTGCAGCACACCAGGCCTCCCTGTTCATCGCCAACTCACGGAGTTTACTCAAACTCATATCCATTGAGTTGGTGATGCCCTCCAACCATCTCATCCTCTGTTGTCTCCTTCTCCTCCTGCCTTCAATCTTTCCCAGCATCAGGGTCTTTTCAAATGAGTCAGTTCTTCACATCAGGTGGCTAAAGTATTGGAGTTTCAGCTTCAGCATCAGTTCTTCCGATGAATATTCAGGACTGATTTCCTTTAGGGTGGACTGGCTGGATCTCCTTTCAGTCCAAGGGACTCTCAAGAGTCTTCTTCAACACCACAGTTCAAAAGCATCAATGCTTCAGTGCTCAGCTTTCTTTATAGTCCAACTCTCACATCCATATGTGACTACTGGAAAAACCATAGCTTTGACTAGATGGACTTTTGTTGGCAAAGTAATGTCTCTGCTTTTTAATATGCTGTCTAGCTTCATCATAGCTTTTCTTCTAAGGAGCAAGCATCTTTTAATTTCATGGCTGCAGTCACCATCTGCAGAGAACTGTCAGAGGTCACCTAATGTTGTTCTGTGGTCCCACATCCACATGGAGTCTGCTGCTCACCCGCCCCTGGTGACCTTGGCTCTCCTTACCAGGCAGACCCTCTCCTCATCCTCAAAACCAGATGAGCCAAAGGGTCAGACACCCTCAGTCTCCTAGGGGTCCAGCCTGTCTCCTTTCTCATCAATGTGGTCTTAGCACAGGAAACTCAAAGGCCTGTCCTGCTCCCCTGCCATCCAGATGGGTTTGGGCTGCTACCTGTGGACCAGGTCTGAGTCTTCCACCTGTCTCATCCCCCCCTTTCTGGCCCCATGCCAGGCCTGAAGAAAGTTCCACTTTCATTTCCACTCTTATTTCCTCTGGAAATGAAGTTTGAAAGTCAGAATGCTCAGCTCTCTTCTCTCCCATTTCCCCTTGCTCTGCAGCAAAGTGAAAAGTGAACATGTTAGTCACTCAGTCATGTTTGACTCTTTGCAACTCCATGGACTGTAGCCCACCAGCCTCCTCTATCATGGAATTCTCCAGGCAAGAATACTGGAGTGGGTTGCCATTCCCTTCTCCAGGGGATCTTCCTGACCCAGGGATCAAACCTGGGTCTCCTGTGTTGCAGGCAGATTCTTTACCATCTGAGCCAGCAGGGAAGCCCAAGAATACATCAAAGGTCTGACTTAAAATCCTGAAGCCAGGCTGTGTTCCTGGTCGACTGGGTCAGCACCTCTGGGCTGGGACCCAGGCGCGTGTTCAAGCTCCCCCAGTGACAGCCCCGCTCGGGATCACCCTGCTGAAACTTACCTTCAATGGACCAGCCTGGGCAGACCTGGGCCTGCCTCCCTTTCCTGGCTGGGGTCACAGGCACAGATCCATCTCTGTAAGTGAGACAGCACAGGGATGGAGAGACCCCGACTGGCTAAAGGATGCTTCCTTTCCCAGCGCACAATTCCTCATCCTTGAGTTACCTTGGGAAAGATGTAAAGTTAGGCACTGCCCACAAAGGGTTGGCTGAGGCTTGTTACCTGTAATACAGTGATTTGTTCTCATGCAACCTTTTTGCTGGAATAAATTTGACTGGTTTCTCTTCTGTCTTAGCATCTGTTTCCCTATCAAAGTGCCCACTGACCTTTCACCTTTCCCGGTCACACAGGCTCCGGGAGAGGTGGAGGCTGATTCTGTCTGTGCGGGGCGCCAGCTCTCATGTTGCGGGGAATGTCCTCAGAGCCCAAGAAGAGCAAAGGGGTTTCTGTGAGGCCTTAATTTCTGTATCCATGAAGAGCTCTCTGGCCTCACTTAGCCCTTCTCCGGATGCTCTGAGAGTGTCACCTCCAAACGACAGAGGTGGGGTCAAGGGCAACAGCCTGCCATCAGTCTGACTATGAGCGTGTCACCCTTAAGTTTGTCTGTTCCTTCTCCATCCTGAGACAGCCGTTTGCTCCTTCTGTGTGTGTACGCTCATGCTTGTGTGTGTGTTGAGGGTAGCAAGAGGGTGGCCCTACGCTGCTGCCTGAACCCCTCCATGTGACAAAGAGCGTGCAGGTTGACCTGAATGTGAGTGGGGGGCACTCCCCACTGGAGACTGGGCCCCAGAGATGGAGGGCATGCCTGGGCACAGCGTGGACCTTCCTGTGGTCTCACCCCCTGCCCATCTCTGCTGGAAGTCTTTCCCAGCGTTAAGTTTTGTCTGAGTGGTTGTATCATCGTGACTTCTGTTGGCCTCAGAGTCACTGACAGTTCCTAGCAAGGATACTGCTTCATTCCGGCATACCTGCTAATACCTGCCAATACCTCTCCTCCCCGACCTGGGAGGTTCAGTGCACATGCTGAGAGGAGGTTCTGTTGCTCTTTTTGTTGTTGTTTTTTAAGATTTTTTTTAATGTGGATTTTTTTTTAAAAGTCTTTATTGAATTTCTTACAACAGTGCTTCTGTTTTAAGTTTTGCTTGCTGGCTGTGAGGCGTGTGAGATCTTAGCTCTCCAACCAGGAATCAAACTCACATCCCCTGCACTGGAAGGCAAAATCTTCACTACTGGACCACCAGGGGAGTGCCCTAGGCTCTGCTGCTCTTGAAAGGATTTTTTTTTTTTTTTAAAGAATGGAGTTAGCCTCTGGGTTTCCCTTCCTTTACTAACAAAATGTTCCAAGTGTGCCTTCACTTCAGCTGGAGTGAAGTCAGGACAATCGATGTTTCAGAGGAAAGCTGCTGGAGACGCCACGTTTCAGGGCTGCGGGGTTTGCAGGCGTTTAGTTGTTCATCAGACCAGCCCTTACCCTTGTCTGCTGTTCAAGGGGCTGCAATGTTTTCATGCACGACGCGTGAAAGGAGATGCGGTTTGGTGGTGTTTATTAGCGACCTTGCTCGTCCTCTGGACAGCGGGCGGGACGTGAGGGGGGTGCTGCCATCTCGGGCTCAGATTCTGAAGTAGAGAAAAGGAACGTGGCTTTTCAAGTCAGAAGTATTTATAGAACTAGGTTCTGACTTCACGATTGCTGAAGCCCTGGCGCTGGAAATAATAACACAAATCAGGAGAGAGAGAGAATCTTCCCCCTCCAGAAACGCCCCCACGGTGCTGGCTCCTGGGCAGCCTGCTTTGGGAAAAACCGAGGGTTGGCCAGTCTTATCCAAAGGTTTTTAAACTGAGGTTGGGTGGGCTGCAGGGAAATGCTCTCATAGACACAGTTGAAGCATCCCTGGGGTCCTGTTGTCATGGAGGGGGGCGGGTGTGTGGGCTCCTGGCTCCTGAAAGCACAGGGAATCCGGGGAAGGTGTGGGCAGGCGCTCCCCACATGTGGGCTCATCGCTATGTCCAGCTGCCCCTCCTCCTGGCACCTCAGTACCTGCTATGTGATGCCCACTCCCAGTGGCCCTGCTGCAGACCTACCCTGGGTGGTGCACGGGGCTCAGGAACCCAGAACACAGGTCCCCTTTCCCCTCCACACCCAGGTGCTTTTATTTATTTATATTTTTAGATTAGTTTTCTCATTGGAGTATAGTTGATTTACAATGTGTTCATTTCTGCTGTATAGCAAAGTGAATCAGTTATAGGTATGCATCTATCCACTCTCTATTAGATTCTATTCCCATAGAGGTCATTACAGAGTACTAAGTAGAGGTCCTCGTTCATCTGTTATCCATATAGCGGTGTGTATATCCATCCCGAACTCCCTTTTTATCCCTGCCCCAAGCTGCTCTCACACCATCGAAACACAAGAGTTTAACTCGACCTTCTTTCCCGTAAATCGGCATTGTCCCCATTCTTCCAGGCAAAAGTCTCCTGGGGCCTTACACTGACCTTGTGGGGTTTGGGGCCTGATCTTCAGGGCATCGAACAATGACTCCTACTGTAATCCCAAGGGCAAAGATTCCCCAGCAATCTCCACCAAAATGCATGAAAAAAAAAAAAAAAAAATCCCAGCTCCTCTCACCGAATCACCCCCAGGGTCAAATCTCTAGCAACCTTCTCGTTATGGAGATGAGAGGGACAGAAGAAGCTGCCAACGAGGCTAAGGGTACCATAGGCTCCGTGAACAGAAGCATGGCATCCAAAACGAAGTGGGAACAGCTGTTCTGAGCTAGTCACACCGGCCCGGCAGACGGCGCAGTCCTTGAACGAGGACCGCAGATAGAGAAACAGACGAGGGTGCCGGAGGAGGTGACAGTCACTCATGTTTTGGCCTGGAGAAGAGAAGATTCACGGAGAGGGAGGAAGAATTTCAATATGTTATTTAATATA
This sequence comes from Odocoileus virginianus, assembly GCF_023699985.2. Classification (NCBI taxonomy): domain Eukaryota; kingdom Metazoa; phylum Chordata; class Mammalia; order Artiodactyla; family Cervidae; genus Odocoileus; species Odocoileus virginianus. The sequence goes on from NC_069696.1 coordinate 5,311,195, forward strand.
TGTTTAGTATCTCTATTAGAACATTTATTTAATAGTAATACTAGCATCTAAACGTCTTTGACATTTGGAATGTACTGATTCATTGTAATAATTGGGCTTCCCTGGTGGCTCAGATGGTAAAGCGTCTGCCTGCAATGTGGGAGCCCTGGGTTTGATCCCTGGGTCAGAAAGATCCCCTAGAGAAGGAAATGGAAACCCACTCCAGTACTCTTGCCTGGAAAATTCCATGGATGGAAGAGCCTGGTAGGCTATAGCCCACAGGGTCACAAAGAGTTGGATACGACTGAGCAACTTCACTTGTTCACTGGATTCATTATAGCCCTCACAACAGCCCCATGGGGCATGGGCGTCATGATTCCCATTATACAGGACAACAAGCCCAAGGTCTGGAGAGGCCTGGACTCTCCCAAGCTTCACTTGGCAAGCGGCAAAGGGAGCCTTACCTCCAAGTCCTTCTTGTCCAAAGGCCACGTGCCATCTCCTGGGTCTCCCTGGAGCATGGAAGAGGGTGCACGGTGTCCATGTGAAGCTGGGAGCTGAGTGAGAACCACAGGGAAGACAGCACAGGGAGAGACTGAATTCAGCCTAATGGGGAAGTTGCTCCTGGCCAGAGCTGTCCAGAATTGGAAGGAATGACCCAGCAGGACCTGAATGTCTTATAACCTGAGGTCTCTGGCAGAGGCTGCGGGGCTAAGGGTGAGGGTGTAGTGGGGCTGTTTACTGTCATAGGAAGGAGCCACCAGATGACCCTAGTGAAGCTTCCTGTTTTATTGCTCTTCCCAAAGTAACTTCGGCACACAAGTTCAGGAAGAAAGTCAAAGAACTCATGGGGCTGGCATCTGGTCACTTTGGAAACATTCAAGGCTAACTGGTGTCCTCCAGTGTGTTAGATCTCATGGTTTTCCATCCATTCCTTCATCCACCCATCCCTTCATCCATCCACCCATCCATCCACCCCTTCAATCCTTCATCCATCTCTCTAGCCATTCCTCCATCCATCCTCCCACCCACCCACCCATCCATCCACCCATCTGTCTATCCCTCCCTCCATCTATCCATCCATCCCTTCACCATCCCTTCATTCATCCATCTATCCCTTCATCCTTCCATCCATTCACTTATTAAACAAGGATTTTTCTGAGTGCCTGCTATGTGCCAGGCCCTGGAGAGGTAGTGGTGGGGGACACAGTTCCTATTCTCAATTAGTCTGTAGACCAGCAGGGCCAGAGATGTGGGAACATGTAGTTTTAATTCCACACGTGGGAGTAATTAGGGAGACAGGGTGCTAGGAGATGCCCAACCTAGCTTGTCAGAGAAGGGGTGACTCAGGAACTGGTGAGGAGAAAGGGTGAAAGAGACAGCCCATGGGGGAGCCCTGGGTGCTCGGACCCAAGGCTCCATAGCCCCGTTGTGCAGCTCAGGTGCCAACCCCTCCAGTGGCACAGAAGGACTGAGCGCCCAGCAGTGCAGGTCTGACCTTGGCCGGGAGGCTCCTGCTGCTCCAGAATTCCCCTTTGGAGTCCTGAACGGGAGCCATTCCCCCTGGAATTCTCATGAGTCCAGAATCATACTGGATGTTTAGAAAGAAATAGGGAGACTGTTCTTTCATCCCTGGGGCTTTATGCACTGTCTCTTGGAAACAGAGCAGGGCTGCTGTGTCACTTGTGTGCTTCTTAGGGTCCCTTGGCCCCACTGGCCTGGGCTGTAGACCACTGGACTTGGCTGGTGGGGATTGGCTGGGGGTGGGCATTAGAAGGGGCTAGAGGCTGGGGAGGAGTCCTGGGATATAGATGTCTCTGGTTCCTGCAGCCTCTTCTTCCCCAGAAGCCCCCACAAAGCCTCCTCTGAGCAGCCCCAATCTCTCTTCATCCACAGAGAGCACTGCCCCTCCCATCTTCTGGGCATCCAAATCCTGGGGGGAAGCCCAGAACCCCCTGGGTCCCCAGGGTGCACATGCATCCAGGTGTGATCACAGAACCCCAAATATGATGGGGGAGTCATCCATCATGTTCCTACCTCCAAGGCAGGGCTGTACTTAAACCATCTCAGACAGATGGTTAACTGTCCTATTTTAAAAGATCTCCAGGGAGGACGATTTCACAATCCCTGTGGCTGTCTGTTCTAGTATTTAATCATCTTCATTACCAGTGAGGTCTCCTTGATGCCACATCTAAAACCCTTTTGTGGTGACTTCAGTCTCGTTCCTGAGGGTAGATGGTGTGGGTCCCCTGCTTCCGGGGAAGGGAGGTTCTGGTCTTAATCTTGCTGCCGTGGGAATCACCCTCTCTATCCGAACACCCTTCTTCTCTGGGGTTTATTTCCTTTATTGGTAACTGTGGGGGTTGATGGGGGTGATTCCCGAGGACTTCTCCAGCTCTAAGAGCTGTGACTACCACCAGTAAAAGTGCTGCCTAGGTGTCCCGGCCATTCAGTATCCCACGGAAATAATCATGCTTTGTCTCATGGTGAGCTTGGAGCTGCAATTTGAAGCGATGCCGCAGAGACCCAGCCTGGAAAGCCGTCTTTCCCTCATGATAACGAGGGATAATGTGATACGACATCTCTCCTTGTGATAACCCTGGGGGACCCTGGTGAGGAGGAAGGGCGGGGCGGCCGCAGTCCCTCAGAGCTGGACCTTTCAGCGTCACACAGAGAAGGGACAGCCCATTCTGTGGGCGCTGCCTCAGCCTCCAGCTCCTGACAACTGAGAAGGTGACACCCAGAGCAGGGTCCTTGTGGGGGGCTCCCCACCCTTCCCTACCTTTACAGCCAGTGCCCCAGGGAGGCATTTTCACAGAAGTCAGTAATGACCCGAGAAGGGGCACAGTGGCCCCTCGCTCTGCAGACTTCAGGGCAGGGGGAAGATCTGGGGACCTGCTGAGGGATGCTTGCCAGGACCAGAGACAAAGGCTCCACAGAAGAAGCAAGAAGATGCTGAAGACAAAGTGCATTTATTCCCCAGTTTTTAAAACTCATCCTCGTCTGCTGCCTTTGGTATGCGTGTCCCTAGAAGCCAGCTCCAGGCTGGCCTTTGGCACCTTGCTGTAGAGGCAGTTGGCAGCATGGCTCCCTGGAGGCCAGGCGGGGTTTCCCCAGCCATGCTCGCCAGCATCCGTCTCACCTGGATCGCGTCCTGGGACAGATTAACCTGCCCTTCACTGGGATGCTCTACCTCCGCAAGCCCCTAGAGGAGATGGAAATAAAGAATTCCTTGTTGGACAGGCATGCAAGGAATGTTAATCTTCTGCACATGTGAGTGTGGGATCGGAGTCTTTCTCTTGCATTTATTACCTGGATCATCCAACATGACCCTGGACTTCCCGTCTGCCCACAGCCGTTCTTGAATGATGACACCCTAGTTAGCTGGGAGTTAGAGTGTATATGGGACCTGGCTTACTCTTTTTTTTTTTAAACCTTTTTATTTTGTATTGTGGTTTTATTTTGTATTATTTTGTATAGCTGATTAGGGCTTCCCTGGTGGCTCATTGGTAAAGAATCTGTAACGCAGGATGTAATGCCAGTAATGCAGGAGACGTGAGTTTGATCCCTGGGTTGAGAAGATCCCCTGGAGAAGGAATTGGGAATCCATTCTAGTATTTTGCCTGGAAAATCCCTTGGACAGAGCAGTCTGGCGGGCTATGGTCCCTGGGATGCCTAAAGAGTCAGACATGACTTAGCAAATATATAACAATAGCTGATTAACAATACTGTGATAGTTTCAGGTGACCAGCAAAGGAACTCAGCCATCATATACATGGATTGATTCTCCCACAAACTCCCCTCCCATCTGGGCTACCGAATGACACTAAGTAGAGTTCCCTGTGTGGTACAATAGGTCCTTGTTGGTGATCCATTTTAAATAGAACAGAGTGTACATGCTCATCGCAAACTCCCTATGACCCCTTCCCCTCACCCTTCCCCCCGGCAACCATAGGCTCATTCTTGAAGTCTGTGAGTCTGTTTCTGTTTTATAAGTAAGCTCATTTGTACCATTTCTTCTTGGATTCCACATATAAAGGATGTCATATGATACTGCTTCTCTCAGTATGCCACTCTCTAGGTCTATCCATGTTGCTGCAAATGACATTATTTCATTCTTTTTAATGGCTGAGTAATATTCCTTATTGCCAAATTCAGACTTAAACTGAAGAAAGTAGATAAAACCACTAGACCATTCAGGTATGACCTAAATCAAATCCCTTATGATTATACAGTGGAAGTGACAAATAGATTCAAGGGATTAGATCTGATAGAGTGCCTGAAGAACTATGGACGGAGGTTCATGACATTGTATAGGAGGCAGTGATCAAGACCATCCCCAAGAAAAAGAAATGCAAAAAGGCAAAATGGTTGTCTGAAGAGGCTTTATAAATAGCTGTGAAAAGAAGAGAAGCAAAGGAGAAAAGGAAAGATATACCCATTTGAATGCAGAGTTCCAAAGAAGAGCAAGGAGAGATAAGAAAGACTTCCTCAGTGATCAATGCAAAGAAATAGAGGAAAACAATAGAATGAGAAAGACCAGAGATCTCTTCAAGAAAAATTAGAGATACCAAGGGAACATTTCATGCAAAGATGGGCACAATAAAGGACAGAAGTGGTATAGATCTAATAGAAGCAGAAGATATTAAGAAGAGATGGCAAGAAAACACAGAAGAACTATACAAAAAGGATCTTCATGACCCAGATAATCACGATGGTGTGATCACTCAGAGCCAGACATCCTGGAATGCAAAGTCAAGTGGGCCTTAGGAGCATCACTATGAACAAAGCTAGTGGAAGTAATGGAATTCCAGTTGAACTTTCAAATCCTAAAAGATGATGCTGTGAAAGTGCTGCACTCAATATGCCTGCAAATTCGGAAAATTCAGCAGTGGCCACAGGACTGAAAAAGGTCAGTTTTCATTCCAATCCCAAAGAAAGGGAATGCCAAAGAACCGTCAAACTACCACACAGTTGCACTCATCTCACTCGCTAGTAAAGTAATGCTCAAAATTCTCCAAGCCAGGCTTCAACAACTTCCAGATGTTAAAGCTGGATTTAGAAAAGGCAGAGGAACCAGAGATCAAATTGCCAACATCAATTGGAGCACTGAAAAAGTGAAAGAGTTCCAGAAAAACATCTACTTCTGCTTTATTGACTATGCCAAAGCCTTTCACTGTGTGGATCACAAGAAACTGTGGAAAATTCTTAAAGAGATGGGAATACCAGACCACCTGACTTGCCTCCTGCTAAATCTGTATACAGGTCAAGAAGCAACAGTTAGAACTGGACATGGAACAACAGACTGTTTCCGAATAGGAAAAGGAGTATGTCAAGGCTGTATATTGTCACCCTGCTTATTTAACTTATATGCAGAGTACATCATGAGAAACGCTGGGCTGGAGGAAGCACAAGCTGGAATCAAGATTGCCGGGAGAAATATCAATAACCTCAGATATGCAGATGACACCACCCTTATGGCAGAAAGTGAAGAACTAAACAGCCTCTTGATGAAAGTGAAAGAGGAGAGTGAAAAAGTTGGCTTAAAACTCAATATTCAGAAAACTAAGGTCATGGCATCTGGTCCCATCACTTCATGGCAAATAGATGGGGAAACAATGGAAACAGTGACAGACTTCATTTTTTGGGGCTCCAAAATCACTGCAGATGGTGACTACAGCCATGAAATTAAAAGATGCTTGCTCCCTGGAAGAAAAGTTATGACCAACCTAGACAGCATATTAAAAAGCAGAGACATTACTTTGCCAACAAAAGTCCATCTAGTCAAAGCTGAGGTTTTTCCAGTAGTCATGTATGGATGTGAGAGTTGGACTATAAAGACAGCTGACCACCGAAGAATTGATGCTTTTGAAATGTGGTGTTGAAGAAGACTCTTGAGAGTCCCTTGGACTGAAAGGAGATCCAACCAGTCCATCCTAAAGGAAATCAGTCCTGAATATTCATTGGAACGACTGATTCTGAAGCTGAAGCTCTAATACTTTGGCCACCTGATGTGAAGAACTGACTCATTTGAAAAGACCCTGATGCTGAGAAAGATTGAAGGTGGGAGGAGATGGGGACAACAGAGAATGAGATGGTTAGATGGCATCACCAACTGAATGGACATGAGTTTGAGTAATCTCTGGGAGTTGGTGATGGTCAGGGAAACTTGGCATGCTGCAGTCCATGGGGTCGCAAAGAGTCGGACACAGCTGACCAATGGAACCGAACTGAACTAAATACCCCAATCATATACATATATATATATATATGCACTGCATCTTCTTTATCCATCCCTCTGTTGATGGACATTTAGGTTGCTTCCAAGTCTTGGCAGTTGTAAACAATGCTGTTGTATCTTCTCAGATCATGTTTTTCTCCAGATTTATGCCCAGGAGTGGGGTTGTAGGGGACCCAACTTACTCTTGAAATTGTCTGTTAGAAGTTGCAGGGTGTTGAGAAGGGTACACACTGTATGATTGCAATGATAGGACATCCCAGAAAAGGCAAAACTACAGAGGCTGTACAAAGATCAATGGTGGGCTGGGGGCAAGGTGGGGGTCGGGGATGAAGTACAGAGGATTTTTTAGGGCAGTGAAAATTCTCTGCATGCTGCTATTTTGATGCTTAAAGTCATCACTTGTTTGTCCAAAACCCCTGGATATACAGTACTGAGAATGAGCTCTTAGACGATGGAGTCTCGGTGATTGTGGTGGTTGGCATAGGTTCATCCCTGTTAAGACAGGCACCATTCTGTCAGGGGATATTGATAATAGGGGAGGTGTGTGTGGGAAATCTCTGCTCCTTCCTCTCAATTTTATTGTAAACTTAAAATTCCCCTTTGCTTCGTTTGCTCCTTGGAAGAAAAGCTATCACCAACCTAGACAGCGTATTAAAAAGCAGAGACATTACTTCACTGACAAAGGCCTTTTCCAGCAGTCATGTATGGATGTGAGAGTTGCACTATAAAGAAAGCTGAGCTCCAAAGAATGGATGCTTTTGAATTGTGGTGTTGGAGAAGACTCTTGAGAGTCCCTTGGATTGCAAGGAGATCAAAGCAGTCAATCCTAAAGGAAATCAATCCTGAATATTCATTGGAAGGACTGGTACTGAAGTTCCAATACTTTGGCCACATGATTAGAAGAGCCGACTCATTGGAAAAGACCCTGATGCTGGGAAAGATTGCAGGCAGAGGGAAAGGGGACAACAGAGGATGAGATGGTTAGATGGCACCACCGACTTGATGGAGATGGTTTGAACAAGCTCAAGGAGTTGGTGATAGACAGGGAAGCCTGGTGTGCTGCAGTCCATGGGGTCACAAAGAGTCGAACATGGCTGAGTGACTGAACTAAAATTGTGCTAAAAAACAAAACAAAGGAAAACAACAAAATAGTTGTTGGTGCACCAGAAATAGCCTAGGGCCCCCCAGAGGGGAGAGAAAGAGCAGAGCACTCCTCCCCGATGGGGTCTCACTTCCTTGCAGGAAGAGAGACCTGAGAAGAGCATCCCCATTAATGTATTAGTGACCTTGAAGCTGAAAGAGTTCTTTCCTGCAGGGATACTCTGCTGAGAAACAAAACGCTTGAATCACGGCCTTACCTGAAGATTATGTCTCTGCTCCTAGAGGCTGAGTCCCTGGGTCAACAGGTGGGGCCCTGGGTGTCTGGGGGACAGGCTGGCTTCCTTATATACACATCACACACTCTGTGGGCAGACTTTTAATCTTACGCCATGGCAGGCTGGCCCCTCCCAGAAGGTTGACCCCTGACACTCCTCAGACCCCGAAGTCTTCAACATTGCTCGCAGATACCCGGTTCTCGGCTCTGCATCACAGACACTTTTTTCTTATCTGTGTTATTTTGGAATTCTCGGCCACTTAGGACACAAAGTCCAGATTTAAAAATAAGCTGTGGATTTTGGAGGGTTCGTGATAAGCCAAGCACATAAAAAAGGAGAATTGTTGAGATGTGATACCGGAACTATTGCAGGAGATAGCCGGAATTGTGTTTGGGGGGGCTAGTGTTTGACTTTGGAGAAGGAGATGGCAACCTGCTCCAGTATTCTTGTCTGGAGAATCCCAGGGACAGAGGAGCCTGGTGGGCTGCCGTCTATGGGGTCGCACAGAGTCAGACACGACTGAAGTGACTTAGCAGCAGCAGTGTTTGACTTGTAAGGAACACTCATAGGTCTTCAACCATCCTTTTCCTTTCCCCTCATCGTAGGGTCAGATCTGGCCTGCGTTGAGTGTCTCCTTTTTCTTGCTGTTCAAGTCACTTCCTGGAGGTCCAATTCCTGACTGTCCCAGGCCCAGGTGTTTTCGTAGACAAAATCCCTAAACGTGAATTTTGTCAACGAGAGCTTGTAGAGACAGATGCTAGGGAGGGCAAACAGATAAATCCAGGTATTGCAGATGGGACATGGGCAAAGGCAAGGATTACACATGTTATGTAAAGAAACACAGTGTGTGTGGGTAGGAAATTGCAAAAGGCAGACACTGTGCTTGATGGTCTGTGGGCCAGAATTAGTCCCTCACACATAATGTGAGCCTCTTACTAGAAAAATAAGAGCCAAATATTTCACAAAGAAACCTAGCCCCCAAAGAGGGTCTCTTTAGTTAAGTAGCCCCTAAATAAGGGTTTCCCGGGTGGCACCAGAGGTGAAAATGTCCCTGCCAGTGCAGGAGACATAAGAGACACTAGTTTGATCCCTGTGTTGGGAAGATTCCCTGGAGGAGTGCATGGCAACCCACTCCAGTGTTCTTGCCTAGAGAACTCCGTGGACAGAAGAGTCTGGCGGGCTACAGTCCATGGGGTCGCAGAGAGTCAGACACAACTGAGTGACTAACACACACACACACACACACACTATTCTAGGAACAGGAAATTTAAAGGCAAGTAGAATATGGTTCTCACCCCTGAGATGCTCAAAGTCCACTCGAAGAGATGGGAGGTAAAGAAATGACCAAATAAACAAATAGTACTAAGCGGTATAGGGGCTTCCCTGGTAGTCCAGTGGCTAAGACTCCAAGTTTCCAGTACGGGGGAACCAGGTTTGATTCCTGGTCAGGGAACTAGATCCCACACGCCACAGCTAAGACCTGGCACAATCAAATAAACAAAAAAATTAAAATATTTAGAAAATAAGTAGTATAACAGGTGCTTCAAGACAGATGACTATAAAGCTCTATGGGGATCAGAGTGGGGGCCTCACCCACCTGAGCAGGTAGCTTTGAGACTAACAGGAGCCAAAAGATGCCAGAGAGGTGCCACAGGTGGAGGTTGGAAACCAGGATGAAGGAGAGAAGAAATGAGGGGTCATTTTGGACCACGGGGCCCCATGGGTAGCAGGGAGCATTCCTGTTCTGGGCCAGGGGCTTACCGGCCTTGCATCCCACAGGGCATCTTGTGGGCCGTGAATTCCGGAGCGTATTGAGAGATGCTGCTTGGGGGGTAGGGTTTATGCACAGAGCTAGAGGAAGGTAGAGGCCCATGTGTCTGCTTGGTCACTTTGTTGAAAGTACAACACTAGATTTTTCTTTCAAGTCGTCCCCTCTTCATTCAACATTTTACTCCCCAAATGCAGCTGCCCTGGCCAGTGGAGGCTCACCAGGACCTCAGCCATGAGAAGGTTAGCCAGCAGATTTTTGAGGTTGGACCATAAAATTCTGTTTTTTTTTTTAAATCATTCATAATGTGGGCATTTATTGATAATGTACAATGGGAATGCTTTAGCCTCGCACTCACCAAATGGGAGTAACGGTGATGAATCCCCGGAAAGGGAGTTTGCTTTGCTGAACAATCCATCTCACCGGAACCTTCGCTAAATGCATATAGACTTGACAGCAAACAATTTAGCTAATCTAACTCCTACCCCTCTGGGATTTGTTTTCAGGGTTTCAAGGGAAATTTTCCAGCGGAAAGTGGTTACTTAGATAAAATTACTGAAATTTTATTGCAGGGATGGTTCTCAGGGTCTGGTGTGGGCTGGGTGATGTGGAGACACTGAGTGCTCTTGACTTTCTGAAGAATGGCTTCAAACAGATAATAGGCTCTTGTGCAAAAGATGGAGGCCAACCATTCTCTTTTTCCAAAGCGGGAAAGAAGACAAAAAGAGAGCTGAAATTGCAGTTGATGATGTTTAGGTTGGACCAAGCAAGGGTACTGGTGCTGCTACGGAGGGTCACAGATGATGTAAAATCCCACCTTCCCAGTAGTAAATACCCTGCTGTGTCTATATGTCTATTCTCTGCACATTTTCTTTCTTCTTCTTTTTTTAAAAAAATATTTATTTATTTGGCTGCACTGGGTGATAGTTGCGGTAGGTGGGATCCAGTTCCCCAAACAGGGATTGAACCTGGGCCCCCTGCATTGGGAGCACAGACTCTCAGCCACTGGACCCCACAGAGAAGTCTCTCATGTCACATTTTCACATTAATGCTTCTCTTATGCTCAGACTCCTCTCCTGGGGGGTTTGTCCGTTGGTGTCTGAGATTGACACCATGGCTGATATTCAAAGGCCAGGAGAGCCTTGGACAAAGTCACACAGCTGGTCATGAGCAGATGCAGGCTTTGAACCCAGAGTTCATTCCCATACCTGACCATCATGGCCCCAAGACAGTGACCGAGAACATGACAGGTTCAGGTTACCCCGATGAGGCCCAGCTGGACTGCAGAATGGAGAGAATGAGAAAATTCAATCTCCAATCATTGAAAGAGCAAATACAGGCAGTGAAGCCCCAGAGTCTGTTCTGTTTAACTTTCCCGATGGAAACCACACTGACAAATGGAACGATTCTGTCTTGGAGTGAAGTACAAATAATCAAAGGTCAGAAAGATCCCTCAGGAGTATTTTCAGGGTCAGGTAATTGTTGTTCAGTCGCTAAGTTGTGTCTGACTCTTTGCCACCCCATGGACTATAGCCCTCCAGGCTCCTCTTTCCTTGGGATTTCCCAGGCAAGAATACTGGAGTGGGTTTCCATTTCCTTCTCTAGGGGATCTTCCCAACCCAGGGATCAAACTCGCGTCTCCAGCATTGGCAGGCGGGTTCTTTACCACTGAGCCAACAGGGAAGCCCCCAGGGAAGCCCCCAGGGCCACAGGAGTGTGTGCTAAGTCGCTTCAGTTTTGTCTGATGCTTTGCAGCCTCCTCTATGTTAGCACCCAGGCTCCTCTGTCCATGGTACCCTCCAGGCAAGAATACTGGAGTGGGTTACCACGACCTCCTCCAGGGGATGTTCCCCACCCAGGGATCGAATCTGAATCTGTTGTGTCTCCCATACTGGCAGGCGGGTTCTCCACCACTAGGGCCACCATAGTTTCTGGGATATTGTGGTCACGTGACACTGCTTTCTTTTCTCCAAGAAGTTCAGCATAAAAACCTCAGGAAGAGAGGTAGGTCCTTCAAGATCATGCTGGGGGTGGAAGATAGAATGAGAAGGGGAACCAGGGCTTTTTACATATTGCCCACGCGTACACTTACCTGGCACATGCTTGCTGCCAGAAGCCCACTGTCATTCCATATAAACACAGCCTCAGAGGTCAGGCCAGCTCGGGCCTCCATGGACCTCGAACTGTGCCAATTCCAGAGTCTCCACACTATTTTGCTCGCATAGCTTCCAAAATGAGTTTCGAAAAATTATGTGTCTCATCATACATTTCAAGTTGACATCCCCACATTTTCATGATAAGTTTAAATGGTTGTAAATGATGCAATTTCTACTGCTTTGTAACTCTTGACAGTTAAAAGTAAAATAAAATCGTTGCATCACTCTTTAAAAAGTTTCCAATGAAATATAAACACCGAGCTATTTGAAACCTTCTATTATCCATTCAGAAATACATGAAAGCTCTTTTTAAAAAAAAAACAGAAAACAAAGATTTCACATCACTTCTTTTTCTCCTTGGAAACATAGTTCCATTCCATTTCTCCATAAAGCTTTACCCTGATGCAAGATAATTTTGTGCTTGAAAGTCTTTCATTGATCATACTACCTTGCCAGAAAAAGAGATATATAAATTATATTTAAAATAAAGTTCCTGTGACTATAAAGCTCAGTGCCACAGATTTCTTCCAGGTTGAACTATCATTGCAAATATTATTAGTGTACAATTGAGTAAGGGCTTCCCTAGTGGCTCAAGTGGTAAAGAATCTGCCTGCCAATGCAGGAAACACAGGTTCAATCTCTGAGTCAGGAAGATCCTCTGTAGGAGGAAATGGCAACTCCAGTATTCTTGCCTGGAGAATCCCCATGGACAGCGGAGCCTGGTGGGCTATAGTCCACGGGGTTGCAGAGTCAGATGTGACTTAGCGACTAAACAACAACAACAATAAACAACATAATTACATGATGGGCTTTAAAAGTAACTATCAATATAAAATTTAAATAGTATCAGAAGTGTATCTCTTAAAGAGATGGGTGATTGTGGGGGTATGAGGCCTGATTAAAGGAGCCTTTTTAGATAGACATGAGTGTTTCAAATGTCTGTGTCTTTGGTGCCTGGAGGGAGTCACATCACAGGCAGATGGACCTGGAAGGATGGAGGGGGTCAGTGGGGTGACAGGTCTGTCTCTCCTCTGTAGTGGGGGGAGCGGTGCTGAGAAGGGTCAGAAAAGAAAGGACAGCCTCTGCCCCAGGTTGTCCTTTGTCCAGTGTTAAGTTTGAGCACATAGGAAATTTGAGGGTCTGGAAACTGATTCCATTAAAACCCATCCAGATACCATGTGGGTTCCTTGAACACATTTGAAGATGCTGTAAACCACTGCAAACACTTGGAGCCCACTCGGGGAAGTGTCAATGTGTACAGATTCACCCACATAAAGATAGTTTTCATCAGTTCGTCAATACAAATATAGGCATAAATATACCTGTACCTTCAACAGGCTTAAAGAAGGAAATGAGTTTGGAGGTATTTTGTCTGTAAAATCAGTCAAACTGGATACTGTTATTGATATATCTGAAACAAATAAAAACAATGATATACTACATAAATTATAGATGCTCTCAATATTCTCCCATCACAGGTCATTATGGTTACAACCTTCCCTCTTATGAATTAGAACCATTGACTGATTTTATGATGATTGGAATGGAAACCGATTCAGCTGATTGGAACTTGGCACATCTCTGATCACCCGTAGGTCACGCTCAGAGTTGTTGACTTCCATCAGTCTGTTAGTCAGGACAGGCAATGGTATACATAGGCAGAGACTTCCAGATTTTGGGGGATTAATATAATAAAAGCATACTTCTCTCTCATGCTACATGTCTAGATGGGGTCAGTGCAAAGGCTCTCCTTCACAAAGGCATTGGGACATCCTGGACAGTTTATTCTTCTTTATCTTGCAGCTAGTCCATCTGGATTTCAGGGCAGAAGAGAACAAAGGGGCATTACAATGGGCCTGTCATGATCTCAACCTGCAAGGGACACAACCCTCTACTCAAGTACTTTTGGTCAGAACCAGCCGAATAGTGTGTCCAGATACAGGAGAGACGTGAATGTTTCAAAACAGAATATCTTTGGGACTAAACTGCAGTAGAAGTTTATATAGGTGTCACTTGATAAGCAGCATTAGTCAATTTGGGGAAAAAAGTGATTACCAAGGTTTGGTGGTTAATAATGAAATAATGAGGTTCTATTCAATGCAAACAATGACTATAGAAACAGGACTGAACATGAGCAGGGCAGAAAATTTTAATCTGATATGAAATACGGCAATATGGCAAAACTGGTAAACTGTGAAGGAATGCCATTGATTGTCAAGGATGATGGTGACCCAAGACCTCCCTAAGGCAGTGATGATTCTACAGGGTCATGTGAGGAGATGGTTGGGAGTGCTCTGCCATGACTGAAGGCTGCCAGGTTCTTGGTTGCACCAGGCTCCACCAGGCTGTTGAATGGAAGTGATTTGGCAAGTTAACAGTGCTTGCCTCCCAGGAGGCATCCTTTCTGTGTGCCCTGTAAGCCCCCCAGACTCAGCTCTGCCTGCCTCAGATGTGTGATGGGGCACTGAACTTCTGTGAGGGTGGTGGTGATCAGTTATAATGCTTCTGCCCCTGGGGCTTGGAGAATCGCCTTCCAACAGCTTCCCAGAGACAGTGACTATGCCAGATCTAGTACCAAGTGGGATCAGTCTGAGGGCATTTGGGTTTCCTTCCTGAGGATGTAAATATTTGGAGAGATTCCATTCTGTGTGGCCTGTTTTCATATTCGTGACCTTACCGGATTTGAGACTTTTAGCCTCCAAAACTGAGAGACAGAAACATGTCAGTCATCTTAAACCACCCAGCAAGCTCTCAGTTTTTGGCAGCCTTAAGACATTAATTTCCCAGGTGGTACTAGTGGTAAAGTATTCGGCTGCCAATGCAGGAGACTTTAGAAATGCATGTTCAATCCCTGGGTCTGGAAGATTCCCTGGAGAAGGAAATGGCAACCCACTCCAGTATTATTGCCTGGAGAATCCCATGGACAGAGGAGCCTGGTGGGCTATAGTCCATGGGGTCGCAAAGAGTCAGACACAACTGAAGTGACTTAGTGCGACACAAGACAGTAACACATGTGGGAACCTGTGTCCATGGTGGCCTTTAAGCCCCTCAGAAGTGGGAAGCTGGGGATGAAGGGGTCTGTGGGGTTTCTTCTGGAGTCAGCAGGTCACCCACAGGAAACTGACTTTCCCGGGGGACTTGACGAAAAGCTAAGAAAATCATTTCAACCATTAATCATTTTTCTTGCATCAGCTTCTCTTTGCAAAAAGCTGTAGGCTATGGGGTCCCATTACCTGGTTTTTCACAGGAGGGGTCCCAGCTGGCTGTGTGCCTTGGCCTGGACTGGTGTCCTGCTGATACAGAATGAGACCCAGATGTGGAGAGCCAGTCGTCAGGGGCAGGCCGGCCACCATCCTGCCAATATAAGTCTTGGAGTTGAGTTGCTGGAGATCACAAGGGTGGGCCTATCCTCTCTGTTTTTACTCCTGCGATGTGAGGATGCTGTGAATGAGGGCTGAGACCCTTCGCCTCCAAACACTCTGGCCTCCCCTTGGGGCTGAGATGGGGCTGAGTTGCCAGGAGCATTTTCGTTCAATGCAATGTGTATAGATAACATGGCTGTAAAATCAGGTTCTAGTCTAGCCTCTGAGGAAGAATGGCCCTACATGGTCCTATGTGGTCCTTCATGGAGGTAAGGAGGTTTGGAGGGCACATATTATTTGCCTATCACCTTTACCTGGTCTGAAACACTCACCCTTATCAATACTTTCACATGGACAATCCTGTGGATTAGAAATTAAAGACTGAAACATATTCCCAGAAGGTCACTGTTACCTGGAGCTCCTGGCCTCTCTCCTCTGCACAGAATGACTGACACTCTAAGTTATCACCTTGGATGGTGAGCATTTGAGCAAAGATCCTGGACAGGTTATTTCTGCAGGAGGCGGCGGCAGCATTTAGTGCTGAGAGGTGGTCAGGGTGGACAGAGGGAGATGGATGGGAAGGGACCCGTGGGGCTTTGATGGAAGGGTTAATCCAGGCTGACTCCTCAGAGGTATTCCTGGCTGCAGGGGGCTAGTGGGGGTGTGGTTCTGCCCAGCGGTCTGGCTTCCGAAGCTGTGGGCAAGACAGGAAGAAAGGAGAAGAGAAACGTACCCGTCATCCCACCTCCCAAAGAAAGTTACTGTCAACATTTTAGGATGAATACTTTTTAGCCTTTTTCCTAGTTCAAATACACTTGCCTTTAAAAGAAAAATGGAATCATAACACACATAAAATTTTATAGCTTGTTCTCTTACAGTGTAAATAGTCTTTGTCCATATCACTAGTATAATTCCTTGTTGTGGTTCACATCTCTGTTTATCCACGAGATGGGTGACAGCAGAGACTCTGAGGACAGACGGCTGGGTTCAGATCGCAGGTTTGCCAGCATTCATCAGCTGTGAAGTGACCCTCATATAACACAGCATAGCCAGCTCTCCATGTCCACAGCAGTCTGTAAAACAGGAGTAATGGTGCTTCCCTCATAGGGTTGTTTCGAGGAGCAAATGACTAAAAATCTTTTTTAAAAAATTGAACTATAGTTAATTCACAATACTGTGTTAGTTTCAGGGGTACAGAAAGTGATTTCATTATATACATATATATGTATGTATCTATTCTTTTTCATACTCTTTTCCATTTGCGGTTTATTACAGGATATTGCCTATAGCTACCTGTGCTACACAGCAGGTTCTTATTAGTTACCTGTTTTGTATATGATAGTGTATATGTGTTAATCTTAACCTCCCTATTTATCTCTTCCCTCCTTGCCCCTGGTAACCATAAGCTTGTTCTCTCAGGCTGTGACTCTATTTCTGTTTTGTAAATAAGTTCATTTGTACCCTTTTTATGCTTCCACATATAAGTGATATTATATGATATTTTTCCTTCTCTGTCTGACTTACTTCACTAAGGAGGATAGTTTCTAGGTCCATCTACATCACGGCAAATGCCTTTATCTCATTCTTTTTGATGGGCGACTAATATTCCATTGTGTAAACTATATAAATATACCACATCTTCCTTATCCATTCTGTTAATGGACATTTAGTTTTCTTCCATGTCTTGGCTATTACAAATAGTGCTGCTTTGAACATTGGGGTGCATGTATCTTTTTGAATTAGAGTTTTCATCTTTTCTGGATATATGCCCAGGAGTCGGATTGCTGGATCATATGGTAACTCTATTTTTAGTTTTTTGGGAACCTCCATACTGTTTTCCGGGCTTCCCGGGTGGCACAGTGGTAAAGAATCTGCTTGCCAATGCAGAAGATGCAAGATATGCAGGTTTGACCCCTAGGTTGGGAAGATTCCCCTGGAGCAGGAAATGGCAACCCACTCCCATATTCTTGCCTGGAAAATCCCGTGGAAGGAGGAGCCTGGTGGGCTACAGTCCACGGGGTTGCAAAGAGTTGGACACGACTGAGCACTCAGCATACAGTTTTCGATAGTGGCTGCTACAATAATGTCTTACTATTTTCATCTAACCAACCTTTTATGTTGGGTATTTAGATTTTTTTCCAAGTTTTTCACTCTTACAAATGTATTGTAATTAACAAATTCAGTGCACTCTTAATTGCTTCCAAAAAAAAATTTTGTGATCACTTTAAGGAATATTTTCCAGAATGAATCATGCACTCAACATACAGTGAGTGTCCCTGTACACCAAGCATTAGACTCAGACAAAGAAAAATGAACACAGTTCTCTTTCTGAAGACATTTAAGATGTAGTGGGAAGAGGGCTGGAGAAAAGGCACCTTCGCATCCAGATATTACACCATACACAAGAGTGCTTGTCTGTAGCACCCCGCCCAGGAGAGCAGAGGCGAGAGCCTCACTGAGGGGTACAGTCAGGTCACAAAAGACAGAAAGATCCCTCCTTGGCTCCCACCACCTCCAAAACCCCAGTAGGAATTCGGGATGGCTTCTGTTTGACACATTGAGAATCTGTTCCTTGGAAAGGGAGCACCCAGGGATGTGTTCCAAAATGAGAAGCTGAGATATGGGTGCTCGTTGGAAGACCAAATATTTAGAAAGTACCTTTTTCTGGAAGGCAAAGAACACGTTTCACAGCTGAAAAGAGAAGTGAAAAACGAAACTGGAGAGGCATGAAGGTAATATTTACTTGCTAGATTTACATGGCGCCTACCTGGAGAAAAGCCTGGCCGTAAATCCTGCCAGTGCCCCTGACACAGGGCACCAGCTCTCAGTCACCCAGCTCCCTGTGAACCCCCTAAGGCATACTTTGCAATCGTTTTGTTGTGGTTGTTCAGTCGCTAAGTCGTGTCTGAGTCTTTGTGACCCCACAGGCAACAATGAAGATAAATAAAAATAAATAAGAAACAAATAATAAGAAAAAAAAGAGTTCACAGAGTGAGTGGGCTATCATTTATTCCGAAAACCAAAGATAGGTTTTCATCTTTAATTCTCAGCTTCTAGCTACTGTGTTGTTGTCTAATCACTCAGTAGTATCTGACTCTTTGCGACCCCATGGACTGCAGCATGCCAGGCTTCCCTGTCCTTCACTATCTCCCAAAGTTTGCTCAAACTCACGCCCACTCTGTTGATGATGCCATCCAACCGTCTCATCCTCTGTCATCCCCTTCTCCTCCTGCCCTCAATCTTTCCCAGCATCAGGGTCTTTTCCAATGAGTCAGCTCTTCACATCAGGTGGCCAAAGTATTAGAGCTTCAGCTTCAGCATCAGTCCTTCCAATGAATATCAGGGTTGATTTCCTTTACAGTTGACTGGTTTGATCTCCTTGCTGTTCAAGAGACTCTCAAGAGTCTTCTCCAGTGCCACAATTTGAAAGCAACAATTCTTCTTTGTGTTCAGCCTTTTTTATGGTCCAACTCTCATATCCATACAAGGCTACTGGAAAAACCATACCTTTGACTACATGAACCTTTGTAGGCAAAGTAATGTCTCTGCTTTTTAATGAGCTGTCTGGGTCTGTCATAGCTTTTCTCTCAAGAAGCAGGCTCCACAGTTTACCAACCGAATGACTCTGGACACACAAAGTCTCTAAGTCTCAGTTTCTGTATCTGTAAAATGGGGATGGCAATCACAACAGTAGCGCCAGAATTATCCTTGCACTGAGGATGAAATGAAATAATGTGATGGAACACCTGTCACAGCCCAGCCCACTGAGCACTGTCCAATATTGTCATTATTCCTTTATTGCAGTGTGTTCAGTTCAGTTCAGTTCAGTCACTCAGTCGTGTCCGACTCTTTGTGACCCCATGAATCGCAGCACGCCAGGCCTCCCTGTCCATCACAAACTCCCGGAGTTTACTCAAACTCATGCCCATCGAGTCGGTGATGCCATCCAGCCATCTCATCCTCTGTCGTCCCCTTCTCCTCCTGCCCCCAATCCCTCCCAGCATCAGGGTCTTTTCCAATGAGTCAACTCTTCGCATGAGGTGGCCAAAGTACTGGAGTTTCAGCTTCAGCATCAGTCCTTCCAATGAACACCCAGGGCTGATCTCCTTCAGGATGGACTGGTTGTATCTCCTTGGAGTCCAAGGGACTCTCAAGAGTCTTCTCCAACACCACAGTTCAAAAGCATCAATTTTTCGGTGCTCTGCAGTGTGTAGAGGGGTGCAAAACAATTTTAGTATTAAACAAATAAACAGGTGCATGGACCTCTGAAACACAGCCTATGGTGATGCACTCTAAAACTAAATGGAAGGGATCTTCAGATTTGTGTCATTTCTGACTTTTCTCTCTTAGCTTGAAAATTGAGTGTGAACACACCAGAATGGTAAAGAAGCCAGATTTCTCTCCTAACCAACCAAATCTAGACCACTGTTCACGGTAGAATGAAGAAGATGGATAAAGCTTAATATCTCTCACAGGGGCCTTGGCATTGTAATCTGGGGCCCAAACCCTTGGCCCAAGGAATGGGGCTGAACCGGTGAGGATTCAGACACGAATCCGGGTGTCTAGGAAGGCATTTTGATGCATACTGTGGTGGCATCTTAGGGACTCCTTCCACACTTTTATTAAGTTAATGACCCTCTGCCAGACATCGGTCTGCACACTTGAGATAAACTGGCGTGCAAAACGGACAGAGATCCCTGCCCTCACGGGGTTTACATTTTAGTGGGGGAAACAGTCAATAAACCATACAATAGATGAATAAGTAGACTTTATGGTATGTTACACACAGCTTAAACAAAAAAAAATCAAAGTGGAGGAAGGGGAGACGGAGGGCCCGGAGGGGCTGCTAAGTGCAGTGGGAGATTGACTCAGGACCTCTGCGTACGCTGAAATCCGCGGGCTTTCAAACTCCTTTTATAAAAAGGTGTTTCGCTGTTCCCGGTATCTGCGGTTGCATATTGGCGTTCGGTATTCGCGGTTCCACAGGCGCGGACTCAATGAACCATACATAGGTCCATCCGCGGATCCACTATACTAAGTGGGGTGGTCAGGCTGAACCTCACTGAGAAAGTGTGATTTGAGCAAAGTCTTGAAGAAGATGAGGGGGTTCATCAGGTAGATAGCTGAGGCGGGGATTGCAGGCAGGGCGGGCAGCTAGAGCAAAGGGCTCCCGGGGTGTGTGAGTGAGGAGAAGGAGGGGTGTCCTGGAGAGCCTGGGGGCACAGAGCGGGGCGGGTGAGGCTGGATCAGGGACACTAGAGGAGAGGCCGTGAGGGCACCTGGACTCACCGGCCGCGGGCCCCTGGAGGCTGCCCTGAGGGCCTGGCTTTTACTAAGTGAACAGGGAGCCCTGCGGGGGGGTGGGGGTGGGGGAGGTAGGTGCGGTTGCAGAGAGAGGTGTTGACATGTGACCCTTCAGGTGGTGTATTGAGAAGATACCCAAGGATAGGAGGGGTTCGAAAGGGGACAGACCCTCAGCAGGAGCTCGAGTGAGGGGCATGTGGGCTCCGGCTGGGGTTGGCAGTGGGGGAACTGAGAAGTGGTCACATTCAAGAGTCTTTGGGATTTCCCGAAGGACCGGATCAGAGAAAGCAATCAAGAACCACTCCAGATCTTTGGTCCCATCAACCGAGAGATGGGGAGCCTTCTGAGGAGCAGGTATTGCACGAAAACAAGGAATTCCACATTGGATCTGTTGGGTTTTGAGACGCCCGAGCGGAGACTGAGTTGGCCACGTAGCCTGGCGTTCAAGAAGACGGGTCTGGGCCGGACACACAAATCTGGTCACACTACGGACACAGGAGATGGATGGGCTCCTCCCGCGGGGAGGAGGGCGGCTGGGGAGTGAGGGTCTGAAAGTAGGAAGCGGGGCGTTTTCCCAAGTGGGAGCTGTAGGCGCCCCTGCCAGGGCCCAGGCAGCCCAATGTCAGGAGCCCGGGCCTGCAGGGGGTGCCATGGACCTTCCGTGGCTGCCTGAGGACGGGGAGAAAGGTCCGCCGCTCCGGAAGGAAAGCGCTCCGTGGATTCCCGCCGGAGTGGCAGAAATAATTAAGAGGAGAAGGTAAGGATCTCGAGTAGCACACGTGCTCCGGTGCCTCGGAGGAATTAAGAAACCTCGGTCTATTAATCTGCTCAGACATCTGGGCACCGCTGCCTCGCCAGGAGGCTCCGCCCCTCGGGCCCTCTCTCCCTGCCCTGTCTCTCCCCATCCTCGCCTCTCCACGCCACTCGTGCAACCGCCCTGGTCATAATGGATCAAACAGAGCCTTGGCATCGCGACTCCTTTTGCTCAGTGGCCCGACCCGTCGAGACTCTAGGAGGGCTGATGGCAGCCCCTCCTGGAATTGCGCGCCCGAGGCCTCGCCGCCTTGGCGCCCGCGCAGGACGTGGGGGCCGGGGCGGGGCGCGAGGGGTGTGTCTGGACGGCATGTGGGCTGAGGCGCGGGCGATCCGGCGAGCTGGGGCTCTAGCCGGACTCGAGTCGGCTCCGCGCGCCCCGCGCTGTGCGCCCCGCGCCGTGCGCCCAGCCCCGCGCGCCGCCGCCACATCTGGAAGCGTTCAGCGCGTCCGCCTGGGGCGCGCCGGGCGGGCGGGCGGGGCGGCGGGCCGCGGGGTGAGCGCCGCGCTCCGCGCTCCTGCCCGCGGCTCCCTCTCGCCGCCTCTGCAGAAACAGCTCCTGCCAGAGCGGCGCGCGGCGCGGCCCGGAGCGGCGGCGCCTTCCTGCCTCCTAGCCCTCGGGACTCGCCGGACCTTCGGGCAGAGAAAGCGGAGCCGGGCCGGGGAGGACGCGCCGAGAGCAGGCGGAGACGGTTCGGGCCGGCGGCCGGCGGGCCCTCCCCCGGTCCTGGGGTCCGCGCGCCCCTCTCCCCTTCCGCCTCCTCTAGCTCTGCCTCCCGATTTATTTTCTCAAATGCTGTGGCCGCCAGAGGTGCGGCGCTGAATTCTTGAAAGGGGCCCGGATGTGCTGAGGATGCGTTACAGCCCCGCTGAAGGAGGCAGGAGTGGAAAGGAACGGTTTCTGGTGTTTGATGCAATGATGGGGATCAGGTAATCGTCAGAGGGAAAGAAGAGCTGCTGCAGACCCACGGCTTCCTCGATTCTGCACGAGAACCGCCGGCCCGGAGCAGGGATCAGGGCAGACCCGCTCGGGGGTGTTTGACATTTCCTCCTCTTCGTGGCTTCTTCTCCTGCTCACACGAATCTTGGTCCATGGTCAATGAAAACACGAGGATGTACATTCCGGAGGAGAACCACCAAGGTAAGGCTGGACCCCGCCGCCGCGCTCGCCGGCCTCGCCCGCGTGTCCTTCTCCCAGAGCGGCCGGGGGCCCGCGGGACCCGGGCCGAATCGAGCGGAAAATCCCCGCCCCTCCCCCGCCTGCGCCCGCGGGCCCCCCGAGCCGCGCGTCCGGAGAAATTTCGGGCGAGGGGAAAAGTTCCCAAGTGTCTGCTCCGGCCTCGCTGGCTCGCGCTCGCCAGGGGAGCCCGACTGCCCGGCCGGCGACGCCCCCGGCCCCGTGGGCCGGGGTCCTCGCCTCGCCCGGGCGCGGCTGGGAGCGCGCGCGCGCGCGCCCCGCACCAGGCCGGCCGGCGCACCCGCCCGCTGCCCGGCGCCCCGGCCCTGCGCCCCTGCCCGGGCAGCGCGCTTCAGGGGGCGGGTGGGGCCCGAGAGACGGCTGTGAGTCTCTCGGCGCCTCTCCCTTTCCTTCTCCCTCTCTTGCCCAACCCCCTGTGTCCCCCTCCATCTCTCCCTCTCCCTGTGTCCCTCTTCTCGGCTCACCTACACCCTCCCACCTCTCTGCAGCCACTGACCCCGCGCGCCCACGCCCCGTGTGTTCTTATTCGCACCCACATGCGGGCTAGCACCTGAGGATGTCAGCGGGGGTTAGAAATCGGGCGGTGTGTGGGCTCTGCTTTCTCATGTTTTAAGGCAATAATAAAGGGTGTGCCGAGCTCACGCGGCTGTACACTGTCGCCCAGTGTTTTCCAGCGTCTCTATCCTTGGCATCAAGTGTCAGCCGCTCCCCCTGCGAGGGGGGAAGGCTTTCAGGCAACTCCCCACTTCCTGGAAACTTTCTCCCTCACACCCCCCCACCCCCGCCCATATTAACAAGTTATTATTTTTTGGCACTACTCAGCAATTAAGGTCAAGATGGAGGGGAGAGGGCTGGTCTTGCTGGAGTGTGGCCGCCTCCAGCTCCGGCTGGGCCTCCCCCATGGCTTCCTCTGCCTCTGGGTGCAGGCTCTGCCTCGCCTCTCCCAGTTTCCCAAGCCTCCCTGTTTACATGCTTCCTTCCAACCTCTTCCTTCTCAGTACCTGTCGCTGTTGGTCCTGCTACTTCTGGGCACATCAGGTGCTCCTGTGAGGACAGCCTGGTGGAGGGATTGTCTCCGTGTCTCTCCTTTCCAGCCTCCTCTCTCCTTTGGCCCCCAGCCTCACCCTTAGCAGGCAGAGTCCCTACCCTTTTGGAGCCGGAGGCTGCCGGGCAGCTTCCCTGGGCTCGGTCCAACCTGAAACTGATCTCCAGCTTGGGTGGCCATGGGGAGACTGTGGCCCCTTTTGTTCGAAAGGTTTGTGTCAAGGGCCATGGGTTCTAGGATGAGCCATGGCTTTCAGGTCAGGAGGGCAGCTCTGTCCCCATGTCCCACCCCTCACCTGTTTCCCTGCGCCCCTCCTGATGGAGTCCTGGACGGATTCAGAGGGAGGCGGGAGAGACACAGAAGAAAGGGTGATGTCTGTGAAGAGCGGAGGAGGGTAGGTTTCTGCCCTCGGGGATCCCAGCTCAGTCCAGGCAGCCTTGAAGCGGAGCACCCAGTGGCCACGTCCTGGCTGTCACCCACAATGGCAGTGCCCTGTAGTTATGATTGTTTTTCACATGGTGATAATTCTCAGCAGTTCCTAGGGCCCCCTTTCTGTGCCAGACAAATCCTTCTTGGCCCTTTTCCCCCTTCCTTTTGCCCCCGCCCCGCCCCGTCCCCCAGCGCCTCCTCCCCTCCCATCTGCGGAGAGCAGACATTCAAAGTAGAAGCCGAGGCCCTGTGAGGTCTGCGAGGAAGATGGAGGGGCCAGGAGGCAGCAGGGCGCGTGGCCGGGCGCGCTGCCTTCCCAGCCACACGCCACAAACGCTATGGCAACCTGGATCCCAGTCCTCTCCCTTGAAGCCGCAGTGATTATATAATTCTCGGAGCAGTTTTGCCTCCTTTCCTGGACGTGGTTCTCAGGTGTGAGAGCACCAGGACCCCTGTCTCCCTGCTGTCTTCCCCCTCCTCCCCCCCATCCTTGGCATTGCTGGGGTCTTCCTGGGGCAGGAGGCGAGGAGGAGGGGCAGACCTGGAGGAGCAGGAGTGTCTGCCAGGAAGGGCTGGCTGTGGCTTCGGAACTAACGGGGCGATGGAACATGCCTGGGGTCAGGGTTTCAGGACCCGAGAGGCCTGAGGAGCAGATGATGATGTTGGGCGGGTGGTGACAGCCAGAGTGGAGGGCTGGAGAAGTTGCCGGGGCTGGGGGTTACACCCTCCTCTTCCCGTTGCTTAGTGCATGGGTCCTTTCGCCCTGGTTTGCAGTTCTGTGTGTGTGTAGGGGGGCGGTCAGGGTGTGGAGAAGGGGGTCAGCACGTTGGTACAGCCCACAGGTTCCCCTAGGGCTGGCCCCAGACCCCAGGTCCAGGCTGGAAGGGGCTCGTGGGCCTCCCCTCACCTCCATCTCCCATCTGCTCTGGTCGCTCGCCAGCCTCCCACTTTTCTGGGCTGATTTTCCATTGCAGGCTCCAGCTAGCAAATGAGTTTCTTAATAGTCAACCATTTAACAAATAAAACATCAGAATGTCCCTTATCTGCTGGAGATGAGGCAGAGGGGGAGGCGTGTTCTGGGAGTGGAAGACACACGGTACTTTTCAAAGCGGGACTTAGTGATGCGGCAGGACAGTCCTCATCGTAATAAAGTGATAGTAATCACGGTGAGGGGTCGGAGGGCATTGTTACCTTCACCCCAGCTTGTGCAGGTGAAGAAGGGGTGACATTAGTTTCTCTTTCTCAGATTCTGCGTGGAGGAACCTGGAGAAAGGGGCTTTTAAGGTTCTAAATACCATTCCTAATACCGTTCAGACACTTTCCAGTGTATCAGAGTACTAGACAATCGAATCTATTACAAGAATCAATTATTCATTATTTCCACAGAGCACATGCTAACAGTATTTAAATGTGCGCGCGTGTATGCGCGCATGCACACACACACACACACACACACACACACACACACACACACACTGAATAAAGAAGAGCTATTTTAAATAGATTACACAAGAGCCTAATGCCCTCTGGGGACCTGGTACGTGGCAGACAGGAAGACTGGTGATGTAGTCCCTGCACCGTTGCACACCTGTGCCTCTCTTTGGGTGAATGGTTCTCTACAAGTTGATGCTACAGGTACAGGAGATGGTGAGCCATTGGCCCATGAGTCTTGGAGATGACTTGGGACTCTTCCTTCAGTTTTCTCTGTGACTTAGAACTGCCTGAGATGGGTTCTTCTGGGTGTAAGCTGGATGCAGAAGGAGACCCAGGGGCATCTCGGGTCAGGGTCTGAGGGCCTGCTGATCTTTGTGTCCCCCACCTCCTGGCACAGCCTTGACCCTGGGGGGATGAAAGCAGCCCCCAGACCAGAGGGGCTATGCTTCCTGCCTCCTCCAGGAGGTGGCGCTCTGGGGCCTGGGCGTCAGGAGGGGCACCTGCGGTGGGGGGCACAGGTGAGGGCAACCTGGCTGCTATGCCTCATAGGCATACCTGCCCCAGGGCAGAGGCCCCGAAGACTGGGGTGCCCCGCCGTGCACATGACATGCCCTCACGACCCCCTTCCCTCTCCAGTACTGAACCCACTTTGGATTTCTCCCACCTCATCGTCCCTCCTGCCCCAGCCCTGCAATGACCTCTAGCACAGGCAGCATCCGCTAGGCTGAACCTGTCACGGTCCTGCATTAATATCCTCCCTGTATGTATTTCCTCCCCAGATTAATCTCCCCAGGGCTTGGTGACCAGAGGGGCTGATGGGTCCCAGGCCTGGCCTGAGGCCCTGCTGGAGTGTGGGGCCGGGAGGGGCTGGCCTGTGGGGTTGCTCAAAGGCAAGAAGACGTTCCCCTCAGAAACAACTGGGTAGACACTTCACAGCTGATCTCCGTTTATGAGTCTGGCTGGTGTCCTGGTGTCTGGAATGGCAGCAAAGCTCCTGAGACCTCGGGTAGGAAGTGACTGAGGTCTGTTCTGCTTCTCAGCACTGGGTCCCTGCCCCTCTCCCCTCCTCCCCACCGAGTTCTCATTCCCATCCCTTTCTTTGCTCCACCTCCTAGCATAGCGTTGACCCTGGGGGATGAATGAACTTCCTCAGCTGTTGAGGCAAGTTCCCAGGGCCCAGGAGCCCCGGGCGACGGCCTGACAGTGCCTGAGGAGCTGGAGCACCCACCTCTCCTGGCCCAAGACCCTCCGGCTGGGGTCGGAGGTCACTCGGTAGTGACCTGTCAGCCGACACCGTCTCAAGGAGACTCTGGAGTCCGTGCTCTGCGTTCGAAATCGGGAGACAATTTTATTTTCCAGTGTGGACTAAAGGATACCGGTGAGGGACTTTCCTGGCAGTCCCGTGGTTAAGCTGTCACCTTCCAGTGCAGGGGGGTGCAGGTTCAATCCCTGGTCAGGGAGCCAAGGAACTACATGCCTCAGGGGCCAAAAGTCCAAAATGAAAAACAGAAGCAATATTGTAACAGATTCAAAGAAGACTTCAAGAACGGTGCACATCAAAAAAAAAAAAAAATCTTAAAAAAAGAAAGGAATCAGATGGATTGTTTGGGAAACACCTGGAGACTTAACAACAAGACTAATTAGTGAGATAATCGCCCTGATTGAGTCTGTTTCTAGGTTCTGTCCTCACAGTTGCCTGAGTCTATCGTGGGCTCTGAGGATGAGAGCCGAAGACTGATTAGAAAAAACAATTTTTTAATGGCATGGGGAATTGTTTTTGCAAAATATCAGGTGCTAAATATTTAGTGACATAAGTGCTAAGCGTTCTGATAATGAAGCAACACTCCCAGCCACGACTGTCATTATTAAAATAATTTAGTAAACACCTGTTTCGATGAACCTCAAGGTTACATACTGTACTAAACAAGTGGAAGTGACAGGATCCCTCTGGGGAAATGGAGGGCCTTCAGCGTTGTTTCAAAGTTGGGTGCAGGGGCTCCCTGGGGTCCATGGGGGCAGGAAGCAGGGTGGGGGCTGGCAGGACTTCTGTGTTGTGGGGCCCAGGTCCCAGATGGGTACCCGTTACTTGAGCCAGGCCTTGACCTGGGGCCCCTGGGGCCTTGCCACCTCTTTGCCGTGTGAGACGGGATGGGAGCCTTGGAAGGCAGAGCTGGGAGGGGACTTGGCCTCAGGGGCTGCAGGAAGAGGCCCAGCTCCCTGGGGTGTCTGGGAGCATGTGGGGCACACAGCTGCTACTTGTGGGACTGAATTCACCTAGGTGGGGATTTACAGGACAGAGGAGGGCGGTTTGGGCCTGCAGCTCAGAAGACAAAGAGAGGTTGAAAACAGGCCCTCACCTCCCCGGAGCCCTGGGTGACCTCGCTCTGAACGGAGGTGAGGGAGAGGAGGTCTAACTAGCTGGAACCGAAACCCCACAGTCCTGTCCACAGGCCTCAGACAGCTCTTCATCACAGGGCCGCTTCCCGGCTGTCCTCTGGTGTGTGTGTGAGAGAGTGTGTAGGGACAGGGAGGGGGCGGTTCCATACTCGTATTCTCTGAAGGGTTATCAAGCAGACCTAGAATAAACGCAAGTCTCTTCGGGAATTTACTTTCCAGGATCAGAAGATTTTAGGGGCAGGAGAAACGGTAGGAACCAACGCCGTTCCCAGCTGAGCAAATGGGCCCCTGCAGGGTCACTCAGGAGAGTCGGGCCTGGAACCCACCTCCATTCTCCATCCTCCTGCCATCTCTGGACCTACTTGGTGCACGCCGATGCTCTCAGAGCATTGCTCAAGGTTTCTGGTTAGACTTTGCCTAATAAACCTCTTGCCCTCCCCCATCCCTCTCCAGACCCCGCTTTTGTTCTGGCTCAAGTCTTTTCTGAGATAGTAGATTTAGAAACAGACTTGGGGCTATCTTTCATTGGAAAGGTTTAAACGTTTCTTAGATGACAGAGTAAAAGTTTGTGCGTGTCCACAAGAAGCTCCTGCAAAACTCAGATCACTGTTTTGTGAACGGACATGCCTCCAAGCCTTTTTGTTTGCTCCCTGCCTTTCTGCCCCAATCGGGGCTCCCCTGAGGGAGCGATGAGCCTGTGTTGCCAGGCTCCCTTGGCAAGGAGTTGGCAGCTGTTCATGGACCGGCCAGCTTTGTTCTGTGTAGAAACCAGAGGGCAGGGTGGCCATGCAGGTGAGCTACACGCAGAACAGGTAGAAAGCACGGGGCGGTCAGGCTGCAGCTGTCAGAGGCCAGGGTGCCCCTGAGTCTACTGAGCTGGGGGAACAAAGGCACCCCTGCTCCCTTGTCAGGGCTCGACCCCCAGGACCCCTCCTCTTCCCAGGAGACGTTTAAAGAAGGAGAGGTCTATGGAGAGGGGGTCATTTGGGGCCTGCCTCCACGATTCCCAGAATCTCTGAGCCTTTGGTGGCTGACCTGATGCTCCTAGAGACCGGAAGACCTTGGAGGCTGAGCTGGTCTTTAGCTTTAGGACCAGGCCTAAGCCCTGCTCACCCTCAGAGGTGTGGCCTCTGAGGTCCCGGGAGGAAGCCACCATTTCAGAACACAGTGTTGCCATCATTTCATGAAATATTCAAGCTGCCCATTTGCCAACAGGGCTTTCTTTTAATACACTCGGCTACTCATGGTGCTGCCTGCTGGAACCTAGCTGAAAAGAAAATAAAATAATCTTGTCTCCTGTCCTTTAGAGAAGCAAGCCAAAACCCAGACAGTAAATGAATGTTCTTCTCCGTATTGCCTGTGGGCAGAAATGTTGAGAAATGTTGATTTGATTACTCAATTAAGCTCTATTTACTTTGTAACCATTGTGTCATGTTCAGTCATTTATATACTTTTCTTCTTCCAAAATAATCCATGTTGGGCTAAAACCTTTCAAAGATGTTAGTTAGCAAAAGTAAAGAAGAGAAAGAAAGAAAGAAAAATAAATAAGCCTACACCTAGAAAAATGACTTGGGTCACATATTTTGACTTGATGTCTTTCTCTGAGACGTTTGAAAGAATCAGGTCCCCATTTTTCATCTGTGGGACGGAGACAGTAATCCTTAGCCAGTCAGCTTTGCAGGGCAGCCCCGAGGCTCCGAATGGAGGCTGGGTGTACATCGCTGTGTGGTGGCAGCTGGCTTTAGCAAATCACAGGACACCAGCCTGTGAGGAAGCAGGGCCATGAAACTTCCGTAGCATTAAAGAAGCGTTGAAGGTGGTGTTGGGTGGCTGACATTATTTAAAACTTCAAGGATGGAAACGTGAAACAAAGAGAAATAGAATCCGAGGCGTCCTGGCCGATACTGAATAATCGAAGGAGAAGGGAAAGACCATCCGGAGAGGGTTGGTCTTCTGGTTTTCTTGGCACGTGGCAACCAACCTGAGCCTGTCGGCTCTAAGGACTGTGGGACCAGCTAGAGGGTCAGGACCCAGGGAGGCCAGGCTTCCTCATAACCATGGTCCCTGTGTGCGGCCTGAGGCCGAGGTTCTGCCTTCTGAACTGGCCGGAAGTCCTCTGCTGGTCCAGATCTTGAGAGCAGGAGGTTGGGTGATCAACCTGTCCTTGCTGTCCATGTGAATTCCCCAAAGCTAAACAATCACTCCTTAGCCCCAGAGGACAGGCTGCCTGGCAAACAAAACTTTGCTTCAAATGTCAACCTTGGCTTTGGAAAATAAGCATAAAAAAAAAAAAATATATAGCAAATGTGCTGGCGCTTTGTAGGTAAGGGGAGGGAGCAATTCCATGTGGCATCTTGAGACACTCATCAAATAGGAAAGGGCTTTAATTTTACAAGGGAAGTGACAGACCAGCCTTTAGTTTACTGAAGTAAAAATAATCTCATCGTCAAAATGTGTGCTGGGAAACGTGCGTTTAACTTTGTGCCTTGCACCGCTCGCCACCTGCCTCCCAGCCTCTGGGCCTGTGATCTCTGGGGCATCCATGTCTACATTTTTATTTTTAAAATAATATGTTGTAGCATCCACTGTTCTGTGTTTGTAGATGGGGCAGGAGCAGTATGCTTTGTACTGTCTTCCTACCATTACATCCTATGTCCATACTAGGTGTTGCGTGCTAAGTCGCTTCAGTCATGCCTGACTCTTTGCGGCCCTATTGGTTCCTCTCCCCATGGGATTCTCCAGGAAACAATACTGGAGTGGGTTGCCATGCCCCTCCTTCAGGGGATCTTCCTGACCCAGGGAACAAACCTGAGTCCCCTGTGTCTCCTTCAGTGGTAGGTGGGTTCTTTACCACTAGCACCACCTGGGAAGCCCCGTGCATCCTACGGGAGGGTGTTAATGACATTTTTCACATGAGGGAACTCAGGAGCAGTGGTCTTGATAACGGGGTCAAGGTCATCCTGATGCTGTTGGAGCCGGGAATTAAGTTCAGGTCTCTTGGACTTCCCAAGCACGTGCTGTCTCTCTCCTCTCCCCACCTGGGGCCAAGGAGAGATGACCTTGACCAGCCTCGTGTCGCATGGCTTGGATGTGCCCTCTGGAAGCTGCGTCTTCAGCCGGTCACGGCGGTGGACAGACATCTGAGTGCTTGTGCTGCCCTGTGGTCACTCCACACACCTCCGCTCGCCGTCCCCTCTCCGAGCTGTGCATTTGTTCCTGAGCTTCCTGCCTGGACCCTGCTTGGTCCTCAGATCCCAGTGGGGACTCCATCTGTCCAGCTTTGGCTTTGAGATGACTGCTTCGTGGCAAGGCCTTGCTTTCCCGCCTTCTTGGAACGTCTCCCCGGTAATCTCCCCCTGGAAATAGGCCCTCCATTCTCCAACCTGGGTCTGATGAGTTTGGGGCCCATCCTTGCAGGCTGAGCTCCCAGACTGCATGTTTTATCCATTTATTTATTTTTAAAGAACATCTTGGTGGAGATATGTCACTTACCATAAAAGATACATTTCATATACCTTTAAAATGTACAGTTTGGTGTTTTTTAGTATGTTTACAGGGTTGTGCAAAGCCTGCACATATTCATCACCCCAGACACAGACCCCACACCCACTGATAGTCACTCCCCATCCCTGCTTCTGTCCCCTGCATCTCCGTGTGACTGTGGATTCTCAAGCATCATTGACTGTGATGTTAATCCAGTCACTGGGGCTCACCTGTGCCATCTCGCTGCAGGTGGCACATCCCCTGAATTCAGATGTAGGTCAGTTGTGGCGACCCACCTGATAAACGACCCACCTAATAAATGATGCAGTTAAAAGGAGGCACAGGAGGTCAGTTGGGGACCCGGGTTATCACTTGGAGGTGAGATCGAGCACTTTCTTTCAGTTACACAAAAAGTGATTTTAAGATTTATTTCTTTTAACTCAGCAAAGCTAAGTCTGTAAGGCACATCTAATGATAGCTGAAGATGTGAATTATGACTTTTAAAAATGTTTTATTATAAAATATATATAACAAAGTTTTTCATTTTAACCAATCTTAAGTATAAGTCCAGTGGCGTGAAGTATATGCACAGCATTGTACAACCATCACCAGACTATTTCCAAAACTCTTTCCTCGCTCCAAAGAGAAACTCTGTAAGCTCTAAGTAACAACTCCCCATTCCTCCCTTTCCCAGCCTCTGGTAGCATCTAATCTGTTTGTCTGTGAATTTTTCTATTCTAGGTATTTCATTTACGTAGAATCATACTATATTTGTCTGTTTGTGTCTGGTTTATTTTATGTGACGTTTCCAAGGCTCATCCATGTTATATCATGGGTGTCAGAACTTTATTCCTTTTCATGGCTGAATAATATTCCACTGTATGAACCAACCACATTCTGCTTATCCATTTGTCAACTGATGGACACTTGGACTGTTTCTGCCTTTAGGCTACAGTGAATAATGCTGCTGTGAATATCAGTGTACAAGTATCTGAGTTCTTGCTTTCAGTTCTTTAGGGTACAGACTTAGGAATGGAATTTCTGGATCTGAATTATGGCTTTTTTGTTAGAAGAGCCCATTTCCTCATGTGGCTCCACCATGTCAGAACACGCCATCCTGTGTACACGAGGATATTGTATCAGGGAATTCCACTGTGGCGGTCATGAGGGTTAGTGTGTTCCTGAGGCTCCCTGGGCCTGTATCAGAATTTTTACTTTAACTAGGTGTTTAACAATCCAGCAATGAGGAGTGACTGATGCTGCTTCCCTTCCAAAAAACAAAGAAGGTCTCCAGACTCAGCTCAGCCCTCCCCTTCCTGCCAGCAGGGCTCCGGAACGGCAGGAAGCGGGTGTTAGGTAAGACAGAGATATTTAGTTTGTGTGTTCCCATTGCCTGTGTATAGTCCAGGAGCATCCACTCTGGGAACCATGAGGACCCTGGGAGAGGATGGGTCTTGTGTGGCTAGGCTGACCCATGCTCTGTGGCCCCACATCTGCGCTGGTGGAGGGCTCTATCTCCTGCCTGGGGGCTTGCCTGGGGGTGCTGCTGTGCCCGGGGCTCTTGCCTGCACCTTGCACAACTGCAGTCTAGGCGAGGGAGAGAAAGACACTCAAGGAAAAAGGAGCACTCAGGGAAAAGAGTCAGGAACAGAGGGAGGAGGGGAGGAGACAGTAAGACATGGCGGCCCCATGCGGGGACCAGTGGCCAGTTACTGTCTCAGGAAACCCTTTCATTCTTGGGATGGCTATTTTTTTCCATAATTGTTTTTCCTAAAAGTAATAACATCACTTTACTTTTAGGTTGCTCTAGAATACCTTTTCAATCTTGCTCTTGTCTACTATCAACTATCCTTAAAAAAATTGTTTTGAAGTAATGGGACAAGTTTTATGATTTCTATTTTTCAGATAAGGAAACCTGGGCTTAGAAAATCTGAACAACTTGACTTATTAGGGAAGGAAAAAAAGAATCAGTTTTGGGTTTTTTTTGAGAGAGAGAGAGAAGATCGGATGGTAGACTTTATCTTATCTTTATCTTTGTGGGCTCACATATGTTCTCCCATTTATTCCTGCTGGAGCCCTATTAGAGCCAGACAGCTTTCTGTGCTACACTGGCTTGTTGACTCTTGGTCTCGGCTCCTCTTGTAGCTTGACCGTATTGATCATCCATCAGGGCTCCTTGTCCTGACGCAGGCTGACCTCCAGCCCCACGCCCAGCTCCCCGATTGACAGGTTCAGCTGGGGCATAAGTGTGTGCGCTCTTTTTCAGATTAGCAGAGTTGAGCATGCTAAGTCAGAATGCAGGTCAGACCTTTGGCAGTCTGATACTTACTTTAATCCGACTCTTAGTAAATCCCCATCTTACGGGCTCTGCCTTTGCATCCCCTCTCTGGTCCTGGGCACAGGTGTGTCTTGGCTGCTATCCAGAGCTGAAAGGTTGCACAGTGTTTCTCCAAGGTCAGAGCCTCTGTCACTGTGCCTGGCTGCCCAAGACCTCCTGGGGATCTGAGCTGCACATCCGAAGGGATTATAGTGACTCAGATGTCATATTTGGTCTGCAGTGATAAGATCCTGTGGCTCTGTGTTTCAATTATTTAAAAGGCAAAATTTTTGACCTGTGCCTGGCTGTCTAAAAGACCAAGTGACAAGGAGCCTTTTCTCAGGATAAATTGACTGTGAAATGCCCTGAAAATGGAGAATCTCATGCCAATTTTGGTGAAAACAATCCTAAAAGTTGCTTTTACTCTCCCAGATTTGGTGTGCTTGGTCATTCTCACTGTGTTGTTGGGCGCCTGCTGTCTGTAACGTGGTCTGCTCCTGTGACCTTTGGTTACAGACCCTTAGTTGTCCCTTCCTCTGTAGGGTGGGGGTGGGCATGTAGTCCAGTGGGAGGGAAGATGCACGGACAACCACGACGGGCAGAGTGTGCCTGGCGTTCCAAAGAGATGAAGATGAAGGGCTCATAGGCTTAAAGAAGGAGATGTACGGTCAAATGGAGTAAACAGGGAAAGCATAGGTGACGGGGCTGGACCTTGAAGGGCGGGCAGATGTAGGGTGGCTCCCAGCAGGAAGAGCAGTGTTGACAGGCTCAGGCACTGGATTTTAGAGGAGTGGGGAGTTGAGTTTGCTTAGAGCACAGCCATGTCCGGGGAGAAGTGGAGGGAAGGCTGGCACACATGGAGAGCCCTTGCCTTGGGCTGGAGTCTGCCTCTCATTCTGGAGGTTGTGCAAGGCTCTCTGGAGTGTTTGGGCAAGGGCAAGGGGTGACCAGAGCCTTCCAAGAGCCTAGTTAGGTGGCATGGTAGACTGTGAATTGGGGCCTAAGAGCACAGGTGGAGGGACAGTTCTGAGGCTGCTGTCAAGTCCAGGGGAGGAGGGAAGAAGGGGTTTTCTGAACAAAGCAAGGAAGTCCTTTATCCAGTGGGTGGGGCTATCTAGGTGGGTGGGGCTATATGGGTGGGCGGGGCTGTCTACCTGGAAACAGCTATCTAGGTGGTTGTTGTTCAGTCACGCAGTTCAGTGCAGTTCAGTCACTCAGTCGTGTCCAACTCTTTGTGATCCCATGGACTGCAAGCACACCAGGCCTCCCTGTCCATCATCAGCTCCCATAGTTTACTCAAACTCATGTCCATTGAGTCGATGATGCCATCCAGCCATCTCATCCTCTGTCATCCCCTCCTCCTCCTGCCCTCAATCTTTCCCAGCATCAGGGTCTTTTCAAATGAGTCAGTTTTTTGCATCAGGTGGCCAAATTATTGGCGTTTCAGCTTGAGCATCAGTCCTTCCAATGAATATTCAGGACTGATTTCCTTTAGGATGGACTGGTTGGATCTCCTTGCAGTTCAAGGGACTCTGAAGAGTCTTCTCCAACTCTCCAGTTCAAAAGCATCCACTCTTCAGTGCTCAGCTTTCTTTATAGTCCAACTCTCACATCCATACACAACTACTGGAAAAATCATAGCTTTGACTAGATGGACCTTTGTTAGCAAAGTAATGTCTCTACTTTTTAATATGCTGTCTAGGTTGGTCATAACTTTTCTTCTAAGGAGCAAGCACCTTTTAATTTTATGGCTGCAGTCACCATCTGCAGTGATTTTGCTCCCCCCCCCAAATAAAGTCTGTCACTGTTTCCCCATCTATTTGCCATGAAGTGATGGGACCAGATGCCATGATGTTGGTTTTCTGAATGTTGAGTTTTAAACCAACTTTTTCACTCTCCTCTTTCACTTTCATCAAGAGGCTCTTTAGTTCTTCTTTGCTTTCTACCATAAGGATGGTGTCATCTGCATATCTGAGGTTATTGATATTTCTCCCTGCAGTCTTGATTCCAGCTTGTGCTTCCTCCAGTCCAGCATTTCTCATGATGTTCTCTGCTGCATATAAGTTAAATAAGCAGGGTGATAATATACAGCCTTGACATACTCCTTTCCTGATTTGGAACCAGTCTGTTGCTTCCTGACCTGCACACAGATTTCTCAAGAAGCAGGTCAGGTGGTCTGGTATTCCCATCTCTTTAAGAATTTTCCACAGTTTGTTGTGATTCACACAGTCAGAGGCTTTGGCATAGTTAATAAAGCAGAAGTAGATGTTTTTCTGGAACTCTTGCTTTTTCGATGATTCAACAGATGTTGGCAATTTGATCTCTGGTTCCTTTGCCTTTTCTAAATCCAGCTTGAACATCTGGAAGTTCATGGTTCACGTACTGTTGAAGTCTGGCTTGGAGAATTTTGAGCATTACTTTACTAGCGTGTGAGATGAGTGCAATTGTGCAGTAGTTTGAGCATTCTTTGGGACTGGAATGAAAACTGACCCTTTCCAGTCGCTCAGTCGTCTCCAACTCTTTCCAACCCCATTGACGTCTGCATGCCAGGCTTACTGGTCCTTCACCATCTCACGGAGTTTACTCAAACTCATATCCATTGAGTCAGTGATGCCATCTAACCATCTCGTCCTCTGTCATCCCCTTCTCTTCCTGTCTTCAATCTTTCCCAGCATCAGGGTCTTTTCCAATGAGTCAGTTCTTCACATCAGGTGGCCAAAGTATTAAAGCTTCAGCTTCAGCATCAGTCCTTCCAATGAATATTCAGGTTTGATTTATTTTAGGACTGACTGGTTTGATCTCCTTGCAGTCCAAGGTACTCGCAAGAGTCTTCTCCAACACTTAGTTCAAAAGCATCACTTCTTTGGTGCTCAGTTTTCTTTATGTTCCAACTCTCACATTCATACATATCTACTGGAAAAATCATAGCTTTGACTATACAGATCTTTGTTGCCAAGTAACGTCTCTGCTTTTTAATATGTGGTCTGGGTTTGTCATAGCTTTTCCTCCAAGGAGCAAGTGTCTTTTAATTTCATGGCTGTAGTCACCATCTGCAGTGATTTTGGAGCCCAATAAAATAAAATCTGTCACTGTTTCCATTGTTTTCCCATCTGGTTGCCAGGAAGTGAAGGGTGGGGCTGTATGGGTGGGTAGGGTTATCTCCATTGGAGGGGAGGGAAATCTATCTAGGTGGGTGGGGCTACATGGGTGGGCGGGGCTATCTCCATGGGAAACTCTATCTAGGTGGAGAGGGTTATTTAGGTGGGCAGAACTTTCTGGGTGAGAAGGGTAGAGGGTGGATTTGGAGGGCTAATGGAAGATACCCAGCAAACATGCAGGATTAAAGTTCACTTAAAAGTGAGACTTGAAGCTGTGGAGATGGATGGAATTACTAGGGAAAGCAAACAGAGAGAAGGGGAGGATGCAGGACTAAGGACGGAGCCCATGTGTTTAAAGGTTAGGAAGCAGGTAAAACAGCCAGCGGGGCCAGGGTGGTGGAGGATAGCCTTGCTCCTGCAGGGCCACAGAGAGCAGGGGGAGGCCATCACTGCCAGCGTCAGGTGGGATGTGGGAGAGAGGAGAGGAGATGGGAACTGAGGCAGTCCGCTGGATTTGAATCTGCTCTCGGGACCTTGAGAGTGGGTCCACTTGAGATGGGCCTGACCACAGGGAGGGATACCTGGGGAGGGGAGAGGCCTTTACCTGGATGCCATTTTCACTGCCCTTCTAGGCTAGGGAAGTGGCCCAGCTGCTGTCTGCCTGCCCAGAAGCAGTGTGCCATGATGGCCCTCTGGGGCCTGGGGCCCTGTCACACTGTGTGGTCCCATCTGGAAAGCCACCTGCAGAGTCCAGCCTTATTCTGGTGAATCTCGAGGGCACTGCTGACCCCAGCCGGGCTGGGCTGCAGCATCCTCTGGTTCCCCTTTCCCTCTCCAGGGGACCCGGGCAGGGTGTTGGCTGCAGAGGGAGCTGAGTCTGATGTAGGGGTCTTCCCAGTGCCAGCCGTGTCACTCTCCAGACAGTGGGTCCCAGGCCTGGACCTGTTGAGTCTGGCTTGGCTCTGGTAGAGTGGAAGAGGAGAGAAGAAAATCCACGAGAGAACATGGCCAGAACAGAAATGCTCTGGAGTTGGGTGGGCCTGGTGGCATTCTGGGGGCGGGTGGTGGGAATGCCCACAGATATCACCATGTGAAGTATTATTGTTCACACCCATTTGGCTGTGGAACAGCACAGGCCAGCACCTCCCAGTGGTTTAATTAGGTCATGGTGCATTTGAAAGGCAGAGGGGGAAAATGGCAATAAAGGTCATCTAGTAGTATTTTCAGGCCTAGAAGTAAATGAACAGAAACTCTATACCATAGACTCTGAGGGAAAGTTTCCCCTAGCACTCGGGGACCAAATGCTGAAAGTTCCTTGGTGTGTGGTGTGTGCACGTGTGTCAGGGAGAGAAGGAGCCGGAGAGAGACAGCAGTGGACTCAGCTTGGAGACAGTGACTTTCACAGGCTGCAGGTGTGTCCAGGTGCCAGGAGACCTGTGTGTACAGGTACCTCTGCCTCTTGCTTTGGTATTTTGTTGACTCGCTTCACTTCCTCATGTCTGGGAATCTGTATCCACTACCTCCAACCCCTTGATTCAGAATCCATTTATTCTTTTAGCCCCGTTTATAAATGACTGTGAGTTAAATATTGCAAAGGCAGTAAGTGAAGTACAGCAGGAGAAAACGTGAGTGTGGTCCTGTGCATACTGTCAGCTGCATGGAGAGATAATGGTGGAGGCTCAAATGCAGCAAGAGTACTTCCGAGCTTAAGTTTTTTTCTAAGAAAGAATGTCTTGGGGGAGGGGCAAGAAGAGTGTGTAACAGCCTCACGATTTCAAAAATAGTAGCAAATAAAAGAGGTTTTGGGTTTTAAAGACATGAGGGTGTCTTGAGTCTTCTTAGCGTTGTGTATGAAGTGACTGGATAGGGTCGAATTGGGGTGCTTTACACCCCACACAATAGATGTGACTAAGGAGACACACCTGCTTCCAAGAAAGTCTTTGCAAAGAATCCTTACTGCATCTTGCATTCTTTTCTTTCCTTCTGGATTCTTTCCTTAACAATGAAGCTTATGTTTTGTAGTTTTTTTGGGTGGTGGTCTATAGTGGTAAACTTCCTCAGTCTCTATTTGAAGTTCTTTTTTTTTCTTTCTCTCTTTGTTCCTCCCTCCCTCATTCAAGAATGATGGTTTCATGGTACACAATTCTATGCAAGCTGTTGTCTTCCTTCAGCAATTGGAAGATCTTCCATTGTCTTCTGGACTCTATTGTTGCTGTTGAGAGGTCTGCTGTTGGTCTATGTCATAATTTTGATTTTTAAAAGATACTCACTTTGTCTTTAGTATTAGGCAGTTTCACCATATTGTGTTATTACATTAATTTTTTTTTTTTTAAATCTTACTTGTGACTTGGTGAGATACTTCAACCCAAGGATTTGTATCATTCCCAGTTCTGGAAAATTCTCAGTCATTTTCAACTATTGTTTCTCCCCTAAACTATCTATTTTATGCTTCTGGAACTCTGCTATTAAGACATGTACTGATTTTTCTCATTTTACTGTTTCTCTTAGATGCTCTTTCATATCTTATATTTCATTATTTTCCTTTGTTACACTCTAGGGAATTTCTTTAGCTCTGTTTTCCAATTCACCAGTTTTTTCTTCATTTGTATCTAGTCTACTGTTTTACCTTTAAATATATTTTTATTTTTAATGACTATTTTATTTATTAAAGTTCTATTTTGTTCTTTTTCAGACCTTTTATTTTTTAATAATGTATTTTGTCAATTTATGATTTCTGTATTTTGTATTTTTAATAACTTTAAGTAGATATGTAATATTTATAGTTCATTTTCAGATTGTTTTATTGATTTCAACCCTGTGGAGTGGCTGTCCTGTTTCTTGTATCTGCTGACTTTCTCTGATAGTGGATCACTTCCTCCTGTGATATAAATTTTGAGTGGGAGCCCATCTCCTTTGTGAATTTTTTTCTCTTGTGGGTTCTAAGCACATGAATTGTGGAAGGGATGCTACAATGTCATTTTACATTTGCCTCCAGTGGGTAATCTTGGTGGTTTCACTGATCTAGAAACAGTTTTTAGTATTTGCTCATTGACTTGTCCCAGAGCACCCTGGTGCTTTGGTTTGCCATGAGAAATTATTCTCACACCCAGAATCTCAGTCAGAGGCAGGGGCCTTGCTTATAGGATGGACTGACTCGTATAAGCAGGAAGCTTTACAGCCCAGCACGGCTGTGGTCAGCCTTGCTGTGCTGTTCCTGCTTCCTGCTCTCCATCATCACAGCCCCTCTTAGCCTTGTTGTTAGAACAGCCTCATTGCAATACTTAGGCCTCATTTTTGTTGTTGTTCAGGTGCTCATTTGCGTCCGACTGTTTGCGACCCCATGGACTGCAGCATGCCAGGCTCCTCTGTCCTTCACTAACTCCCAGAGCTTGCTCAAACTCATGTCCATTGCGTTGGTAATGCCCTTCAACCATCTCATCCTCTGTCATCCCCTTCTGCTTTCAATATTTCCTAACATCAGTGTCTTTTCTGATGAGTTGGCTCTTCACATCAGGTGGCCAGAGTATTGGAGCTTCAGCTTCATCACCAGTCCTTCCAATGAATGTTCAGGATTGATTTCCTTTAGGATTGACTGGTTTGATCATTCAGAAGCCCATGGCCTACTTCAGGCCTTACCTGTGCTTTCAGATTGTGCAGGGGAAGAGAGTCATGACCTAGTTTTCCCCTTCTTCCAGTCCCCTCTTCCCCCCACTGCTGGGCTTCTAGGCTTGGGGCAGAGGAGAGGGGCTCAGAGGACACAAGGCTCACAACTTTCTCCTTAGTGCTGGGCTGTCCGCTGTCAACCACCGTCTTACTCTCTGCTCTGGCAGCTGCCTGAGTGCCGACTGTTTCCTAGGGCACCTCTGTGAGTTCTTGGAAGGTCCCCGTGGGGTCCATGGTGCAGGCCATGTGGTCTCTGCCAGACGTCTTGGGAATCTCTGCCTCTTTCTGCTGGGGCTTGAATCCCACCACTTACCCGTCGTCCTCTCAGCCCATCAGAACGAAGGTGTTTGGTCAGCATTTGGGGCTGCAGGCTGCTTTCTTTTGCCACCCTGTCTGCAGAGCTGCCCCAGAGAATCCCAGGCAGGAAGCATGCTCCATCCCTCAGTGTGTGCGTTCCCGGACTCAAGAAGACGCCGGCCAAGACTTTCCCAGGACTAGC
This sequence comes from Odocoileus virginianus, assembly GCF_023699985.2. Classification (NCBI taxonomy): domain Eukaryota; kingdom Metazoa; phylum Chordata; class Mammalia; order Artiodactyla; family Cervidae; genus Odocoileus; species Odocoileus virginianus. Next base: position 5,351,757 of record NC_069696.1, read on the forward strand.
ACTCTGTTAGGTCCCGACCAGGTGAGTCAGGTGGCTCACTGCTCTGTCTTCCCTTGGGGAACTAGAGTCAGGACAGACTTATCAGTCATTGATCGATCAATCAGTCACTGTTTATGAGCGCTTCCCGTGAGCTGGCTCTGTAGCAGCCTGTTGGCAGCAGGCATAAGCAAGCAGAACCGATTCTGACAGCCGTGCATTAAGTGTCCACTGGATGCCAGAGAGTCGGTGAGGACGCAGTGATGAGTGAAACAGATGGGCGCCTGCCCCCCTCAGCACTCTCAGCAGGGCCTCTGGCTGCATTGCCTGGAGCCTCCTCGGTGGTGGCCGCATGGTGCGATGTGGCAGCTCATTTGCATGAAGAGCAAGTGGGTCCTCCAGACTCTGGAAATCTCTCTCGGCCTTCACAGAACTGACCCATCAAGGACCATGTGAGATGCAGACCAGGCCAGGAAGGGAGCAGCCCTGGGGATGAGGGGTGGACTGATGTAAATGATGACTTTGTGGGGCGCAGTAGCTCTCTCTGTGTCACTGGGCTTTGTCTCTGCTTGTCCCCCTCTTTCCTGAGCTCCTGCCAGGCTGTGGACTGTCCATGTCACCCTCAAGGACCCAAGGCTCTCCTCCTCTGTGCCCAGGAAGGGGCTCGGACCCCGCAGAGCCATGCAGCATGGTCCGCACTCTTCCTTTCAGTCGTGGGTGACTCAAGTGACTGCTGCTGTCCCTGGAGGCCAGAGCCTCCAGAGGGTGTGGAGGTGCGGTCAAGACTTGCTCCAGGAGGAGCAGGGCTACCTGGGCCCTGCTTAGATGGAGGTTGGAGTGAGCTATTCCCATTTTTGTACAAATTTAAGTCATTTTGTGTCCTCTCTGATGTATCTGTGTGTTCAGCCTTTTGTCTAATTGTGAGATGAAAGACTTCATCTTTTTTTTTTTCTCCAGGATTTCCAGGAGTCAGCAAGCAAGTTCAGGAGGAATTAGTAAGACTGAAATCATTGAGCTGGTGGCTTCAGCTTAAATCAGATGAAGGACATACCTAAGATGACAAATGATTCTGGGTCCCCTGTGGATCTGGGACTGGTCAAGGGGCCTGAAGTGCTGCTCAGGGAAGGATTCTGAGTGCGGCAAAAGCTCAGGGCAGAGAGTGCAGGGCTTGACTAGTGATGTCTGCCCCAGTCGCAGGCAGGGGGTGGTGCCCAGCACGACCTACTGTTTTGGCTGTGCCTGGGGAAGTCGGACAGTCGCCCAGGCTCTTTATTCAGAGGGCTGATTCATTCGGTTCTGTCAAACCAGTAGCCAGTTCAGTTGGGTAAAAAATCAGCTGAAATGTGTTTAGTATAAGATAGGAAAGAAAGGAAAAAAAAGTACCCATTTTATAAATTCTGTTTTTCACTTTTTATTCAACCGGGTTGGTAAATCATGGACATACTTTAAGAGTTGAATTAAATCCGAGAGCTTCTAACTACTGGTCTGACTTTGCTGGAGGAGTCACTCTATGAGACTTTATGGTTTTATTACACTGTCTCTGTAAACATTTTTCAAAACGTTTCACATTGAGTATGTGATTTTGTTCTCATTGGATCCTGGGGATGCTCAGTGGTGATCTGACCAGTTGGCACGAGTAGGCGAGGGGCTGGCCCTGATCCTGGCACCTTCTGTGGTTCTGTGAACTTTCTGAGTGTCCTCTGGGGTCTGGAGGAGACTTTCATCCAGCTGGTTACTGTTGCTCCGCTGTCTGGGGGCCAGGGCCTATAGCCTGGTGCAGGGACTCAGTGTAGCATCCACACTGGCTTGAGAGGCCCGTTTCCCCAGCAGCTGATGCGTTAGACCCCACTGCCCTGATAGAATGCTTCGGGGTTTGTAGGATGGAAAATTCTGTTTGGAAATGAGCACAGCCCATAGTCATCCGCGCCCCGGAGTTGTCAGCTGAGCGTCTGAGTCACCCGCACCGTCTCCTGGCGCCCGCGGCCTCCTGGTCCACCTACAGTGGTCTGAGCTTGGCCATATTTGGCTTTCTTGAGCTGGTTGGCTTTGGACATGTCTTTCAACCTGCCAACACCCGAATGGGGACCCAGATCCAGCCTTGCATTTAAGTGGCAGGCAGTAGAGACGTCCAGGGATGTGGGGCCGTTTATTGAACATTAATCAGTTCTCGGCTGGGCCTTGCATTCCTTCGGTTGTGAACAGTTTAGCCTCGTAACAGCCATGTCTTCTCCCCCTGCTCTCCCCAGCCCAGACAACCATTGGATTTATTTCTACAACCAGGCGCTTTGAGGATCACAAGGGGTTCCCTCTTTCCTCCAGCGTATTCCTTTCCTCCCCAACTTTGCAAAGTACGTCTCATCCACTGTCTCACTGAGGTAGGAACTCATCTCATCCCCATTTCACAGAAAAGGAGAAAGCCTCAAAGAGCTTAGGGAATTTGCCTAATGTCACACAGCTAATAAATGATGGAGCTGGAATTTGAACCTAGCAACTGTTGTCTGAGCGTTTACTCTGGAAAAGCCCTGCTGTGATTATGTTGTTTCTCTTCTAATCTGGATAGCCTGTCATTCGACTTTTGAGATTTTTCTTGGTAGTTTCAACTGCAGCCCATATGCAGGCAGCACCAGCCTGTGGACCTGCTCAGACTTCCCTCAGGGGAGAGGTGTGGAGTGAGGAGCAGACGTCGTTATGGCAGCTGCATCAGTACAGTGGCCGGGTCCAGACCTCAGATGCAGGACGGCAGGGTCCCGGGTGTCAGGTCCAGTTTCTGCTCTGCCCGGGTTCCTCTGGGGAGTGGGTACACCCAGTCTGAGCTGGGAGGCTGTTGGCACCCACGGAGCGCTCACAGGCAGAGGGTGCATCCTGGCCTAAGCACGGTTGGTATGTTTAGAACTAATCTCTAGGGACTGTTGTGGGTGTTTATCTGCAGGCTCAGAGATAAAACTCAGGGAGGTGGGTCAGTAAGAAATGCTTGGGTTGACGTCCACTTGACACAGCGGCTATTTTCCCAGGGACTTAGGGCGGCCGGATACAAGGGGCCTATTTTAGGGACTTCCTTTATTGGTTTGGAATTGTCACTGTCTGCACTGCAGTCAGACGAGACTAGCCTGGATTTGCCTTCCCTGCCTTGAGAAAGCACCATCACACAGGCTTGCCTTCTTCCCCAGCGGGCTCACGTGTCTGGGCCCTGCATTCTCTCCCCGCTGGCCCGCAGACATAGCCTCCTGATTCACTGTCTAATTTAGGGCAGAAACTTGCAGAGCAGTGTCAAGAGGGGCTGTTTTCACTTCTGGATTTTACACACGCTTAATGTTCTTGCTTTGAATAGGCTCCAAGAGGATATAATAAATAAAGCTGTGCACACATCCATCGTGGTGGCAGCCAGCCTCACGGGGAGCTGCCTGCTTTGGGGGATAAACCACATTTCTTTCCCCTTCTTTTCCCCTCCCCCTCCCTTCCTTCAAATATACTTTTCATTCATTAGACAAAACAGTCTTCCAGGGGTAGAAAGGGCACGCGATTGCATCTCTAGCACCAGGTATTTTGCAGCCATAAAATTATCTGCCTCTGGCTTTTCTTCCCAGTTTGATCCCCATCTATTCTCGAGTCAGACACACCCGTCTTGGGCCACTGCTGAGTTCTATAGGATGACACAGTTCAGACCAACTCCTACTTTATGTAATGGGACTTCTAAAGCGGGCTGCCTGTTGGAAAGGCCCGGGAAGCCTCCTGATCCAGGGTTGTGCTCTGCAGTGCTTTTCACTGAAAGGAAAATGGAGAAATGAAAATGGACTGTCCACCACGGAGGCCAGGGTGGGGTGGAAACAGCACCATGATGGGAAGCAGTTTCCGAGCCAGGTGTGGGTGTTACAGGAACCAGGTAAAGCTTCTTGTGCAGCCACGAGGCTGAACAGTCTTCATCGTACTGCCCACACCCAGCTGAGGGGTGAGCAGACATTTGTGTCTGTAATGGTCAGCGGGGAATTTAATTTAGGTACACCTACTGGCTTGGAGAGGGCTTCCCTTGTGGCTCAGCTGGTAAAGAATCCGCCTGCAATGCAGGAGACCTGAGTTCTATCCCTGGGATGGGAAGATTGCCTGGAGAAGGGAAAGGATACCCATTCCAGTATTCTGGCCCAGAAAATTCCATGGACTGTATGGTGCATGGGGTTGCAAAGAGCTGGACATGACTGAGCAACGTTCACTTTCACTAGCTTGGAGAAGGAAATGGCAACCCACTTCAGTATTCTTGCCTGGAAAATCCCTTGACTGGAGGAGTCTGGAGGGCTACAGTCCATAGGGTGGCAGAGTTGGGCACAACGTTGCATGCCTGCGTGCTGGCTATGTGTGTGTGAGTGTGTGTGTCTGTGTTCGCGTGGTAGTTTGGTGAGGGTTTCATGCAATTTTGTTTGAATTTGAACCTTAGCTAATCTTCTCGGCAATGTTTCATGTTGGGATGTCTCACATTTGACATTGGGGTTCCAACTTGCAATTCATTGTATTAATAGATGTCTCTTTTATTTCACTTTTTCTTCTCCTGTCTTTTTCAAGAGAGTGGGGAGAGATTTATGTATGGGTGATGCAAAGTACATCATGTTATAGATTATAGCTTTTTAATTTTTATTATCTTTTTAAAGAGAAAGATTAGTGCTTTGGGCTCGACTGGACTGAGTCGAGTTTAGAAATGTTAATAGCCATGATCCATTGAGTGTCTAGTGTATGCTAAGCCTTAAATCAGGATCTTTATGTGAATTGTGTATTTTAAGTCTCAAAACAGTTGTGTGCCGTAGATATGCATATTTTAACTGTACCAAGAAAGGAATCGGTTCCCCATGGCTAATGCTGTGGTGCTCCATACAAGTTGGGATCTGGATGTCGAGTGTAGGGTTGGAGGTAGAGAGTGACTTGTGGTCTTAGGCCTCTGAGATTGAGGGGAGCAGGAATGAAGCTCTTTAGTGAGGACAGAAACCTAAAATAAATTCCTGGTAAAGAGAGATGAGTCTGGGGCTCCCTCTGCCCCCTGCCCTGTACCCTCACAGGATGTGTGTGTATGCTCACTCAGTCGTGTCTGAATCATTGCAACCGCATGATTGTAGCTCACCAGACTCTTCCGTCCATGGGATTCTCCAGGCAAGAATACTGGAGTGGGTTGCCATGCACTCCCCTAGGGGATCTTCCTGACCCAGAGATCAAACCTGTGTCTCCTACATTGAAGGCAGATTCTTTCCTACTGAGCCACCAGGAAGCCACAATAGAATATGACTCAGCTCTAAAAGAAAAGGGAACCCTGTCATATATTATAATAGGGATGAACCTTGAGAGCTTTATTCTATGTGAAACAAACCAGACACAAAAAGACAAACTCTGGGAGATGGTGAAGGACAGGGAAGCCTGGTGTGATGCAGTCCATGGGGTTGCAAAGTGTTGGACATGACTTAGTGACTGAAAAACAAAAAGACAAATCCTATATGATTCTACTTGTAAGAGGTGTATAAAGCAATCAAACACTCAGAAACTAGAATGGTGGTTGAAAAATGGTTAAAATGGTACTTTTTATGTTTTGTGATTTTGTTTTTAATTGGAGGATAATTGCTTCACGATGTTGTGTTGGTTTCTGCCAACACTGTGTTTTGTGTTTTTTACCACACACACAAATTAGGTTTAGGATAATTGATACCCAAATGATCCTTCAAAAATAAACACAAATGGGACTTCCCTGGCGGCTCGGTGGTAAAGAATCTGCGTGCCGATGTAGGGGACATGGGTTCGATTCCTGATCTGGGGGATCCCACGTGCCTCGGAGCAACTAAGCCCATGTACCACAACTCTCAAGCCCATGTGCCTGAACTACTGAAAGCCCGAGTGCCCAGAGCATGTGCTCTGCAATGAGAAAAGTTACCACAATGAGAAGCCCGTACACTGCAACTAGAGAGTAGCCCCTTCGCACCGCAACAAATACCCAGCACAGCCAATACATAAAAATAAACACGGATGACTTTGAAGAAACGTCTACATCTCAGGGTCCTCAGTGCTTTCATAAAATAAGCAATCCTGGCTGAGGACATATATACAATATATGTCACAATATAACTATACAATATAAAACAATATATATAACACAATATGTATATATTGTGCTAACAAGATAAACGCAACAATATAAAACAATCTAATATAAAACACAATATATACAGTTAACAATATAAAACACAAACCTCATGAAAAATAAACCTCCACGTACAAGAGCCAGCAGGTATAACAAGCAGCAGAGTTAGTGCCCTGAGAACTAAAGTGACAGGGTGGTTTGAAGGATCCATAGAACAAATTGCTTAAAACAGGTGAGGAGATAAAAGAAGAAATAAGAAGCCTAATAAAAGAACAGTTCTTTATGAGAAAAGAGAAGGTTTGAACAAAGAGCCCGATAGTACTTTTGGAACTGAAAAATGGTCATTGAGGTAAATAAGTTAATGGAATGGACGAAACATCAGAGTAGACGCAGCTGAAGATAAAGTCTGGACTAGAGGTTAGACCTGAGGACATTGCCCAGAATTCAGTGCCGAGAGATTAAGTGCTGATTCTATGAAAAAGAAGATAGAAGAGTCAGGGTTGGAACCAAAAGATTCAATATATGTCTAGATGGTATTCCAGGAGATAAGAGAAAGAAAATGCTGAAAAGACATTATTTCAGAAGCTAATGCCAAGGACTTTCCAAAACTGAAGGAAGATACTGCTGTGTAGGTTGTAGTAGTGCACTGAGGATTGGGTAGGGGGATGAAGAATACATCGGCATCTGGACACTCAGCGTGGAGAACTGCTGGAAAGTCAAAGAGAGTGAGAAAATGTTAAAAGCAAGCAGGGAGAAAAGACAGATTATCTTCAAATAGCAGACTTCATCAAAACCACAACAGAGGTTAGAAGACAATGCAACACTGTCTTCCAAGTGCTCCGTGGATAAGAAAGTAGAATTCTACACAAAGCCAGAGTATCTTTCAAGAGTTAGCATGAAAAGGCATTTTTCATATCAACAAAGACTGAGTGCGTTTACCTCTAAAGTGGTCGTGGCTGAGAGAGCTACCAGGAGACACATGTAAAAAAGAAGCATTCATTGTTTCTTTTCTTTGAAAGAAGGCTAAGATTTAGGATGATTTGAAAACAAAGGAAGTTGTGAACATTGAGCAATAGTAAGATTAGTGATGGATGGGGTGGTGCAGAGATCAGAATTTAGTGTGTTCTTAGGTCTCCGTGTTTTGCAGAGGAACTGTGAGCTCTCATCTAAAATCCTTCATATTTCAGAACAAAGAAGAGAAATATTCAGATGTTGCCTTGGGACCCCCATTACGATCACTAGAACCACAGTTTATGTGTCCTGAATTCTTTCATTTATGTTATTTCATTTCATCTCACAGCAACCATATGAAACAGATGATCGCTCCCATTTTGCAAGGGGAGAAAACAGGCGGTGTGTTTACCTTTGTACCCCCAGCCCTCCAAGGACTGCACGGCTATAAGTGTGCTCCAGAAATGGGACCTGGTGACCCAGCAGAAGTCAGCGTGTGGTCACAGCATCAGGAAAGTGCTACCCGAATTATCCAGCCTCAGTCCCTGCCATCCACAGGGCCCTGCCCCCACCGTTTACCTCCCTGGGCAGATGACCTCTCTAGTCTCCTGGGTGACAGGTGCCCTTCAGCCCTGATGCCCTGGCTGTGCTTCCACCATGGGTCACAACCCAGCAGAGCCTCCCAGGTCTTTGTTGTGGCTTCTCAAGGTGTCTGCGAGGTGCTGGACGCCGTCGTGGCCCTGTGTTGCCAAGAGCGCAGTGAGACCGGAGCATCTGAGCACCCACCCCTCCATACCTGCTGGGCCACCTGCCCTGCCACACCCGCTGGCTCACTGTGGTCTCAGAGCTCAGACTTCTTTATGAGGAATTAACAGCAAGGACACTAGCATCTGGGCGACACCAACTGGAAACCAGTTGCTAAGCTGCCTGGGACCCTGTTCAGTTACACACTGGGGGTGAGTGCCCAAATATCCTCCTTCGTGGAGGCTTGGTCAGCATCTCTGCATCCAACAGAAGGCTCCTTCTTCTCAAGTCTACTTGAGAGTCTCTGTCTCTCTGTATATTTATATGTATGTATGTGCTGTGCTAAGTTGCTTCAGTTGTGTCCGACTCTTTGCGACCCCATGGACTGTAGCCCGGCCAGGCTCCTCTGTCCAGGGGATTCTCCAGGCAAGAGTACTGGAGTGGGTTGACATGCTCTCCTCCAGAGGATCTCCCTGACCCAGGGATCAAACCCACGTTGCTTACATCTTCTGTATTGGCAGGCAGGTTCTTTACCACTAGCGCCACCTGGGAAGCCTGTATGTATGTATGGAATATGCCAGATTAACTGGTGAAGCCTGCGAGAATACACTGTGGTGGGTTTGTGTTTGGGTTTGTTTAGTCTGGACTTGCTATGTGGCTCCTGAGTCGCCTGCTGCTCTCAGGCTGCCGCAGCCCTCAGCTGGCTGCCCCACCTGGCTGGCACGTAGGAAGGAGGGGATCTGTGAGTCACCGGAGGTGCCCGGATATGTAACATATGTTAGTAGCTTGTTTCTGGCTCCTTACACATCGCTGTCATCCTAGGAAGGTTTCGAGGATGTGCAGTGTCTGGGTGGACCTGAGTTCTGTCCATCTCCACGCGGCTTCCCCGTGCTAGCAGGCCTGGTGGACAGGTGGTGTCTCGGAGGCAAAGAAGGCTCATGCCTGGTGCTTATGAGCACTGTGTCTCCTCCCGTCTCTCTGCTTCCCCCCGAGAGACCCTGGCGGTGGGTCCTGGGGCAGCTGTGATGTCGAGTTGTGTCCTGTTCCCTTGTAGCTGAGACAGCATTACAGTGTACCAGGGGCTGGAGGGTCGGGTTACCCCTTCCTTCAGGGGACAGCTCGAGGTGGGGGGGGGGGGCCGGCGTCCACCTGGCAGTGTGGGGACCTGGTCTCCCGTCTGCCTCACCCATTCTCAGATGTAGCCTGGGAAAGCCCGAATCCTCAGTTTCTCCAGCTGTGAATTCAGGGGCTCAATCTCCATGTTGTCAAGAAAATTGAGTGTGATGATAATAAGAGAAAATGCTGTGTAAACCCTAACACACAGCACTCGTATAAGCTATCGTTCTCTTGGTGCTTGGAGAATAGATTGGGGAGATTAAAGCCGCTGGTGTTCCATATTTCAGTGCCAGGAACCATGAGAGCCATCTATATATATATATTGATTAGTGGTGAGGTGTGGAGGCCAGGTCTTTAGTCATAAATGCATGCGATCATGCCGTCACTCAGGACAGGTATTTATTGAGCACCTGCTAACCGCCAGTGTCTACAGCCACGAGGGAATGGGCCGGTGGAGTTGTGAGCCGTGTTCCCTCCAGCTTCCCAAATTCAGAAAAATCAGGTGCGTTTTTCAGAAACTGAAGTGTATTCAATATAAAAGATTGTCCCTTATGCCAGTAATATCTCTCTCCTGTGCTTTGGTTGACAAATGTCTTCTCTTTTATGAAATGATGGTGATAGTAGATGGTAGTTGAATTTTGAAAAATTGCTCAGATTGCACATTTTAAAAAGGTGTTACCAGTCCTTGAAATCCAAAAGCTTAGGACCCGCAGGTCCAGCCCAGCCTCCCGCCCACTGTGGATGGTCTTTCCCTTCCTAACAGGTGGTCATCTGACTTCTACTCCGATGATTCCGTGGAAGGGGTGCCTCATAGACTCACAAAACAGTCATTCTGGTTTGGGAGAGCCTTCGTTTTTTTTGAAATAAGATAAAGTTGAAATATGCCATCCTGGGACTTCCTGGTGGTCCAGTGGCTAAGACACTGCACTCCAGATGCAAGGGGCCTGGGTTCTGTCCCTGGTCAGGGAGCTAGATCTCACAAGCTGCAACCAAAGCTGCATGATGCAAGGGAGATCAAGGATCTAGTGTTCTGCAGCTAGGACTTGGTGAAGCCAAATAAATAAATAGATATTAAAAGAAATCTGCCATCCTGTGACTTTTGCCCATGATCCTGACTCCTTCCATCTGGAGTGAACAAAATGCGTTTACTCTCTGGATTTCTGATGTGTTCTAACTTGTTTTCCAGGGTTCTCACCCCACTTTCTTCTCCCAGGGCTTCATTCTCACCCTTCACCTTCTTTAGGTCACCTGCCAGAGGTCCCTCAAGGGTCCGTCTCCCAGAGGGACATTGGCCCGGCTGTGGGCTGATTTGGGCTGATTCCTGCCTGCTGGACCCTGAGAGCAGATTAAGGAGGAAAAGGTCGCTTTTGCTTTTGGCAGCTGCGCCGACTGCTGACTCACAGTGAGTTACAGTCTGCTCGACCCCGAGGGTCTCTGCCATCTAAATCCCTGATAAGCCGGGGTGCCGCTGGCCTTCTGTTTGGGCAGTGACGTCTTTTCATGTAAGTGCAGGACTCTGTGTGCGTGCCTATTATATTTCATCTTGTCAGTTTGGACAGGTCTGCAAAGAAGTTTGCGTGGTTTCAGCGGATTCAGCTCACTCGACTCTTGGTTCAACCTTCCAGCTTACCAGCCGTTCCTCCCAGATTTGTGTCAGCAGCACAACTGACAAATCTGTCTTCATCCAAATTTTTAATTCAGCATTTAAAAAGCAAGAGCCAAGGACAGAGCTTTGGGTCCCATCAGAGGAGACCTTCCAAGCTTAAACCCATCTGTGAATCTGTGCTCCAGACAGCTGTGCACAGAGGCAGTGTGTCTGTGTGTCAGCCAACTGCAGACCCTGTGCCGGGGTGCATGTCCACACTGGGGGTGCGAGCTCTGTTCCCAGCATTGGCAAGATTACAACGTTCACATTTACCTTTTCAGCCCGCATGTCTGTCTCAAGTTCATGTTTTTAATTTGCTGCTGCTCAAGCCTAGAATGGTTCAAGCTCCTCCACATCAGACCATTGTCTGTCTGCCCCCAAAAGCCTTTCTTCCTTTCCATGGTCACTGCTTCGGGGACGGTGCCACCATGGTGGTTAAGCCAGCTGTAGTGTTCCCTTCACACTGCATTTCAGTGTGAAGCCATTTCAGTCTCCTGGTCCTGGAGCTTCTCCTCCCTCAGTATTTCGTCGTCCACCCTTGGTCTCTGGTCTGTCTTGCCTTGGTGACTGTAAGAGCTTGTCCATCCTGGAAGAGCTGCTCTGTCCTGTCTTACCCCTCCTGGTGTATCCTGTCTTACCCCTCCTGGTTTATCCTTTAGCAGCAGTCCCCAAACATTCTGACACCAGGGACTGGTTTCATGGAAGACAGTTTTACACAGGCGGGGGAATGATTTTGGGGTGATTCAAGAGAATTACATTTATGGTGCACTTTATTTCTATTATTCTTGCATCAGCTTCACCTCAGATCATCAGGCATTACATCCTGGAGGCTGGGGACCCATGCTTTACTGCGTTGCCAGGAAGCAGAAGCAGACTGTTTATGTCCTTATGCTGCTTCAAACCCCGTTGAAGGTGCTAGGCTTTCACCGTTGGCCTTCACTCATCCTGTAAGCTGGATCACTTCCTGCTCCCTCGGGCAGCCTCACCCGTCACACGTACTACCTGCTGCTGGTTCCCGGATACAGCATGTTCATTTGGGTCTTGCACACGTTCTTCCTTTCACAGTTTATAGTCACCGACTTCTCCCCCTTCAGAACTCAGGTCAAGCTTCCCTCCTTTGGGGCTCCCCTGCTGACCGCTCCAGCCAGGGTCAGGGGTCCCTCTTCTGGGCGGCAGTCGCACTCGGGCAGACTCATGAGATACTGGGTTGTGTGGTTTAATAGCTGTTGTCTGCCTCCCCCACCCTTACTCAGAGAACTCAGCGACTGAATTCTCTTGACTGTCATAGCTGCAGCCAGCGCAGGGCCTGGCGACATGTGCTGATAGTTTGCTGAGCACATGGGGGAGTGGGTGGCCTGGCGCATCATGACCCGTGACTGGTAATTTCCCTGCCTGTCGGTCCTCCGAGATTCTGTGTCTGTGGCTTCTCCTTGGTTCGCGGGCCTTGTCATCTTATTTAAAAAAAGCAAAAGAAGTGCTTTGACATCGATCAGGTTTTGCTCCAAATCATCTGATTTCTCATCCCCTCTTGGCAAGTTCAACCCCATTTTTACTGTCTGGAAGCTGGTTCTTCCCCTGCCCCCCACAAGTCCCTGGTTGGGCACAGGGTATACTTTTTGGCGATGTCACCATGCAGGCACTCCTTGCCAGGTGGCTTCCCACAAGGGGCTTCAACCACCCAGGCCCCTCTGATCCTGTGCTCAGTCTGCGATCAGGCCGTCAGAATGCTCTCCATCCGGCTGATACGGGGGTGGAGAGGGCTGCAGACGGGGAGCGGGGCTCGTGTGTGGGAGGCTCTCCCAGCTGGGACTGGCTGCAGCGCAGTCCCTGCTGTTCACGCTTCATTGGCCAGAACTTAGTCTCCAGGCCACCATGTCCAACTGCCAGGGAGGCTGGCCACTGTGGGCTCGCTGTGGCCCAGGAGGAAAGGGACACAGACAGTGGGGCATTAACACTTCCTGCCACACCCTCACTCAGTCTCGGCCGTTGTCCCCGTGTGTCCCCAGCTGCACCCTGGAGCCCTGCTGGCCCCAGTGGTTCTTTCTGTGCTCAGAGCACGCTGGCTCTCCCACCACCGGGTCTGGGCTTTGCGCCTTGCTCTCTACCTTCCCGTTCTCAGAACCCCAGTCCTCTCTGCTGGCTGGTTTGGCTGGACTTGCCTCCCCATCTCTCCAGTCTCCTAGCAACCCTCCTTGCCCTGCTCACGTGTCTGGGCCTGGACCATCTGATCCTTGGCAGCTGCCGGCCCTCACCATGTGTGTGCCTGGATGGGAGCCTGTCTGAGTCCAAGTCCCAACAGGACAGAGAGAGTCCTTTCAAATGTCTCATGCTCTGAAGTCCTTCCTGGGATGCTGGCTATGGATTGAGACTATTTTTAGAGACAATTAGACAGTGTGAAGACTAGCAATGAGAGTCGTAAAAGAAGATAGTGGAAAACATGGCTTTGGGAAACCGAAGGAACTGGCTGTGTGTCTTGGAGAAGACAATCCTGAAGGGTAGAGCCCGTCTTTAAATATATGTACAACATTGGTTTAAAAATTGCTTTAAAGGGGATGGCGTTACAGTAGACGTTCTTCTGTTACTCTGAAAAAGAAGAAAATGTCTCACATTTTAGTGAGGGATGTTTGGGTAAGAGGCGAAGAAAGAATGAATTCCAGAATGCTGGGATCTGGAGATGGGGGCCAGAGAAGGCAGAGCCCGTCTCTTAGATGTGACCTGCTGGTGCCCGAGGTAGACGGGTAGCTCAGAGTCTTCCCTTGCTCTGTGGTTCTTAACAAAAGAATCTGGTGCTGTGCTTTCAGTTCATACCTGTTCTGAGAGATGCTCATAGGAAAAGTATTTGTCTGTGGGTGATATTTCCCAACCATTTCGTAAGCAGGAAGGGCTATTGTCTTCTCGATTCAAGAGCTGAGATGCCTGAATTCCATGACCTATTTTGTCATCCACTCGATCTTGGATGGTCTTGTCCATTAAGTGGGGATGGATTTGCAGGAGGTGTGGCTGAGCTTGGAAAGGAAGGAAGTTTTGTCACAGGCTACAACAGGGATGAACTTAAAGGGTTACACTGAGTGAAATATGCCAGGCAGGAAAAGACGACTACTGTCTGACTCCACTTGAGTGAGGTCCCTAGGGCAGTCCGGTTCGTATGGCCCAGGATGTTTGTCTTAGTGTATCCTAAAGCAAGTGAGAAACATGAATGAATTCTCAACCACACCTGCAAATCCATGTGGGATCTTCTCAGGCCAGGGATTGATCCCGTGCCCCCTGCATTGGCAGGTGGATTCTTACCTACTCTGCCACCAGGGAAGTCCAGAATCAGTTTCTTTGCCTTTTCCAACTGTCAGAGGTACCATCCTCCATCTGCTGGGCTGGCGTGCACCCTTCCTGTAGATACTGTACACCTCCATGATGCACACTCGGGACACACATGTTTGCATGTGCTTGTATGCGTGTGCATGTGCCCAGTCATGGGAGGAACTTCCTGTCCCAACCCCACATCCCAGGCAGGCATCCCTCCCTCTCCCGGTCATGACCTGTTTCCATACTTGCTTGATCCCCCATGACTTGGGGTCAGTGGGTGGGGCTTCATAGTTCCTTGGCTCAACCAGGAGGTTGGATAGGGCACTGGTCATCCTGAGTGGGAGCCCCAAGCCCACAGTTTTATAAGGAGAACTGCCTTTCATCTCTATGTTCAGCACAGTGTCTCAGATGCCAGCGGCCAGGGTACCACCCATCACACAGCTTTGTGTGGTCCAGCCTGTTTTCTAAGGAGAGGATGCTCTTCTTGGTGAGATGCTGAGTGAGGAGAGCAGAGCCAAGCAGGTGACCCTGGACCCCGTCCCCTCCTGGATGTGTGTGGAGACAGGTACTTACAATCCAGGACCCAGGTCCACTCTGCCCCTGTCAGCCAGCTGTCATATCCCCATTTCACAGATGGGAAAAGCCAAATGTTGGGAGGTTCCCACTGAGTCAGACATTTGAGGGCACTGTCGAGCTCCAGCACATCAGTTGGGCCAGAAAGAGCGGCCTGGTGAGGCAGCAGGTGCCCAAGGCTGGGCGCCATGGGGAGTGGGCACCATGCAACCCACTTCTGGAGCCACGGCAGACTCTTCCATTCATTCATCCACTGGGTCTGTGGTGCTTTTCAGATTTAAGTGTTTATTAGCAGTAAAAGGGGAAATTCAGGAGTGAGGGGGGACATCATCTGGAAAGTACGTTCACCAGCACATTCCAAATGATAAATCCTTCCACCACTAACACCTAAATTCTGGAATCAGGGAATGTAGAACCGTGTACAGGGCCTTAGAGGTCCTTTGGTCAACTTGACTGAAGCATAGAGCAGGGGTGAACTTGTCCAGAGTCACACAGTCCCTAGTTGGGAGCGGGGAGCAGATATGTGCCCAGGACCAGCACACCTCGTCCTGGTCTCCTTGACCTGGGGTGGAGGCGGGAGAGCTGAGGACTGTACCCTGCCTGGTGGCCCCCCTGCATTCCTGTGGGCCCGGAGCCAACTCATATGGACAAGGTCAACAGTGAAAGAACCCCAGTGAACAACCACAGCTTCGTATATGGCTATGCCTGCTAAGGGCTTGTAAAAGTTTTGGAAATCCTTGGAACAGCTCAGAGCTGCCCAGGCCTCAGACGTGTGGCTCCCCAGCCCGGGCTCTGGGGGCTCATGAGGAACATGGCTCCAGATGGGTGCCTCCACCACCAGACTTCCTCCTCGGCTCCCTTAGCCCCTCAGTTCCCTTGGGGTTTCTCCCTAGCGTCCAGGGTTTCCACACCCCTTTGCTCTCCCACGGTCTCCACGGACTAGCTCCAGATCTGAGTTGTCAAAAGGTTGTCACCCTCCTGATTGCCAGAGGGACTCAGTTGGAGGACAGTCACGTAGACGGGGCCAGAGCAGCAGACCTACAGAGTTCTACAGCATCTCTACAGCCCTGGTTTCTGCTCTGTGAATGTCGCTCCCTCCTGGGAAGAAACATGAAAGTGCTTTGACCTCTGCCTTCCCCTGCATTCTTGTACATGGACTTTCTCATGTTCCCCCCCACCACTACCACTTTTCCTCCTGGCCCAGACTGTGGGTGCACTGGAGGCCTGGGAAGGGTCTGGGAAGCACCAAGAATGACCCCCAGTCCCTGCACCCCACTAAGACCCACTGTCTCCTCTGTCCTCCTTGGAGAAAAGGATGAAGCAAGGATCCAGGAGGGCCCAGAGGCTCCTGGTCTTGAAGATGTTCAGGAAACCTGAGAAGGAAGAAGGGAAATAGCTGCTTGGGGCTCCAGAAGGACAGGAAGCAACACATGCAAGGGAGAAACACAGGAGGTTCTGAGGGAAGAGCTGGAACTTGAGATCCAGAGAAGCTGGATCAGTCGACTCCAGCCGGGGTCCCATGCAGCATTGTCATTGGCAATGGGAACTCTCAGGTTGCAGAAGAGAAAGCAGATTCCCTCAGCAAACACATCTTTTTATACCTGCTATGTGGGGTGTGGGCTATGGAAAGAAGCCATTGCAGCCGCCTACGGATGCTTCTCCTGGGGATCCTCGAGTGCCTGGGGATGCTCCTCCTGGGGATTCTCCATCACCTGGGGATGCTCCATCACCCTGAGGATGCTCCTCTTGGGGATTCTTCATCATCTGGGGATGCTCCAGTGCCTGGGGATGCTTCATCACCTGGGGATGCTCCATCATCTGGGGATGCTCCAGTGCCTGGGGATACTCCATTGCTTGGGGGTGTCCCAGTGCCTGTAGATGCTCCTTTGCCTAAGGATGTTCCAGTGTCCAGAGATTCTCCACCTGGGGATGCTCCATCACCTATGGATGCTCCATTGCCTGGGGATGCTCCAGTGCCCAGGGATGCTTCAGAACCTAGGGATGCTCCAGTGCCTGTGGATGCTCCAGTGCCAGGGATGTTCCAGTGTCCCAGGATTCTCCACTTGGGGATGCTCCATCACCTTGAGATGCTCCAGAACCTGGGCAGAGCCAGAGATAGTCTGGGATGGTCAGACCCTCAGGCCTGAGCTTTCTCTCCCACAGAGGGGGGGTCTGTCTGCACAGGTGTCTGAGTCTGGGGATGTTCTTCCAAGGTCTCTGAGTCCAACACTCATCCCTCTTTGGCTTTTAAAACAAAATTGAATTAAATAAAGCTTTTTATTTTTTAATATTATTAATATGTAAAATGGACACAACACAAGTTACCATTGTAACTTTGATAAAGTGTGTGATTCAGTGGCACCAAGTACATTCGCACTGTTGTCCTCTCAGCACCACTGTCGTCTCCAGAGCTCTGCCCGGCCCCTCCCCAGCCCCTGCTAACATACATGGTACTTTCTGTGTCTCTGAATTTGACTACTCTGAGTATCTCCTGTAAGTGGAACCATGTGATATTTGTCTTTGTGACTCATCTCACTGTGCATTTTGTCCTCAAGTTTCATGTTGAAGCGTCTGACACACTGTGTCAGAATTTCTTTCCTTTTTAAGATTGAATGATGGTCCATTGTATGTATAACAGAGTGTTGATCCCTTCGTCTGTCCCGTGCATCTGTCGACAGACACTGGGGCTGTTCCCTACTTTTGGCTGTCCTGTATAACGCTGCTGTGAACATGGGTGTCCCCACTTTCTTCTTCTGTATAAATATCCAGAAGCAGAATTGCTGGCTCATATGGTGATTTCTATGTTTAATTTTTTGAGGAACCACCATGCTATTTTCCGTCACATTTGCACCATTTTACCTTGCTACCAACCTCACCCAAGCCTTCTGCTTTCTCCATGTCCTTGTCAGCGGTTACTTTCTGGTGTTCTGATGACATCATCCTAGTGGGTGTGAAGCACCCTTCTTGGCTTTGAGGGCTTCCAGGTAGACTGTGTTGAGACCCTGAAGTCCTGGGGAGACCGTGGGATGATAAGCTAGAAAGGAAATGAGGGCTGGAAGGCTGTCCTGTCTGCTGGCTTCTTGGCCGTGTGGGCCTGAGGCGAGGCTTGCCCAGGCTGGCTGGGGGCAGCCACTGAGCAAGGTTGAGCACCCCCTCCCAGGCCAGGGAGCAGAGGGGTGTGGGTGGTGGGCTGAACCCTCTCGGCCCTTGTCCTGAGGCCGCTGGGGAGGAGACCCAGGCAGCAAGGAACCTGATGGGAGTTGCTCCAGCCTGGGAGGGGTGAGGGGCTGGACCACAGGGTTCTGAGATGTGAATATCTGGTCTGGGAGGGACTCTTATGGTCACCGCTGAGCCTCCTTACTCTAAAGAAGGGGAAATTCAGAGCCACAGAGGGAAAGCGAACCTCCCGAGCACCCTGAAAAATTGGCTACAGAGCGGGGCCTGGGATTCAGGTCTGTTGGCTTCTGGCTTGGTTCTTCCCCCCAAAGTCAGGAGAGCATCACGGTGGCTTCATGTCTACTCGCAGCCTAGTGTTTACAGAGGGGCAGCGGCCTCAGGGCCACTTGCTCATTTTTCGTTGCTTTTCCACATCTCGTCTACCTGCTGTCTGGCAGAGGCTTCACAGGGATAAATGAGATAAACGGCATTGACTTTTCTAAATGAAAGAAGCGTCATGCTCCATGCAGAGTATGGCTGTGAGGGGCCTGTGAGCATAGAGGAGTCGGCTCCATGCTGCTTGTGTCCCACCTGGATGAGGAGTAACCATGTCTGGGGGAGGACAGGGAGCCGTGTGCACATGTGTTTGCGTGTATTTGCATGTGTTGTATGTATGGTATGTGCATGGTGTGTACATGTGTACAGGGCCCCAGGTGTCCTGACCCGACTCTTTTCCCGGCCTGTGCCCATATCTGTTCAGACCTCATGGCACCCACCTGATATTACATGAAATTGGACAAGAACCTGATGCTGGTTTGGCCACAGCAATTTTTGGAAGTTTAACTTAACACAGTCAAACAAAATTGTAACTTTTTTTTCTCTTTGATTATCAAAGAATGATTTATTATACAGAATTTGGAAAACAAACTAATGAAAAAATAGCTGGTATTTATAAGGGTCTCCGTCTGAAGTAGTCTTCTGAAGGTTGTACATTTATTAACTCATGTGTGTTAGCTTCCGTTATCATCTCCGTTTCCCAGGTGAAGAATCTCAGGTACCAGGAGGTCATGTGACTGGAATCCGGCCAGCCTGGTTCTGAGTCCAGGGCCCTGAATGCCAGGCTGATCAGCCCCACGCAAATGAATGTCACTCATCACTGAAGATAACCACTAGTAACATTTCTATTTTTAAAAAATAATAAATTATTTTATAAGTTTTTCATTATTTAGTGGCTTTTATAAAATTGGGGTCCAGGGTGAGTGAAGAGGAGGGCAAAGGGACCACGAGGAGACTTGGAAAATAGTGCAGGGACAGCTCAGGTTAGAGAAGGAGCAGGCACACAGCTCATGGTTGACAGGCTCAGGAGACACCTTTGGGGCTCGGTTGGGATGAGGGCTTCCATCCTGGCCAGGATCTCCTAGGCTGGGTTCTGTGGGCTCAGCTGGGGTTGGGGAAACATCAGCATCCCTGTCTGCCTATTGGGAAAGCGAGTTTCTCATTCGTCTAGTGTGTTAACCCTGAAGAGTGACCTTTTGTTTCTGAGGTTTTTGTTGGATCTTAGAATCTCGTATGCTTTGAAGATGCATCTTCCTGCATAGGGTGGTTATTTCCTGATCAGAAAATCCACCCACCCAACAGCGTCTGGATCAGGGCTGGACTGCTTTTTTTAAGTTCCTTCACAAGTTGGGATTCGGTGCTCTGAAGGACTCTCCCGTTTCTCACACCTATCCCTCCTCATCCTGCTCTTCCCGTCACGACTTTCTCTGGATATGGATGGCCCCATCCACGCTGTAGCTGCTGGAACGGGAGGCTTGTTGTTGTTCAGTCGCTCAGTCGTGTCCAACTCTTTCGACCCCATGGACTGCAGCACGCCAGGCTTCCCTGTCCTTTGCTGTCTTTTGGAGTTTGCTCAAACTCATGTCCATTGAGTCGGTGATGCTGTTCAACCGTCTCCTCTTTGCCCCCTTCTCCTCCTGCCCTCAGTCTTTCTCAGCATCAGGGTCTTTTTCACTGAGTCGGCTCTTCATTTGGTGGCCAAAGTATTGGAGCTTCAGCTTCAGCATCAGTCCTTTCAGTCAACATTCAGGGTTGATTTCCTTTAGGACTGACTGGTTTGATCTCCTTCCTGTCCAAGGGAGGCTACTTAAATGCAAATGAACTGAAATCAAACATGATTCAAAATGTAGTTCCTCAGTTTCACTAGCCGTGTCAAGTCCTTAGAGCCAGGGCCTGGGGCTACCACGTTGGACAACCCAGAATTACAGAGCAGCTCCATCATTGTAGAAGTTCCGTAGGACAACGCTACTCTGGCCTGGCTGGGTCAGTCAAGGTCAAGGTCCAGACCTACAACAGACACTGCCATAGCCATTTTAAGAGTAAAGATACCTTTTTAAAAATTTTATTTATTTGACTGTGCCTGGTCTTAGTTGCAGCATGTGGGATCTAGTTCCCTGACCAGGGATCAAACCCGGATCCCCTGCATTGGGAGGGCAGAGTCTTAGCCACTGGATCACTGGGGAAGTCCCTGAAAAGTACTTAATGCAGTAATTTAAGGGCTTACAAACCAGCTAGAAGGATTGGGGAATAGTTTGCAGGGGATGCATTGGGAGTGATCCCAGAACCATGCTGGATTGCCAAGGGGACTGGGGCCATGGGATGATGGGAAGCTGGGGGATTTGGACATGGCCTTGCCCAGAGCTGGCTTCAGATCATAGCATGTTATCTGCAGTCCAGGGACAAGGAAGCCATTGCCAGAGCTTTCTGTCTCTACTGAGCAAGAGTAGTAACATGAACACCCTCCCTACTGAACTTCGTTTCAATTCAGGCCGTGACTTGGTCAACCCCACGACCACAGCAATCTGGCCGCAGGGAGATCGGAAAGTGTGTCCAGCCTCTTTGAGACAGGAGGGAGCAGGGGAGGAGGGTGGTTGGCTGCTGAGTCAGCCCATCCGGAGCCAAGAAGGACCCCAGCCCCCCCATGGGGAGCACCCCGAGCTGCAAAGGCCAGCTTGGGCTGTCTGCTGAGCCCAGACAGCGTCCCGTCCTCCCCGTGCAAGCACCCGGCTATCTCAGCAACCCGCTCGATGGAAAAGATTAATGGCCTCCTGGTTGCTGTTCATTTGGCCTTTAATGGGCAGAGAGAGCTCGGTTTCTGTTTCAGGTCGGCTGCTCTGCTCTTAAAGGGAACAGAGGCCTCGGGTCACCACAGGCTTCTGCGAAGACCTTGGGTGGCTTCTGGCCGGAGAGAAAGCACGTCCTTTGTGTTACTGGAATGCATCCATCTCCATAAATCAGCTGAGGTTGTACTGTGTGTGTTCAAAGCCCGGCCACTGGGAGAGACCCCTCTGTGTGCAGCTAAAGGTGCCGAGGCCAGAGAGGGAGGTCGTGTTCACAAAGCCAGTCAATGGCTCCGAACTCCTTCCACACACGTGGCTAATTGGGGGTCCCTTTCTGGCACTGGGGGTTTGGGCTTCTCTTCTGAGGGTTGATGTGAAGGCATGCTGGCCACTGGGGTTTACACTAGGGGGTCGGTGAGGGGATTTGAGAAGGACTCCCTGAGCTGAGAGCAGAGGCAACAGCATACTGAGGACGTGCAAGGGTCCTGGGGCAGGTGAGTGAAATGGGTCCATGACGGCAGGCAAGGGGTAGACCAGGCTGAGGAAGTGCAGAAAAGTGGGCAGGGCCACTGCTGTAGGCTCACAGCCTGTGGCAGAGCCTGGACTTTGAAGAGATTTAACTGGGAGGATGATGGGGCCTGATTCATGATTGATATTTCTAAAAGGTCACTCTGCCTGCTGCCTGGAGTTTGGACCGGGGACAGGCAGGAGGATGAGGGAAATAGAGCTGCTGCCGCATCTCAGGCAAGAAATGGGTTGCAGCCTGGATCAGGCTGGGGCACCAGAGAGGGTAGTCATTGCTCACAGCCTCTTCACTGGAAATGCTCCTCTGTGGTCACAGCAGGGAGCCTCGGAAAGCTTGTCCTCTTGGGTGCAGATGGCCAGTCCCAGCAGTGTTTTCCAAGTCGTCCTCACCAGGATGTTGTCATCATGGGCCTCAGTGAGCAGAGGCTGGGCCTCTTCTGGGATGGGGGCCCTGGGGCAGGTGCATACAGGCAGGCAGATTAAAGAAAACCACTTGGTTTTTTGTCCCCAGGCTCCAGGTGCCAGCTCCTTGAGGGCCCCCAGGGGAGCCCAAGTCCTGAGCTCATCTCCTGTTTGAACCCTAGCAGAGCAGACAGTCCTGAGGCTGACTGATGCCTTGTCCTAGTCCCTTGGAGCAGAGCCGTGAGGGGTGCTGCCCAGGGCAGCTGGGCTCCTTCTCAAGTGGGAGACACTTTCTCCCATACAAGGAAGGTGTCCGCTATGAATGCCCACCTGTGTACACAGCTTGGTCGGCTGGGCTGCCGCCCTGGGCTTGGGCAGATCATCCGGGAAGGCAGGAGCTGGAGCTTACTTAGACAGTGGCATCTTTTCAGCTGGCAGCCAGGAGACTGAGCTTTGAATCAGCTTTGTAATTTGAAAATTGGTCTCTTTGCATTGGGTGGTTATTTCCTGCTAACAGAAGCCGTCAGAGACACAGAGCGCTTCCCTCCCTCCATGCTCTGCTCCGGAGCCACCCGTGTGGGGTCCGAGATGGAGCTTTTCATTCTCAGATCGCCGTGTCCTCTTGTCGTGGGCCCCATGGGTTCTGATGGAGCCTCGGACCTGACTGGGGAGTCATCCCAGGGCATGGGGGACAGTCACGTAGGGTGGGAAACAGTCATGTGGAGTGGGGGAGGCTGAGCTGGGCCTTGAGGTATAGCCTCGGCAGGGGCCAGCCTGCCGGGCCACACATGTCTCTTGTGTGTGTGTGTGCATGTGTGTGTATGTATGTTTGTGTGTGCACATCTCTCTGTGTTGTATGTGTACGTGCATGCGTCTGCGTGTGTGTTTGTGTGTCTGCATCTGTGTGTGCATGTGTCTGTGTGCATGAATGTGTTTGTGTCTGTGTCTTGTGTGTCCGTGTTTGTCTGTGTCTTATGTGTCTGTGTCTTATGTATCTGTATGTATGTGTATCTGTGTGTGTCTGTGTCTTGGGTGTCTGTGTGCCTGTGTGTGTGTCCACACACCTCCCACCCCCATCCTGGTTGCAGGGCTGCAGCTGTGCTCGGGCTCCAGGACTGAGACACTGAAGGTTGTTTTCTTGCCCTCTGGCTGGGGAGGCTGTCATTCCTCTTTTCCCCACGGGCCTGTTCGTGTGTGCTTCTCCAGATGGTGCTCTCCCGAGAGGTCCGAGTGCTCTGGGAACGGTTCACAGTGTAAATAAGGTCACCGAAGCTTGAGTGGCTCCGAAGTCGGCCCATCCAGACCAGCCTTTCCAACTGCCCCTGGGCTCCGTGGGGCCCTGGTTTTGACAGCTTGGGGCCCAGGATGCACCCACGCCAGCCTCCCTGGGTGATGGGTGTCTTCTCCGCCTTGCTGCGCCTTGCCTTCTTTTCCGACATCATCCGTGGACTCTGGGATGGTCGGGTTGGCACATGGCTGGTGCTGTGAGAGAGCTTGGGGGGCTGGGGGACACCTGGGGGCAGCAGGGAGGCAGGCACCGTCGAGGCCTCACGTCAGGACAGAGTGTGGCCTAGCGGGTCCTTGTGTCAGAGGGGTTCACGGCTGCTTCCATGGCCCTGTGGGAAGAGGAGGGGCTGATCCAGGAGCTCCGGAAGAGGCTGGCCAAGCCAGGGGTCGAGGAAGTAAGGTGGCTTCTCACAGATCAAATTGGCAAACAAGGTCACAGCCCCTGCTGGTGAACCTGGTAAACACATGGAACCCGGCCACGTCGGACCCACTTGGTCCAGGGTGGCACGTCCACCCGCCTCCACCCTGGGGGCCCCGGGGCTGATGCCATGCTGGATGGTGCCTAATGAGGGTCACATCAAACACAAAGGGTCTTCTTGGGGTCAGAACTGCAGGCCCTTCACCCCGAGGCCGTGAACTGGGCAGGGGGTTCATGGCCCCCTGTGAGCGCACACACGGAGCGAGTGGACGCAGTATCTCCAGCCTCACTCCACATCCTCAGCTCTCGTGGGTGATGGGAACCCACACCTGCTGGTTGTCACGGCGCCCTTGTGCAGCAGGTGCCTGGATGCATCACGTCCTGTCTTCCAGTCTCTTCCTCTGGGGCCTCATAAGAAAGGCAGAGGCCTGGCCGAGCAGGCTCTCCCTTGCTGTAAGCTTGGGAGCCCCCGACAGTGACGATGGCGGTGAGCGTGCGAGGGACAGGACCCCTGTCTGGAAGGGGTTGGCTCCTCTGGGTCCTTGACGGAGATGCGGAGCCCGTGTCTGCAGAGCGCAGGCCATGTGTTGAGGAGAGCTCAGAGGCTGCTCTCCAGGCCGGGAGTGGGGGTGGGGTTCTGATGCCATGGGGACCAGATGGCGCCGGTGCGGGAGCAGCTGCCACGGAGGGGAAGGTGCAGACCAGCTGTCACCTACGCGGACCGGGAGGGCTCCTCTCGGGCCCAGCGGGTGGGTCACGGGCACCTGTACCTCTGTGATAAAATGCCACCCACCTGCCTCTCCTGCCTGCACAGCCATCAGTAACCTGTCGTGATATGCCTTCCTGTTGTGCTCAGAACAGTCTCAGAGCCCTTGAGGTACACAGCGCGTGGGGGTCCCATCAGTCAGGTGGCGTGAAACTGGAAACTTCCACGTGTCACTGGTGTGATGGTGGGAGGACGTAGACTTGGGAAACTGGCAGTAGTGGCAGTCCAGACAGGTAGGGGCTTTGAGGCACTTGAGCAAGCGCATTAGGTCTGCAGGGGCCAGAAAGCCAATTGAGGTTACCTTAAGTGAAGTTACCTAAGGCATAAAGCTGGAGAGCTCAGAGGTGGAGCTGGCATCAGGGGTGGCTGGACACAGGAGCCCAGAGGTTGTCAGAGTCTGTCTCCAGGACAGAGTGTCTCTGGGGTCTGAGGCTAAGCTGGGTCACATGCTCATCTCTGAACTGGCCCTTGTCGGGGACAAGGTCGGTGGTGAAGGTGAGAGGGCCAGCTGGGAGCAAAAGTAACTTTGAAGGGAAAACCTAGAAGGGTGAGCCCAAGTTGATTGTGGGAAGGAGGGGCACTGGGCGAGGCACCACGTGGTCATCGGGTCCAGCCTGTTCTGAGCAGGGGAACGGGACCCCAGAAGGCGGCCAGCAGCTTCCCTGGAAGAACCCCGTGCGCATGACGCAGAGAAGAGAGTTATTGAAGGAGGCTTGCAAGTGGTGTCCGCGCCCCTGGCCTGGCTCTGGCCACCCTCTCCCGGGCGACTGACGTGGCCTCCAGATGCCAGGCTCTTTGCCCACAGTGTCACCCCATTCTCGCAGCACCTCCTCATCCCACGGAGCCTGGCTAGTGGCCAGTCTCAAGGTCACAGGTCATCCCAGGGCCTGGACTGGGTCGGTCTCTTGGTGGACCTTGTAGGCTTCTCTGGGGAGGTGTCAGTGGGCAGACAGGGGAGAACCCACCAGGCCCGGGCCGTGTTGTGGGGACAGTCTTGGAGCTTTGTGTTGCCTTCAAGCCAGAGCCATGCAGAGGTGTCTATGCTGGATTCCTCTGGGTCCTGCCCAGGTTTTCCGTCCCTCTGTCCCCTCCTGGCCACACCCACTACACACAGCGCTATTTCCCAGACGCCAAATGCTACACAGTGAGTCACCCCGAACAAGTGGCTCTCTGCAGCGCACACTGGGCTGCTCCGGTTTTTGCAGGTCAGGAGTTCAGGAAGGGCTCCCTGGGCCGTTCTGGCTTGGGGTCTTGTCGTGGGGTTGCAGTCAGATGACAGCTGGAGTCGCTGGGGGCTGGACAGGACTCCCCACCTCCACATAGGCTGGTGGGGCTTCCTAACAGCGTGGTGGCCCAGGGCTGGCATTTCAGATTTTCCACTTACCTTAGAAGTTGCCTCTGTGTCACCTCTGCTGAGAAAACAATCACAGAAGGCCAACTTATGTCAGGAAGGCGCATAGATCCTATTGCTCAATTGGGGGGACATCATGGGACCTGCTGTCATGATTTAAAACTCTCACAGCTGCTGGCTCTCCTATTCAACAACACTCATCCCCAGATGGGTTTGCGGTACCTGGATGTCACCTTGCTTTGGTCCAACCCCTTCATTTAAGATTCTTACTTTTATTTTGGAGCTCAGGTGCAGAGATTTGAGTGAATTATGCCCTTCAATTTGCTGTACATTTGTCAGCATTGATTCATGCAGCGGCTCTCATTCATTCATTCTTTTTTTCCTGTCCCCATATCCTGTTCTCATTTCGTGCCTCACCTTCTGTAGACAACCATTCTATTCTATTCTATTTGTATGTGTGCTTATAAGTATATATTTTAACTGCCATGTGTTGCATAGCATATTTCTCCTTTTCTGCATCCTCCTCTTCTCCCTGTGTTTCTGAGATCCCCAGGTGCTTAATGCATATTTTCCCCTTAAAATGAGGGGAGAGGCATGTCCAGGGTCACACAGCTGACCTGGGCTGAGCTCGGACCAGGGCAGACCCAGGGTCACACTCTGGTGTTTCCATGGGTCACCTCCCCGAATCCTGCAATGGTTTGAAATGAAATTTTTAAAAAAATGCGAGTCTGGGGCCCAGAGCGCATTGCCAGGGCTCCTGGTTCCCCCCCGCAGTGACCACTGTCCCTGTCCTCTCCTGCAGGTCCCAGCTATGGGAGCCCGCGCCCGGCTCACGCCAACATGAACGCCAATGCAGCTGCGGGGCTGGCGCCCGAGCACATCCCCACGCCGGGGGCCGCCCTGTCCTGGCAGGCCGCCATAGACGCTGCCCGGCAGGCCAAGCTGATGGGCAGTGCTGGCAACGCGACCATCTCCACGGTCAGCTCCACGCAGCGGAAGCGACAGCAGTACGGGAAGCCCAAGAAGCAGGGCAGCACGACGGCCACCCGCCCTCCCCGCGCCCTGCTCTGCCTGACCCTAAAGAACCCCATCCGGAGGGCCTGCATCAGCATCGTCGAGTGGAAGTATCCTTTGGGTTTGGCCGTGTGGCCTGCGGCGGGTTGTTCTCAGACCCCTGGGTCGGTCACCGGGCGTGGTTGGAATGCAGAGTTCTAGGCCCTCCCCAGCCGTGAGTCAGCGCCTCTGGGGATGGGGCCTGGGAAGCTGCTTACAGAGCCAGCTCCTCGGGGATTGCTCCGTACACAAAAGCAGTGTTTAAGGAAACAAGACTAAGGGGTTGTTTCTCCTCGCTTGATGGGCTGAGCTTGCTCAGGGCTCACTCAGTGAGGGTTGACATGTCACCTCCTCCTGATCTGTGGGCTGGCACAGCCGTGAAGTTGGAGGAGTCCATCAGTGTTCCTTGGGGGGTTGGGACGAAGCACAGGTGTCTGAGCTCTGCCCGGGCCTGGCTGAACTCTCCAGGTGCGGCTGGGTTGGGGACCACCAACCTGGGGGATGACACAGACCCCGTGTCTGCACAGAACCCGGTGAGCGCAGGCTGCAGAGGACGAGGCTTTGAAGGGCTGGGCTCTCACGGAGCGATCCCACCCAGGAATCATGGGGTGGGGGAGATGGGAAGGCCCCTGAGGGTGAGTGCGTGTGCCCGGACTTCCCCAGTGAGGACACGGAGCCTGCAGGTTGGCACAGACACGACTAGGACCCTGGACTCAGTGCCAGGCATTTTCCTAGGAAGAAGCCATCTGGGCAGGCCCGCCACGTTTCCTGGGGTTTAGGGCGGGTGTTAGGTTTCATTGACGACTTTCCATGGAAAGATTTACAAGTTTTGGGAGTGGATGAAAGGTATAAGGAGATGACTTGAGACAGAAGGACATTTCTGTTTAGCAAGAAATGTTTGTTTTGTCAAAGCCTGAACCCCTTAAGTCCCAAATCACTTGAGAGGAGGTGGCCTAAGCCCGGCCCAGCTGCAGAGCTGGGCAGCGGGTCCCGAGGCCGAGGCGTCCGCTGCCTGGCTCAGAAGCTTGGATCTGTGGGTCCCCATCGGGCTGCTGTCAGCACCGCTTGGTCAGGGCTGTGAAGGGGCAGCTGGGCCATGTGTCCAGGGTGGGGCAGGGGGCCGGGAGGAGCTGAACTCACTCTAACCACACCAGAGATTCAGATCCAGGTACCCTGAACTCACATCCCCGCTCCCTCTCCCCATGAGTCCTGAGTTTAGGAGAAAGGCACTGGTGGGGGGTGGGGGGTGGTTGGGGGAGGCCACGAGGAGGCCAGCAGCTCAGCGGAGCCCCAGGGGGACTAGACCTGGGTCTGAACTCCCAGCTTACAGTGGGCATCTTCTCTCCACCATGCAACCTTGCTTACTGGCCTGAGTGGTTTCTGAGCTTGAACACAAGGTGATGAAAGGATAGCCTGAATTTGGAGGCTGGGGGCTGTCAGAGCAGGAGACACCTGGACTCAGCTGCCACCCACCTGTGGCGAGGGGACAGGTTGACATTTGAGGCCTGGCTCTTGTCCTGGTTGCCGGGGGGAGTCCCAGGGCAGATGAGGGGGACCAAGATGCCCAGCCTGGGCTGAGTAGGGACAGGGCAAGAGGGAGGAGGCCATGTGGGAGGGGGCCTGAAAGAGCCAATTTCCTAAAAACACTTAGGGTGGGACTTCTCTGGAGGTCCAGTGGTTAAGACCTCACCTTCCAACGCACGTGATGCAGGTTCGATCCTTGGTCGGGGAACTAAGATCCCACGTGCCTCCCAGCAAAAAAACAGAACCGTAAAGTAGAAGCAATATGCAACAAATTCAATAAAGACTTGAAAAAATGGTCCACCAAAAAAGTTCCCATAAAACTTTAACAGCAACGATTGCTTGGGATGATTTCAGAGTGGATCAGTGTAGAAGACTCCTGACAAATTCAGACTTCAGAGCCAGACTTTCTGGTCCAACCCCATCCTACCCCAGTGAGGGTGACTCTAGGCAAGTTGATGCATCCCGTCACCTTCTGTTTCCTTGTGTAGGAGTGGGGTGACAACTGCCCACCATGCTGCGGTTTGAGCAGGGAGGTCAGAGCAGGGCCTGGGGGGCAAGGCTTTGGTCAGCATCAGCGCCCAGCCTTCCTCCCACCAGCATCCCAACTCCCCACGCATCCCTGGCCAGCTCAAAGGCAGCACGGCCTGCTGGAAAAGATGAGTCAGGAGCTCTGGTTCAGACCTGACTCCGCTATTTGCCAGCTCGGCCCTGGGAGACGCTGCTTTGTTTTCTGGGTCTGTCCAGTGGAGAGGCTGGGCGCCTGCTGCAGGTGTTCTCGATAGCAAGGTGCACACAGAAACTGACAGTGTTTAGGGGCATGCTGGGTGAGCGGATGCCCAGCTCCGCCCTCGGGGCCAAGGTGACCCACCCATAGGCAGCACAGTGTCCAGGGGGCCCTGTACTGGAGGATCACTAATTCCTTCCAGGCCCCAGGCTGCCCTGAGAGCTCAGATCCTGGGACGTCCATGGCAGAGGAGTGGACAGTGGACTCTGCAGGCAGGGGTCTGGGTTCTGGCCTGGCAGGTCAATGCCTGTTGTGGGTCTTGGGAGTTTCTCAGGCTCCCTGGGCCTCAGGGGTTTGGACCAGGCCATCTCCAAGGCCTTTTTCTGCTTCAGGACTTGTGAGCTCTGCAAGCCCAGGCTTCCCTGGAGATGGAAGCAGTCCCTCCCCCCACGAATGGCCGTCCTCTTTCTCATCCTCCTCTGGTGAGGTTCCATGGACTGGGCTGGAAACGGTGGCTGTGTTGGGGAGGAGGGGAAATGGGGCTGGAAGAGCGTGAGCCAGGCCCTTCCTCTGAAGCGCTCCCCACACCCCCACCCCATGGCCTTCCATTGAGGGTGTAGGGCAGAAGGTGTATGGTCACAATTGCTCATTTTTGCATCTGCCTGATATTTTGATGCAGAGATCCGGGCACAGGGACCTCCTTAAGGGTTGGGGAGTGAGGCTTGGCTTAACCCCATGCCCCCCACCCTCCAAACCCCAGCACAACCTGCAGCAAATCAGGATACCCTGGGATGCAGGCCGCCCCACCCCCACCCCGAAAGCAGGACCTCAGTAGATGGAAGAGACCCCTGCACCCAGCTGCCATCCCCCACCCGCACAGCTATGCTGCTCTGCTGCTGGGGTCCAGAGCCCTTAGCCACCTTCAGGCTCTCTGGAAGCTGTCAGAGAATAAGGAGGAAGAAAAGAAAAGACTCTGAACTTCAACTTAAAAGATTGAAAGTATTATCTCCAAATTTCGCTGAAGAGTCAAAGTCAAGTCTCTGCCTTGAGCCCCACAGGGTCTGCCTGTTTCAAGCCAAGCCTTGTCGGGCCCCCAGTGCAGGCAGGCGAGCCCACGGGCAGGGCGGCCCGGGAAGGGGTGGGCGGGGGCGAGTCCCGGCTGGAGCAGGCCCCAATCTTTAAAAGCAACCCCGTGCACACATGAGGGAAAATGAAGTCCAGTGCAATCTAAATAAATAAAAGAAGGGAAAAAAGTTTTAGAAATCTGTGTTTACTCTGGCACGCGACTGGCCTCCACTGCTTTTGACATATTAGGAAAAATTTTGGCGGAGCCCCATTAGAAGCACTTAAAAAGGCATATGTTTCTTTTCAGAACACAAGGGCTTGGAATGTATTGTTTAAACAAAATTCTTATGAATCTTCATTTAAAAATATATATATATGTATATATTTGTGTGTGTTTGTTTCACTGGTGCTTCCCGTGGCTTTAATTCCTTAACTCCCTCTCCCCAGGCCATTTGAAATCATTATTTTACTGACTATTTTTGCCAATTGTGTGGCCTTAGCGATCTATATTCCCTTCCCAGAGGACGACTCCAACGCCACGAATTCCAACCTGGTAAGTGCACCGCCGCGTGCCCGCCTCTGCACAACGGCAGTGGGGGCTAAGCTTGGACCACGCGGATGCAAGCGGGAACATGCTTGATGTTACAAAAGTCGGCCGAGCTTGGATGTCAAGGTCTCTTTTTTCACATCAGCACCTGTCTCATCTCAACCTGTTGTGAGAAAGACTGTTGCAGTCAGGCGGTTGTGAGCAGGGTGCGTGCAAGTGTGAGTTCTGAGCAGTGGCCCGTGGGTGCTCTTTCCACCCGCATCCTGGAAGGGCAGGTGTCTGCTGGAGCGAGTGTGCCTTCTGGATCCTCTGTCATGTTTGCTCCCAGGGCCGTCATTTTGCTGAGGGGGCTTTGCTGAGGTGATTCGTAGGCTTGGTGCTCGAAAAGTAATTTCTAGGAAGCTTGTAGGAAAGTTTGCTTTTGCAGCCAAGATGGACTATTTAGTTAAGAAGGTTTTATGTTCTTGGGAAAGGCGGCTTTCCCTCTGGATGGTCGGGAGGCCAGTGCTGGCAGTTTGGGGTTAGAACGTGTCCATGGAAAAAGCGTGGAGAGTGTTTACTCTGTGCTGAGCCTGAAGTCATCACAAAGCCGTCTGGGCACAGAGGGGGCTGTGGAATGCAGCTGGCCCGACCAAGCGCCCCGCGATCCTGGGCCGCCCGCCGGCTGGGGGAGGTCTTGCGTCTCCCCTCCCCTGCCAGGACTCCAGAGCTTCTCACATGACCCCACAAAGTGTCTCCTGGGTCGTTGGCAGCTTCCTGTAGTTAGTGACGGGGGACAGTTGGTGGTTGTTTCTGCAAGAAGCAGGAGAGTACCCGGGCCTCCTCCTGTCGCCAGCCTTTCTTAATATCACGGGGTATCAATTCTTGTGCTTTTTAGTCTGACATTTTCTTGGGCCTCTGTAGCTAGTGTGTCTGATGCCTGTTTGGACTTCACGGCCTTTGCCTGGTTGTCTCAGGGAGCCTGGGCTGTGTGTGGGGTCAGGCTCCAGAGCTGGCTGGCGAGCTGAGCGATGACAGGGCAAGCAGAGCCTCGGCCCAAGTCCACGTGGCCTGCCGAGGTGTGACCTTGTGTCAGCAGGCAGGAACTCTTCGCTGTGTCAAAAGAAACACACCAGGGGTGTCCCAGAGGCCCCCGGAAAAAGCAGGGCCTTCATTGGTGCCACTTCTTCTCTGAGTATCATTTCACGTAACTGCCCCCACCGCCAACCGACCCATCTTCCGTGAAACCCTACAGCCTCTCGGTTAATCTGCAGCTTAGAAAAAGACTCCGAGGCCTGTTTGGCAGCCAGTGATGCTTTGGGTCGACTCTGGGCCAAGGCTCAGAGGGGGTTGCTCTCATCTTAGGTCCCAGAGACGGCCCCTCACCCTGAGTCCATGAGGGTGGGGGGTGTACAGGTGGGCGCTCTGGGTGGCTGAGTGCTGCTGACACCTCCTCATGCTGGGCAAGAGGAGCAAGGCGTCCTAGGATGTCCTCCGGGCTGGAGCGGAGGGACTGTGGTTTTAAGATCACTTCACAGGGTGATGGACAAGCTCTGAAACTAAGCAGTGGTGATGGTCATACAACTGTATGGGGCAGATTTCCTGGTATGTAAGTTATACCTCAGTTAAGCTGCTCTGAATAAAGGGTGACCCTGCACAAGCTCATGCTAGTCCAGGCTGCACCACAGGTCCGTCTTCCATCTTCCCCCATGAGGGCTAGCCCACGTGGTGGAGGGGAGGTGGTGGGGGGCAGCCAGGACTTGGGGAACCTTACACTAGGAATCGGGGTACACCAGAGAATGTGGGGTCTGAGAGGGGGTTCTAGTTGCTAAGGCAGTTGCTGGCTCTCTAAAGCTCCGGATTGGGCAGTGACTGTAAAGTAGGGAAGTGTGCTCGGATGATGGAGAGTTTCCTCCAGCCTAAACACATATACAGAGACACACACACACATATACACAGATACACACAGACATGTACAGAGACACACAGTCACACAGATACACATACACACAGAGACACAGTATACACAGATACACACAGTCACACATATATCAAACACAGACACACATACATGTACACAGATACACACATCACTTATATACACAGATATACTCACAGAAACATATACACAGAAACACAGAGACACACATGTACACATACAGTCACACATATACATCATATACACAGACAGGCACATATACACACAGTCACACTATACACAGATACTCACAGTCACACATATATACAGACACAGACACACATACATGTACACACACAGTCACACAGAAGACACATAGACACATACACAAATGCATGCATACACACAGAGACACACATACATGTACACAGACACACGCAGTCACACATATACACACAGTCACACATATACACAGACACACGTACATGTACACAGACACTCAGAGACACACACCTATACAGACACACATTTTGAAAATTCCTCTCAGTGGGTGAGGGGGGTCAAGAGATGCCTTCAGCCGGGAGACGGTCAGCTTTAACGGGATGAGCGGCGGTGAGCGAGGAACCTGTGGACAGAGCAGGAAGAGATGCAGCGGGCAGGTGTCAGGCAGGACTCCAGAGCCACTTCCTGCTGGGGGAGGCGGGGGGACTGAAGGAGCCCCGGGCCGGGCTCTGAGCGCCTGGGGCAGGTGCAGGGGAAGGGTGGTGCAGGTGGACAGGAGGAGCGGTGGGGCCACCAAGGAGTTTCTGCCTGAGAGTCGGAGGGGGATGGCGAGCGCCGAGTCTTCTAAGCTCTAGAAACAGAGATTTAAACCCATAGTAGACGGTGGGGGGTGGTTCACACTTACGTGGCTGGCAGCTCCAGGCCTACAGTGTGGAGAGCGGGCTGGGGCGCCAGGCGGAGCGGGGGCTTTGGGTTCGTAGCCTCTGGAACCCTGAAGCAGGGGTGCATGCG
The DNA here is from genome assembly GCF_023699985.2 of Odocoileus virginianus. NCBI lineage: Eukaryota > Metazoa > Chordata > Mammalia > Artiodactyla > Cervidae > Odocoileus > Odocoileus virginianus. The sequence goes on from NC_069696.1 coordinate 5,385,013, forward strand.
GCTTTTTATGGAGCTTTGAGGACCAAAACCGTCCCCTTGCCCCTCCAGAACGTGGCCCCCAAATCACTGACGGGCCCCTGAAAGGAAGCTAGACAACCTCCCCTGACTCTCACGGCTTTTTTAGAACAAGAAACTGCAGTCGCAGAGTTCTGCTCAGAGACGGAGGCAGTACTGCGCCTACAGCAGAGGACCTGGGACCTCAGAGCCTGTGGATCCCCTTGGGTGTGGCGGGGAGCAGCTACAGTGTGAGCCCCCGGGGCCCAGAGTCCATGGGTTTAACTCGCCCCCCTGGCGCCCCTGCTGCTGAGAGTCACCGGCTGCTCTTTGGGAAAAGCGACCCAAATGTTCGCCCTCCTGCAAGTGGGGCCCCGTCAGCTTGCCCTCTCCCCATGGCTCTCTCTAGGGTCCAGAGAGAAAGAGAAGACACATCAGCTGCCCAGAGGTGTGTCCTCTGTCGAGTCCAAGAATAACTCACTTAGCCAAGACCCTCACTGTCCAGAAGGAGGGGGTCCCCCTGACACCTGCAGGCCCACAGCCACCCTCCTGCTCTCGACTTCCTTCCTTCCTCCTGCCCGGTTCCTTCTCCCTGCAACCTGCTTGATACAACCCCTGTTTATTTTCCTAGCACTTTGCTTTTATTCTCCTTCCAGGAGTTGAGAAGTGTTTCAGTATGGAATTTTTTTTTAATGGTCTTTTTCTCATTATTTAAGTAAAAGTCTGTTTGTTTTATGCTCCGTCTAACATACGCCGTTGCACCCAAATCCGTCATCTTTGTTATCTTTTCCTGGTGCTAGTGAAGCAGAAGGAAACGTGAACATGGCACTTCTTTCTGCATTTTTCACGGCCTTGTTGCTGGCAGTGCGACCTGCCAGGCAGAGCATCCTGTAGAAATAGTATGTGAACCCCCCCACACCCTTGCTTGTGGCTGCTGCCCTGCAGGTAAATTGGACGAGGTCTCCTGAGCTCTATTGCTGGCAGGGTGGACTCATCGTGTGTGGAAAGCTCCCAGCTTCCAACAGACCCTGAAGTCGGCTCAGATTTGGATTGGGTTGAAATATTAAGAGAATATATTTGGCATCTGACCTTGTGTAGACAACAGAGCTGTGTTGGGCTTTCTGAAGCCAGAACTAGGTGGTTCCAGAGGGGCGAGGGGCAGAGGAGAGGCCAGAGGAGGAGGCATGGGGGCTGGGGCGGGGAGGCTGGGCTCAGCAGAAGGGCCCAAGTGTCGGGGAGAAGGCAGGACTTTCCAGTTTCCCATTTATGCTGTGAGATGGGGCGGCCCCAGCTGGTTGTAGGGATGGTGAGTTCAGGCCTGGGGGCCATCAAGGTGCTGGCCGAGGCCGTGTGTGCTGGTCGGAGAGCTCACAGCCTGAGCCTGGAGCCCCTTGTCTGGTCCTGGATGCAGGTCCCACAGGGCCCTTTGGGAGAGCTTTTGTGGGCAAGGAGACACACAGGCTCTTGGTTTCTGGAACCCTCACCCACAGAGGGTATCTGGGCTGCCCACTCGCAGGTCTCAGCACACAAGGAGAGAGGCAGAGAGGCCTCGTGGCTAAAGAAGGGTCCCTGAGGGGCAGCCGCCCACCACAGCTCACCCTGCAGGGACCATGTTTGTCCCTGCTGGTCAGCTCAGGGGCCAGATCTTGCCTGAGCCTGTGGGGTCCACTTCCAGACTGCGCTGGGCTGAGGACACCCCACGGCCTGTATTTAGGATGCATCAAGGTGTGTGTTTGGGAAGCAAGCAGAGATGTGGGCTCAGACCCTGGTCCTCCTACAGTGAGCTGGGCCTTCTTGCACCGTCAGGTCTGCTGAAGGGTGAGATGTTTCTATGGGGCCTGAGTGCATCGCAGCAGAGTCGGGGCCGGTGTGTGTGGTCCCCAGGCGTGGGAAACCCACGGACAGGTGATGGCAGGTGGCCCTCATCGCCGGTCCTGTCTGTGGGTACTCAAGGTGGGGGTGTGGGTGGGGTGGCTCAGAGCTCAGCCCAGCTCCTAACCAGGGCCTCGGGGAAACATTTCACTGAGGCAACACACCCCCGCCCCCCACCCCAGCCCTGCCCTCGGGTCTGCTGAGTTGGTCTGGGCAGGACCCGGTGCAGCTACATCCTATGAGCCATTCTGGAGCCAGGCCTGCAGCAGTGACCAGGGGAGAGAGGGACTGGACCGGGGTGAGGGGTGGGGTGGGGGTGCTCCCCTCAGTCACTGAACCTTTCTGTTTGTGTCTCTTCCGGCAGGTGGGGCGGGGAGACCTGCTTAGTCATAACAATTCCCTTTTCCGAGTGACCAGCAGGCGCCAGTGCTCTGCAAACACTGCTTCTAATCCCCACTACAGTAAATGGTCACGTCTATTTACTTGTTTACTTCAGGGTGGAGAATTCATCCCAGGAAGCTGCTCTGTCCCCAGTGCCTTGTGCAGGGACCAGCACCCGCTAGGCTCTTGATAAATATTTGTTGAGTGAGTGGACGGGAAGTGGACGGAGCCTGCCAGATGGTGTCCCTTTAGTTCAGAGAAGCGAAGTGACTGGTGAGAGGGGGCCAAGTGTCACGTGGACTCACGTGTGGGGGTGGTGGCCCCTGTTCCCCTGAACGTGCATGACTGTGAGCGTAGGAGGGGGTGGAAAGAATCCTCCGAGACAAAGCACCCGTCCCCACACCTCACCCTGCCCGTACCAGCATTAACTGGTGTTTTAAAAAATCAACTTGGTTCTGTTGCAAAATAAAAATGGTAAACGCTGGGGTAAGCAGGGTTGCACAGATGACTGTCGTAGGACGTGGTGTCTCTAACTCAATAGTAATGTCTTTGTTCCATGTGCAGACACCGAAGAGTTGTGTGGGTTAGGGTGATTTGGGCATCGCGGTGACCCTGTGAGGCCTCCTGTCTTCCTGTTTCACAGATGAGGGCACTGGCGTTCAGAGAAGGGACATGGTCTGCCCTGGAAATGCAGGCATCATGGTGTGGATGCGGGTGCGTGTCCTCAACTGTCAGGAGACAGCTACCTCGTGTGCTCACCAGACAGGGGGTTCCCTGGACCAGGCAGAGGGCGCCACCCCACCTCCCCCTCACAAATGGTGCAGGTTTAGAAACACCTGCACCACAGGAAGCTTGTCCTGAGGACTGTGCCCCTGGGAGAGAGACTGGGCCATGCAGGGAGGCCAGGGCGGCCGGGCAGCTGCCCAGGGGACTGGGCGTCTCCAGTGGTGGGGAGTGCTCCCAGACGGAGCCCTGAGTGCGGAGACTCCTCCTGCCCTCAGTTTTCAGAGACAGGCACTGCCTGCTGCCCGCTTGCCAGCGGCCGAAGCTTTGAAGTCTAAGTGTGTGACACCCCTTGCCCCGTTTTTATCCACCTGCATTCATTTGGCTTAGCAGCAGCAGCAGCATTCATTTGGGGGGAAAACGCTCCCTATGTACACTCACACTCTGTATGATGGAAGCCCTTCCTGCACCAAGCTCCTTTTAATTTAAATATATTTGAAGAAAGCCTTTCTCGAATATAAAATCCAAACCCCTGGATCCTTCAAAGGAAATTCTGAGCAGGTTGTGTCGTTTCTTGGGACTGTGGTGCCCTTGGACATGTCAAGGGTTGAGCCTGCTGTCAGGCCGTCGGGAGGGTGGGGTACTCTGGGTCCCTGCAGCTGGGGTCTTGAGTGGTCCCATGGGATTCCTAGGGACCCCGGCAGCTGCGGGCACCTGTCTGCTGGGCACTGGCCCTCAATATGGGCTGCCCACCCCGTGGGCTTGGGGCTGGGGCAGCAGGTCCTCAAGGTGTGTGTGCGGGAGGAGCTCATTGTGATAAAGTACCTTCCTGTGATTTGTTGGTCTGATAACCTTGATCCTGGCTTCTTAGGAGCCTTTCTCCTAGTTGCCCCTGGGGGGCAGGGGCAGTGAGGAGCTGAACGTAGGCATCTGAGATTCTAAGATGATTAGCCAAGGCCCTGAAAGCAGTGATGTGTGTGAACTGGGGTAGAAAACCGATAGAAGAGGTTTTCCTGGAGAAACTGCTCTTGAGTGAAGCCTGAAGCCTGTGGGGAGTCGGCTAGACTGATGGTGGGAGGAGGAAATTCCGAGTCCGAAGAGGAGACAGGACTCCACACAGAAGGTGCCGCTTTGACATGTAAGCATGGGTTCCAGAGCCCAGTCTAGGACCATTCTTGGGGTGATGGAAATTCATTCACCAAAAATCCCTACTGGGCTCCTGCTGTATACGGCGCAGCCCCACTTAAGGCAGATGCCCTCGCGAGGCATCATTTTAAGGGAGAGCGGTAACAGCACCTAATTGAAAAATGAATTATTCAATTGTAATTGACCTCTAAAATATTGACGTTTGGGTATGAGACTACGTTTATTGTAAGTTAATATTTTACTTACGCTACTAAAAGAACAAAGCCCAAGCTAATGATCGCTCACTGGCCTTACTTCCTTAGAAGTAAGGACTATATCACAAAATCTCTTAAATCATGATTGAAAAAAAATGTTCTAGGGTCGAAGGTGGGATTTTTAATCCTGCTGAAATTTAACCCCTAGATCATGGAACTTGAGGCTTGCAGCATCAGATAGATGAGGGGTGAGGAGGAAGGGACAGGTATGGCTGCTAGAAGGATAGTCACACCTGTCCTCAGGTACAAGGAGGGGAGTTCCTGGAAGTCAGAGCCGAGCAGAACTGAGCAGACCTCTCTGCCACTTTGTGGAAGCTGTTCAGCAGGAAACTCAATTATGTGCAAAACGTTTCTGCATTTTCAGGGTGCCTTACTGTTGGGAAGATGCTATCTGATGTCATTTCTTACCTCTCAGGACAACTTGAAATCCACAGGTGTCAAAGTCATCTTTTTACCCCTGTAGCCAGGCATTTTTAGTAAATGTTAATTTTTGTAACAAAAAAATTTCATTTTTATCCTTCTGTAATCAGGAGGATTACTGCCTGAATTTTTTTTAATGGGAGTGTGCATTACTTTACCAAACTCTGGGAGATAGTGGAGGAGAGGGAAGCCTGGTGTGCTGTAGTCCATAGGGTCAAAAAGAGTTGGACGTGAATGAATGACTGAACGACTGAACAACAACATGCATTATTTTTTATTTTTTGGCCACAACATGTACTATGTGGGATCTAGTTCCCTGACCAGGCATGGAACCCAGGTGTCGTGCATTGGGACTGCGGGTCTTAACCACTATACCACCAGAGAAGTCCCTCTGAATAATTGTATTCTTTTCCTTTTCTTCAAGGTAGGTATCTTGAGTTGGGCCTTTTGGAGCAAAATAATAAAACTTTTTGTCTACTCTGGTGGCCTATGTTAGAGCTGTTTCATCTCAAATGTCTGTAATTCCATAAATCGAGTCAGCTTCTCTCAAATGTGCAGGTGAATCTGTTGTCCACTGGCTCCTTGCAGATGGCACGTTCATTCATGTGATGTGTATCTGACGTGAGGGTTCCTAACCTTGGGGCGGGAAATCCAGATCTGGGCCCTGCAGACTTGGCTTTCTTGGTGTCTGGCCTCCACTGAGGTTCTGTGCTGTGAACGCTTCCCGGGAACGTTGCCTCTTTGCGGTGAGCGTTAGGTCATTGCCGTTGGCTTGTTGCTGAGAAGACAGGAAGGTGAGATGGTGGAGAGAAAAGTGGAAGGGGGCTCAGGGTTCCCAGAAGAAATGGGAAGGGAGCAGAGCTGAGGAGAGAAACCACATCTCAGGACAGAGGAATCTAGACGAAGTTGTGAAAGCACCATGGCTGGCCAGCAAGAGAGGAGACGCAGATTACAGAGTGAAGCAAGACATTGACTGCCTTCCCAGGCTTTTTGGGGGCATCAGTGGGGCTTCCCTGGTGGCTCAGATGGTAAAGAATCTGCCCTCAATGTGGAAACCCTGGGTTGGGGTTTGCAGAATTAAAGAATCAAACCCTCAGTGTTTGATCCCTGGGTCAGGAAGATCCCCTAGAGAAGGGAATGGCAGCACACTCCAGTATTCTTGCCTGGGAAATCCCATGGACAGAGAAGCCTGGTGGGCTATGGCCCATGGGGTCACAGAGTCAAACATTACTGAGCGACTAACACTTTCATTTTTTTTTCCACTTTGAGTAATTAAACAGGCAGGTAAGTCATTGTGAAAAATTCACCCTGAACACCCAGGTTTCCATGTTCTCGATTCCCAGTCCTCAGATTACCATGTCAGTCATGTGTGGTCCCCTTGGAAAGAAGGTGCCACAGCGCATGGGCACAGTTTGGAGGATGCTGGGGGAGGGGTACATTTGTGCAACTTCTAGGGCTTTTTGTTGTCTGTATGTTCACATGCCTGTGTATGCTCATACACGCACTTACATGAAGCCTGTCAAATTTTTCAAAACTTTCCGGAGGAATTAGCATCATAAAATCATAAAGAAATCTCCAAAGGGCCTTTGGAGCCGAGAGGGGAGGGAGGCAGCCCACATACATCACTCTGAAGGAAACCCATCACCTGCGCAGCCCCAGAGATCTCGGGGAAATCTCTTATGAAATGAACTGCCTGCTGCCTGACAGCCTCTGGGAAACATCAGCTCTGCCTTCGTCCTAAAATATTGCATTAAGAGGACCTGCCATGGAGACGCTGATCCCACTTATGGGCACTGGGACGCGAGTGTCATCTAGCCTCTGCTCTCGTATTAGCCCCGCCGTTCCCGTGGGCGTGTTTACCCAGAGTCTCCACGGCCAGGCCAGGGCTCTGCTTTTCAGGGATGTATTCCAGTCCCTGTGTTCTGAGTCACGTCTCCCTTTAATCAGACTAACAATGGGCACCACTGTTGCAATTCTGGAACAGGTGTCCCGTCCCAGGGACCCAGATCTTGACCACGGCTCTACAGCTCTGCCGTGTCTAGCTCTTGTGTGCAAACAGTGAAGCGGGTTCAGAGGCAAGGTGACCAAGCCAGGGCCACCCGGGGGAGGTTGCTGTGAAGTGAGGGTGTGAGGCACGCTCCGTGTGACTCTGAGTGCTTGTTCTCTCCAGTGTGCGAAAGGTTTGCGACCACCTCCCCCCAGATGTGTTCCCAAAGGGGCCTGAAAGGGGAGAGGGTGTGTGTCTGAGCCCAGCAGTGACTCTCCCCGCCCTTGGTCGTGGGGCAACTGTGTCCATGGGGCTCAGAACTTGGCCCCCATTTGGACCAACACTGAAGGTGTTGTTCTTGGCCTCTCCAGGGGAGATGCCACAGAACACTTGTTTTCCTGGGGTCCTCTGGGCAGTGGTAATTCAAGTCTGGAAGGTGTGGTCTTGGCATCCACCTGAGCAGTGGCAGAAATCTTACCAATGATGTTTCGGGCTTGTGTGGAATAAACTCAGAAACTGATGGGTTTGCTGGATGTTTGAGCGTCTGAGGCTGAGGAGGAAAGGGTGGCTCTGGGCTGGGTGGGGACCGTGTGCTTTGTTCTCCGGACCCTGCAGAAGCACTCAGAGGGATGCTCGTGTTCAGACACCTGTGGGCTGGGGGAGCATCCATCCCAGGCTCTAGAGGGCCAGGAGAGAGGAGACAGCTCTGGTGAACCCACATAATATCACAGTCCTTTCTCCTGGACTTGCTTAGAAAGCCCAAAATGCATTTAACGTTTCCATTGTAAGACTTCTCTCTGCTGATGGCATTTGGAAAGCTGGCCTCTAGGAAAGGCCCAGCATAGGAATCTCCTGGGAGCAGCAAGCAGACTGTTGCCTTTTCTGATTTCCAACAAGATCTTAATTTTTCCTGACTGTTTATGCACCTTCCACCACACCAGAAAGCTTCTGGGATCAAGGCTGCTCTTGGGGAACAGGAGTGGCCCGAAAGGCAGGGGCAGAGGCTGGTGTCTGCTGAGAGCAGCAGGTAGGGCCTGGACTTGAAAGGCTGAGCCCCCAAGGCATGGCGGGTCCAGGCTGGGGCGTGGCAGGTCCAGGTGGGTCCAGGCTCTGGTCCAGGTCCGGAGCCTGATGGGTTTCCTTGGTCTCATCACGAAGCCTTTCATCGTTGATGATGTACTTTGAGTTCACTCTTGGGAGAATGACTTGGGAGAACAGTGGTAACTGTTCCCCCAGGGCAGGTGCCAAGGGCCTGAGGCAGCCTTGTCCCGGTGTCCCAATGTTGGTTTTGGTTTGGCTCTCATGCCTGAGTTCACTGTTGGTCTGTCTTGAATGCTGAAGGTATTGGAGGGGTAGGAACCGACTCAGATTCCACTGGGTTCCACTGAGCTCACGTGCTCTGTTCAGAGCAGACTCTACAGGTTGTATGGCAGGAATCAAGTTTATGGATCAGTGGAACTAAAAGAAAAACTGTAAGTTCATCATGTCAAGTTCCCTGACTTTATAAGGAAACTGAGGCTAAGTAAGATTTTGCTGGGGTCTAAGTAACATGGAAGTCGCCTGTGCCTTAGCCAGTCCTGGGTCCCACAGCCCTCCGTGTTGGGTGACTGGAGGTCTGTGGTCCATCTGCATCCTCTCAGTGTCGGGAAGTGAGACAGATCAACCCTGAAAGGAAGATGAAGCCACAGGAGGTTAGTTCCAAAGAAAACAGTTTTGGGGTCCACCTGCCCCACCTGGTCGGCGTGGCCCAGGCCAGCAGAGTGAAGGGCGGAAGGGAGCCTCACTACTCATCTGAAATTTGGGCATAAATTTCCTTGTCTTGTGAGTCAATGGAGGACTTGGCCCCTTCATGCGATCTGCATTGGTTGGCCCTGAAACACCCTCTGGCTGCTTGCCTGATGACAGGCCCTCATTCCAGGGCGTGGCGAGCCCCAGCACGGCTGTGGAGAGGCACTGTGCCTGTGTGACTCTCCACTTTAGGATGGAGGCTCCTTTTGAAAAAATTGTGGTGAAACATTAAAAAAAAAAAATCCACCCTTTTACCCATTTTGGAGTGTACGTACGTACCATGTTGCCTGGGTAGCTGTGAGGACACTCACGCTGTCATGTGACCATCACCACCCTGGTCTCCAGGATTCTGCCATCTTCCCAGATGGACACTCCCTCCCCATAAGCACGGCCCTCCCCTCCCCCAGGCCTGGCCCCCACCTCCTACTGTCTGTCTCTGGTTCCTCAGAATGGAATCGCTTCTCCTCCTGTGTCTGGAGGCCCCCAGCTACGGTGGGAGGAGGTGGATGGATGCTCTGCCAGGAAGGGCCAGGGACTATGTTCTCTGGGGATGTGAAGGCTTCAGGCTGTGGTTCTGCTTCTCCCTTAGGGGTGGGGTGCAGCCCGTCCTGGACTGTCCTGCCTTCTCATCCTTCCATTTCCCTTCCACGGGGTTGGGGGGGGGCTGGTGCCCATCTTCTTTGTGGGTAGGCATGGACCATGAGTGACAGTTTGGGAACAAACAGGGAATATTCACTGTCTCAGATGAGCTGAGTAATCATTGGGCCCCTCCGAGGTCCACCACTTCAGCTGTCTTCTCTGCATCTTTAGATGGTCCCTGCCTCCCAAGATGCTGGGCAGAAGTTCTTCTAAATTCAAGAAAAAAGAAATACTCTGCCTTCCCCCAGGGATGCTCCTGAGGGCTCTTCTCTGTCCAGGAATATTTTCCGCGTAAAACCCTACAACAGGCCTCCCCAGAGGGTTTTCCCGTAGGTTCTCCATTTGAGAGTCTTGGTTCTTCCTGACAACTGGACGCTTAGTCACCTTCCCCAGTGACAGCCTGGACTGAACAAACAAGTGAGCCATCCTCCTGGCCAGGCTGCCATCAGGGGCTGAAGATAGGAGTGGATGGGGCAGGTGGATACAGAACACACTGCAGGGCTACACTGGCCACGTCCGGGCAGTGAGGAGTCAGAGCAGGGAGGCGACCATGGGCATGACAGACTCCTGGAAGGACCTTGTTTTCCAGCTGGGAGCCCGGGTTTGATTCTGGAGTTGGTATTTTCTATTGTGGCTGTGATGCCCTGGATCCACTAGGCAGAGGGGTCTCAGGCAGGGTCAGAGAGGGTCCCCGAGGTTCCCACATAGGAGAAACCAAAACCAGCAGATCCCACTCCCTGGGGCCCCAGCCCTCCCCCGCCCCGAGGCCTGGGAAGTCCATCCAGAGTCTAGCTCACTCTGTGCTGTTTCCTCACAGGAGAGTTTGCTTTACAATTTTTCATTGATCTGTAAAAATACGTTCTATGCACTCTTCTGAATTGATGTTATGTTTTATAAAAATAGAATAAAGTGATATGGTAATGAGGGAAAAAGCACAGCAGTTTAGAAATTGTGACTGAATGCCCTCCTCCCAAACCATGCTGAAATTATGGTGAAGGAACCTTTAAAAAATGCATAAACTGCAGAGATAAAATGAATGGAAAAGAAGACAACAGCAACCATATGTGTGTGTGTGTATACACATGTGTATATCTGAGGGTTGTTCTCATTTGTTCATTTTTGTGTTTGAAATATTCTTTGATGTCTTATTAATGCCATGGTCCTTAATGACCAAACAGCTGCAGCCAGCCACATCATGGAGCTTGGCTTTCCAACACTTTCGTGGAGGCCTCCCAGGTTGAGACAATCCCCTGGAGAAGGGAATGGCTACCCACTCCAATATTCTTGCCTGGGAAATCCCATGGACAGAGGAGCCTGACAGGTTACAGTCCATGGGGCTGCAGAGAGTTGGACACGACTGAGCGGCTATTTTCACTTTCACCTTCCCAGGTCTTCTAGGTTCTGTTATGTTTTCCAGCCCCAGGGAAGTTGATGGTGATCAGCACACAGAGCCCCGACCAGGTCTTTCTCTGTAGACAGATCACAGTTGGATGTGAGCATACACGTGTTGCTTAACTCAGCTCTGATGGGCACAGGTGGCTTCAGCACCTCTTTTAAAGCAGCGTTAATGTCTGCTGCACCACAGAAGCAATGCCTTCCTAGGCCTTGGTGCTGGGTGAAGGTCGGAGCTGAATCCAGAGCTTGCTGGAGAGGCCCTACCTCCATGCAACCCAGCCTGCCTCCCTGCCACCCAGGCTGAGACAGGTGGACGACCAAGGAGACACTCTTTGGATGGGGGCATGGCTGGCACAACCCAGGGAAGGAGGGCTGAGACTCCCCAGCTGTCCCTCACTTGCTTTCACGGTGCAGCCTCCAGTCCTGTCCAGGCTGGAGGGCTGAACAACCCCCAGAATCTTTCAGGCTGGCAGAGGCAGCCAGCCTGGAGAAGAAAGCATGGAGGACACGTCAGAGACCACCCTGCAGGACGACTCAGCCACAGCCCCTCCAGCTGACAAGCCCACTCACCACTCCTGTTAGTTTTCTGTTGTTTCACTCTTAAATATAATCCTTCAATTAAGGACACTTAAATATTTGGAACTCCGTTAAAGTGAAAATAGAAACCAAACAAACAAGCAAAGGATGGATATTTAAAACAGAAAATGAAAGGAGAAACCTTAAAAAAAAAAAAACCCACCACCAACAGCATCCTTTTCTGTCTTTAGAGAGATGCAACAAGATGCTACTTCCCTGAGACAGAAACTAATTTCTGTGAAAAAGGAATATCCACGAAACAAAAGGAACTCTTGGAAATTCAAAATGTTGTAGCTAAGGGCTATGAATCATTGAAAAACAAAATTAATGGATCTCCAGAGACGCAGGGCAAAAAATCAGAGCTGGAAATTAGGAGGGAAAAAATATGACAGTGAGATGACCAGTCCAAGAAGTACAGCATCTGAGAGCTTGAAGTTCCAGAAAGAGGTAACTGAATATGCAGTGAGAGATGACTCTCATGGATACAGTCCAGAACACTGCCTACAACTAAAGGGCATTGGCGGTATACTCTGTGAGTAGGGCTCACAGAGTGCTCACACAGATGGGCACGTCACTATGAAAATATCAGGAAAGTGAGAACAATTGGATAGTCGTACAAGTTTCTAGAGAGAAAAAATATGCATTACAAAGGATCAGGAGTCAGCCTGGTTTCAGGTGTTTTAACATGAGAAGCAAGAAGACTGGGGCAGTGCCCTCAAAATCCTGAATGAATAGGATTTCCAGTTGTGAATTTTATACCCAACCAAATTATTGCCCAAGCAACAAGTAGAGCAAAGAGATTTTCAGGTGAATAAAGACCTCAACAACAACAAAAACAGCTAAAAGAAAAACCTCAAACTAAAACAAAGTTAGCTCCAGTGCAGCAAAGCCATTGGAGGAAGTTCTCCATCATGAAGTGGGATTAAACCAAGGGAAACATGGGATTCAGGGAACATAGACTCCAGCTCAGAGAAAGGCAAAGAGCATCTGTGAAGGGGATCCCTTCCTAGTCATCACGATGCAGGATCAGACACTGATCCCAACGAATTGCCATGCTATTTAGGATGCTGGAGAAGGATTAGAGAGAGAAAGCCTCACTTCTCATATTGGGAAAGAAGTTAAAACTTGGTAAGAAGTTATAGAAGCACGTGATTTAAAAATATGGAATTAACTACCCAAAGATAGAGCTAAGTAACTGAAAGCGGTGTTTGTTAGGGAGGAGGAAATAGGGCAGTCAGAAAGAGAACTGTGGATTCGTTTGTCTCTGTTTGCTTTGCAATGAGCCTTTGAGAGCTATTTGACTTTAACCTATGTGGATGTACAACAGATAAGAATGAAAACTGGAAGAACCCCCCAGCTTGTTGCTGAGACGTGGGGATCCCTGGAATCCTGTACAGTTCATTTGTTTACTCAACACTTCTCTTCCTGATCCTCTGTAGCGTGCCAGGCATGGTGGCAATTTCTTTCTTCCGAGTTTGTCAGTCTTTTCGCTGCTCCCATCTGGACAGTCCTGCTGGCGGCCTGTCCCTCTCCTCTGTCCCTGGATCTCTGCAGGGTGAGGCTGCAGCTCTCATGTCGTGTCCAGAGAGTCAGGCTTGCCTCCTTCCTGCTCTTGAACAACAGGTTATCAGGGATGATTGCTTTTTGCTTTTTCTTCTGAAGGGGAGAAGCAGCCAGGGGAGAATCCCACACATTCCTGGGGGGGCCTTAGAGGTGATGGACGCAATGTTCTGACCTGTGCTCTCCCTGTCTCCATCCTCCATGTTGACCAATTCTTCACCTCCTGCTTCCCCAAAACACCCTGTAGTGTATAGGCAGAGCAGGGCCGTTAGGGAAAGCCCACTGCAGCCCTCATGGCCCCTGATATTTACACTTTTGCTCCCTGAAATCTCATTATTTGAGACCCAATTCTTTGAGTTTGGAATTTAAGGAAAGTGCAAGTGAGTCTAAGAGGAAAAGTACCCTGAGCCACTCGTGGTCATTTCCAGCCCAGCGTCCTCACACTCTAGCAGCTCATAAAGGGCATAATGATGGCTCTTGTTAATATTTCAACACTCCTAATGGAAACTGCCCATTATTCCAGATAAGGCTATAAAGAGTCACTAAAACGTCAGGGTCCTGTGGTCTCAGTGGACAGAGCCTGAGCTGACCCGGCGTGGCCGCTCCATGCAGACAAGGGGCCTGGATTCATGGCCATTTGTCTCCGATGAGAAATGGAAGGGGAGATTGGAGTTACCAGTGCCGTGTGTTTGGTTCATAAAACCCTGGCAGAGGCACTGCTGGGTGGTGGGATATGGAAGGGGTCTTCAGAAGAGAAGAGTGGGGGTCACCTCATGCTCCTTCCTCAGAGGATTTGTGGCTGACGGGGCCGAGGGCAGAGGAGGGGGCATGGCGCTGAAGACCTGCTGATCTGAGTCATCGCTGGCCAAGGGCAGCGCAAGGGGTCTGAGTGTCACCTCTCCTCACAACTCAGACCCCGTTACTTGGCCTGGTTGCAGCAGAGATAAATTCTCTTAAGGTGATCAGGGCCAGAGAGGATGGGAGCCTCGTGATGTGAAAAATGATGTGGCCTCCTTCTTGCCCCGCACGAGTCCTGGCTCCATCCAGACACAGCCAGCCTCTGGGTGGGGGCGGGGGTGGCCAAGGATGCTGCAGGCAGCAGTGGCCGTGCTCGGGCTCCCTGCGGTTCTGGCTTCTGAGACCAGAGCAGAGGAAGCCCCTCTGGAGACTGTGCGAATCTTTGCTGGTCAGTTTCCTGGCTGGTGACTCAGGGGTGGAAATGGCTTGGGGATTTTTGTTTTTGTTTTGTTTTCTTTGGAATCAGGCACTGGATAAACACACTTGGACTCTGGGGCTGTGGGGCCTCCGCCACCACGCCCTTTGATGTCCTCTGATCTTGTGTCTCCAGGCAGATTGGGAGGCGGCTGACCTCTGTGTATCAGTTTCTCGTCTATAAAAAAGGGCTACTCATGACTTCCTGCAGGTCTACTGTAAGTGTTAGGGGTTTCAGGGCTCAAGTTCGGTTTCACCGAACCTGTCCACCCTTCTTCCTTCCTAGGCTCTCACAGGAAGGGTATTACTTCCAAGGAGTGAGATCTGGATGAGGGGTGACCACCTCCTTCCAGAGCCCAGCAAGGTCCCAAGAGGCACCCCCTCACTGGGGACCCTGGTTTCCTCCCACCACGTCCAAACCAGGCTCCGAGGAGCAGTGTGAGAGCCCAGGTGTGCAGCAGGATGGCGATGCTCAGCCCACCTCCATGGAGAGACGAGCCACGTGGAGGCTGGGAGCGCAAGAGAAGGCTGGAGGAAATGAAACAAAAACCAGACATGAGAGGAGAGGGCTTGCCTTTGTGGTCATTTAACCCTGCCTGTGGAGTTAGTCCCCGAATGCGGCCAACTAGCGTAGTCACTCATCCGTCGTTGTTGTTCAGTGGCTAAGTCGTGTCTGTCTCTTTGTGACCCCGTGGACTGCAGCACGCCAGACTTCCCTGTCCTTCACTATCTCCCAGAGTTTGCTCAAACTCATGTCCATTGAGTCGGTGATGCCATCCAACCATCTCATCCTCTGTCATCCCTTTTTCCTCCTGCCTTCAATCTTTCCCAGTATCAGGGTCTTTTCCAATGAGTCGGCTCTTTACCTCAAGTGACCAAAATCTTGGAGCTTCCATTTCGGTGTCAGTCCTTCCAATGAATATTCAGGGTTGGTTTCCTTTAGGATTGACTGATTTGATCTTCCTACTGTCCAAGGGACCTGCTAGAGTCTACTCCAGCACCACAGTTCGAAAGCATCAGTTCTTCGATGTTCAGCCGTCTTTATGGTCCCACTCTCACATTTGTACATGACTACTGGAAAAACCATAGCTTTGACTATATGTACCTTTGTTGGCAAAATGATGTCTCTGCTTTTTAATGTGCTGTCTAGGTGTGTGGGGAGCCCTAGAAATGCGATGTGGGTGCCTGGCATTATAGCAGAGGAGGAAACGAGAGGACTGGGGTGGAGGAGGGATAACTCTCCTGGAAGGAGAGTTGGAAATGATGACTCTAGAACCCCTGGCTCACTGACCGGCCTGGGGGAGGGGGCACCCAGAGGGGAGCTGTTGTCTTTAGCAGGGCTCTGCCATGCCCAGAGTGGACGTCCATGCTGACATGAGGTTTCCCTGTCTGTGCTTTTGGGGACCACTTTCCTCGGAACCAGTACAAAGCAAACAATCTTGTTGAGCAGCGTTATTAAAACTAGAAACATTTCTGTCCCTCACTTGCCTCACATGGGTCTGGAAAACCCATGAGTGTGCCTTCCGCATTTAAAAATATGACCACCGAAGTGCAGTGCTTTAAGTTTACAGTGATTTCCTCATATACCATTTGATCCTCCTAAGAGCCTGTGACCTGTTGGCGGTGGTCTGAGTGTCCTCACTAGAGATGAGAAGACATGTTCACCCAGCAAGTGCTTGGCGGGACAGGACGCGGTCTCCACGTCCACATCTGGACTCCTTTCTGTAACCTCTAAGCTGCTTCTGCCTGCCGTCCCAGGCCTGTTACAAGCCTGGCTATGTTCTCATCGCTTCCACATGGAAGGCATCCTGTGCACCTTCTTCCGTCTTCCAACAGGGCAGGGAAAACGGCTTTCGGCTTTGGTGAAGGTTCACAGAGAAGTGGGATCCAGAAATGTCTTCGAGTCTGGCCCAGGTGCCAGCAGAATCTGGCCAGTGCGTTTGCCGCGCTGAGTCAGGCTGTTCCCCTGGCCCCAGACTTTGGGAGGATGTCGCAATGACTCTGGCAGCCCCGTGCGTCTCCCTCGGCCTCGCAGGCATTCCAGTGATGATGACGGCTTGTCGGGGTCAATGGCCCTGGTACAAAGCATGGCTATTTGTGGCTGATGGAAAACATAACTGGAGCCACCTGCTTGCAGGGCTGGCTTCTCAGGCTTTGGGGCTGGAACCAGCTGGAGGGAGATGTTCAGCCAGGCCCACTGGTTTCTCCTTCCTGCTTGGGACCTGGAAGGTCCATCTCTTTGTCTGTCCTCTTCCTCCCTGGAGTCTCCCTGCTTCCTCCCTGGAGTTTCCACGCCCACGTGCTCAGTTCCCTGCTGTGGTCGCTCATGGTGCTGCTTTGTTCAATCCCCGCTTGTGCTGTTTTTGGATGTCTTTGTGCACGGTTATCCTAGCTGCATTTCTTGGGGCCAGACGCGGAGTCTGCCTTGTCCTTCCTCTGTCTCCCCATGCCTGGGTGGTGGGCACGACTGAGTGATAACAGATTGGTCTTGATGAAGTGTGGCAGGGGTTACAGGCCAAGTATAGCTCTGGGAGCCCAGGGACACGGTTTTGTTATCTGGAAGAATTCTCCACCTCCATGGGTTTCAGTCCTTCCCTGTGAGAGGGAAGAGGTGAACAGATGATCTCAAAGGCCCAGACATGAAGTTCAAGGACCAGTGATGTATCCGCCGAGAGCCTCCTGGCTATGGCCGCACGCATACCTCGTACTGTAGCCCGTTGGGATATCTTTGGCTTGTCATTGGCATCTGTGACTTGGTTGCATGGAACTTTAAGAAAAGATCCTCTTTTTATCTCATAGGGAGGTCCCGGTGAGAACGGGGGAACATTGAGGAGTGTTTAGAAGTGGAGACTTGGAGTATTCCTGCCTAGAAAATTCCATGGACAGAGGAGTCTGTTGGGTTATAGTCCACGGGGTTGCAAAGAGCCGGATACCACTGAGCATGCACACTTGCACTTAGAGTTAGACAAGCCTGAAAAAATCCTAGTTCCATCATTTATAGATGTGTATTCTTGAGCAGGTTACCTCTGTAAACACCACCTCTCTTCAGAAACAGAGTTCATGAGACCAGCCTCTCCAGGAGAGAGAGTTAAGGGAGATGAAGCAGGTGTGGGGCACACACAGTTCACTAAACAAAGGCGTGCATAATACTTCTTGCATTTGGGAAGCAAAGGGTGTGTCTTCTAATCCTTCTGTGAGCACATTCTCTCTGTACACTCTTGGTTGTACTTTAAGACGATGCCTTTATCATTTTAATAAGCAGTATAATGATTTGCAGAGAGTCATTTCAGTTCTAATAGGAACGCTAGCAGTACTAATGATGCACGATGGTGTTTGAATAGAGTCCCGTAATTTATGGAATTGGAGAGACTTACAAAAGCATGCGCTGACTCTCTGGAGTCTCAGATTTTTGGTGAGTGATTCAAACAGATGACTCTTCCTGCCAGCGCAAATAAATCAAGTGTAAACCTTTGCTTTTCAACCAAATTGTGGAAAATGGAACAAATTCAATGATGAAAACCTATTCGAATGAGACAATTCATTCTTGAGGGGATTTACTAACAGGAGATTCTCCAGTTTGTCACCGACCTACCAAAAGCAACAGGCCACAATCATATATGCTCTTTTTTTCTTTTCCCAGCAGTTTTGGGTTTAAGTAACTGGAGCTTCTCAAATATTAAAATTGGAGGGTAGCTCAGTGATCCAAGCAATAGAGATTGAAAAAGACTCTGGGCATAAATCAAAATTTTCTAACTGTGTTGCCCCAAGATGCTGGGAAAGTCACTTAATAACCTTGGATATTTCCTCTTACCAACTGCAACATCGGCATGATGAACATGACCTGGATTTAGAGAGTGTTAGTGGGGAAATTAAATGCTAAATGATTTCTTTCTGTTTAAGTGAAAAAAAAAAAACCTATGTTGAGTATTACCTTTCAATCTGATATGTGTGTGTGTGTTAGCCTGAAGTTCAAGTATTTGCAAAGATTTCCAGCACACTATGACTTTCAGAAATAAAGAAAAGAGTTTGATCAAAATAATGTCTCTTCGTCGGGTGAGCTAGGTTTGGACTTCCAGATCGCTCATGTTTTATCTCAACGATTTATGTTTGGCTGAGTTTCGACATTCGCTCCCAGAGTCAGAGAGAATTCCAGAAGATAAAGGAGAACCATTATGCCAAATGTCAGTGAAGCCTCAGTCAACAGAAAGAAATAATGGAAGTGGTGTATCTGGCAGAGGGCATGTGGCTCATGGGGGAACAGCTTCAAAGTGTCTTCTGTCCATTAATCCCTTTAGCATTCTAGCTCTGGCTCCTCAGAGGTGGATTATCACGAGGAGCTGTGTTACATCAGCCCGCAAGCCTTGGTCCCAACCCCATTAGGCCCATAAACGTTCTGTATTGCTGGGATAATGGGCTTTGGAGCCATGTTTACCGATATCCACGGGCTTGTCCCACTCTCAGCAGTCCCATCAGGGGCAGAGGGAGGCCTCTGCTCTCATCTATGGGACTGACTCTCTGTCACACCCCTTTGGAAGGTGAGAGGAACCCAGGTGGGATGGGACGTGGCATGTGCTCGGGTTATACGTAGGTGAGCTGACCAATTCTGCATCAGACTTTGGTGTTTACTTAGGATTTTCATGGTGGGTAGACACACTGTTTCCATTCAGACTGCCTCATTAAATTCTAAGTGAGATACCTAAGGTGTGTCAAAAATGAAAGGCAGAGTTGCTTCTCTTGAAGTCTTTCTTTGTCTGGTATGATGGGCAAAAGGGCTTCCCCGATGGCTCAGCAGGTAAAGAATTCACCTGCCAATGCAAGAGATGCAGGAGATGCAGGTTCAGCCCCTGGGTCAGAAAGATCCCTGGGGCAGGGTAGGGCATGGCAACCCACTACCGTATTCTTGCCTGGAATATCCTACAGACAGAAGAGTCTGGTGGGCTGCAATCCATAGGGTTTGCAAAGAGTCGGACATGGCTGAAGCCACTGAGCATGCATGCATACATAATGGACAGAATTTGCCAGTTTCTAAGCTTACAAAAACCTTCTCGGTCTGTGCTGTCGTGTGTCAAATGGCAATAATAATGATAATGCCTTCCTTCTAGGTTAGGACAGTTGCATGGGTTGGTATTCGGTGAATGTGCCCGCCTGACATTGTAGAAGGCACTCTGTGAACGTTAGCTAAGATGACATGAACTAATCTAAGGGAAAAGGTCAGTAGACATGTTGGAAATTGATACTAAGAAAGAAGAAGACTCATATTGGGAAAACTGGGGTTCAGGGGGAAGACTGGCAAGCAGACTTCTGGAAGTGGGAATAGGCAGGGTGGTGTCTGTGACCTCCTTGCACAGAAGTGACCTGCATCAGACAAAGCAAGAAAAGAAGGACGCAAGCAGTGTCAAGACTGTGAGTGTGGTACAGAGGGCCACGCAGGTTTCAGTGATGCTCACATCTTCACTACCATTCTCAGTTACTGTGTTCATGGCTTTTTTCACTCAACCCACATTTATCATTCAACCTGTGCTGTGCACTGATGTTATTGACAAAAATTATTCACTCCCCACCCTTAAGGAAGATGAAGGAGGGGGCAGGTAAGTCACCAGACAATTGGATAATAAATTCATGAGTGATCAGGAGGAATGAGGTACACTGGGAGGGGTTCTAGGAGGAGCTACACCTGAGATCAGGTGAGTAAGAATCACCTAGAGAGGGGAGAGGTCTTCTCAGGTGGAGGTTGCTGCATGGGGAGAGTCATGGATGACAACGGATGACAGAGTGTCTGACAATTAGTGCCTGCTAATTCCCACATCTACTCATTTCAGAGTTGGTCTCCACAGTCTGCTTGTTCTCTGAAGCATGGATCATATTTTCACATGTCTGGCTATCTTGGATTATATTCTGGATATTGTCAGTGATCTCTTGTAGAGCCTATGGATTCTATTATGTTCCTAAGAAGAGTGCTAATTTTTTATTTTAGCAGGCACTGACTTTGATTGAACTCAAACACCAAGCCCCACCTCCCCTGGGGGCAGAAACTGAAATCTCTGATCAGTTTTATTAATCTTAGCTGAGTTGCTTGGAATCTATGTCATGCGGCAGTCAGGCATTAAAGTCCACAGTAGATATTTCAAGAACTCCAAGCAATTCAATATGCTCAGAGGACAGTGTGTGTGTGTGTTGGAGAGAACTAGAAGGACATGTAGCTTAGAGAAAGGCAAAGGCCGTGTGTTATACTAAGGAATTTGAGCTTTATCCCAAAGGCTGTGTTGGAGAACTTTAATCAGAAGTGTAAAATGATCAGACTTGTGTCTCAGAAACATTTCCTAGCATCTGTGTGAGGGATGAACCAGAAGGGGTAGGAAGATAGTTAGGAAGTTTGTGGGTAGAATAGAGTTCAGTTTTCTCCTCCATGAGACGAGGGGTTGAACTTGCTGACTATTAGCATCTCCTGTGGGTTTAACAGCCTGTGCTTCCCACTGATGCCCTCACTTGGCCTCCTGGAGCCACGAGTTCCTGCAGGGCTGTGTTTTGCAGAATACTGCACACAGCTTTTGAGTTCAGACTGTAGATCATGCAATTAGAGGAAAATACACTTGATGGTGTTCCATGGTCTATGAATAGTTTAAGGTAAAGAGGGGACAAGGCAACGCACGTGGATGAACCACAGGTAGAAACAGCCTCCCAAGGTCCCTGGCTCTCCTTTCAGACCTCCCGTATCACAACAGGTATATGGTTAATTCCATGTGATCTTAAAGGGCCTATGGCTAATCTGGCTCTGAGTTTTTCAGTCCTCCAAGAGGAAATAGGTTTGGTATGAGCCCAGTGATATGGACCATTTGCAGTTGTTCAGTCGCTAAGCCGTGTCTGACTCTTTGTGATCCCATGGACTGCAGCACGCCAGGCTTCCCTCTCCTTCACTGTCTCCCGGAGTTTGCTCAAACTCATGTCCATTGAGTTGGTGATGCCATCCAACCATCTTATCCTCTGCTACCCTCTTCTCCTCCTGCCCTCAATCTTTCCCAGCATCAGGGTCTTTTTCCAGTGGGTCAACTCTTCACATCAGGTGGCTGAGGCATCAGTCCTTCCAATGGATATTCAAGGTTGATTTCCTTTAGGGTTGATGGGTTTGATCTCCTTGTTGTCTAAGGGACTCCTCTTCTGGCGTCATATCTTTCTGCCTTTTTATACTGTTCATGGGGTTCTTGGGGCAAGAATACTGGAGTGGGTTGCCATTCTTTCCTGCAGTAGACCATGTTGTCTCAGAACTCTTCACTCTGACCCATCTGTCTTGGGTGGCCCTGCATAGCATGGCTCATAGCTTCATTGAGTTACACAAGTCCCTTTGTCATGACAAGGTTGTGATCCATGAAGGGGACCCTTGGCAGTAGGGTACTCAAACTGGGAAGGATGAGAAGATATATTTGCTTTGATCCCCTGAAAGGCTCAGGAGATGGTGTGGGTGTATTGACTTCATCATTTCCTGGTTCTGGACCAACAGGAAAGTGAGGCTTCCCCAAGCCTCAGGATGCGCTGCGCCTTCCCAGACTTCCTGGAAGCAAAAAGCTCCTTTGTGTTGAACCGCAGATGACACACGGGATGTCCTGGGGATGCTTTTTGTATGGGGAGGAGCTGACTGGGGACGTATCTGCTGTGTTCTGTCCAGGAACCACAGACGGCAGTAGTGGGGGCTGGAGTGAGTTTCAGGGGTTGAATGAGAGCTATGGACAGGCAGAGGGCAGGAGGAGGCGGGCGCGTCCCGCTGGGAGTTTGTCCCCAGCACTCGCCCAGTGTGGGCACACGGTGGATGTGCAAGAGACCTCAGGCCCAGCCTTGGCGGGCAGATATAACTGGGACTTTCAGCCCCAAGTAAGTGAAGCCTGGCCAGGGCTGAGACACCGGAGGATTCTCTGCATCTTTAGAGAGAGGAATTTTTGCTCAGACTCATTCTTTTTAATGCGGCTTCAACAACAGGGACTCTTGAGGAAAGGGGTGTCCTTCCAGTATGGGGGTGAGCCCTCTGCTCTGATGGACCTGCAGTGGTTTCGGTCACATACTGTTTTAAGAGGGAAAAGTCCCTTTTACAGCAGGAGACAGACAGAGGATCAGGCATGGCCTCAGGAAAGCAGAGGGGCAGGCTGTCCTGGCCCTGGGTGTGCCATCGGCTCAGCCGACCTTGACCACAGGGCTGGGTCTTGGCCCCGGAGGGAGAGAACCTACTAAGGAGCCAGTGACTTCAGGAAGATTGGAATAATTAGTCAGTTCTCACTGCTACAGTGAGTCACCCTCCTGGAGACACTGCGTTCCAACCTAAGAGTTAGGAGCTGGGGCAGAAGATGCCTGGCACGGTTCCTGGGGGACGCACAGAAGCCACATGGGGCCCAGGGGCCTCTGTTCACTTCCACTGCCCCTGCCTTTGCTCCCTCCTTCTGCCTTCGGTGGGAAGGGATGTGGGAGCCACCAGGTTCAAGGCTGAGCAGGGTGGAAATGGGAGGATTGTGGGCAGAATTCAGTCTGGACCCATGGAATTCCAGGGCCGCTGTATCTGCCCCAGGGTGACTGATGGTCCTGGCTTCCTGGTGGGAGTGGGACCATCCCTCCATGGGAAGCAGGAAGGGGCTGGAGTCTCTGTGACCTTCTGCCATGTGGCCCAGGCCGCCCTGTGCCAGCTCGTGGCAGAGGCTTCTCAGGGTTGGGCAAGTTTCTGAGCACGTCTTTGCCCTGGAGCATCCCCCTATGGGCAGGGTATGCATGATCTGGAAGTGAATGGATGTGGTTCCTGGAAGCCAGGCCATAGCAGCGCAGCCATTGAGGCCAGATGTTCTGTAGTTACCTGGTGACAGTCGAGGTGTGTGTAACCAGACACAGCTCCCCTTGGAACCAAGAAGGTCGATTCCCAGAAGCTGACCCTTGGTTTTCGTCCTCACGAGGCCCCCGTTCCAACCAACTCGCTAAAGGGAGGCTGGGAAGAGAGTGTGTGGTTGCCCACCCAACCTAAGTGCCTCGGAGGTGCAGGCAGGACGGGAGCCTTCCTCCCGGGACAAGGGGGGATGGAGGAGGTTCGGGAGGAGTCTGGGTGGAAAAGTCCAGATGGGGGAGTAGATTGGGTGGACCCTGCTGCTTCCTGGCACAGGAGCTTCTGGGCTTCACCTCACCTTTGGGCCTTCTTTCTGCTCGGCCTTCTCTCACCCCTTTCCTTTCCTCCACGGCTATTTTTTAGTGCCTCTCAGGGGCTGTTAAGTGCTAAAAATCCATTGGAAAATCAACAAGCTGACATTTTGGGAGCAGAACAACAGAAATGGGTGAACAGCTAGGTAAGTCAGGTTATTTGCAACCCTGGGCAGCGTAGTGACGTGATGGAGAGGCCTGGGATGTGACTGTGTTCACAGAGGTGGGAAAGCCTCCCTGGGGCCGTGGGTCTGGGCTAGGACCCCTTCCTGTCAGGTCTGGGGAAGCATCGTTCTAAGCGATGGGGCGGCTGGCCCCCTGGCTCTGGGTGGGGGTATCCAGGGTGCAGGCGGCCACAATGCCTGAGGGAGCCTGGAGGCTGGTGTCTGCGTCCCCGGGTGGAGGAATGCTCCCTGGACTTGTTCATGCTTTGGACAGTGAGCAAGCAGTAAACTTGGATTGTGTTAAGCCACCTCCACGTTGGTGTTTGTTTGTGGCAGGGTTAGCACCAGTGTCTCCACGCGGGACGCAGCACAAGGACCTGGGTGCAGAAAGGACCACCCGTGAGTGACCAGGTCGCACGGTGGGTGGGGGCGATACATGTCCCCCCTCCCCGCGTGGTCATGCTGGAGGCTCTGTCCGCGTCTAATGCCAACTCAGAGCCAGCTCATCATGTCACCAGGTCCCCAAATTAAGCAGTAATGTGCTTGTCCAATAAGCCCCATATGGCTGTGATGAGTCAAGACCACATTCTGTCAGCTTTAAAAATTAATATTATTAATGACGATAATGAAATCTCGCAGTTTTATGCCATGCTTTTCTCCTAAAGGGCTCAAAATGCAAGCGTTAATGTATGTGTCCACGCAGCCCACCAGCTGTGTCTTAGGAAGGAACGGAACGTTGGGGGGACGACTGCATTCTTGAAGACGAGGCTCACATCTTCCCCCTGTCTTTACCCCATAAGGACCGCTCTTCTTTCCTGGCAATAAACTGGAAGAGTGAGATAGAATTAGGGAAATGGGATTATTTTAATGTCGTGGTGAGGAAATGAAACACAAAGTAGGGACTGGAGTTAATTAACCACCATAGAATGCCTGGTTTGGGACAACTAGCAGAGACTTGCCCAACGCACCATGTTCACGGAGAGAGGGCGTGGGGTGGGGACAGGCTGATGGGCTGGGCAGGGGAGCTGGAAGGGGCCCCCCTGGCCTGGGAACAGCAGTAACTTTGCATCTGGTGAGGAGCAGATGGACTGAGTTCTGAGGGGTGGCGATGTTGAGGACCAGAGACCAGCCTCATCGGAGGGTTAAATGTGGGAGTCCTCCCAGAACCCAAGATGCTTCATAGAACCCAGGGCCATCCGCGGGGCGGGGCATTGATGTCTGAGGGGAGGAGTTAGAAAGGGTTGAGTCACAGGGGTCACAAGTAGCGAGGAAACCATGGAGACCATGACCTGGTCATTCGTCTACTTCCAGGAAGGTCTGCCACCATAAAAATGTTCATTAACCTTTAATTCAACAGGTATTAATCAATTGGCTATTATATGCTTTTCTTACTCTGGAGGAGCTTGTAATTAAGGTAACTGTATCATTTATCATCCAAACTGGGACACATTTGAGAAAGAAGAGGGTCACTACTAATGACTACGTGGGGGTGACAGACACACACGGAGACTGGCCTGGGCAAACTGGGACGCGTGGTGACCCCACCGTGGAACCCCACCCACTCAAGACCAGTGCAGGAGATGCGGGCCATGTGGACAGTGTGTAGACGGTGCCTGCATCCATGGGTTCATCCTCCCAACCGTCAGAACCCTGCTCGAGCCCTCCACCCATCCCACCGCCACTGTAGCCACAGACTGCGTTTATGGCCTTTGGAGGTTACCTAACCTTCCTGCACACCGGAGTCCATACCTGCCTGGCAGGGTCATGGTGAGGATGACGTGGGTCCCTGCAGGTTGGCCAGAGCAGGGCCGGCCACTGCAGACAAGCAGCTGTTACCAGGGGAGCCTGGCGTGTCTGCACTATGTAGGGCTCCTCGTCCGGGAAACAGAGACTGCACACCTGCCTTTTATGGGTCTGGAATTCAGGGCACGTCAGTCCCCCTCCCCTGCAGCTGACATCAAAGTGTGAGCTTAATACTTTCCACACCAGTTCACAGATTTATGGCCTAATATATTTAGAGGTGGTTCAAGAACATCTCAGGAGGGGACAGAGGAGGAGCCCGTGGGGAAGGGAGCATGGATGGGTGTCCTTACATGGAAGAGAGGTGAGCGGGGACCAGAGGGATGGGTGGCCAGGCTGCACCACACCCCCGGGCCAGGCCAAGGCTCTAGGAGGCATGGGACGGCCTGGCCTTCATTTCAGGATGAAAACCAGAAGGCCTTTCTCTAAACCTGGGTACCTCTGCCACCAGATAGGACCAGCTCTTCAGCTCCCAGGGTTTGACCTCCACCCACGGCTACAACGAGAAGAGCACTCAACTATTCCAGCTAGTATACTGGGCTTTGTTTCTGCTCTCTTTTTTTTAAAAAAAAACTTCATTAAGTTCATCCACAAAATAGGATGTTATATATTTTTAAAGAATGGTTTTATAATGGAAAATTTGAAACATAATCAAAGTAGCTAGACTTACTTGTGCAATGAGTTCCCACATACGTATCTCCCAGCTCCAGCTTCAGCCATGATCAACGCTTGCCAATTCAGTTTTATCTCTTTCCCTCAAGACTTTTTTTTTCCTGAGATGTTTGAAAGCAAATTCCAATTTATCTGTAAATACTTTGGGACACATCCCTTACAGACAGGACTTTTTAAAAAATGTAACCAAATGCATATACTACCCAGACAACAATACCAACAGCAAAAATAACCCCAGCAAATCGTTAGTATCCCCTAACATTCAGTTTATATTTAAATTTCCCTTATTTCCCCTTATTATCAAAATGCCTTTTATTTTTGGTTGATTTGAATCGAGCCTCATAAGGTCCAGATGTTAGATTTGCTTGTATGTCTCCAGAATCTCTTTTTATCTACAAATGTTCCTTCTTCCACTGTGAATGTCATTTTTTTTTTTTTTTTGAAGAAAACTGGGTCAGTTGTCCTGTGGACTGTCTCATATTTCAATTTGGCTCACTACCTCATTTTGTCTTTTTAAAAATTCCGTTATCCTCCTTATTGTCTGTAACCTAGAACTTAGATTCTGGCTTCCTTTGTTTTGGAGGGTCAGGGGGTGTTCCAACTGGGGCCCAGTACATCCACTGGGGCTACATCAGAAAGTGCTTTCAGCGATGCTGAGCCCGGGGAGTAGGCTCGGGGGTGTCATCCTGGCCCCTCTGCCATAGAGATCCCCCTTAACCTTTCATCTCACACTTTCAGCATCTGTCGATGACCGTTTTTCATTATTTCATTGAAGCTTGTGAAACATCCATTTTTTATGCCATTGTTCCCTTTGCATCTAGCACCTGGAAGTCTTCTGGAAAGAAGAACAGTCCCTCATCAGCTTCTTAGTTACCTTGATATGCTTTTTAGCAGGACACCTGCTTATCTTTCATTGACCAGCTTTCAGAATAATAACTTGGTGCCCTCACAAAGGAGGCTAGATCTGTCATTAATTAATTAAGCACATATTATTGAGTTCTTCCAGTGTGATAACATTTCCCTAAATCCTGATGATTCAGCAGTGACAAGGTAGAAGTCACTGCTTTATTGGAACTCACCTTCCAGTGGGAAGACAGACACTAAAGGAGCCTGTTTACATGCTGTGTGAGGTGATGACAGAGGGAAACAGGACAGGGCATGGAGGTGCTGGAGAGTGGGAACTGGGTTCACATTTAAACAGGGTCATGGAAGCCCAGGAGAAGGTGACATTTAAGCCAAAACCTGATAAAGGTGGCAAATGAGCATCTGCATGCTGGAGAGGAGCCCTCCAGGCAGAGGGGCTGGAGGAATAACAGGGGAATGACAGAGCCAGCGTGGCTGGTGTGGCCGGCGTGGCCATGAAGAGGACAGGAGGTCGGGGGTGGGCGCGGGGAGGGGCAGATCATGTGGGGCTTTCCAGACCACTTACGGACATGGGTTTCCCCCTGAATGAGCTGGGCAGCCGTGGAGGATGTGGGCAGAGGTAAGGCATGACCTGGCTTATGGAGCAGTAGTAGGCAAGAGCAGAACTGAGCTCAGATTGAAAGCAGAGAGGGTCCTTCCTTCCCGGTAAGCTCTGAGCATCGGACTGACAGCTGGACTACAAGAAATGCTTCTCAATCCACCCTTACATGTCCCGAGGGGTAGCATTCTCTTCGGCAGCTTGACTGCTTTGTATCATCAAATCCCAGGGAAGAAACCTTCCTCCCCGGACTCCTAACAGAACAACTGTCCGTCCATCATCTCAGAGAAATGGCATTCCATCCATCATCTCAGAGAAATGGCATTCCATCCATCATCTCAGAGAAATGGCATTCCATCCACTCTGAAGGTGGGGTCCCTGGGGCTCTGCCTCCCCTTGACCCGTCTCCTTGTTTGCTTGGTGGTGAGTCTGTCAGGACATCCTCACCATGGCTGAAGGGCTGGTATTAACCAGCCAGGGATATCCAGTGGGACTTTCCTATGAGTCCAGGGCTAGGCCAGCATTTGAAGCGCCACGGGCTGTACCTTCATATACCCACCCATCCATCCACCCATCCATCCACCTGTCCATCTACCCATCATCCACCCATTCACCCATCCCCATCCATCCATCCATCCACCTGCCCACCCATCCATCCACCTATTTACCATCCATACATTCATTCACACCCACCCATTCAACCACCCACCCATCCATACATACACACATCCACCCATTCATCCACCCACCCATCCATCCATACACACACACACACCCTGCCACACACCCATCCATCCATCCATCTACCCACCCATCCATCCATACACCACCCATCCATCCATCCATCCATTTACCCACCCACCCATCCATCCACTCATCCATCCACCCATCACCCATCCATCCAGGGTCACCACTGCAACCATGGTAAGGGTTGACTTAACAATGTAGGCTGGGCACCTTTTTTCTTCCATCCAGACTTCCCCAGGCAGCGTGGAGCACACCTTTTCATATGTGCTGCCTTTTCAGCCATCCAGAGAGCCTTTTTGTGGATGAGCATCTGTCTGCCTGTGACTCCTGCCCGTTATAGGTTGCTTATGAATTTCTGGGTGCTTAGCAACCAGGAGAGGCGAGGATGCAGGCAGCCGGCATGCCTGTCAAGTAGCTGCTCCTCTCTCTCATCTTCTCCTCTGGGTTTGTATCTGCAGCGAAAGCAGCCGGAGAGGAACCCAACCTCAACTTAAATAGTGACTTTTTAAATAAATAAAAAAAACATTTAAACTGAATCTAGTTCAAGCAGATCTTGCCACAAAGAAAGCTGACAAGCCTCCCTTCTCATCCTCCCCTGTTGTTACCTCGGATGCTCCACTGTGACCTTCTAAGATCTTTTCCACAGATCTGACGTGAAGCGGGGGACAGGCCAAGAGAAGTGAGGAGGTGGAGGAGGCCAGGTCACCGCACACGGCACAGTTCTTCTCCAGCTGTGGGTTTGCAGAGAAAAAAGGACATAATGGGGGAAGCAGGTTTTCCCAAGAAGGGACCTCATGACTTAGAAAGAGTCTCCCTGCCTCTCATTAGGAGAACCCTGCTGGCTGCAGGTGGAGCAGGCATGTCAGGTGGATGGTCCTCGGTGGCGGCCAGTACTGTCAAGGTAGCAGGACAGACGTGCAGAGCCCTTGCATCAGGAGACATCCCGAGGGGCAGAGGCTGGTGGGAAGAGCGAGCTGCCGCCTTTACCATGTCACCAGGGGTCAGGCACAGTTCAGTGTTTTTCTTAGAAACACCTGTGGGAGGCACGATGCCAAATGGGTGGTGCTCCCTGAGCCGCGTCTGCAGACAGTGCAGGTCCGCAGAGGCTTGGTGGTGGGTCTGAGATGGAATCAACTCTGCACCCCTGACTCGTGGTGTCAGGGTATCCAGCCTGGGCGGGCTGGATGCTCAGACCTGGAATTTTGGCCCCTCTGGGTTGTCACAAAAGGCTACAAACATCTCTCAGCTCCTGGAAATGCCCTTTTCTCCCCCGCCCCCCACTCTGGGCCCAGGGTTGGCCTGGCCACTTCCTTCATGACCTGCTTCCCCCCACGGAGCCTGTGGGGCTGCTGGTACCAGATTCTTAGATGAGCCTGTGGCTGTGCTCTTTTTTCAGATGAATTCCCCAGGTTCCAAGAGGAAAACAAAAGTGTGGATGCAGCGGGGGTCTTTTCTATGGCTGGAACAACCTAGGGCTTGTCTAACAGATTAAACAAGCATCAGAATGAACGTCTGAGGACGTGGAATCCAGTCTTTTCTGACGCTTTGCGTGTTCTCTGGTCTCTCCAAACACCCGTGACCGTTCCAGGCGTCCTGCCTGCTGGAGCTGGGGTACAGTGCAGAACTCAGGGGGTGGTGCATTACCAAGGATTCAGAGAGCTCCGCTGGGCCTGCTGTGGGTCAGCTAGTGAATTGGTGATTTAGTCCAGAGTCTTGATCGTGCGAATTGTCTGATGAATGAAAACGTTAAAACCTATTGGTGAGCTCAGCACCTTAGACCCAGAGACTCCTGAAGGTCAGGAGGACTTTGGAGGTCATCCAGCCCGTCTCCTCGCCGAGTGCTTGGTCAGTAGCTAGTATGGGGTCTGGCGGCATTCTGGGAAATGGCATCTCCATGCACAGTTTATAGGGAGGGTGATCAGCCCACCTCTTCCCACCACACACTGTCTCCCTTCCTTGGTCTCATTTATTTGGGAACGGTTTGTCTAGCACCCAACGGTGAACACAGCAGAGCTGGGCTGAGCCTTACGACAACTAGGGTGAGTCCCCCTGTGTCCCCGGTGCAGGGGGAGTAGGGAGGGCAGCAGGTTGCGGTTTGGTTGGGGGGTCTCACCGGCGGTCACCAGCAGGTTTTGCTGGCAGCGTCCTCATGAAGAGAGGTCCTCAGCCTGCCGCGTGCTCTCTTGTCAGGCTGGGACCTCAGTCTTCTGGGGCCTCTGGTGCTCCACTTGTTAAATGGTCTGATATTACTTCCTTCAGGATTTCTATGAAAATCAAGGTAAATACATGAGTTCATTTGGGGAAACCACTTGGCCTAGCACCTGGCTCAATAGAAGAGTGTTTCCTTTCTCTTTTGACTTTGGGGGAGACCCTGCAATGCAGGAGACCTAGTTTTGATCCCTGGGTTGGGAAGATTCCCTGGAGAAGGAAATGGCAACCCACTCCAGTGTCCTGGCATGGAGAATCCCATGGATAGAGGAACCTGGCGGGCTACAGTCCACAGGGTCAAAAAGAGCTGGACAGACTGAGCGATTAACACTTCCATTTCCACTGAACCTGAGGTCTGTGGCGCCCACATCCTGGTCACAGGCCGGTGCCCAGCCGTCCTTGTAACTTCAGTACAAACTTGTGTGCCTTCCCTGGAGGATCTGTCTCGGTGGGTGTGGGGCTGCCCAAGTGTCTGGAAAGTACCCCAAGTAAATCTGAGGCGCAGCCAGGTTTGGAGACCTGCTGAGAGTATGTGCAAAAAAATGTGTATGTGTTTCCAGAGAAAGGCTCTTTGGCTTTGCTCATAGTCTCAAAGTGCTTCAGGCTCCCACAAAAATCAAGACCTGCTCTTGTGTACCCAGTGTGGTCCAGTGGCTAAGACTATGTACTTCCAAATGCAAGGGGCGCAGATTCGATCCCTGATCAGAGAACTAGATCCCACATGCTGTATGGCGAGTCCAGAAAAGAAAAAGACAAGTGAGTCTGGGGAATGTGAGTGCAGGGCCCTTCGGAGGCTGGCAGTGCCTGGCTCCCCAACCACCCGCCACCCAGCCCCTCACTCTCCAGCCCCAGGTACCCAGGACAAGTGGCAGATCATCTGGCTAACTGACAGGTAGCGAAGTGTGTGGAGCATCGCCTCAGTTGTGTCTGGAGGTCCTTAAGATACTCGGTTGTAACCAGCCTGAGAAGTTGACGTGGAAAATGTTTCCCTCTGGTTCCCGTAAATGTAAAATCTGTTATGAATTACATGCATCTGAGAGAGAGAGACAGAGGTTTGGTGTTTGCAGGAGAGCCAGTCCCTGCTCCATCTGAAAGCTTTTGCAATTTTTCCTAATTGGCCTGCTCCTTTTCTGTAACGAATGTCCTCCCTGTTCCCTGTCCCCTCCCCCAGGGCCCACAGCTCCTGGCTTCCTGGCATGAACATGGTCTTTCCCAAGATTTCAGGTGTGTGACGGGAAACGCAGGCTGGAGGGCAATGTGGAACTCTGGGTTTGGCAGCTGCGGGGGGGACTTGTTTTTCAGCTTCTGAGCTTAGGAGACCAGGACTTTTTTTTTTTCTCGTTTCCTGGAAACTTGGTACATCTAAGATACTCGGTGCATGCCGGGGCCTTGGGCAGCTGGAGTTGGCACCCATGGTTGCTGGTCGAGGCGGGGCTGCCTGGTTTCCTTGGCCCACGTGGGACTGGAGTCAGGCTCCTGCCAGAGTGGCCAGGGACCAGGAAGGGGGGTGTTCACGTCTCCCCTTGGGCAGCCAGCAGGCAGCAGGGCTCCTTCTGCCCACTCAAGATTTGTTCTTAATTATTTAGTTAAGGATGGAAGGAAGCAAAAGAGAGACAAAGGGCCCTAGGGCTCAGTGACTGGGAGAGACTGAGATGGAGACAGAGTCAGAGCAGAAACACCAGCGAAGAAAGAGGGAGGTGGGGGGATGGGGACAGAGGAGCTGGAGGAGGAGGGATGGGTCTGGAAGGGGTAGTGATGAAGTTGCCATGATGACTAAGCCCTGACTGGGTGGGATCAAGTGCCTCCTTGGGAGGAAGGACATCCCTGTGGTAGTGAGAGGGCTTCGTGGGTGATGACACCTGCCCTGTGGACATGACGCCCTCAGTCCTGGGGACCATCCATGTGGGGGAGGTATCTGGCCCCATCGGTCCAGGGCGCAGGCGGCGGGGAGGAGAGCTGAACTCGGACACGCGTGCCACCTCCCCCTCCTCCTGGGACTGCCCCCTCCCCTCCCTCCCCTGTGTCACGGACTCCCTGCAATAGTGTGTCCCATGCCTGCACGTGTCCAGAGCCTCTCCTGGCCAACGCTCTGTGAGTGGACGGTGAGGCCTGCATCCTGCATGTGTCCAGAGCCTCCCCTGGCCAACGCTCTGTGAGTGGACGGTGAGGCCTGCATCCTGCACGTGTCCAGAGCCTCCCCTGGCCATCGCTCTGTGAGTGGACAGTGAGGTCTGCATCCTGCATGTGTCCAGAGCCTCCCCTGGCCATCGCTCTGTGAGTGTCCGGAGCCTCCCCTGGCCATCGCTCTGTGAGTGGACAGTGAGGCCTGCATCCTGCACGTGTCCAGAGCCTCCCCTGGCCGTCGCTCTGTGAGTGGACGGTGAGGTCTGCATCCTGCACGTGTCCGGAGCCTCCCCTGGCCATCGCTCTGTGAGTGGACGGTGAGGCCTGCATCCTGCACGTGTCCGGAGCCTCCCCTGGCCATCGCTCTGTGAGTGGACAGTGAGGCCTGCATCCTGCACGTGTCCGGAGCCTCCCCTGGCCATCGCTCTGTGAGTGGACGGTGAGGTCTGCATCCTGCAGGAGGGACCCTGAGGCCCAGCGAGGGGTGGGCCTCAGCACTTTCCACCCCGGGGGTGGCCGCCCCTCTGAGGAGCCGTCCCTTCCATGGCAGCTGCTGCACCTCAGGAGTCGATGTGTGTTGGGACTGAGATGGGACGGGGAGGCCATGAGGGACAGAGTGGGCACGCGCGCCTTCCTGGGGGTAGCTGGGAAGACGCAGCCTGGGTGGTGGCCCAGTTCATTCCCGGGGCTCCTGGGAAGGCTCCGCACTAACAGAGCACAGCGAAGGTTCTTCAGGCAGGTGGGAGAGAGCTTCCCTTGGATGCTTGTGCTGGTGACTGACAGGCCCGAGGACAGCTCAGTGGGATCAGAGGCCCCCATGGGGAGCAGCGTCCCCAGGGGCAGAACGCCTCCCTGACCTGTGGGTTCCCCTCCTTTAAAGAGGAATAGCTAAGAGAGCAAAAGTGTCTCATACTCAGAATTCAAGACAAAAACAGAAAAAGTTATCATCAGTGTGGTACCAAGGGCCCCTCTCCCCAAATCTGGTCCTTCTGCCCTTTAGCATCTCAACTATCTTAAAATGTATCTACGGACCACACCGAATAGACTGTTTTTACTGTAACAATATTAGAGAGAGCAGTTGTATTTTGTGTGCTGTTGTCTTTTATTAAGGATAAATTATTCATCTTTGTCTTGCGTCATAAACTCTGTTATTCTGATGGATAAGTATGCATTGAGCTGCATTTTACTAGTTGACACATTGTTAAGTTTTGTAGGCATGGAGTTAAAGTTTCATTCTGATTTTGCAATTTTCTTTTATATTTTGGACCCAGTCTGGTTTTGCTTTGCTTTTACATTTGAAATGTTTTTGTGGGTCAGCGGAAAGCTCATGGGGTATAGACATTGTGTCTCTTAGGTCTGATGGATAAAACCTCCTCTGTCCCTCCCACCCTCATCCCCAGAGAGAGGAAGAAAGACAGAGATGGCTTCAGTGGACTGATGTTCAGCCTCTTGTTTTCCCGTCTCCTCTTGGCTCTTGCTTTTATGATGATGAAATGTAAGATGTGTTCTCTGGGAAACATGGAATCTTTCTAAGCATCCCAAGAAGGTGACACGTCATCAATTACCTGAAACTCTGACGCCAAGGGAGGGATGTGGGTTATGAACATGAAGGTCAAGTACCAGAAGGGTTAGGGCAAGGGCCTTGAGAGGGCTAGCTCCTCTGAAGACTCTGACAGGCACCTTCACGTGACTCTGGTTTCACGTGGACCCTGGACTTCTACCTGGCTCCACAAGGAGCCTTGCATTGGTGCAGTCCTGACATGGGTGCTCCGGGGCTGTGTGTGCAAATATTGAGCACCCGGGGTCTAACTGAGCAGAGAGAGAACTAGGCTTGTACAAGAAGAGGAAGGCTAGAGGGTCCCGTCTATGGAAACAGGGGGCTTCTCGTACTGCTTAGGCTGTGGGGACTGAGCTGTACTGCCCAAAACGGGGGGCTCGCTCTGGCTTCCAGGGGCCAGGTTCAAGGAGAGGGCAGCTGACCATGTGTTAGAAAGCTGAGTGGAGCCCATGGGGAAAGCGAAGCAAGGGACACTTGGCTCCCCTTGACCACGGAGACTTACCCAATGTAAGAACACCCAAGGCGGGAAACTGGGATCATTAAGAGCTCTGATAACTAGTGGTCATTAAAGAAGAGAAGGAAAACACAAAAAGACTCAGGGAGGTCTTCTTCAGGAAAATGAAGTACAGATCCTTTCAGATCCGTGGTCTCAGAGAGCACAGGGGTCTGGGAGTGGCCGCCTGGATCAAGGTCAGGGTTGGGCACTGGGGTTCTGAAACCCCAGAGGAGCATCTTTTGGGTCCCTTCTGGTGTTTCTCCTTTAAGGGACAAATGCATTCACCCAGAACCAGTCCTTTGTCTGTGGAACTGGATCCCCTTTCTACCCTGAAAATGAGATGACGTGAAAATATGTTTGGAAAAGGGAGGCCTTTTCTAGCATGATGCATTACTGTAAAATGACACAGCCTCACTCTTATTGCCTAATTAGTAATATTGCACTTCTGTGTGAAATGGTGTGTTTAAACATTGCCAATCGATTTAAACAAAGGATTTCAAAATGCTGTTGGAAGGAGCACAGCAAACACTTGCTGTCAGGTAACATCTCTGAGGTTACGTGTTGTCACCTCCTGGGGTGCCTGCTCTTGGGGGGACCTCACCGAGGAGGAAGGTTGTCCCCATCCTGCTGTATTTTCTGGCCTACGTTACCTTTGCCCAGGGCTGAGCTGGTCCTGGGGTATTGGTTTTAATGAATTGTTAGGGTGTCGCAGACGTACGTTGGGCTCAGCTGGGCCCTGTGATTCATTCATTCTCTCACTGATTCATTATACACCTAACAAGATGGATGTCAACTGTGTTCTAGGAGCCGAGGGCACAGAATGAGTGTAACACAGCTCCTTTCCTCCAGGAGGCCAGCCCAGGGTGGGGTGGGAGGGAAACAGGCGTTCTGTGAGAAATCAAGATCCACCCTGGTGGGCGAGGAGGGTGGTAGAAAGAGGAATACATTTTCATGGCCTCCTTGAAAAAAAGTGTAGTGGTCAGAGCAGCCAGTCTGCTGTGACAAACATAACCTCAATTCCTGGTGGTTTAATGGGATGAAAGCTTATTTATTGCTTCCATCACAGCCCAGTATGGATTGGAGGGCAGCCACAGGGGTTACTCAGGGACACAGGCTTCTTTTCTTTAGAGGTGATGCCACCTCCGTGGATCTGGGGCTTTTCCTCCAGATCCCCTGACTCTAACTGACAGATACGTGATGAGAAAGAGGGCATGGAGGGGTGCACCCTGAGTTTTAGGGCCCAGCCAAGAAGTGGTACCACCCCAGCCCCTTTTCATATCTGTCCCACCATCTGGACACTGTGCACATTGCTGCCTCCTGCAGGTGGGACTGGGAAATGCAGACTCACTGAGGCAAGCAGGTGTCTCCCATGGAGCGGGGGCGGGGTGGTGGTTGGTGGTGGGGGGGGCAAGGAAGGCAAGAGCCGCTCCATCAGAGGGAGTGTTGATAAGGGGAGAGTTTGCCAGTGATGGTGTGGGGTGCTGGGTGCCAGTAGGAAGTCAGCAGAGCATGGGAGACATTCTGGACAAAGGGAGTAGACATTAGCTGGGGTGTGACTTGAAGAAGTGGATTGAAGACTTGGCTCACAACTGCCGGTGGCATGACCGTGGGCCTGGTGTCACCTCCAGCCCTCCTCACAGGGCCTCTCTGAGATGTGGGTGTGACCTGGGGACCCGCCCTCTGCAGTCAGCACCAGCTCGAGTCTCACCAAGAACCACTTTCTCTGGCCAGCCCCTGCCCTCTGCTCTGGATGTACTCTGACATGGACCCTGCTACTGACTCAGACACGCACACACACACACAGGATTTTGTGGGTGCAACAATTTGCACCAAGTTTTGGGAAGATCAGGGGAGTTCACACCACAGTAATGAATGTTGAACATTTGATATGTCTAGGCCTGAGGAGTCCTCCAGGCATTTTTCCAGCCTGGGCTTCAGTGTTTTGATGTATTTCTTGCTTTCTTGCTTTCTCACTTTCCCCACCTTTGTGGCCCTGAACATACACCCCTGCCCACTGTCCCTGCACAGAGCAGTTCAGCTCCTTCTGGCCCCCACCTGCAGCCTCAGCTGAGACCCCCGCTATGTGTGTCCCGCATGAGCTTCCCCCCACGAGGGACCCTCTCCTGCGGCAGGGAAGATGGAGAGGTTTGTGTCCTGTCATTTTGAAGGCTCAACTTTTGTTCTAAGTAACTTTTTGTTTGTCTCATGTTTAATTTCACTGAGGTTCAGATGGGAATGTTGCTGCCAGAACTGCAGGTTGCTGTGAGGATTATGTAAAATAATCTATGGAAGTGTGTAGATGGGGCCCAGCACCTAGAGGATCCTCGGTGAAAAGGCAGCCCTCCAGGTCTCTCCCTGCTGCCCTCAGAGTCACGCTGGCCCGTGGTCAGAGGGGCGGGGTGGGGTAGAGGAGGGGAGGTGGAGGTGCCAGAGGGAGGGGATGGTTTCTAAAGGAAGTAGGGATGGGGAGGAGGGGGCAGATGGACCAGTGGCCAAGGTTGAATAGGACCTCACGTCCTGACACTGCCCGGCTTCTTGGAGCCGGCTGGAGCTGGCGACCGTCCAAACCGTAAGGGTCTTCCTCTCAGCCCCAACTCAGACCTTTAGGTTGGATCCCAGAAGGGACTGCAGTGACCATTCAGACCACTGTGTTTGGTGTCAGTGGAGCTCCCAGCCCTTGTAGGAAAGAGACCTCTGAGGCCGTTGGTCCAAGTTCCCTGAGATGCTATGGGCTCCCAGGCCATGCCCAGCCCCAAGTGTGCTCTTATTGAAGTATATCTTCCAGAGTGGAGCTTGGTAGAGAAAAGCAGGGCTTTCTCCAGGAATGGGGAGCCTCCAGTGGCTTCTGCTTTGGAGATTGTGAACTCACTGATGGAAACTCCTGAGATTGATGGGTTTGTGTGCTGACGATTCTTGGCTGGTTTAACGCAGGGTTCCCTGGATGAGGAGTGCGGACCCTCCTCT
Source organism: Odocoileus virginianus (assembly GCF_023699985.2). Lineage (NCBI taxonomy): Eukaryota > Metazoa > Chordata > Mammalia > Artiodactyla > Cervidae > Odocoileus > Odocoileus virginianus. The sequence continues at coordinate 5,422,317 of NC_069696.1, forward strand.
TGGTTTGGGAAGCCCCTCTCGTCCATCCACCCTGAACGCCTAGGATTTACCAGGTAATCCCCTTCATAGTGGGCATTAATGAATCCAGGTCTCTGTTACTTCTCAGGTGATTTGCTGTGATACAGTACAGTCACGATTTCCTGGCAAGTCTTCCTAGGGGTCGAGAGAGCCTGGATGAGGTCCCATTGCTAAGATATTTTGAGCTTTTCATGAAAAAGTGATTTCTAGACAATCTCCAATGTTTCAACTGCTCTTTTATTCATTGTCAAGTTGGTGTTTCAGACTTAGACATCAGAAATGGCATTTAGATTTCCAGGCTGGCCTGTTTAACCCATAGCGTAGCTGAAAACACGGTACAGTTGCTATGAATCATACTGGAAAATAATATGCATGCGGGTGAGTAATCTAGAACTGCTGTTATGGGCTCCCTGCGCTGTGAACCACTTTGGAAGGCAGGCCTTCAGCCACTCCAGCCAGGATGTAGAGACATCCACACTGAAGGCTGAGAAAGATGTCAGGTTACTCTGAGACTCTTGGGGTCTGCAGTGCAGCCCCGGGGAGTCAACAGAGAGCAGCCCGGTTTAGGTGCAGTCCTGATGGTTCCTAAACACGTTTCTTCCTGGGTGTTTCAGATACCACATGGACCAGCCCGTCCAGAGCTAATGGGAGCCAGGTAGATAGGGGGCAGGGAAGACCCCGGCGGATAGAGCTCTGAGCCTGTTGGCAGCTTGCCTTCTGGCTCAGGATGGACCGACAGGAGCTGCCCAGCAGGACTCAGTCTGGCCGTTCCTACCAGCCCCTGCCCAGCGGTGGGTCCCGAGCTGCACCTTCCTCCGGGTGCCCCGTCCCATTCTTCTGTGGTGGGGGCCCGTAGCTGCCAGAACAGAGGTGGACAGGTAGATCCCAGCACCACTTTGGCTGCTTGTAAACTGAGATTCCAGACTTAGGAGTGTGTCTGCTCTTCCTCTGGGGACCCCGCTCCTGCATCCCTGTGTCTTAGGGGCTTCCGCCGTGGCTCAGATGGCAAAGAATCCACCTGCAATGCGGGAGACTTGGGTTCGACCTCTCGGCCGGGAGGATCCCCTGGAGGAGGAAAGGCAACCCATTCCAGTATTTTTGCCTGGAGAATTCCACTAAAGCTGCTCCCTGGACCACTGAAAGTGCCCAGTTAAATCCTGAGTGCTGTGAGACCTAAATTCAGACTATACCCCAGCAAATCAACCCGAGTCTGTATTTCTCATTGATTAAAAAAAATTAAGACTCAGTGATGTAGTGTAATTCATGATCATGCAATAAAGGCCTATTATGGATTGTAATTCTGCAGTGACTAACTTAATTTTATTAGTGTTCATTTAAATCTATTTAAATTTATTGTATGTTCAGTACAACAAGGACTAGAAACATTCTTCTTTAAAAATCAGCCATTTGGAATTTTCTCATCAATTTAGGCCAGACTTCCCTCCCTCCTTTTCATCCAAAAACATTCAGATAAGTGAGGTTTTCCTTCGTTTAAATCAGTGATTGAACAGGACTACACTGGAGTATAACTGGTTTTTGAACAAGAAGCACCAACCTGAAGTAAATTTTATTAATTTCAAAATCTGACATTTTGAGACCCCTTAAAAGGGCCAGGGCTTCTGTAAATAACCTCCCAGGGTATCGGTTTGTTGCAGAAATGAACCCTGTCTTGAAATGCAACATTCAGATCATTTGCAAACCACACTGTAGGTTCATAGAGAATGGGCCTGATTTACATTTTCTGGGTTTAGTAAATTCAATTCAAATTTATTTCCTCCTAAATGAGTTTTCACTACCGGAAGGCTGGTGCATGGAAATGACCCTCTGTCATTGTGGTTGCCTGCCCCAGAGGCCGAGGTGGCCTCGGGACTGGAGCCCAGGCCAGGGTTGGGGCCTCTGTCTCTGCCTCCCCCAGACAGGCTCCTGAGCGGCCCCGGAGTGCGCGGCCTGGGAGCCCTCTCCTTGGGGACTCTGAGATGGTCCTGAGTGCAAGGATGACAGTCTTTAGCCATTCTCTGCAGCTCCTGAGATGCATATGTGGGGGGCCATGAGCTTCTCCACATTACCGGATTGTGGGGACTTCAGTTTTAAAAACAGAAATGGAACCACATTTGAGGAAAAGGCAAATTCCTACAGTGTCCTTGGTAAAAAGTCTCTTTATTTCCTCCCCTGCGGTCGTCAGGCTACACCAGATGAAGCCTGTGCAGGTTGTGGGGGAAGGATCGGATGGGGGTCCTGGTGTCGGTGCTAGACCGGGAGCCGGTGGATGGGGAGCACAGCTGCTCAGGCCCCTCAGAGGCCAAGCCCAGAGCAGCATATTGACTTTTTGTGATTTTCAGTTTTCAGTGAGGGGATATGAGTGTGAACGAACTCCAGGAGATGGTGAAGGACAGGGAAGCCTGGTGTGCTCTAGCCCATGGAGTTGCAAAGAGTCGGACACGACTGAACGACTAAACAACAGCATCAGTTGTTTTTAATCATGTGATATGTCTACGTTCCAAGAATCTTTCCTAACTTTCCCTGCAGCCTCTGTAGGTCAGGTCCCAGCGGCGTGAACTCCTCCCTCCCGACACGTGTGGCCACCTTGTCCCGCTCACGTGGCTCCAAGTTGTTCTTGTCATGCCCCTCATGTCCTAGTGGAGCTTGAGACGTGGTCCTCCTGGTCTCTGTTTTCTGCCAGATTCAGGGTGGTCTTACTGTTCTTTAGAGCCTGCCTGCTAAGTAGCTTCAGTCGTGTCCAACTCTGTGCGACCCCATGGACTGTAGCCCACGAGGCTCCTCTGTCCATGGGATTTTCCAGGCAAGAATACTGGAGTGGGTTGCCATGACCTCTTCTAGGGGATCTTCCCGACCCCACCAATCGAACCAATGTCTCTTATGTCTCCTGCATTGGCAGACAGGTTCTTTACCACTAGTGCCACCTGGGAAGCCCATTCTTCAGAGAGCTCCCTGGAAATCACTGGACTGCTGTAGCTGGTCAGGGCATCACGGGGCAGCAGCAGCATTTGGGGAAGGTCCTGAGGGTCTGTTGAAAGCGAGAAGACCTTTTCCAGAAGCATCCAGCTGATGCTGGCTGCTTGGCCAAGAGTTAGTCGAGTGTCTGTTTAGCAAAGAGAATGGATTGTCTCAAGCAGTTTAGATGGATCAAAATTTAACTTGCTTGCTGGGAGAGGGATGCACGCCCAACAGGACCCGGCCCTGCCAACTGGGGGAGGGAGCCATTGTTTCCTGGGGGCAGGGGGCAGCGATCCCAATTCTGTCCTTGGTCTTCCTAGCAAGGGCTCAAAGAATGCTGATCATCTGTATTTTTCTAATCCTTCGCCACATGCAAAAATATGTGTATTTTTCTTTCTATGTTATGATGAGTAGGGAAATGATCATTGATGACCTTGGGCCTCTGTTTCCCCTCTTCTGAGCTGGACCAAGACAATGCACAAGCACAGTGTTTGATAAACTGGGTTGACTTACAGGGTCTTAGTGAAGGAGGAAATGGCAACCCACTCCAATATGGTTGCCTGGAAAATTCCATGGGCAGAGGAGCCTGGCGGGCTACAATCCATGGGGTTGCAAAGAGTCGGACATGACTGAGAGTACACGCACACGCACAGGGTCTTAGAGTTTGAAGGCCTTAAATTTCCATCCTTTCATTTGACTAATAGAGAAATTGAGGCTCAAGTTGCCAGGAAGGGGTCAGGGGAGGCGGCCAGGATACAGTAGCTCATTTAGCCGAAGCCTTGTCTTGTGGCTTTTTCTCACTCTCATGATGCCCGACCCCCCGCCCCGCCCCCCAACCCAGGCAATCAATTCTATTGTGCTCTTTAAAGTTTTATCTCTGTCCAAACCTGCACAAGAACTGAAGCACTAATAGCAGTCATTCATAGCCCAGCATGAGTATGAGCCGTTTCATCTCTTAAGTCTTCTCTGGAATCATTTAAAGACGTTTCAAGCTTTATTAAGAGGCATGGGGATTACTTTGGGGGTGGGAGGCCTTGAATTCTCTTGTGGGTCTTTCCGAACTCGCCACTGGGGAGCTGTCCCTTCTGCGCTGTCTCCTGGGGGTGGGCCCGCTTAACTGTCTCCAGAGCCGCCGCTCAGGTGAGAGAGGGCAAGAGTGTCCTGCCGATACCCCCAGACCCTCCCCTCTCTGGAGGTGTCTTGTGAGTGAGCCTGGAGCTCTGCTGGTGGATGAAGGGCCTCAGCCCCTTGGAAAGGTGCCAAGCCCACCCGTGACGTGTCTGTGATGAGTCCCCATGTGCCCCACCTGGGACAGTCTTCTCTGCTCCACATAGAAGGGCTTTGTTTCTGGAAATCAAAGTGCGCGAATGCAGAGACCTGGAGAGTGGCTGTTTGTGCTCCACAAGTTTCCTCTTTTTCTGTGTAGATAGCATTTTGGAAACCCTATTACAGACTCCTGGAGTGCTCAGGAAGTGACTTGATGTCCACACCGAGGGTGGTTTGCAGTGAAGCGTGGGTAGCTGTCCCACAAAGGGCCGAGCCTCTGACCTGTTCAGACAGAGGAGCAGCATTAGGGCAGAGAACCGGGTGTCACATCTGCTGCCCCCTTCTGTCCCCCCCACCCAGGACCACCCACAGGATGCGGCCTCACAGTTCCGGCTCCCTCTCCCGGGGGCTCTCATTTGGGAGCTGCTGGCATTCCGGCTGGGGCTGTCCTTCTCTGGGACTGGTTCTCCCTTGGGGGGAGGTGTCTAGACCCTTGACCTGCCCCCCGTTAGTTCCCCCACCAGCCCCACTCCAGCCCCAGGGACGTCTACTCCGCGGGATCATCATTAAACATGTTGCCAGTTAAGGGTCAGAACTCTAAACCCAAAACCCTCTGTCATCACGTCTGCCCGTGTGGTTGTTGCCCCGGCAGACCGTCAGGTGTGTGAGGCTGAGGGCCTCTTGTGTCTCTGAGGGGGAGCCCCTGGGGTTCAGCTGGAAGCTGCAGGAAGGAAACAGCTGTGGGACGGGCAGGTGGTGATGGCGCCACCCCCTGGGTTGCTGTTTGAATGGGAAATAGTGTCCATGGACCTCCTTGGAGGTTAACCCTGATTTGAAGTTGTCTCAGGAGGCAGGAGGCAGGCAGGGTGGGGGGTGGACAATGATAATTTTTCCCACTTGAAATACTGGGAAGTAGGTTAGCGTCTGTCACTGGACACCCCACTTTCAGGACTGGGTTTCGGACGTGTGCTTTTCACGCATGGTTCCCGTCTTGAGGGAATATGAAGTTGTGGGGGTGACGGGACACACACGAGAACCGAACTTTCACTGAGGTAAGTGGATGAGGTGTGGATGGGCAGCTGTCCGTCTCTAGGTTCTGAGGGGATGAGGAAAAGCTGAGTCTCTGGGCGGGGGTGAGTCCCTTCACAGACGCACCGGATCCCTCAAGGCCCGGGGAGGTTGGGGGCAGCCAGGTCAGAGGTCGCAGCTGTCAGAACCTCAGGCTTTAGAAGTTGCTTCCCATGGACTTCCCTTCAGTGCCTCGGTGCCTGGGTGCTGTGTTAAGTGTAAAGCAGTAAACGAAGGGGAAAAGGGGCCACAGAGGGCGAGATGGTTGGATGGCGTCACTGACTCAATGGACACGGGTTTGAGCAAACTCTGGGAAATAGTGAGGGACAGGGAGGCCTTGTGTGCTGCAGTCCACGGGGTCGCAAAGAGTCAGACATGAGTGAGCAACAACAGCAAATAAGCAAAGACGCATGAAAGGTCATCAGACTCTTTCCATCTAAGAGGGATTTCAGGCATTGAAACGTTGAGCACACAACACAGTTAGGGCAGGAAAGACTCTAGGTGCCGAGAAGGACAGCCAGACAGAGTGGAAAAGGCTGGTGTGGGGACCCTGGGATGACTGCGCTGGGCGGGGACTGTGCTGTGAGCTGAGATGCTTTCAGTGAGACCTTGCCCAGGACTGTCCGTGTCATCCTCACTGTCAGAAGAGCCTCTGCCCGTCCAGGCTGGGACCCTCTGCTGCTTCCAGGGAGGGTCCAGGGGCCTGAGGAAGGGGCTTTTGGGAAGCGAGGGGCAGTGGCTATTTACCAACCGGCAGAGATCTGTCTTCATGTCTAACGATCGGTTCTACTTGCCTTCCAGCAGTTGAGGGGTCAGCACAGACTAGGAGGAGGGTAAGCAGAGAACCCAGGGGCACAGGTCACCCGCCGTCCATCGCCTCAGCCCGGAAAAGGTGCTTTGCCCTGTAACAGAGTCTTGGTCTTTCTCTGGGGTCATTCTTCCTGGCCTGTGAACCCCACATAGAAACAGTGGGGAACCTGGTGTCTGCAGCCACTTGAGTGCTATAGTTACCCAAATCCACGTACCCCTAGCCCCTGCCCCCGAGACCTCCCCCATCCCGTCCACAGACCCAGGCGGAGCAGGGCAGAGGGCTCAGAGCCAGGATGGCCCTCCTGGTCGGCGGCGTCTATCCTGACGATGGGTGATTCCGAATGTCACCCAGGCCTCATTGCTGTCTTGGTTTGCAGGGAGGTGTGTTGTGATTGGACTTGCTTTCATAAAACAGTAATCAAACGCCTTTAAAAATTTGGGTCACTCTGAGTATCGGTAGGGTTCAAAAGCAAACCAAAGGGGAACAGACAACGACGATCCTCGTGAACAAACAAATGAATGAAACCATCAGAAGTGGCCTGTCTGGTGGTTGTGATGCTAAGGAATTCACTGGGAGGTAGGTTGTCACATGCCTGAGATGTGATGGATCTCAAGACAAACGATGTCCCATCTGTGTGAGACAGAGAGGAAGACAGAGACAGAGAGACAAGAGACGGTGAGAGAGAATGGAGGAGACAGACAGACAGACAGGGTGACAGAGGGCAAGAGAGAGGGAGACAGACAGACAGAGAGGGAGACAGATAGACAGAGACCGAGAGGGAGAGACAGGGGAAGTGAGTTGAAGCTGCTGTGTGGGGTGTAGGGTGAGGCTGTTGCCTCGTAGGGTTTAACTAGCTCACCCCACTGTGTACACAGGGCCCTGTTAGCAGTCGTTTGGCCAAGAATAAAGGATCCCTAATTATATTTTAGAAATACAGTTTAAGGAGCTGGAGTTTAAAATAACTGTCTTGAGCTCCAGTGAGCTCGTCTCTGGAAACCGTCCATGGAAGGATATTTGTATCCCGAGAGGGTCTCAGGGGCAAAAAGCAGGGAAGATTGTCTGTGTTTCAGGCAGTGGCCTTCTGGAAGGTTCCTCGTGCGTTTCTTTGTGACAGTGATGCCTGGTTTCTCAAGAGCTGGGGCCCATCCAATCCCTTGTCAAATTCTCGACTGAGACCAGGTTGAAAATCCAGTGCTGTGAGTGCCCCGTGGCCTTCAGGGTGTGTCTGTGCTGTGTGTAAGCAGCTGGTGTCAAAGACATAGTAAGTCAGGCTGTGTATAATCAGGTACCGAGCACCCGAGAGGGGCCGGGTCTGGGGGACTGATAACCTGTCCTTCTCTCCAGGAGACACTTGCATTTTACTTTCAACCGGTTTCTAAAAATGGCAAATGCAAAGTAAGAAAACAAGTTTATCCATTGCAAGAAGGCAGGCAGAGGGAGACGAGTCAGATCTTTGCTTGGTGTGATTTTATTTTTATCTTTCGCTTTTGCATCAGAACACCCGGGGGCTCGTGCAGGGCTGGGTTGCCTGGGTATCAAGCAACTTCACAGGGGTCACAGTTAGAGACTGATCTTCCAGGAGGGACAGGACACGTGAACTCTGTGGAGCTGGGAGCTGATGGTGCGGTGGCGTGAAGTGGGGTGTCCTGGGGGACACGATGAAGGTGCTAATGGCAGGTGTGGGATCCAGGCAGCCCCCTTCCCTGACCCTCAAGGAAGCCTGGACTTGGTGGGGGGCCTCCCTTCTGAAGTCTGGGAGACTGGCTGACTTCAGAGTAAAGGTGGATTTCAACCCAGTCCCCACATGCTGGTAGGTGATCTCAGAGTCCGCGACAAGGCGGACGTGACCCACTTGAGGCCGGTGGCATCCCGGGGCAATGGCCCAGGTTCCTAAAGATGAAACATACCGTCTGTGCTGGTGTCTTAGAAGGAAAAGCAGGAAGTTCATTCGGTCATCCATGCGCATGTCTGGGTCACCCTTGGGCACGGGAGACATTCCTGGGACGGGTTGAAGCCCCTCCTCTGGAGTAACCCCACCCTGAGGTCCACAGCACAGAGAAGGAAGGGCGTCTCCTGATGAGCAGTGAGATCAGGCCGGGATTCTGTGTCTCCCAGGGGCTGTGGGCTGATGTCCGGAGCCCTCTCTCAGGGTGCATCTTAGGAGAAAGGCTTGCAGTGCTTTCAGAAGAGCACTGATGTGGGCGATGCCAAGACTGACTGTTTCATTTGGTTTGTGGTCAACTGAGGGCCCTGCTGCAAGCCCAGGGTCCTGGGGAGGCTGGATGTAGGCACTCAGCCTCGACTCCAAGAGCGGTAATCAGGCGGTCTGGCTGAATCAGGAGTCCTCCTACGGCCGTTGCTCAGGCGCACGTGTAACTTGGAGTTCTGTCATTTCCAGGGTGCTACCGCTATTCCTAATGCTCATAGTAACCGCTGCCCAGTAACAACCATTGGGTTGGTCCCCATGTCCAGGCCCTAGGAATGTCCCATGTCACCAATACACGGGCCCTCCAGTAGGTCTAGGGTCTGACTTTGCATCTACGACCTTGAACTTCTCTAGAAAGTGAAAGGAGAAGTATTGGTCATTCAGTTGTGTTCAGCTCTTTGTGACCCCAGGCACTGTCCATGGGATTCTCCAGGCAAGAACACTGGAGCAGGTAGCCATTCCCTTCTCCAGGGGATCTTCCCAACCCAGGGGTTGAGCCTAGGTTTCCTGCATTGCAGGCAGATTCTTTACCATCTGAGCCACCAGGGAAGCCCCTGAACTTCTCTAGAGATGATGCTAAAAGCAGACTTGATGGCTATTGTTGCTTGTTTTTGTGAAAATAAGAACCTCTGTGGAGTCTTGTTGGAAAACCCCAGTGCGTGCATCTCTGCAACTCAGGAGAACCCCACCCCTGATGCTCCTTCTCTTGAAAATGTAAATCAATTTACAGGGCTTTGTTCTTGCTTACGAGGGTGAGATTCCAGGTACCATCAGTCAGACTTGCACTCAAACCCCCAGTCCTTCTGAAGCTTTTTCACTTGTCATCCCCTCTCTGTGCTTCTTCTGGTTATTTGCACCAGCTCAGGGGATCAGAGGCAGGAACTGGCATTTGGATTAATGACTGGATGGTCCAGAGCAGTCAAAGAACCAGAAAATAAAACACGTTTTGTTCTGCATTATTTATTTTTATGGGGTGATGGTGAGAGAAATAATGACTTTATAATTTCTTAAGTCCATACTTCTTGCACCAATATTAACATCAGCTACTGTTTGCATTTGCTGAATGCACATTGGCCATGGTGAGTGAAGGGGCGAGATCTCAAGGGTAAGTGTGACAGCGAGGAGGAAGCTAGGAATTCAGGTGTTGCTAAGGCTTCACTGGAAGCATTGGTTCTAACGACCATAGACTCTAAACAAATCATACTTGAAAGAAATCAGGCAGCTCTACATTTGACGGAATCCTGTTATGACTGATTGTAAAGGAAATCATTCCCGACACAGTTCTGGATTTTAATTAACTTGATCTGCGTAAAGCATGATGCACCTGTACAGGTGATAAGTCATTTTGTCAAGAGTAGAGACCTGGCTAGGGAGAAGGACCTAGTGCTTGGAACGCAGAGCTTGGCATTTTAGAGGGAGGGGTATTTGTCCTGGTCAGATATTCTCACTGTTTATATCCTGCTGTTCACTGGGGTGCGGTCTCTGCTGTGCTTGTCAGTTGTTGCCCCCCTTTCCTTCATTGAGTTTGTCGTGCGCCGTGTCTGGGGTAGCGTGGATGCTGAGGTTCTGAGGGCAAAGTTAGACGTGATTCCTGCCTTCGTGGGGCCTGGAGGCTGTCAGGGGAGCTGTACAGAGGACACACAGAACTGCTGGGCACCAGGCACTGTCCCCTCTGATGCTTTGACCTCAGAATGACCTTGAGAGACTCTGGCAATGACCCCATGGCTGCCCCCTTGGAGGCATTCACAGTCTCTCTTTGATTTTTATTGTTAGGATACCTTACTTTTGGGATTTAGCATCGTGCTGGCTCTGCTGGTGTCAGAATCACGGAAGGAACTGTGGAGAACCCATGCTGCCTGATCCATGCTCCTGACTCTCAGGGACCCCTTAGGGCTGGGGGCCTCCTGATGTGTTTTCTGAAAGGAAAGTGGTCCTCAGGAGAGAGTGCTCTCAGCTGCCCATCCTCTAAGAGCTGAGGGTCTGGGCGAGCACCAACAGCCCAAGGCGGCCTCTGGAGGTGTGTGCTGAGGTTGACCCTCGAGGTCAGCCCCTCCCAGCATGGAGGAAGCACCCCCAGGCTCTGCAAGGCAGTGTCCAGGTGCTGCTGGTCCCCTGCCTTCGGGCTATAGCCAGCACCCTGGCCGGTACCCCTCCTTGCTCTCCTGGCGGCGGGCAGCCATCGGGGCTGCCTGAGGAGGAGGCGGCGAGATCTCTGCCTGTTACTCGCGGACGTGGAGACATCACGGCTTTATTTTTAGGCTTCGCTAATTCTCGCTCTCCTCCTGGTTCGCGGCTCCCTGGCAACAGCTCGTTGTCATGGCAACCCCCATGTTAATGAGTGAGGCTCTCGGTGTGTCTGTTCCACCCGGGCCAGGACAAGGACAGCAGCTCTGCCAGGATCTGTCCAGCCCCTGGAGGCTGGGCACCTGACATCAGGCCCAGCATCAGGAGAGGGCTGGAGGGAGGGGTGGTTTTGCTCACACATGTCTGACTTCTGCTCGGTTTGCGCCTGCCTGGGTTTAGGGCAGCTTTCCTGCAGCTGGCCAGTAGGGCCCTGAACCCTGAGTTCTGAAGGGAGAGGCATTTGCTGCTGATCTGGGGGAGGTGAGAGTCCGGTCAGAGATGAGAGGCAGTGACCCCATCGACCTGTGCTACAGGCCGCTGTCCTAGGTGGGAGGGGGCAGACAGGGTCGCTGCAGCCTTTTGGGGGGTCGTGCTTCCCATCCTGAAGGTGGCTTGAGGCCAGCACCCCAAGTCCTTGCACCAACCGGCCGAGCAATGCAGGTGAGGCCCCAGGGCTCCGCTCCCCAAGTCTGTTGTGTGGGTGGCTTCCTGGCATCCCTCCCCCTCCCCTCTATGTGCTTCTGTCTCTTCACCCTATAAGTTAAGGATAATAGTCATATGACTGTGTGTCAGAAATTAGAGCAGTGTCTGGCTTAAAAGGATGATGGTTGGATGCATATTAATCCTTCGGTTTGGTCATTATTTAATTTTCACAGGAATCTTGTGAGATAAATACCATTGTTTTTCTCTAATTACGAATAAGTAAACTGAGGCACCGAACTGCTGTCCTGGTCACAAGAGATGGTGGGTAGGAGCAAAGGAGGCCAGGCGCGGGGGTCAGAGGCCAGGCTCGGGGTCAGAGCAGTGTGGGGAGGACCCATCCTCGTCTCCCCCAGCGAGTCCTGAAGGCACTGGACCACACCATCGGTGCCTCCTCCCTGTCTCTGCACTTCGAAGGACGAGGCTGTGATTCCGTTAAAGATGGAGCGGGCCTGGAAGTGCTTTCCTACCTGCTTACTCATAGCCACACTCCTTCCAAGAAAGAAGCGGGCTCTTAATGCACAATTAGAGATGAAAGGCTGAACCCAAAGGAGGTGATGCTCCAGTGGGTGTTTCTCAGTTGAAATGTAATAAGTCCAACTGCCAGGGCAATTGACTGGTCATCAGACTCTTTTTGCTTTCGATGGGAGAAAAGGGGAGAAGTTATTTGCAGGACAGAGATGTTGTACATAAAGAGACAGGCCCCGGAAAAAGGAGAGGGTGAGCAGCGAGGCGCACGCCTGCACAACTGTCTGGGAGGGGCTTTAGAAGCTGGAGTTCAGGGTCACCCGTGGGGCCTTGGCCCCCGGTGTTTTCACAAGCACCTCTGTATGACAGCCGTGCATGTCCAGGCTGAACCGCTTGTTTAAAGACAGAAGCTCACTCGCAGATACCAGCGTAGAGTTTGCAGTTTTCCAGGCAGGGACCTAGGGAAGACTTGTTTTGATTTCAATTTGCAGTGAGACCTTCTGAAATGTGCTTCAGGAATTAAGAAGTTTAGGTGCTTTTTTTTTTTTCCAGAAAAGCAACTTTGTATTTCATATAGAGTATAGCCAATCAACAATACTGGGATAGTTTCAGGTGAACAACAAAGGGACTCAGCCATTCATATACATGTGTCGGTTCCCTCCCAAACTCCCCTCCCATCCAGGCTGCCACATAACTTTGAGCAGAGTTCCATGTGCTCTATAGTAGGTCCTTGTTGGTTATCCATTTTAAATATAGCAGTGTGTTACATGTCCATCCCAAACTCCCTAACTATCTGTTCACCTCATCCTTCTCCCCAACAACCATAAACTTGTCTTCTGAGTTTGTGAGTCTGTTTCTGTTTTGTAAATAAGTTCATTTGTATCATTTCTTTTTGGATTCTGCCTATAAGGGATGTCATACACTATTTCTCTTTCTCTGTCTGACTTAAGGAAGTTGAGGTGCTTTTTAAAAAAACTATCTGTGCACCCACATTCACAGCAGCAGCAATCACAACAGCCCTGAACAGAAGCAAGCCAAGTGTCCACCAAAGGACAATGGGCAAGCACAATGCGATCTGGACCTGCAATAGCAGGTGATTCAGCCTTGAAGAGGGTTACACCTGCTGCAACCCGGATGAACCTGGAAGACGCTGTGCTCAGTGAGAGAAGCCACACAAAACCAGACAAATGCTGTGTGACTCCACTTACAGGAGGTCCTTCGAAGAGGCAGATCCAGATCCAGAAAATGGAAGGGTGGTTACAGGGTCTGGGGGAGAGGAGTGAGGAGCAGTCTAATGGGACAGAGTTTCTGTTTTGCAAGATGAAAAGTTTAGTTTGAGGATGGTGTTGGTGATGGCTGCATGGTGATGGGAGCGCAGTTAGTGCCTGTACTGTGCACTCAGGAAGGACTGAGATGGTCAAGGTTATGTCATGTGTTGTTATTGTTGTTGTTCAGTTGCTCACTTGTATCCAACTCTTTTACCACCCCCTAGGCTGTATCCCACCAGGCACCTCCATCCATGGGATTTCCCAGGTAATAATACTGGAGTGGGTTGCCATTTAGATCTTCCTGACCCAGAGATTGAACCCTCATCTCCTGCTTGGTGGGTGGATTCCACCAGGGAAGACCATGTCTTGTGTATTTTACCTGACTTAAAAACATTTAATTTCAGATTAATAGGAATCAACTGTTTGTTTTAATAGTTTAAACAAAAACAAATTTATAAAGAAGAAAGTTTAAAAATTACCACATGGTATTGAGACATGTTCTCTTCCCAGTGTGCCTGTAAACGTGAATGCACATGCACACACACACACACACACACACACACACACACACAGAGTGATCTTGCTCTCCCTGGGTTTTGCTTGGACAATTTCACACTGACTCTCAGCGAAACTCTTTCAGGGAGGTGGATCGAACCACTTGTTCACTGAGCCACACAGAACAGCCGAGTTTGGAATCTGAGTTACAGCCTTGACACAACTGTAGCCTTGTGACCTGGACCGGCTCCCTCGTTTCAGGTTGTCTTAGAAATGCGAAGATGCCCAGTCCCACTGGAGCCCCTGGGACATGATGCTGATATTGAGGAGCCCAGGGCACCACCTGCCTGGACCTCCAGGTCAGAGGCATTCCAGCTCCCCTTACTCCCTCCTCTGAGCCGAGGAGGGAGCTTCGGAACATCAGGACCTGAGGCTTGGCAGTCACTGCGGCTGCACTCATGGGGGGTTTCCCTCCAGGCAGGGACGGCAGAGTGGCGACACCTCCCCAGCACAGAGGAAGGGACAGTCCTCATGAGTCTGGGAGAGGCGCTGAGTCCAGCTCGGGACTGAGACCAGGGGAAGGTCTCTGCAGGCGTGCTGGGGGAAACTGAGTTAGGCTGGCTTGTTCCAAATAAAACGCTGTATTCAATTTCACTCTGGGCAACATTTGGTGTATGGACTTCTGTGATTTGCAGAATAGATTTAAGAAGATCTGTTTAGTTGAAATAATAGGGAAGCAGGGGCTGAGGGCGGGGTGGGGAGGGCTGCTACAGCCCGTGGGTGTCTCGGTTTGGTTTTGTTGTGGCAGATGCTGACCTTGGGCTGGCCAGTCCATGTCCAGGGGCCTCTACATCGCCGTGTGATTGGTTGCCTATAGCTGTTTCACACAAGGGCCTCGGAGGGGAGTGGCCTGCACCATGTGCTGGCCATGCGGGGGGAAGGCCCGAGTCTGCACCTGTGCCAAGTTCAGCTCGTCCAATGAGGACATGTCTGACCATCCGCGTTCAAAACCAGCCCAGTAAGAGTCTGATTTCCACAGTTGACCCGTGTGTTGTTACTAGATGCCGCCCTGCTTATCAAATAGACAATCGCATATAACTACAACCCCAGCCAAATTGGATGCATTGCAGAAAGCGTGCCCACATCAGGCCCTTCCAGAGTGTAAAGACGGAGAGAAGATGTCTGTCTGGAGAAAGAAGAAAGAGAACGAGTTGAGGGGAACATTCGAGGTGGGGCTTACGGAAGCGGGGACGTGACACACAGATGGGGAGGTTGGTTCCCAGCTTGTGTTGCCCTTGGGCTTGTAAACCAAACCCTCCGCTGCCGGCTGGTTCTGATGATGGACACTGTGCCCCTGGCTTGTTTCTTTTCCTAACTCCGCTTCTCAAAGCTGTTCACCGCTGAGAACTCAGAGATGGAGGTTTTATTGCAATGAATGTGCCTGATCTCTGGAGACCCCCATGAACAAGCGTGATTCCTGGTCTTCCCTTCATTACCTGTTTGTGAATGGGTTACAGTCATGGCGTTTGGGGGAATACATTTAAAAAAAAATTTTATTGAAGTATAGTTGATGTACAATGTTGTATTCATCTCTGCTGTAGAGCAGAGTGGTCCATTTGTACATGTACATCTATCCATTCCTTTTTAAGGGGCTTCCCAGGTGGCACTTGTGGTACAGAACCTGCCTGCCAATGCAGAAGATGTAAGAGATGAGGGTTCAACCCCTGGGTCAGTTGGGAAGATCCCCTGGAGGAGGACATGGCAACCCACTCCAGTGTTCTTGCCTAGAGCACTCCCATGGACAGAGGAGCCTGGGGGGCTACAGTCCACAGGGTGGCAAGGAGTCGCGATGCAGCCGGAGTGCCTTAGAGCAGCATAGCACTCTTCCTAAAATGCCTTTCCCACGTAGGTCAGTACAGAGTATTGGGTAGAGTTACCTGTGCTATACAGTATGTTCGTACTAGTTACCTATTTTGTATATAATAGTGTATGAGTGTCAATGCCAGTCTCCCAGTTTATCCTTTCCTCCTTTGCCCCTGGAAAGCATAAGTTTGTTCTCTCAGACTGTGACTCTATTTCTGTTTTGTAAATAAGTTCATTTGTACCATTTTTTTTTAAGATTCCACATAGAAATGACATCGTATGCTACTTCTCCTTCTCTGACTTACTATGACAATCTTTAGGTCCATCCATGTCTCTGCGAGTGGCACGATTTCATTCTTTTTATGGCTGAGTAATATTCTATAGTATATACGTACCACATCTTTATCTGTTCCTCTATTAGTGGACATTTAGGTTGCCTCCATGTCCTGGCTATGGTAAACAGTATTGTGATGATCATATGGGATATGAGTGCCTGTGTTTTCTAAGTGTGGCTTTCTCCAGGTATATGCCCAGGAGTGGGATTGCTTGATCATATGGTAGCTCTATTTTTGGGTCACAGACTTTATCTTTATTCTAGAGCTTTCTTCCATACCTCTGACCCACCTGGTTGGCATGGAAGCGTGGTTGTCTGAGCTTTCTTGGACTTTAGGCTAAAGCAGGATATCCTGCCTTCCCCTCCTCCTGTCCACAGGAGCCCTGACTCCCCAGCTGCCTCCTGGCGGGAGCAAGGTTGGTCAACTACTCAGTATTCTCATATTAAAGAAAGGGTGGGCAATGGGTGCAGAGTCTGGGGTGATAGGTGTTTTGTGAAGGGGGCTCTTTTGTTGTTTCCCTGTGGGACCGTGGGCAGCAGCGTGATTTGCCATCAATTTCCTGATGAAGGAAAGACACCTTGTCTTCCGCTGTGTGAGTGGGCTGATCGGTGCTGGAGCTGATTCAGTTATCAAGACATGGGGCCCGAGACAGGAGTCTCCCGTGAGCACCACCGTGTTGCCGTGCTGTCTCGGGGAATAATAAGGTAGTCTGTGCTTACACGCCGGCTCCCTGATATTTGGCCGAAGGAGACAACTGTACCTGAACCAGCTGAGGGCTGTCTTTCCTGCAGCACCCGAGATGTGCAGGCCCAGAGGACATGTGTGTTGAAGGCTGTGGCCTTTTAGAACGAGCAGTGTCTCCAGAGGACCGAGAGGGCTGTTGGGCCCCCATCTCTGGTTTGCTTTTTGTTCACCTGTGAGTCCCCTCACCCCTCTGCCTTCTGTCTCCATCTGGGAGCCACCGTCACTTTGCCAAGATATCTTCAGTCTGAATACGGTCATGTGTGGAGTCCTTTCAGCTGCTTTGTCATTAAAAAAGCATTTATTCAGCACTTACATAGTGTGGCACAAAGAGAATTATAAAGACCCGGCCCTGCCTGAGAGATTATATTCTAACATTTTCTTAGAAAGGCAGAAACTCGGCAGCTAAGGGAAGCCACCACTCAGAAGTTACCTTCTGTTATGTGACACACAGAACAACAGCAAAAGTAATGAACAAGAACTGATGTGGCAGGAGGTCCAGTCGTCAAAATGGACTGCACGTCAAAAACACAGATAAACAGGGACTTCCCTGGGGGTCCAGTGTTAGGACTTCGCCTTCCAATGCAAGGGGTATGGGTTAGATCTCTGGTTGAGGGGCTAAGATCCCATATGCCTCAAGGCCGAAAAACCACACCATAATACAGAAGCAATATTGTAACTGATTCAATAAAGACTTTAAGAATAGTCCACATCAAAAAAAAAAACCTTTTAAAAAATACCGATAAATGATTGGAACTTCCTCACCTATCTGGAACTAACTCCTTCAGGAACCTTGTTTTCTGTAAATGAAATTGCCAAACATCTGACCTACTGGGACCCACGCAGGAGGGAGACCCCAGGGCATGATTCTCTGGGGGGTGTTGCTTAGGATCCTGGTATTTGGGTTCCCGTCACTATCTCTTCTTTCCACCGCTACTCAGACACACCCCAAGTCCCCAACCCTGCAAGAAGTCAGGGACTGCTCCGAGGAGCAGGCAGCCAGCATCCCGTCCTAAATACAGTGGTCAGAGCATTGTGGGACTTTGTGAGAAAGATCCAAGCCAAGCTGGGCATGGATGGAGCCCCAGGGAGCAAGGCCGCCGTACAGAAGCCTGCCGCCAGTCCATCTGTGTGTGAGTCATCCTGTGGACTCGTGAGTGTGTGTCCATCTGACTCCCCGGCAATTAAACGCTCTGAAAGGTTGGCCCCAAGGAGGAGAATGCCCTTTGCTCCCCGAGTGCTCGAGAAGGTGGTGATGCTTTGTAGGCTGCTGACAGAATTGTTTCAGCTTCTTCTTAGAGGAGCAGCACCCTCAAGGTATCACACACACACACACACACACACACACACACACACACACACACACAGAGAGGTTTCTTCAGAGGAGTAGTAATGCTGCCAGGAAAGGAATTAAATTAGCTGTTATTTGTGATTCTCTTCATAGTTTACAGCATCCTGTGCCTGGTTTGATCTCGACTAACATCACAAAGTAGCTCTCATGTAGGTGATTTGATGATGGATGGTTGGTGAGATTGATGGTGGGTGGTTGAGACTGAGGGTCGCCCTTACACAGATGTAGAAGCTGGGACTCTAGGAGATGGGGACCAGTTCTCTGAGCTGCACTTGCCTTTCTCTCTGGGAGAGCATCAGCATTCCAGACCTCCTGTATCTAAGGACACTTGCCGGGGACGACTTTTCCAAGGAAGATTTCAAGCTTCTTCTAGAAATTTGGATTTCCTGTCACTATCTCATAGGTTTAAATTATTATTATTAGTCACCGTAACACACAGTGTGGTTAAAACCTAACTCGTGGCTGCTAGTAATTCCACAATTGTCATTGTTTGCCCCAAGGAGGCTCTGGCTGGAAGCCAGGAGCCCGGATGGCCCTTTGCTGGACTTGGGTCTTGAGTAGCAATTCAGTGCATGGAGCTTGACTACCCCCTGCCACCCCCCACCCCAATGCTATTCCTGACTCCCTCCCCATGTTTCAAGCGTGCTTCTGCCATTTCAAGAGCTCTTGAAAATGGCCGGCACAGCACAGACTTCTATCTAGTGAGTGTGTGTGTGAGGCGAGGTCTGAGGGCTGCCCCTGTATCCCTGTCCAGGTGGAAGATGCTCAACCTGCCCCAGATCTGAAAATGTACCCGAGATTGATGGTCAGTGATTGGTAAGACTGCGATCATACTGCTGTACTCACTGCATACCCTGCCTGCCTGCAGGGAGGCGCTGAGCACGTGTTCCTCCCAGACCCTGGCCCAGCCACCGTGCCGCCTCCTCTTTGCCCTGTCCCCCTCCTTCCCTCCAGCCAGGATGTCCTTCTAGCTCCCCTCCCCCGCTCCAAGACCACTTCCCGGAGAGAAGCTTCCTACCCTCAGTATCAGTTTTTCCCAAGAACAGTAGTGACTCCACTGCTAAATGTGGAATCTCTGGGGCTAAAGGGATTTCCCAGATGGGTGGTGTCGCGCAGTGACTCAGCCCCTGCGATTGTGGTCGGATGGCCTGAGTCTGAGTCCCGGGTCCACTTTTTACCAGCGCTTGGCAGGTTTGCCTTTCTGAGTCTACAGAGCAGAGAGCTCGATGCTGCCCTGCTCTTGGATTCACACGAAGTCTCGCGCCCTACCTGGACTCCCCCCACATCTCAGCTCCATCTGCCCCTCCTGACAGCCCCACAAGGCCTCTTCCATTCCAGGCCACTGGACAAAGTGCTGGCCAGGCAGGAGAAGCCAGAGTCCTCTTACCAGCAGTGTCCCTGCTGCCTGAGAGGGGACCCCTCTCGTTTGTTTGGAGTTGATTCTCTACGTTGTATTGATGGGTTGATTCTGAGGCACGCATTTTCCCCTTGAAGTTGACCGTCTCGAAAATCAGGGTTCATTTTACACTGGAAGGGGTGTTGAGAACAGCCGGCACCATCTTTTCTTTCTTAGTGGTCCTGAATGTGATGGGCTTGTGTTACAATTTGTGACTTCCTGAATTTGGTGAAATGCACTAGTAATTTTTTAAAATCTGAGTTTAGATCCCTTCAACTCAGATATCAAACAGTCACTTGGGTCTGGGAATCTCTATGAGGGTGCTTCCCGGGCTCCTGCCTGGGCACCAGGCCGGTGTCCCCAGGCACAGGATCTGTCTGGGTGAGGGAGCAACGGAGGAAGGGTTTCCGGGTGTTGGGGATGCGGCGAGGGTGTAAGTGACCCTCGGGATTCGTCTGTGTCGAAGCCCAAGCGGCTGCAACAACTCTGTCTATTTGGCCTCTGAGACGTCTTTCTAACACCTTCCAAAGGGAGTCCTCCCCTCCCCGACCCCGTGTCATAGTTAGGCGGGGCTTCCTTGGGCTTAGTGAGCATGGCTGTGTACCAGGCATGGGGTCAAGCACTGGCACGGATCATTAGCAACCTATTAATAAATGTAAATCCGCTGGGAGTCAAAGCTGCTCTGTCTTGGTCTCACAGGTGTGAAATTAGGCTTAAGAGAAGAGCTCCCCTTCCAAGGCCTTGAACTCAGGTCTGTCCAACTCGGCACTCATGGTGTGGACCCCTGCCCGCTCCTCTCTCCCACCCTGGGCCGCCAGCATAGACCTTGCCCGCTCCCCTACTTTGGCCAGTGTGTTGGTGACACAGCAGTGACACCAGGGCTTGAGTTTACAAGAAGCCACATGCTGGAGGTGGCAGGCTGTGGACCCTGGAGGTCAGGAGTGGAAAGGGATGCTCAGGCCAGACTTTGAGCCTCTGCCGGTGGCTTCATCCCTCTCATCTGGCTGCCCCATCCCGTCTCTCCACCTCTGTCTTTTATTGGCACGACCCCTGGGCAGCACAGAGGCTATTGGCCTCTCCTCCAGGCCGCGTTGGCCCAAGCGGTCCAGGCCAGGAGGCGCCTGCACTGATGTGGCTGCAGCAGGAGCGTGGGAGATGGCACACACCGAGGGCAGGTGGGCCCTTGTGGCTTTACACCTGGGCTGTGACAATGAGGAGGTGATGGGAGTGAAAACCCGGGACGAGACAAAGGACGGCAGAAGAAGCTATGGATCTGAGACTGAGAGCCCACTTGAGGATCCAGGAGGCCGCCATGGTGGCAAGGGTGGCTTGAATGTTACACCCACCCTGACCTCAGGCAGCCTCCAGCCCAGCTTGTCTAAGCACACCTGACCTGTCCTCTTTCCCTCCTGATCACTTGGGGCATCTGTGCTTTTCTGAATCAGAGGGGACTTTGTAACTAGAATGTTCCATTTTGATTTGTGTGGCATTTTTTCCCCCATCGTCAGTCACCAAGCCACTAATATGGCCCCACGACAAGAAGAAAGTAACAAGTGACTCCTGTGTGGAGTTAAGTCCTCTTCTGAGTATTTGATTTGTAATAACTCCTTTAATCCTCAGAACAACCCTGCCAGGAAGGTTCATGAATGTCCCCATTTTGCAGAGGAAGAAACTGAGGTTAAGGACCTCATCCAAAGACCCATAGCAAAGAGATGTTGGGCCATCATTCTGCCTCCAGTTTCTGACTCCAGAAGCCTCTTGCTTCCCCATGATCAGCATTATAATCATTTGTTCATCATTGTGTGAAATTCTGCGAGGGTGTTTTTGGAAATCATTTGGGCAAATACACACACAAGAACCATGTGCTCATGAGGGGAGAAGGGAACTGGCTTACGTGTTTTTCTCTCTCGTGTCTACGTGGGTGATTCATTGGCATGAATGTCAACCCTCTCCCAAGCCTGCACACGCATTCAGGCAGGACCTGTGTGGAATTCATTTTTATATTCACTGTAGTCTCTAAGCCGATCCTTAAACACAGTAGGTGCTCATAATTTCATATTTTCACAAAAACATGAAATCATTTCTAAAGTTGATGGATGCATTTGGTAACCAGTTCTTACTGAAGCTATTCATTTCTAAAAACAATGAAGAGGAGGACATTTAAATACATGAATCATAAGCCAGGGTTACAGTTGAATCAGGCTTTGATTGTTTTCAAATTCCTTCCACGCAGCCGTCTCATCTCGCCTCCCTGCCAGCCCTGTGAGGTGCAGGACATGTTGTTTTCCCAATTTAATTATGAGAAAATCGAGGTCAGAGACGGGAGATCTGCCCAAGGTCACAAACAACGTTTGTTTGGGGTGGGGGTGGAGATTATTTTTTATTTCGCTTTTAAAATCAGAGCAGAGTTGAGAACCACCATCTCCTGGTTTCCTGTTGCACGAGCAATCTGGCCACAGATCTGCTGGGTTCTGAGCTGGGCCACAGGGCCCGATGACGAGCCCTAGGCTTGAGCAGCAGGTGTTTCAGTTCCTGTCTTTTTGGTCAATAAGATTGTCTAGCACAGCACTCTACACCATGCAGTCCCCACCAAGCAGATCAGTCCAGGGCGAGACGAGAGCTCCTGACAGAATGCACATCAACTTTGTCTGTAAACGCGGTCTAGTTGCCCTGATGCTTTTTTTTTTTTTTTTCCTTTTTACAGTTATTTGGAAATAATCTTAGGCTTCCATCAGAGTTGAAAAGTGGTAGGGAGAGTTCCCACAGACCCTTCATGCAGCTTCCTCTAGTGTCAGCTTCTCACATAATTATAATAAAGGAGTTCAAACAGAGAAATTACCATCGGTACAATGTGTGTGTGTACATACACAATCCCTTCAGTCCTGTGCGACTCTTTAGGACACCATGGATCGTAGCCTGCCAGGCTCCTCTGTCCATGGGACAAGAATGTCCAGGCAAGAATACTGGAGTGGGTAGCCATTTCCTCCTCTAAGGCTTCTTCCCGACCCAGGGATTGAACCCACGTCTCCTGTGTCTCCTGCATTGCAGGCAGATTCTTTACCTGCTGAGCCATCAGGGAAGCCCACCATTGGTAAGATATGCTGAGTCGCCCAGTCATATCTGACTCTTTGTGACCCCATGGACTGTAGCCCACCAGGCTCCTCTGTCCATGGGCATTCTCCAGGCAAGAATACTGGAGTGGGTTGCCATGCCCTCCTCCAGGGGGTCCTCCCAACCCAGTGAGTATTGGTACAATACTTACAATTAAATTCTGGCTCCATTGATTTCACCAGTTTTCCCATTTGCATCCTTTTTCTGGCCTGGGGTCTAATGGGGATCCCACATGTCTGGTCATCATGTCCATTGAGTCGATGATACCATCCAACCATCTCATCCTCTGTCGCCTCTGTATCCTTTTTTTGTTCAACCCCTAATTTGCATCATGATCCTGCTTATCTTGTTCTATGTATCTCGTTGCCCATGTTGTTCCAGCTTCAGCCCGTCCAAGGTCTTCCGGGACTGACTCTGACCCCTCCTGTGGCTCCCCGCCTCTTTCCAGCATTTTCTTGCTTTCGGACCACAAAGTGCTCCAGGTGCATCTTGAATCTTCCCTGCCTGAGCCCTGGAGTCAAATGCCTCTTCCTGCTTCCTCTGTCTGGAGAAGGGTGTTTAAAAGCCAAGACCTGGACAGCAGCTGTGCTCATTGCTGTCTGCAACTTGTTTACGGTGGTGCTTCTGTCTTAAAGGAAGCAGTGTGTCCGTCCACACGGTGAATGGGAATCAGCCAGCATCCTGTCTTGTGAACCAGGGACACCAGTGACCCCGCCACATGGAATCTTAAGAATCTGTCACCATGTTCATGTACCCATCTGGTGGCAATTTAAGTTCTACTGAGTTCAAGTCACGAGTCCGTGTGGCTCTTTCACTACAGTGGTGGGAAAGTCCTGCTCCCAGGGAGTTTATAATAATATCTTCTGTTCAGTCTAGGAGACAGGACTTCTTTTTCGGTCACTGAAAATTAGGAGAACTCATTTCAGATTATTCAGCATTCTAAAGCCTTGCAAATTCAGCCTTGCGGGGGCGGTTCATTCTGATTTCAGATTCAGAGGCTGTTAGACTGTGAAGAGGCTGTTCCCCAGCCTAGGGCCTCCTGGCGCCGTGAAGACCTTTGCCCACAACTCGGTTCTGACGTGTAGGCTCTGATTCCTTCAGGCCCCATGCGAGGAAGCCAGGGGTGTGTTCTCTGACCTGAAAAGAACTCTGGAGCCTAACTGCTCCCTCTGAGCGTCGTGTGAACCGGCGTCTGCAGGTGGGCGGACGTCTGCGCTGAGGAGATGGAACTTGCTGCTGGCGTGGGGCTCCGCCTCCAGGGCCCTCCTGTGGGGCTGGGCCTCAGGGGTGGGCGGCCTCTTCCAATAACTCTCACAGTCAAAGCACCCCTTCAGCAGAAGTGCATTATCAGAGATTGTGCGGCTTGACTTTAACCCACCGCCACATGGAATTGGATCCGGGTTCAGGTTGAAGGGAATTGATGGACAGGAATGTGGATTAGGTCACCGGGCCCTGTCTTCCCCTACTCCCACTTCTTCTGTTTCCCGTCTGGCCTCACAGAATCTGGCATTATTCCAGAGCTTCCCACACAGGCTGGTTCTTAGTATTTCCTTGAACTTTGTGAGCCCGGATGGACCAAGAATCCCCAGCATAGCTCAGAAATAGGTCCTCACAAGGAGGATTCTGCTGGCCGGATGGCACAGTCCTTTCATACAAGTTGGGTGTCTGGAGGCATCTTTGGTCTCCTTTAGTTTGGAGAAGTGAGGATGCTGAAGACTCATGCTGAGTCCTGGCTGCCCTTCCTGTTGGTCCCCTCTGGTACCCGGTAATCACGTGTCTTCTGTGTGGCTGGACTGATGCAAAGTGTACCCATGTTGGCCGGCTCACTGTCTGTTCTCAGGAGAAGGGGACCCGCGGGCTATGGGCAGGTCAGTTGCCATGCATTCGGGTTGGAAGCCTGAGGGCAGTAGGCTTTCCGTGTCTGCCTCAGGAAGTAACGTGGGACTCAGGCATCCAAGAGCATCTGCCAGAGGCGCCTGAGATGGGCAACCGGGCAGACGCCCCTCAGCCATGAAGCCATCCCCCAGCCGCTCTCCAGCCTCGAGCCTGGCAGATGACTGGGGCCTAGGCATCCTAGTGCCCATCTTTATTTCTGTTTGGTGCTTTTCCCAGACATTTTCCGTGTGTGTGTGTGTGTGTGTGTGTGTGTGTGTGTGAATACAGGAAATCCAGTTTAGAGAACAGCTTTGTGTGCTCCATCCTGCATGTATGCAGTCCTCTGCCCTTGAGAATTTTAAATGAGCTGACCTACATAGCCTATTTCAATTAAAAGTGACGGAAAGCGTAGCCTGGCAAGAGGTGTGGTGCAGGGAGGAAAAGATCAGTCCCAGGAGGAAGGCTGAGCGACAGAGGGGACAGGAGGTTGTGGATGGGACGCCCAGACTCCTCGACACCCTGGCGGGGCTGAGGTCCTTGTGCACATGGCTTCTCGGTGGCCCTGGCCATGGACCCCTCATCTTTGTGGGATTGGGGCTGGCCCCCCTCTGTCCTGAGGGAGGGTCAGGTAGCACCATTCCTGCATCTCTGCACTTGACGGAGGGCAGTGCTCACCCCCTCCAGCCCGGTCCTGGGTCGGGAAGACGTGGGGAAGAGATGCTGCTCATGGCACAGGGCAGCCTTTCTGGCATTCTTACTTTCCACTTTCCCTACTGATTCTGCAGAAATTCCTAATTAGCTCAGTTGCTCTACCAGGACGACAAGCGCACATCTGGAGCTATGGAGGCAAGAGAACAGCTCTGCCTGCATCCGGCCAATTTTCTCCGCTTCATGCCAGCTCCTTGGCCGGGCGCCGCACCAACCTGACACTCGGTGGGGGAACAGGGGGAGGGGGTGCCAGGGGCTGGAGCAACTCAAGGCTGATGGTTTCACCCAGAAAACCATGGGTTAGATATTTTTAAATTGCTGGCTTGTTTTGGAGCTGTGTTTTTTTCTGGTGGGAGTGGGGGAGGTGGTGCAATCATCGAGGTCCACCCGTGCTGTCTGTGCGATGCTCCTACGCGGTGACCGGGCTCACCTAGGGCTATGACTGGCTGAAGCATTAAACTCTTCAGATTCTGTCCCCACGGCTTCTTGGGTGTTGGGTACAGAGCGGGGCCATGTCAGGTGGGGGTGGGGAGGGGACAGGGATGGAGCGACGAACAAAGGACTGTCTGTATCAGGTCGGAAGGAGGCGGTGGGTGCACAGCAGATGTAGAAGCTGCCCTGGGCTCCACTCTGCAGGTCCGGCTCTGTGTGCATTCTGCCGTCTATCCGCTCACTGGCCGTGGGCAGTGCTCACCACGGGGCGGGCACTGTCCTCAGCTCTTTACATGGATTTACTCACTCGGGGCACTTAGCACCCAGTGAGGTCAGCATCGCTGTCATCCCGTCTTACAGAGGAGAACTCGGAGGCTGTGAGAGGTTCGTAAATCTGCTTCTGCAGGGAGGCTTCACACCCAGGCATTTGGTCTGCTGAGCAGAGGCTCTTGCCGGCCGCCCAAGTCCCCTCCTACTCCAGCACCCTGGGCTTTCAGAGACAGAGAATCTCTGTCCCTCCGGCCAGTGCCTCTCAAACCTGCCTTTGCATGTGGCTCATCGGGGACATTGGTAAAATGTCCATTCAGGTCCAGTGCTTGGGGGCGGGCCTGTCTCTCATTCCCAACAAGCTCCTGGGTGATGCCCGTCCCTGTGGCTGACCTGTGGTCCACATGTGGAGGAGTGAAGCCCTGGACCATCCTGTCTGACATTTGCTGCCAGACTGTACTTATGGGACTTCCCTGGTGGTCCAGTGGTTAAGACTTTGCCTTCCAATGCAGGGGTTGCAGGTTCAATCCCTGGTTGGAGAGCTAAGATCTCACATGCCTTGTGGCCAAAAAACCAAAGCATAAAACAAAAGCAGTATCGTGACAAATCCAATAATGATTTCAAAGACAGTCCACATCAAAGAAAAAAAAAAAAAAAAAAAAGCTTGTACTTAAGCAGCTGTGGTGGAAACCCCTGGCATTTAAATAGAGACATTTTCAGCAACAGGGCAACACCAACACAAACTTAACGAGTGATCTGTTGGAAAAGAAAAGGGCCGCAGTGTCGGAAGTAATCAAGTTTTAAATAAAAGCTAATTCTCTTAGACATTAATGGAAAGTAGAGTATGTCCTCTTCTCATGTCTCAGCCAGGGGTCTTTCTCCTGTTTGGGAGCTCAACCCAGCACTTCCAGGCTAGTTTCAGCCCTCATTCTTCTGAGTCACCTTGATGCATGGGTCTCCCAGCCACACCCCAGCAGTGTACCAGGGATCAGAAACTCAGTCAGACTCCATCACAAAAGCAGGATCTCCATGGCAACCACATCCTGGGCTTCACAAGTGCACCCAGAAGCCTGAGCAGAGCTGATCCTTGAGGTGACCCAGGTTGTTCCCCTGGGGAGATGGGGGGACATGGCACCCTGCCCATGCTGGGCCGTGGGATCTTCACCCCTGCACAAGGGGGCTTCCCTCAGCTCTGAAGATCCCAGACACTCGGAACCTGCCCCACTCCCTGTAATCTTGCTGTTGGCCTCCGGGTGTTTCCAAAATGCCCAGTCCCACGAGGACGCTGCAGTGCTTGATACTCATGTTCTTCTGGTTTGAGTTTTGGTGGCTCACCATCTCTGAGTCTTGCTGTGTTAATGTGTCAATATTTTGGTTCATCTGCTTACTGGTGGTGTGGGGCCTATGGCAGATCCAGTAGGGAAGGGCCGGCAGATGGGACCCCCCACATAGCGACCGTGAGAGGAATCTTGATCCCAGTGTGTAGAGCTGGTGAAAGCATGGCTTTCTGGATCAGGGGTTTAGCTTGTAAGTTAAGGCCCAATGCTGCTTTCTGTCACTTAGAACAGTGTCCCCACTCCTGCCTGTTCCCACACCTCCATCATTCAGGGGACAATGGTGTGGGTCCACTATGTCCTTCCCGTTTGGATGATGTCATTGGAGAAGCACTCTGTCCTCCCCCCAGCTGAGACCCAGGAGGTGACCTAATGTCTGATGGGCCTGAGACAAAAGAAACCAAGATGGCCCGGTGGACCCTGAACGCTGGTTCCAGTGGTCACCATTGGGTCGAGAGGAGGCAGTGGACTCAGTAGCACTAGATTGTCCACAGGACTCCCTGGAAGGCTTCTCTCAGGTACGGACACACCTCACGGGTGGCGCCCAGCAGTCACTGGGTAACCTCTTTGGAGACATTTCCAACTGGGAAGGAGGGGCGGGCCTCCCTGCCTCCTGTGGAGTCTCATTTTCAATGATGCTGCTTTGCCATGATGTGAGCTGGGGAAGAGGTGGCTGCAGACAGTGATTTCAGCTGCATTCACCTGACTCTTCATTTATGTCTGAGCTTCGGGAAACCAGTGTGCTCAGCGGTACTGCTCTAACACTCCGCGAAGCTACTGGAACGCGTCTCCAGCAGAACCTTGCTGAACATGTTTGCTGTCAGCCTATGTTAAGACCTGCCCTCTGCCCTCCCACTCTCTGCTCTGAAACACTGGCCCCAGACAACATTCAGGGGAATAAAAGTGACGTCGCTGGTTTTCATATCGGAAGCCCAACGTTAATAAATGCAGTTTGGATGGCTGCTCCAGTCCACGAGTTATTTTATGGGTTTTTTTTTTTAGAAGCCAGATGATGCTGCTGCCTCCAGAGAGTCTTTGTTCAGTCCTCAGCCTTGAAGCCAACAGAATCAGGTTTGGGAGCAAGGCTGACCCTGGGGAACTCTGATGTAAGAGGAGCATTTACCCCCCCAGGACCCCTGACATGTGCAGTGAGCATGATGAGCGTGGAAACCAAGATGTAGCTCCTGGAGTGATGAACCAGGGTGGCTCTGGGGCCCTGACCTGCTTTGGGGGCAGAGTGTCTCGTTTTTGGCCCCTCAGCTTCTACTGAGTCTCTGGTCAAGTGGAGAAGCCCTGGACCTCAGTTTCCTTGCCTGTCAGTGTAGATGCTTGTCCCGAGGTTGGTAAGAGACCAGCATGAAATGGCACGCCCCCCGCCGCAAGCGTTCATCATGTCTACAAATCATGGTTGCTGCTTCTAGTCTTGTTACAGCGTCTGGGCGAGGTCAGCAGGGCAAGAGCAGGTGGCCAAGCTGGGTAGGACGGAGACCTTGCAGTGTGGAGAGGACATGTAGAACCTTCTGGGGGAGCTGCCTTTGGAGTGCTCGGTCCATCCGCTGGAGACCACTGACTGCAGGGGGCAACTGACTCCCAGGAGATGCTGCACACATGTGTCCCACGCCCGTTCACCCCAGAAGGGTTGTGGCGGGGAGAGGCCACAGCTGGGTGTGGGGTGGGGGGATCCGTTGGGCAGAGGTCTCACATGGCCCTCAGGGGTCAGCTGCTGCATTCCGGAGGTCCCAAATGTCACATTCATCCCAGGGTTGCTCTCATTTCCTTGGGGTTTCAGCACCTTCCTGGGCAACCCTGTTTCTAACTGGTGGGGGACTTCACCCCGCCATCTGTTTTTGATCGTCCCTCTCCTCTCCTGCCAGCCACCCTCTCTGCCCCCTACATGCCCGCCTCGTTTCCCATCTTAGCAGAGGCACCTGGGTAGGTTTGCAGGAAGACTGGTTCTCTCTCAGGGGCTGTGTCCACTGCTGGCTGAGCTCAGCCCTGTGCCCCGTCTGTTCCTTGGCTGCAGCCGCTGAGCATCTGTGTGAGGGTGGGGGTGGGGAGCCTGATGGTGTCCAGATGGGGGGGCAGGGAGGACCTGGCCACGTGCTGACCTCTCCTATCAGGAGACGCCCACCAGAGGGGCCTTAGGAAAGTGGAAAATGAGATCATGTTAAAATTGAAATGTTCTGAAAAGTGATCTGTGAAGAACTGGACACCCTTCTTTCAAACGGCTCAATTACTCCCAGGAATAGTGTCCATCCACAGTGAGTGCTAAATTGCTGGGTTGGCTGGGAAATGCTGCTGCTGCTGCAGAATCAATGCTAATTGAATCATTAGGGCATCATCACCCAAGAGGCCAGCAGCCCAGGATGCTACGTCCCAGCCCTGCTGGGTCTGGTCCTCAAAGGAGCAGTGAGCCCGCCTGCCCCTCGACGGGCACCTCTCTGGAGTCAGGTAGGCGGTGTGGAAATTTCCTTCCACTGAAAAATAAGACTTTTTGAAATCCATGCTACTGAAGAACCTTGACAAGCAAGAAGTAAGAGGAGAATTTGCACTGCATTTTGCAAGTCTTCAGGTGGGCTCCGTCCTATGTGAGGATGTATCTGGGGCTTCACTGAAACAGGCAGCACCCATCAGAAGCTCTTGGTCTGAGCAGGGGATGCGAGGCAGGGCCTGTGACTGGGCTGCAGGCTGGACACAGAGGTCTGGCCGCAGCTGGCTGGGTGACTCTCCCAGGCGCACGGTGTTTGTAAGTTCCTAGTGGCTTCATCTCACGCTTGCAAGCCAGTCGAGCAGCCTGGCCACCCAGTGCAGGACTGAGGGGTTGCCGTATACCACACAGTTCACCTGTGTCTGCCTTGCCTGTCAAGCCCGAGCCACACATGTGCACACATACACATGCGCACACATACACATGCACGCACACCCATGCATGCACACGCATACCCATGCATGAACACACACAGGCACACGACTCCTCCCACTTGGCCGCAGCTCTGCTCTCTGCCAGCTCCAGCCTCTGCTCCACGTCATTTCCTCCATCTGCAGGACCTCCTCCTTGTCCTCCACATCCACCTCCCCTCTCCAAGCTGTGTGCTCCCCCGGCCCCTCTCCCGTGGGCTGCCACCTGCACTGTTCTGCCCTGGACCCCCCTCTGCATGTCACCCCCTTGGCCCTGGTGGCCAGCCCACTGCCAGGTACCCAGTGGAGATTTATGGCAAAGGTTAGCCTGTGATGCCCTCGCCGCCCCACCTGGCCCCTGGGTGTCCCTTCTTCCCACCCTAGCTCTCACCTGCTGCCCCTGCCCCACTGGCCCTTCCAACTTGGCTGTGATTGCCTGGGGGCTGGTGAGCAGAGCAGGTGCAGAGTGTTTGGCCAGAAAAGAACCCGCGAGTACACTGCTGATGGGTTGTACTTACGGGCAGAAATCCCACAGACATCCCTCTTCTCTGCGGGCCCCTTGTCCCCCGTCCAGGGGAAGAAGGCTGTCATCATGCCTCCGTCGTACATGGAAACACTCAGGCCTGCTGCCTCACGTGCCCAACCATCTCTTTTCTGTCTTCTCCATCAGTGGGACAGAGAGAATCACCACAAGGGGACATGAGCTGTACTGTGTGTTTCCCTCTTTTTCCAGAGTCCCTGCTACCTGGGTTGTCTTGTTGTCAAGGTGACCCTTTGAAAAAGCTAAATGATAGTGGGAATGTCTGAGCGTGCAGGTGTGTGCCGTACATGTGTGCACCCGGGTATTTGTGCATGCACGTCTGTGTGTGTGTGCACACCTGCATGTGGCACGCAGGTGTACGCACACGCAAGCCAGTGAGCAGGCAGGCAGGAGAGAGCTGGAGCAGGGGGATATGCATGTGATCAATCACACAATGTGAGAAGCCTGGAAAAACAGGTCAGAGGAGCGACAGGGCCGCCGTCTGTGCTGTAATTCTGAAGTTGGTCCAACGTCTAAGATTAATGAGTGGGGTTTTGAGCTGCTCTGTGCTTTCAGGGGCAGAGCAGAGCCAGGCGGCTCGTTTTTAACCCCACCTTCCTCCACCCTCCCTGCTCAACAGCTCTGCAGGGGAACCACCGACTCGGCCATTTGTCTGTCTGCCCTTGCTCGGAAACATGCATCCGGGCTCTGGGCTAACAGGTGGACACGTTACAAGGCTTGGTCACAGTCCCTCCCTACCTGCTGTGTGCGCCATGGGAGCAGGGATGTTGCATCTTATTTTATCCCTCCTGGGTCACAGTGGTTCTAGATAAAGTGTTACTGGACACCTGAGTTTGCAAAGTATTTCACCTACTTCTCAGCCATCAGCACCTCCAACTCCTCTCTGCCCAAAGGGATGTCACCAAGCCCAGTCTCCTGTCCCTGGAATCCCCTTTCTCACTTGAGGTCCTGGCTCCAGACGCAGCCTCATCCTTGAGCCCAGCTTCTCCCAGTCCTGCAGTTGCCCTCTACCCTCGCGGCTCACCTCTCCTTCCAGTGGCTCTGCACCTCCCAGCCGTGTCCCCAGCCCCATTTGGCTCTTGCTACAGAGCCTCCTGTCTCTTTGTCCTCAGGTCGGAGGCTGTAAACTCACGTGCCTTGGGAGCTGGTGAAGAAGGTACCCAGATGAGGCAAGAGCGAGAGGGGGCTCACATTGCCCCAGTAATGCAGGAAAAGTGGTCACAGCTATGGACGTGTGGCCTCTAAGCTGGAGAAGAAACAGGGCCAGAGTCAATGCAGACTCAGGAACACGTGCCCCGTGAAGGTGCTGCACACGTAGATTGTCACTGCGAGGGGGGTCCACCCAGCGTTGCGAGCCCTTTGGGTCTTTCAAGACAGGAAATCTGGATTTTAGGTGAAACCTACTGCTTCTTGAGTGTGACTTTAAAATTTTTTTTAAACTATGGCAGCCGATGGCAGCCCACTCCTTTCCTGGCTGCAAGCGGTGTCCTCGGCACAGTGTGAGGGTGACAAAGTAGCCTCGTGTGGATGCAGGACCAGGCGTATGTGAGTCTGCCCAGTGCCAGACACAGACCAGGGGCCCAGACACCGCGTCTGGAGTCCTCCCGAGCTGCGCTCACAAGGGCGCCGTGTGTCGGGCTTGCCAGCCAAGATGCTGAATCCCTCACGGCCGTGGTCAGTGGGAGTCACTCCATGCAGGCATTCCTTATCACAGGCCCTGGAGGAGACTTTCAGCTCGAGGTTTTATGAAGACAATAAAAGAAAGCAGAAAACGACAAGATCTATGTAAGGGAGAGAGAGCAGTTTTCCATTTACTTAAACTTGAGGTCCAAACTGTCCGGGACTGTGGCCCTGAGTCCCAGTGAAGCCCCAGAGCCACTGGACCAGGGAGCAGCCCCAGCAAGGAGATGGGTAGTGAGTGCAGAGCTGTAGGGGCGGCCCAGCCCTGAACCACTGGCTGCTCTCTGCTGGTGTCCCTGTTCTTGTTTTGGAGGCGGGCCACCTCCCTTTCATCTGGGCCTTTGCTCCCAGATGCCTCTTGCGTGGTCCTCATCAGTCGAGTCGTGAAGGGACCTCACTGCCCAGGCCGATTTGCAGAAGTGGGGGGTGGTGCATGCCCTTGCCCATCACCACCCGCCTGGGACATGGTGTGGACACTGACAGGCAGGGAAGTCTGCTCCACTAGGGTCTGTCCCACTCTGGACCCGGCAGCTGTCCCCTCCCAGTGCCACCCAGGCCAGCCATGGGTCAGGATTGTCTTGTCCACCACCTGTGCCCCCCTCTCTCCCTCTGTCCTGGTTGGCAGAGGGGTGCAGAGAGCCCAAGGGGGCTGCCCACCATGGGCTGTGCCCGGGGCCCCACGTGGTGCCCCTGCAGAAACACGCTGAGGATTACGGGTTAAAGCCAGTAAAGCACTCAGGCCATTAATGTCAAGTTTCATGTTAATAAACAGGGGGATTAGGTTCATTTATATGAAAAGGAGATCTCCTCAAAATGGACAGTGGGGCACAACTCTACTCCCATCAACAAAAACAAACAGAGGGGACTGCAAACCCAGACTCATCACGCCTGAGGCTTTATTTTGTCCCGGTCCCAATGTTCGGGCTGGACTCCTCTCGTGGTTGTAGACGGTTCAGCGCCGAGATGGCGGCCTGGCTGTGTTTATGTGTTAGATGTCTTCGGAAGCAGAACGGTTGAAAGGGAGTGACCAGGCGCAGACGGCCCAGCCGAGCCCAGAGCAGCGCCCCGCCTGGTGTGAGGTCTGTGCGCTGCCACTGGTGCTTCCTCGGGCTTCGGAGCAGCCGATCGGATCCCCCGGATCCATCCTCCCTATCTGTGCAGGACGACCCCTTCCTGGTGCTCAGCGGTTGAGCCCAGGACAGCTCTGTGAGATGCTGATCTTATCCCCACTTTACAGATGAGGAAGCCGAGGGGAGGGCCTTTGGTGGTTCCATGGCTTGCGTAGGGAGGACAGGGGCTGTGATGAGAGCCCAGCTATGTGACAGCTGTGTCCACACTTTCCCTGCTGCCCTGGTCTCACCCCTGCCTCCCACAACCCCAGAAATGGCTGCATCCTGGGCTTGGGGCACCCCCAGCTGTGGTGATTCTTTTTCTTGAAACAGTGCTGGGTGGCTGGTGGGGCGGCCTTTCGTGCCCTGGTTTGGCCATGGAAGCCCATGGCGGCATCCCGGGAGGTCATGCATGCAGCCCCTGCGGCCCCTCTGACCCGTCAGTCCCAAGGAGCCTTCTCCCAGTCTGAGGTTCCTTGTCCTTGGACCCTGTTTTCCTAGGTGTGGGGTTGATTAGCTCAATCTGCATGTGCCAGACAAGTTAGAAACTTCAGGGAAACTCTTCGGGATTTCCAGGGTGGGGGGAGCATGATGACGCTCTGTCTGATGGACCATCCCAGGTGACAGGACGCGATCGAAGCCCCCGTGCCCTTGGCGGGCACTCTGTCCCGAGCCACAGCTCCAGGCTCCCCAGCTCTTCCTTGGTTCCCTGTGGGATCTGACTGCAAGACTGTGCAAAGGGACAAAGGAAATCTTTGCTGAGATGTTTTTAGTGCTTTAATCCCTCGTTCTCTTTTCTTCAATCCTGAGCCTCTTTGTCCACCTTCCTTTATTTCTCTGTCACCTTCACTTGCCCTTGTCTCACCTGCGGCTGTTACTTTTGGTCCAAGGGAGGGGAAGCAACTTGGATTTTGGGAACAAAGTGAAAAACCTCGTTGGGGAGGAAGAAGCGCTGTGACCCCAGCAGAGAGTGGGCAGATGGTTGGGGACCTTGGTAGGCCGGCGGGGAGAAAAGCTTCTATTCTCTCCATCCTCAAAAACAGAATAGTTATTTCTAAAACTGAGCTGGTTTATGGGGTATCTTCGTCCACTGAGACTTTTTAAGCTAAGTTCTACATGTGTGTGTATCAAGGGTGTGTGTTTCTTTAATTGAGGGGGAAATGACACAGTGTAGGTCACGGGTGGGGGGGAACCTTGGCCGAAACACCCCATGTAGAGCCGTCAGCCCCCACCCCTGTTCTGTGTGCCCTGTGCCTCCTTCACCGAGTCTCTGCCCACTTTGGCCGCTGTGACAAAATGCACAGACGGGACTTGACCGCAGACCTTCCACTCTCCCACCTCCCCACCTCTGGAGGCAGGATGTCCAAGCTCAAGATGCCCTCCGTCTCAGCCCCTGGCGAGGACCGAGGACCCACTTCCTGGCTTGCCCCCACCGCCCCCCCATTGCCGTGCACCCAAGGCCTCTCCTGGTGCCGTGGCATCCTCAACCTCCAAGGTCACTAACCCCCCAGTGGGTCCCCGCCCCCGTGAGCTCATGTAAACATGATCACCTCCCACAGTCGCATCTCCTGGGACCATGACGTGGGAGGTGCAGGGGGTGGGACACAATGCCTGATGCCCACATCCTGGAGGAGGGACCTTGCTTACAGATAGGCGGGTGAGCCGAGTCTCCCCTGCCCAGCCCCCCACTGGCCAAGGGGAGGACCCAGGAGCCTCGGCCATGGTAGGGAGGCTGGGGTCTCCGTCCGAGCCGCCCCCTCCCAGAAATGTCCCTTGGCAGCTGGGCTGAGGCCCCAGGGGAACCTCCTTCCCTGGGGAGGGAGCGGGGCCCATGCTGCGTGTTTCTAGTGAGGAGGCTGCAGTGAGGCGCTAAGCCCGTGGCGCCATGGAGACTGACAGGTGGTGTGCGTTGCTAAGTGACGCCGGGGAGATGTGCAGAGGGGACGGCTGCCACTGGAACGGAGCGGTCCCTCCTCTCTGGGGGCTGGCGGGCGCTCACGGACCACAGCCTTGGTGGGTGTGAGCTCCTGAGGACAGTGACGCCCACCTTCACTGTGGAGAGCCGCTCGGGGAGAAGTGGACCAGGGAAGGGAGAGACACAGGCTCTTCGGGGGTGGAGTGGATGGGCCAGCTCAGTGACGCCTGAGGGTCACCCACTCTGCAACCGTGAGCAAGTTACTGCCACTCTGACCTCAGTTTCTCCATCTGTAAAGGAGGTCTCAGGAGCCCAGGCACAGAGCTGGGCTCTCAGTAAATTTGTGCTGTTGTAATGTCACATTTGACCGGCCTCTTGCTTTATTTAGTAGTGATTATGCACTCTCACGAGTGTGCCAGGGTTGGGGGGCATCAGCAGAGAGGCCAGGAACACAGTCTCTGGACCCAGGTTGAAAAGTGAAAGTGTTAGTCACTCAGTCGTGTCTGACTCTTCGCCCCCATGGCGCAGCCTGCCAGTCTCCTCTGTCCTTGGGATTCTCCAGGCAAGAATACTGGAGGGGGTTGCTGTTCCCTTCTCCATGGGGTCTTCCTGACCCAGGAATCAAACTAGGGTCTCCTGCATTGCAGGCAGATTCTCTAGTGTCTGAGCCGCAAAGGAAGCCTGAATCCAGGCTGCCTCTGTTTGCATCCCAGCTCTGACACTCACTAGCTGCGCAAACTTGAGCAAGTCAACTGACATCTCTGGACCTTGCTCTTCTCATCTGTGAGATGAATACTCATTGGGCTCTGGCGGGCGAATACAGGTGAAGCAGGAGTTCGAAAACACTCCCTCCCCCCACCATGCTGTAAATAAATCTTTATTGACACACGGCCACTCCCATTCATTGCATGCTGTCTGTGGCTGCCTGTCTGCAGCAGAGCTGAATGGTTGTGATGGACACCATCTCGTCTGCAATCCTGAGGTCTACATCACCCCTCCCCCTTACGGGAGACATTTGCCCTGATCCTGGGAGGCTGAGGGGGTGCTGGGCCCTGAGTAAAGTCTGAAAAAGTCTCCAGCCTTGAAGCTGCCTCACCTGACCCGTCCGGGCTGTTTCTGTCCTTTGGGGTTTCCTACCACTTCAGGGACTGTGGGGCACCCGCCATGTTTTGCACCCAGAGCCGCTGCCCATGTGAGTGTGGTGGGGCTCTGTGCTGGGCCAGCATGCACCTTCGTCCACGATCATGTCACCCTGTGAAGGCCAGTGTCTGGGTGTGTGTGTGTGTCTGGGTGTGTGTGTGTGTGTCGATGAGTGTGTTTGTGTGTGTGTGTCGATGAGTGTGTTTGTGTGTGTGTGTGTGTCTGTGTATGTGTGTGTCGATGAGTGTGTGTTTGTCGATGAGTGTGTGTGTGTGTCTGTGTGTGTATGTCGATGAGTGTGTGTGTGTGTGTGTGTCTGTGTCTGTGTGTGTCGATGAGTGTGTGTGTGTGTCGATGAGTGTGTGTGTATCTCTGTGTGTGTGTGTCGATGAGTGTGTGTGTGTCGATGAGTGTGTTTGTGTGTGTGTGTGTGTCTGGGGCTGTGTGTGTGTGTGTGTGTGTGTGTCTGGGTGTGTGTGTCGATGAGTGTGTGTGTGTGTGTGTGTCTGGGTGTGTGTGTGTGTGTGTCGATGATTGTGTGTGTGTCTCTGTGTGTGTGTCTATGAGTGTGTGTGTGCGTGTTGTGCCGAGCGTGATGTGGTGTGTGGGGTGTGCTGGGTGATTGTAGTCTGTCACTGTGAGGTGTCTGTGTGTGTGTGTCTGGGGTGTGTGTGTGTGTCGATGAGTGTGTTTGTGTGTGTGTGTCGTGAGTGTGTGTTGTGGTGTGTGTGTGTCTGGTGTGTGTGTCGTGTGGTGTTGTCGTGTGTGTGTGTGTGTGTCTGTGTGTGTATGTCGATGAGTGTGTGTGTGTGTCTGTGTGTGTGTCGATGAGTGTGTGTGTCTGTGTGTGTGTGTGGGTGTGTGTGTGTCTGTGTGTGTGTCGATGAGTGTGTGTGTCTGTGTGTGTGTGTGGGTGTGTGTGTGTCTGTGTGTGTGTCGATGAGTGTGTGTGTCTGTGTGTGTGTGTGTCTGTGTCTGTGTGTGTGTCGATGAGTGTGTGTGTGTGTGTGTGTGTGTGTGTGTGTGTGGGTGTGTGTGTGTCTGTGTGTGTGTGTGTGTGTGTGTCTGTGTGTGTGTGTGTGGGTGTGTGTGTGTCTGTGTGTGTGTCGATGAGTGTGTGTGTCTGTGTGTGTGTCGATGAGTGTGTGTGTCTGTGTGTGTTGGTGTGGGTGTGTGTGTGTCTGTGTGTGTCGATGAGTGTGTGTGTCTGTGTGTGTGGGTGTGGGTGTGTGTGTGTCTGTGTGTGTGTCGATGAGTGTGTGTGTCTGTGTGTGTTGGTGTGGGTGTGTGTGTGTCTGTGTGTGTCGATGAGTGTGTGTGTCTGTGTGTGTGGGTGTGGGTGTGTGTGTGTCTGTGTGTGTGTCGATGAGTGTGTGTGTCTGTGTGTGTGTGGGGTGTGTGTGTGTGTCTGTGTGTGTGTGTGGGTGTGTGTGTGTCAATGAGTGTGTGTGTGTGTGTGTCAAGTGTGTGTATGTGTGCGTGTGTGTGTGTGGATGAGTGTGTGTGTGTCGATGAGTGTGTGTGTGTGTGTGTGTGTCTGGGTGTCGATGAGTGTGTGTGTGTGTCTGTCTGGGTGTCAATGAGTGTGTTTTTGTGTGTGTGTGTCGATGAGTGTGTGTGTGTGTGTGTGTGTCTGGTGTGTGTGTGTGTCGAGTGTGTGTGTGTGTGTGTGTCGATGAGTGTGTTTATGTGTGTGTGTGTCTGGGTGTGTGTGTGTCTGTGTGTGTGTGTGTCAATGAGTGTGTGTCTGGGTGTGTGTGTGTGTCTGGGTGTGTGTGTGTGTGTCGATGAGTGTGTGTCTGTGTGTGTGTGTCTGGGTGTGTGTGTGTGTGTCGATGAGTGTGTGTCTGTGTGTGTGTGTGTGTGTGTGTCTGTGTCTGTGTGTGTGTGTGTGTGTGTGTGTGTGTGTGTCTGGGTGTGTGTGTGTGTGTGTGTCTGGGGGTGTGTGTGTTGATGAGTGTGTGTGTGTGTGTCGATGAGTGTGTGTGTGTGTGTGTGTGTCGATGAGTGTGTGTGTGTGTGTCGATGAGTGTGTTTGTGTGTGGGGAGTGTGTGCGTCGATGAGTGTGTCTGTGTGTGTGTGTGTCTGTGTGTGTGTGTGTGTGTGTCTGGGTGTGTGTGTGTGTGTGTCTGGGTGTGTGTGTGTGTGTGATGAGTGTGTGTGTGTGTGTGTGTCTGGGTGTGTGTGTGTGTGTGTGTGTGTCTGGGTGTGTGTGTGTGTGTGTCGATGAGTATGTGTGTGTGTGTGTGTGTGTGTCTGTGTGTGTGTGTGCATGAGTGTGAATGCCCTGTGATCACTTGGTTCCATCTCATCTGTGTCGGGGCGGCGGGGTCAGCCCTGAACTTCTAACGAGCCGAGGAGAGAACAGTTTATAGCATCACGAGGTACGGGTAAAGGGTAAGGGAAGTCGACTTTCCGGGGAGAACGTGGTTCCTCTGCCTGTCCGATGCAGGGAGGCTAGAAGAGCCACCCCGGCTTCAGCAGCGGGGGAGACACAGCCAGACCAAGGCAAAGCCCCTCGTAATGAGAAGCATGTGTGCGAAGGGGGCTGTCCATCCTGGGGGCTTCCCAGCAGGGGCTCCAGATCAGGAAGGGGAGGTAGCTGGCGAGGCCCCAACCTAGGTGGACCCAGGTGGACCCCCATGACCCCGACCCTGTCACTGACCTTCCCGATTCCCCAGCCCCGGCCCGGCCACGGGACCTAGCACGCCCCACTTCTGGTGGGTGGGATGAGAGATGGCTTTACAGCAGAGAGCTCCTCTGGTCTGTCTCTTTCGCACAAATAACCAGAAACAGCTGCCCCGTGGTGCTCCAGAGGCTGGGATCTTCCCGGCCTCTGTGGAGTGGAAACACCTTGGGCCTCAGATGAATTCAGGGTTGGGGTGAGATGTGGGGCTGCGATGGTCTCAGGGCCCCCCTCCCTTGGGCCCCCAGCCTGGCCTCTGTCTGGTCTCTGGTTTGTGCATCTGTGAAACAGACTGAAGATGCCATCTCGCTGAGACCCCATGCCATGGAAACCCACCCTCATGGGCTGCAGACCAGCCTGGGGAGCTGTGTGGAGGTGGTGTTGGGAGGGGGCCATGGAGGCCACCCCACAGCTGTCCCCCCACCCCAGGATCTGCGCTGTGGTCTGTGGAGGAGCCACTGGAATCCAGCAAGGTCTGAGCCTCCTGCGCGGTCAGAACGGCTGCCATGACCCCGTTCGTGGGGATGTTTTCCACCAGCGATGCCTGCTTGCATGGCTGTCTTCCACTGCTGGGAGCCAGGCAGGCCTGTCCTGGGTATAAACACTCCGGCTGCCTTCGAGAGAAAGTCCAAAAAAGGGCTGGTTAGTCGGGATGGCCTCAGCGATCTGGCCGCAGTCAAGGGCCCCTTCCTGTCTTTAGCGCTGACGGAGATGGTGGGTGTGAGGGGGATGGTGGGTGTGAGGGGGGTGGGTAGGGTGGGGGTGACGGAGGAAACTGCCTGAGAGCCACAGGCAGGGGTGGGCTTCTGTGCGGCCCGTGGCCTGTCCTCATGTGCTCTTGCTGCCTGTGGACAGTGGGGACAAGCGAGGCGATCCTGGGTGGCAAGGTCGTCTCTGGCAAGGCCAAGCGCACTCCGTCCTGCAGGTCATTTGGGCTCCTCCCAGAGCTGAGGCTGCATGTGGTCCAGGTGTGGGCTTGGGCAGCAGCGTGCCGCAGGACAGACCTGTGGGGTGGCCCCTCTCCGCTCTCTCCTTTCTCAGCTCGTCTATTGTTTGCTCCCCAAGGCCTTGCCGGGTCCTTCCAAGGCCTCCAGGGGCATCCTGGCTGAGGCTCACACCACCCCCGCCCCATCAGCGCACCCACACAGCTTGAAAACCCTGACAACCCTCCACCGCCACGCAACTGCCTGCTGTTAGGGTTGCTGTGCTTTAGTTGCTCAGTCGTGTCTGACTCTTCGCGACCCCATGCACTGTAGCCCCGCATGCTCCTCTCTCCACGGGATTCTCCAGCCAAGAATACTGGAGTTGCCATTTCCTATGTCCTGGCTAAACAGTGCTTCTGTCACGAAGCTCACTCTGATGTCTACCACATGCCTCTCTTGCTCGCGATTAAAGGACATTCTTTTTTCCCACTGAGAGCCACTCATAAACTAAAACCTGATGGGAAAACCTCACATCCCATATCCCCGATTTATAAGACCATCAGAGAGAGAAAACAGCCCAGCAGAAGCCAGGGATCTGGGCTGAGGGGGAGGAGATTGAGAGGGCGGCCTGGGTGAGGGGCTGGGTCGCTGATACCAGGATGCACCCTGGGGCATCAGCCAGCCTCACCTGGGCAGTCCTGGGCTGTGCCTGGTTGAGAGCAGGCCCATCGCGGGCCAGAAAAGGTTGCTGGAGGGACTCTGTGTTAACACACAGCTTTCTCTCACTAGCGTGGAATCAGGACACACTCATTCTCCTGGAGCTTCACTGTGCGTGTCCAGCACAAGCTCAGCTGTGGGACCTCTGGGCAGGCACCCCTGCACCCGGGGCCCCCAAGTCAGCACAGACAGGGGCTTAGAGCAGCAGGGCCTGGAGCACGTGGCCTGAGTCTCCTTGTCTGTGTGCCTCAGCATCCAGGGCAGGCTGTCCACCGCTTAACTTTCTTGTAGAGTCTTCCTTCCTCCCCTTCCCTCCCTCTCCCCTGTCCCCTTCCCTCTGGCCTCTCCCCCTCCCTCCCTCCCCTCCCCCCTGCCCTTTCCTCTCCCCTCCCCCTTCATCCCTCCCTCCCTACCCTCTCCCTCTGCCTCCCTCCTTTCATCCCCTCTCCCTTCCTTCACCCCTCCCCGCTTCACTCCCTGCCCCCCTGCCCCTCTCTCCTTTCATCCCCTCCCCTCCCTCCTCTTCCCTCCCTCCCTCGCCCCTTCCTCCCTTCATCCCCTCTTCATCCCCTTTCATCCCCCTTCCCCCCCTCCCTGCCTCACTCTCATTCCCTCCCCCTCCCTCCCTTCATTCCGTCTTCATACCCCATCCCCCTCCTTCCCCCTCCACTCGGGGAAGATCTTGCGAGGCTTTCTGCCCTGATGGGGCCACAGCCTGAGTCAGAGTGGTTGTGACTCTGTGTCCACCTGAGGAGCTTGGCTGCACAGCCTGGATGCCCTCCCTGGCGTCACGGCCAACCTGCCGTGTGACCTTGGGCAAGTCACGTCTCCTCTCCGTTTGCCATCTGCAAACATGGATGAGGATGGCAGCCCCCCGCCGCTCTTCCCAGACACGGAGAAGGAGGATGAGCTCACAGACTGGAGGCTCAGAGAGGTGCCCGTTCTCAGGGCAGCTTCCCCAGGTGCAGGGCTGGCCCAGGGCACAGCAGACTCCCGCCGGCCAGCGCAGAGAAGGGAGCTCTGGGTGCAGATGGTCCTGGCAGAGCCAGCAGACCTGCCAATCACAGGAGGCAGGCCGCTCAGTCAGGGCTTGGAGCAGATGGGTGTGAGGCAGCCGGCCCCCCCACAATGTGTGCGGGTGTGACGGCGAGCTGGTGGCCTTCAGAAGACAGAGGGGTCACCTGGCCCCTCTCATCTCATGGAGGAAGGATAGCGTCTGGGCAAACCTGACAGGTGAACGTCCCCTTCAGCAGATGTGGGCAGTCCTGTGATGGGACATTAGACAGGACGGACCTGGGCCTCCCCCTCCCCCACGGTTTCCTGCCACTTGTGTGGGAATTGGGGTGGGGACAGGAGGGACGTCACAAATGCAGGTTCTTGGGTTCCACCCAGAACTACTAGATCAGAATACGGGGGGAGGTTAAGCCCCAGAACCTACATTTTTAATAAATTGCATCATTGATTCCTGTGCATTCAAGTTTGAGAAACAGCCACTTCTCCACCAAAGAGAAGAGTGACCAGCCGCTTCCTCTACCACAGGCCCTAAATGTGAATTCCGTGTCCGCTTGGAACAGTTTTGCCAAGTCCAGCCCCCTGTGTCTAGTTGTCCAGACAAGCCGTTTCATCCACTTTGCCTGGTTATGTGGAAAATAACCACTCAAATCAGATGGACTGAAGTGTTGATGGAGCTTTTATTACCTGCCTCGTTCCATGCTGTTCAGAAAAGAGACGTGCAAGCTGACGTCTCGGCCCCTGACAAGAGTGCGGGGTTCTTGGGTTGGTAAGACTCACCAGTTCACCGGCTAGAGATGAGGAGGAGACGCTGCAGGACTAGCACTGAGATGCAGACCTGGTGAGGGTCCCGCCGGGGCTTCTAGCAGTGAGGATGCTGGTGCGGGTAGAGTCCAGCCCCCTCTTGTCCCGCCATCCCTTGATTCTGATCTCATGACCAGTCCTCACGTGCTGGAGAAGCCCAGAGGTCAGAGTGGGAAGTAGGGGGCTGTATGCAGTCCGAGAAACTCTGTGGTGGGTGTGAGGTACTGCCCGGTGTGTGGACCAGAATGCCACCTGTTTCAGTAGTGGGCAGCACTCTTTCCCCGAGTCCAACTCTCCCCTGAGCCCAGGACCTCAGCTCCTCTGTCCGCTCCTCAATCCGTGAGCCCTGAAATCACAGTGATCTGTGTGATCCCTCATGGAAGTGCACTTGGGGGCTGGGGGACTCCGGTCTCTGCTATTCAGGGGCTGAGGCTCTGCTTGTATGTGGCCAGGAGCTGGCACTCAGGGCCAGCCTGACAGAGGATGTGCAGGGAGGTGGGTCGTGGCTTTGCAGGGCCAGGCCTGGAAGTGGCCAGGGGCCACCTTGTGGCTACACTGTCCACCAGGCGGCTGGGAGTGTGGGTGCTCTGCGCCCCAGGAGGAGGGCTGGTGTAGTGACCGTCCCTGGCACCCCCTCCTCCAGCAGCAGCGAGGTCACAGACAGTTAGGGCTCTGTGGTCTTCAGACTTTCCTACTTGTCAGAACTGCAAAGAGAGCCTTGAACTTTTGTGTCCGCACCTGCCCCATGTCTCTCCCTGTCCTCCACTTCATTCTGGCTTCCTCTCGGGCGAAACCATTTGAAACTTGACCTGCTTACCTGGCATTTTCATGGGGCTCAAGGGAACATTATAGTCTCAAACTTTCTCCTGCAAGAACCCTGGATGAAAATGCACTCCTGTTTCATGGCACGCAGACTCCCCTGAGAATCAGACCCGAGGAAAGAGGGAAGGTGGAGCCAGTTCCTCTGCATGAAATCCCATCCCCTGATGGGTTTGGGGTCCACCCTGTCCCGCACATGAATGAGTGATGTCTCACCTCCGTGGTTGTTATTCAGTCGCTATGTCGTGACCGACTCTTTGTGACCCCATGAACTGCAGCACGCCAGGCTCCTCTGTCCATGGGATTCTCCAGGCAAGAGGACTGGAGTGGGTTGCCATGCTCTCCTCCAGGGGCTCTTCCTGACCCAGGGATCGAACCCAGGACTTCTGCATTGCAGGCGGGCTCTTTACTGTCTGAGCCACCACAGGGAAGCCCTATAGCTGCATGAGCACCCTCTAATTAAAAGGAAGTCACTGTATATTTTTTATCAAATTCTGGCGAGATTTGTTTCATTAAAATGAAATTTTAAGTTTTCAGAGGAGAGGAATAGAGGCAAAAGCCTTTTT
Organism: Odocoileus virginianus; assembly: GCF_023699985.2. Classification (NCBI taxonomy): domain Eukaryota; kingdom Metazoa; phylum Chordata; class Mammalia; order Artiodactyla; family Cervidae; genus Odocoileus; species Odocoileus virginianus. The sequence goes on from NC_069696.1 coordinate 5,465,918, forward strand.
AGAAAGTAGATTTGGGAGATGGATTAATAATGTTAGGAATTCAACATAAATTAGCTTGTGCCTGCTTTTAAGTCCCAGAACTCTGTGGAGAAGATGGCTTTACACTAGTGCCTGAGTGTGATTGCCAACGGCTAATGATGGCTTCTACCTGGTACTGTTCTTTGTGGGCCTGGGGGAATCAGATAGCTCAGTATCTCTTTTACTTTCTTGTTTCTTCTTTTCCATATGAAGGGGAAAAAATTTTTAGGGGCCACAAAAATGCCAAAAGGTATCTTTCAAGCAGCTGTTTTCGAAATGTGGTCTTAAACCAATAATGTTGAAAATTACCTGGGAATCTCTTAAAGCTGCAAGTGCTGGGACTCCTACCTGACGGCAGACTAACACCCCTCCCCCAGGGGGGGCCCCCATCATTTGTTCTGAGGAGCCCACCAAGTTTTCCTCACACTCCCTAGAGTTTGTGTTGTTGTTCAATTGCTAAGTCCTATCTGACTCTTTGAGACCTGTGGACTGTAGCCCACCAGGCTCCTCTGTGATGGGGCTTCCCAGGCAAGAATACTGGAGTGGGTTGCCATTTCCTTCTCCAGGGAACCTTCCCAACCCAGGGATCAAACTCGCATCTCCTGCATTTACAGGCGAGTTCTTTACCACTGAGCCACCAGGGAAGCCCTGTTTATTTTCGTACTATATTTGTAATCCTTAGATCAGAATTCTGCAAGAAACAACTTTGATTGATAATAGGATAATCCGTAAATATTGACATGAGAGCAACTTTCTGTCAACATGACCATTTCCATGTAACAGAGCTCGTGACTGTCCTTAAATTGACCTCTGAGACCAGCCGGAAGCCACTTCTTCATTCGGATACGAACTGGGTCCTTGAGATGGCTCTGAGCGAATTAAAGACACTAACGAGGAAAATTAATACCTTTGTCCTAAAAGAATACCCCCAAACCTTAGGATTTCGTGGCTAAGGCCCAGAAGTTGCTCTGAAGAGCTGGGTGAGAGCCGGATGGAATTTTCCAGAGTCTCCAGGCGGGAGGAGACGATTGGGGGCCTGGCAGTGTTGGGTTAAGAGTTGCCTCAGGTCCAAGTGTGTGACTTTATATAATTAGAGCAAGAATTGTACTCATTAAAATTTGTATCATTAACAATTGTTCAATTTAGGGCTTTTTTAAAAAATTGGTGGAAATATCCTAAGTAACGGCACTGTAAGTTTAATTCCAGCTTCCTCAGGTTTTCTTACAGTCAGGCTCAGAGGGTCCTCCTTCCCCAGGACACACACTATGTCCAGGAAAGATGGCATCCTTCGGTCCTCAGTGGTACTGGCCTAGCAACCTCACCCTTCCCAGAGGGAAGCGCTGACCCCACTGTGCTGGGCGCCTGTGCTGGATGGGGCAGCGTGTGGCTGACACAGCCTGGGGCAGGGGTGTGGACAGCCCAGCCCCGCACGGGACGTGACCTACTTGTGTCCAGGGGCCACAGGCCAGTCCTGGAGTCCGTGCAGCATGGCAGTCACCAGTGTGAATGCTTAAGCGGGTGGTCAGCCACTCTGAGACAAGGGTGGAGTCCCCCACCCTGCCCTCCGCCTTGAGGCTCCATGGACGTGACCAGCAGTTGGGCCTCCCAGTCACTTCCCGCGGCCTTTCTTTGAGTCCAGAAGCCATAACTCGGGCATGGGCTACATGTCACAGCCAGCTGCTGTTCTGGCACAGAGCTTGACACCCTTCCACTTCGCCTGCTGCGCTTCCAAGTCCCCCAGTCTGCTCCCCCCTGGGGGAGCTCAGGACAGTGACCTGCTGGGGTGAAGACTTGAACCTGCAGTTACCATAGCAACACCCGCATCGCTGGTCCTGAGGGGTGGGCGTCTGTGGACATAGGTTGAGCTCTAGGGCGGGGGCAGGAGTGTCGGTGGCAGGTGGGTGGCTCCAATGCCATCCTAGCAGATCAGATGTGGTGTCAGTCAGAGCGCATCCATCGGGTAGTAGAGGAGACCCAGGGGCATCCCAGGACGGGGTGCGGGTGGGCCAGTGTTCAGAAGCTCAGCAGAAGCCACTTACTGACATAGGTGGATATTAGGTCTGCGTAGCCTGAACAGCTGGGAGGCAGGTACCTGAGTGGGCAGGAGAGGGCTGGAGGCCACGGGGAATTTAGGTGGGGTTTGGACCAGGTGCCAGTGAAGACATCCAAACAGAGATGTGGAGTTGGGAAGAGGGTCAATCTGAAGCAGGGAGAGCAGAAAATGACCTAGGAGGGCGGAGGAGGAGAAGAAACACCCAGTTGTAGCTCTGGAGTCCTGCCCCGATCAGATGACAAAAGAGAGGGGAGCTCAGACCAGCCTCGAGCCCTGGGCTTAAACCCGAGAGGCGTCCACTCTACCCTGGGGCTCCCTCATGGGCAGCAGGGGACAGTGCTCAAAGCCTCCCTTCCAACTCAAAGAGTGCAGGAGGCCGAGGGTCTGCCAGGATTAGATGTCAGAGCCAGGGATCGGTGTCTCTGAAGTGGAGGCTGCCTCTGCAGGGGCTCCAGAGAGCCTTCGGGAGAGGATCCAGGCTCCGATTTTCCCAGACTTGTCCTCTGGCCCTGCTGCTCCCCTGGGCCTGGCTTCAGGTGACTGCGGTCATCCGGGGAGACGGAGTTGGCAGGTCAGAGCCCCTGATTAGGACTGTGGAACGTCTGGACTGACAGTGCATCCTGTCCAGCACTCTCTGCTCACAGACACGGGAGCCCAGCGCCCAGGGTGGGGGTGGGGGGGTCACGTGAACCACCAGAGCCAGAAGCGGCCTGGGGCGAATCGCTTAACCCTGCAGCCTCGCCAAGCAGTGCCTCTTCCCAAACGCTGGCCCAGAGTCGGCCACGTGCGCCCGGTCCCTCCTGTCCCTGCCCCTCCTCCACACGTGCTTTCATTGCCAGGGCCATCTGGAGGGTGACTGGCAGCCCGAGGTCACCCAGCCCTCTTGGCAACCCAACTATCCCAGCGGATGGGACATTGATTCCTTGGCAGCCAGTGCTTCCTCAAGAAATAACTGTCTTAAAAGTCTGGTGCCTTATTGGCTTTGCTCTGACCGAAGTGTTCCCCGTCTGCCAGTCGCCCCGCCCTGCCCCGAGCCATTTCCTCTGTTCTGCCCAAGCCCACATTCATCCCTTTAATTCTTTGCAAACCCCTGTCCTCTGACTGTCCCAGCGGCCTTTTTCTTGATCATGACTTGAGCCCCTGGATTTCTCCTTCAAGATCAGCTCCAGCCTGCCTGACTGATGAACTGAGGTCATTCCTACCCTCAGATCACCTGTAAACTAAGCAACAGGGACAGTGAGTTTGAGGATCAGTGTCCCAGCAGACGTGCTAGAGGCCCTTGGCCCTCTGGAAGCAGGCAGAGGGTCCTGAGTCCTGGGGATCACTGACCCTGGACGCCTGCCTCTCTTGGTGAGACACCCCGGCCCGCACCTGGGCCGGTGGTTCAGAACTTGCAGGTGCCATTCCGCTCCTGTTTCCTGTGCACACCCAGGCCTGGCCTCTCTGAGCCCATAGGTGCTTAATGTCCATCCCAGCCAAGGCAGGAGGAGCCCCTCTGTCTTGTGCCGTGTCTCCCCCTCGGCTCCCTTGCTGCCTGTCAGGGAGACGGAGGTCAGCAGAGCTGAGGATATATTCTGTCCCTTCTCCGCAGGGACTCAGCCTATGTCTTCTGTGGCTGCAGGGGGCACCTCGGGGCCCATTCCTGCAGCTGCCGCAGGGGAGGCGGTGCTTCCCCCAGCACCCTTTCTCTGTGAGAGACTCAGGAGCACCACCCTGAGGGGCAGAGGACGGGCCTGGGAAGAGGAGACTCCAGGCACCCTGGACCTCATCTCCCACGGAAGGGGTGCAGACGGGCGTCCAGCTTGGGCGTTGTGCATTTCTCTGTGGTCCTCTGGTTCGTGGTGGATCTGTGAAGGATCTGTGTTGTTTATCTCCGCATCCCTGCCCCCTCCACGCAGTACTGACGTCGGAACACCCACACTGAGGCTCCGCCGTCTGATGAAATGCGCGCCTTGTCCTCAGGCTCCGTGGACACAGAGGAAGAGCTCCTTCCCACTACCAAGAGCCCCGGGAGCACGGGCTGCACGCAGACAGCCACATGCCTGTCATTAGGCAGAGTGCGTTCTCCCGGCCCCCGAGCCCTCGTTTCCCCGCGCTGCCTCACTCTTTCCCTCCCTCTGCCTCCAGACTGTGCTCCAGGACTTGGCTTAGGAGGCTCTGCTGGGAGAATGGGCGTCGGGGGCATGTGGCTGCCTTACCCACATGGGGCTCCAAGTGCCCGGCCGTGCCCTGAAAGGAACAAGGCCGTGTGCGTGCATCCTGGGCTGCCAGAGTCCTCGAACACCGACTGCCCTGCTCCTTTTGGGGCCGCTCCTGTGCCAGGGGCTCACCTGAAATGTAGACAGTGGAACCCACTGGGTCAGCGGGACCCACTGGGTCAGCAGGCCTGGACTGGCTGGCGTGATGTGTTTGAGCAGCTGCTCCCTTTCTGGCCCCAGGAGCCAGGAAGGCACAGCGGTTTCCTGGCATGGTGCACACAGACCAGCCTGGTGGGAGGGGATAACCTTGGCCTCCATCTCCCTGTATTTGGAAAGGAGTTTTAGAGGGGTCTCAGGAGGCCATGAGGGTCTGGTGAGGGGGGTCCCACTCAGTGCCACATGCATGGGCTATGGGCTCAGGGGAAAGGGCAGGTCTCTGGGGCTGGCGGGCCTGAGTTCGAAACCCCCACAACCCAGGCACCTGTGCTCAGCTGTTCTGGATTGGTTTCTCTCACTCCCCTGTAAACCAAAGGATAATGAACTCCACCACCCAGTTTCTGACAGCAAAAGAAGAGCATCGGCTGTTTATTGAACTTTATCACGTGTTGGGACGCTCCTTTCCTTTCCTCCTCAAAACTCCGTTGCTACAACTCTGTGTGGGTTTTTACTGCCTAGTGTGAAATCCCCCTGAGAAAATGAGTGGGGTGGGAGCCACTCTGTGCTCCACTGGGGTGTCTAAACCACTGTGGCACCTGGGCCCCCGGTAGGTGCCCAAGAAATGCTTGTCCAAGAGGGGAGACCTTCCTTTAATTCCTCTGGCACACCCGTCAGGTACACACAGTCCTTGTCCCCATTTTAAATGTGAACAGAATGAGGACCAGAGAGGCTAAATGACTTGCCCGGGGTCACACAGCTAGGAGCCCAGCTGATCTCAGTGCCTTTTCAGGACCAGATGTGGGCAGGTCTGGGCCAAGAGGAAGCAGCTGGGCCCTGGCTGGATACACTGTCCACTGTGCCCTGGATCCCTCTGGACAGCTGGTGGGAGAGGCGGTTTCACACCCTTTTTACAAGCGGAAAACTGAGGCTCCAAGAAAAGACCTGAGGCCTTCTCAGTCCCAACTCTATGGGGCCCCTGAGGATGGAGCAAATTCATCTTTCATCTCGGATGGGATCTGCTCCCAAGAAGGGGTTGAGCCGGGTGGCAGGGGAGGGGCCAGGCTGAATTCCTTCCTCCCTTCCCCGAAGCTGGGAGGGGCCCCTCCGAGGTTCTTGGGAAATCTTGCCGCCTGGCCGGCCTCCAGCCTGTGTCTCCGACTGTTCTTTTGTTCCCGGGGCTCCCGCCAAACATCTGACTCTGCTCAGGATCGATTGCACGTAAAGTGCAGAGAGGGGGAACGGGGATTTTTTCCCCGTGGTCATCCAAGACACAGATTTTTAGGGCTTTGATTCTCTCCCAGAATCACACTGAACAGCCATGCCTTTTGCAAGAGGTCACTTCGTTTTCAATTGACGTCGGGCCTGACTTGCTTTGGAAACTGTGCATCAGGTGGTCCTGAAAGAGAGAGGACCGTGGGGGTGACCACTGGGTCCCACCGGGGACAGCCCAGGCTTGCAGGGTCTGGCAGGAGTGGGCAAGGAGCCCAGAGACCAGGGTCCCTGGCAGGATCAGAGTGCCAGGGGCAGAGGAGGCACCACTCCACCTCGTTTGTTGATCGACTACCCGGGGTCAGGCCAGCTGCTTTTGTTCTAGGGGATTTCATGGATTCATTCCCTGGGCTTCAGACAATTGTTTCTTTTTAAGAAAGGGAAGTTTGGAGGTGGCTGAGAGGAAATACTCCTGGCAAGTTGGGGGTCTGTGGACGTGTCAGCGAGGGCCCAGATCTGTACTGTCAGTGGGAGGCTGGGGGCTCTTGGGGGGCTGCTGGGGCCTGTGCGGGTCCCTGCAAGGCCTCCTCCAGGAAGAGCCGCGTCTGGAGGGGGGACTTGGGCGCCCAGAGCAGGAGCATCTGGGCGGGCGTTAGGCTGGAGGTTGCTAGGCGCTGGGGTAGGTTTCCCAGGGAGACGGGGCTGGAAACGCCATCTGCTGAGGATGCTTGAGTCCCGGAACAGGCGGCGGAAGAACGAGAGGTTCTCTCCATCCCAGTTAACCTTGGTTCTATTGCCCGGGCCGGCGTTCCTTCCGCGAGTGGACCAGGAGGCGCTGAAGCTCTGGGAGGGCTGAGTGTCCAAGTGGGACGAGGCTGTCTCCTTGTGGGGCCGGGGGCCTGGGGCTCCCCACTCTGCACCCCATCCCACCCCAGCCTCCTGGGGAGGGGTCATCATGGGCAGAGGATTAAATACTCACACTTGGTCAAAACACTGTCAGTTACAAGGAGCCTCCACATCTACTTGGGAGGGTGAGCTCTGAGCGGGGACTTGAATATGCAAAAGGCGGTCCATGAGGCCAGGAAAGAGTACGGATCCCAGAGCAGGAACAGGCTTAGTGCTTGATCTATCATCTGCCCAAAGGGGATGCTCGGGCCAAGCCTACCTGAATCCTCTCCGTATGCGTGCTGGAGGAGACAGACCTGGTCGGCTCGCAGAAGCCACTGTCTGCTCTCTGCTGACAGAGTGAAGCCCACGACTGAGGTTGCGGGTGGAGAATCGGGGGCCCTGGGTTCTGGATCCAAGGTCACACATAGTCCTGCAGACAGTGGAAGCCGGCTAACTTGTGGGAATTTGAAAAGGGAAAAAGGTTGCCTGTTTGGACGGGCGTGGACCCAACTGCCCTTGGGGGCACGGACTCGACCTCTAGCCCCCGAAGCACTCCTTTCTCCGTAAATCTTCTTCGGCTCTAAGGATCATGCATCACCATGGCAGATGGAACCACACCAATGATTCTGCTGAAAAGGCCACATTGAGGGGCTGTTTACACAGGGACTGGCAACAGAGGGGGCTGTTACCCCCTGGGTTTAAGGGGACGTTCTGTTCCCGGAGCCCTGGGGTCACCGTGGGCTAGAAACTGGCCGTGCAGGGGCGTGACTACCCCAGGATCAGGACCTCATCAGGTGGGCCTGGAAAGAAGGGCCCCCACTTCCCTTTCCTTCTTCATTGGCCAAACCAACCAGAAGCCTACAGTTGGGGAGACTCGGTCCACAGGCCTCAGTCCGGGAGCAGAGCAGGGAGTGGGGGGTCCGCAGGGAGCAAAAGCCTCCTTGTGATGTCAGCCCAGCCCATGTAGCCGACTCTGGAAGCTCTTCCTGAGAAGGGGGTGCTCACAGAGTGTACCCACTTCTGGGTTGTTCTGTCCCCAAGATGAGCACATCTTACGCTTGTAAGACAAAGCGTAACAGAACTCTGCAAGCACCCGACATGTCCTTTCTCTGAAATGTCAGCTCTCTGGGGGTGGGGATGGGACAGCCCCGTGTGCCCTGTGCTTTATAGAATAGGGTGGACACATCGAGGCTGACCAGATGGCTTAGGTCTCCAGCGAGAGAAAGTGGGGCCGGCCTGGCTCCATGAGACCACAAGCTCTCCACAGGTGATGACACAGTATCCCTAGTGGAAGACCAGCCCCACAGCCCAGCACGAGCCGGGAATCAGCAGTGTCCTCCGGCTAACGGCCAACCACGTCCACCCTCCTGAGGCCATGAGGTCCGAGTGGCCCTGGTCAGGGGGTGGCGCGTGGAGTCCTTATCACCTTCCTGCAATCACCCCTCCCTGGCCAGGCCCCAACTGGGTGTGGATGACAGGGACAGAGTGGTCTCCAGGCCCCGAGGGCTGGTGACCTGGGGCCTGCTCTCCAGGACGATGACGAGGACCCCCAAGGACACAGCATCTCACTGGACGCTGTCTGACCTCTTGAGTGGCTGGAAGCGCCTGGGCAGGTGGTGTGTGGAATCCAGTGTGTGCTTCCAGAGCCTGTTTGGGTGAAATGCAAGTTTCCTTCTGCTCTTGCTTCTCATTCCCAGTTCTGTCCCGAATGGAAAAATGTCTGTGGGTCTAAGTCCAAGGCGCAGCCCTGGGGCTGGTATTTTCCTTCTGGCACACAACAGACATGGAGACAGCTTGGGCCTTGGGAGGGGCCCCAGAGAGGCTCCCCCTCGAGGCAGTGAGGCTTTGGGCCTCGAGCCCGGCCCTGAGGTCAGAGCTGCTGGTGCCGCCCAGTAGCTGGGGGCCAGTTCCCCAGTATCCTGATCTGCAAATGCGGACAGTCGTCGTGTCCACCTGGGGACATTGATATGAGGGCTGGGGGTGGGGGGCGGGTTAGAGCATGGGCCGTGCACTGCCCAGCCCTGGAGGAGCAAGGAAAAGTTCTCCCCAGGCAGCTCCCGGGCAGAGCCTCCTCCTGGGGCTCTGAGGCATCCACAAGGCCACTGAGGGCCTTCAGCATCCCCAGGCATGTCTTTCATCAGGAAACCTTCAATGGGTCTGCCTGCTTGGGGTGCAGACTGGGCCTTCCCACGTGTGGCTCCAGCCTTACCTGCTCTATGCTGCAGATCCTTGGCCTCCCCGGGGATGTCAGACCCCACCCCACAATTGCCTTTTCCTCTGGACTCACATGTGTGCTTTAACATTTTCTTTAGAACACAGAGGGGGCTTCCCAGATGGCGCTAGTGGTAAAGAACCCACCTGCCAATGCAGGAGAAGTAAGAGATATGGGTTTGATCCCTGGGGTCAGGAAGATCCCCTGGAGGAGGACATGGCAACCTACCCCAGTATTCTTGCCTGGGAAATCCCATGGACAGAGGAGCCTGACAGGCTATATTCCATAGGATTGCAAAGAGTCAGACACGACTGAAGTGATTTGGCACACACATGCACACAAGAACACGGAGGAAGGATTCACTAGCAGGTATTCTCCCTAGAGTCTGGCGTTACGGAAACGTGTACAGCTGGATTTACAGGGAGTGTCCACCCCGAGGCTGTCGACCTCTCGTTTCTCCAGATACGTGGTTATTATAGTGCATGTCCAATGCTTGAGAGATGGCAAGGCCGGGGCTATGGCTGCTGTCTTGGCCTCTATCTTTCCCAGAAACAGAGGTACAGCCATCATGACAAAGTATTTATCTGTTCTACGGGGCCCAGGACCTGAATCAAATAAGTCCACAGTGAAGAGGAATCGATTCACAGAGAAGTCAGACTGACACTGGGCAAGAAATTGCTTGTGTTATGTAGACAATGATTCTGTCCCTGTTGGAAGGAGAAAGTCTCCACGGCACCTTGTCCTGTTAACTCGAAGCTTAACTGCCAAGGGTTATTTACCCAGATGACTTTTTGATCATCTCAATCTAAACATCAGTAGCTCAAAGTGGGGACCCAGGAGCCCGTGATGACATTATGGGAAGAGATAGAAGTGGTAGGGAAAGCTGTGGCTCTGAAGGCTGGCTCTGTTTGCAGCCAGGCAGCTCCTTGAGGGGCTGAAGCAGGATCAGCTGGGACCCCTGGGCACGTGGGCATATCTTTGGTATTTTTCTCTCTCTGGGGGAAGGCCTTGCTCTTTATCTGGGAGTCAGATCGAAGTAAAACCAGAGGAAGAAGGTAGACTCCTTGAAATCCCTCAGCAGAGGAAGCTCAGACCATGCAGGGCTGTGTGTGGAGCTCCCTAGGGTGCCCATGGGCCAGGTAGACACACACCCCCGGCAGCACCAAGGGTGCAAACCTGCAGGGGAGGGAGGGCTGAGCTCTGGAGGCGACAGCAAAGGTGGACACTGATGGAAGGCCCAGGGAGGGGCTGTGTCCTGGGAGACGGCCAGCCTGCCTGCCTAGGAAGCCGGCCCTGCCACCTCCTAGTCATGTGTCCTTGGGCAGGTTGGGGACGATGGCTCCACCTCCGGGGGGTTGATGGAAAAGTCGTATGAGCTGAGGCGTGTTAGGAGCTTAGGACAGAACCTGGCCCCTGCAAAGAGCCCAGGAATTTCTGATAACAATCATCATCATAATCATCATTACATATTAGTGTTGTTCAGAGTTAATCAAAGAAAATCCCGCCTTCCAGTGACCAAAGGGAGCCCAGCCTCTCCATTCACTTTGCTGCTTCAACTGATTTCCTGCCCCAGCCCTGGGCCTTGTCCCGGGGCCTGAGGATCCCGAGAACATTGTTCCCCAGCCCTGGGTGAGAGCGAAGCTGGTGATCATTATGCGGGGCCGTCTTTGGCTGCAGCAGATGAGGTTCTGTGATGGGAATGTTCATGGAACAACCCCACGCCCCTCTCGCTGTGGTTCTTCTGGGTCCCGGCTGGAGCTGGGCGGGTTCTGAGTGGCTGGGAACGGAACAGGAGGTAGAACTGGTGGGGACGGGGACACCGGCTGGAATGAGCCCTGCTCTGCCCTGGGGGTGCTCCAGACTCTCCTTTTGAACAAGCTCGAAGTGGGGTGGGCTTCCAAACTAAAGGTGAATCTGGGTGGTCAGGGTGGGCAGGTGGCAAGGAGATGCCTCCCTGGGCACCAGGGCCTGGGCATCCCGAGTGTGCAGGCTCCATCCTTGACCCCAGTCAGCACTGGGAGGGCAGGTGCTGATGGACTCTCAGCGTAGGGGACATGGGTTTACAGAGGCTTCTGGTAGCAGGAGGTGTCTTGGCCCTGGACGGGGCTGGACCAGTGAGCAGAGGCGGATGCTCCAAGGCCGTGTGCTCCTCCTCCTCCCCGCAGAAGCAAGTCCTCCGTCTGGCCCGTTTCTAACCTGGATACCCGGCAGCCATCTAGAGGTGGCACCCCTCAGCCCATTTGCTTCATCCGCTCATCTGTGACGTCTCCTCCAATTCTCCCGAGCTGTGGATGTTCCCGCCAGGTGACAGGTGGCGGCTCTGGAAAAGGCAGGGGCACCTTTGCCCCCCTGAGAGGAACCCCATTCCCGCCAGCCACCAGCCCCTCCCGTGTCCTCATCAGGGTGGGGTCAGAGGGCTCAATGCAGACTTGAGAAAACTGTCAGAGCTTAAGGATGGACACAACGACCCTTGCCAGGGGCAGGTGTCTCACATGCACAATTTCTTTTCTTTTTTTTAAGTATAGCTGATTTACAGTATTATTTTAGCTTCAGGTGTGTAACACAGGGAGTCAACATTTTTATAGATTGTACTCCATTTAAAATTATTATAAAATAATATTTTATTTTTTCCCACACCTGTGGCATGTGGGATCTTCAGTTCCCGACCAGGGACCGAACCCTCAACCCCTACAGTGGAAGGGAGGAGTCCTAACGTCTGGACTGCCAGGGAAGTCCCCTCAATTTTATGCAAGTAGTTTATATCTCTTAATCCCATACCCCTATTTTGTCCCTCCCCCCTTCCCTCTCCCTTTTGGTAACCACAGGTTTGTTCTCTATATCTGTGAGTCTGTTTCTGTTTTGTTATATTCCTTCATTTGCTTTGTTTCTTTAGATTCTACATAGAAGTGATATCATACAGTATTTGTTTTTCTCAGTCTGACTTACTTTACTAAATATTATGCACCCAGGTCCATCCATGACAAATTTTCATTCCTTTTTATGGCTGAGTAATATTCCGTTGTGTATATATGTACCACTTCTTTATTCATTCATCTGTTGAAGGACACTTAGGTCATTTCCATATTTTGTTATTGTAAATAATACTTCTATGAACATTGGGGTGCATGTATCTTTTTAAATTATTGTTTTTTCATTTTATTCTGATATGTACCCAGGAGTAGGATTGCTGGTTCATACATTAGCTCTATTTTTAGTTTTTTTAAAGAATCTCTAAATTATTCTCTACAGTGGCTCTGCCAATATACATTCCCACCATCCATGTACAAGTGTTCCCATTTCTTAGCATCCTCCCCCACATTCATTATTTTTGTTCCTTTGGTGGTGGCCATTCTGAAAGGTGGAAGGTGATATCTCAGCGTGGTGATGATTTCCAGTTCTCACCACAGCTGCATAAGGTAGGCACCTGTGTGTCCCATTTTCAAACAGGGAGACAAAGGCCGGGGAGCTCTGGTCCATTTCCCGGCCACTGAACTAGGAGCTGAGATCAAGCTGGCTCTGATTCCCAGGCTGTGTTCTTCCCCTGCCCCAGACCATGGGTGGAGCAAGAGGCCACGATTCGCTCTAATGGAGCAACAGGTGGGGAAGAGTCCATAGATGGCCAGCATGGGGCTTCTGGGCTGGGCTGCGCTGCGGCTCCCCAGCGTGAGGTCTCCATCAGAAGGTGGGTCCCCAGGTGCCAGCTCACTGGTGCACCCAGCCCCAGTGCTGTACCTTCAGCCGGCCAGCTCATGCCACTCGACCTGGAGTGACGGCTGCAATTCAGCGCCTGCACTCATGGCAGCAAAAACACAGTGAAACAAGGGGAAAGACTGTAATTACCTCTTAACACGTTGCCACATTTCTCTGCTGTCAGAAAGGTTTTGTTTTCTGATTTATTTTGATCTGCTTGGAAATTAGTTGCTGCGGTGCCTTTGGTGTGGAATCGTGGTCCTGCCAGTTAGCAGGTGGCAGTAGCGGACGCCTGGAAAAGACAGTTTTCCTCTCCTTTTCCTATTAGTGTCACCGTCTGTGTGTCAGGACAGTGCTGTCCCTCTGTCTGTGTCCATCCCTGGCTCCTCATCATGACCCTGAGAGGGGAACGTCTTGCGGGCTATGACCTCCCAGAAGATTCACACCCGCACGATTGTCCCTGGACCCGTCTGCCCCAGCTTCCTCCAGGACCCCACCCTCTCCTCCAGCCCACAAATGGCTCCGCACCTGTTCCACACCAACCCAAAGCCCCCACAGTCCCAGACCCACCCTTGATCCGCTGCCTCCGTCTGTTTGCAGATCCTGCACCCAGTCCTGGAACTTGTATCCAGGAGCCCAGAAAACCAGGTCCTTCTGCTCACAGACCCGCCAGCTCTCTGTACGCTATCCGTGGGAAGGTGGCCGCCTCAATCCAGCTGTGTAGCAGCCTTTCTCCCAGGTCAGGCTGGGAGGAGAAGGGGCCCCATGGAATATAGGGGTCCCTGTAACCAGGCTAAGGGGATGAAGACATTCCCACCTCTACACCCCAGCATAGTATACTCGTTGGAAAAGTCCCTGATGCTGGGAAAGATTGAGAGCAGGAGGACAAGGGAGCAACAGGGGATGAGATGGTTGGACATTATCATCAACTCAATGGACATGAGTTTGAGCAAACTCTGGGAGATAGTGAAGGACAAGGAAGCCGCCAGTGCTACATTCCATTGGGGGAGAGGGTCGCAGAGAGTCGGACATGACTGAGCAGCAACGGCTAATGACGTTGAGCACTTCTCATGCGCTTATCTGCAAGCACTTCACCAGAGAAGAGTCTGTTCATAACTTCTGTCCATTTTGCAGTTGAGTTGTTTTCCTAATACTGTATTGAGAGATCTTTGTATGTTCCAAAGAATAGTTCTTTTTTAAAAATTATTTATTTTAATTGGAGGGTAATTACTTTACAATATTGTTGTGGTTTTTGCCATACACTGACATGAATCAGCTATGGGTGTACATGTGTTCCCCATTCTGAACCCCCCTCCCGCCGCCCTCCCCATCCCATCCCTCAGGGTCATCCCAGTGCACCAGCCCTGAGCCTCCTGTCCCAGAGACTTGATTAGTTCTTGATTAGATATGTGCTGTGCAAATATGTTCTCTCTCATCTGACAAAAATATTTTGTCTCTCATATTTGTTGGAAATCAGTTTCCATCTATGTGTGGATTTATTTCTGGCTCCTCTGTTCTCTTCCATGGACCCATTTGTCTGTCTTTACACCAAGAACACTGTTTTGATTATTATAGCTTTATGATAAGTCTTGAAGTCAAGTGTCTTAGTTACCCAAAGGGTAACTTATTTCTTCTTTTATCAAAGTTGTTTGGATTATTCTAGGTCTTTTGCATTTCCATATGAATTTTAGAATCAGTTTGTCAATTTCTTTTTTAGAAAAAGCATTTTTTTGCCTTGTGTATTTTGAGGCTCTGTTAAAGGTGTGTAAACAGTGTGATTGTTACATGCCCTGGAAGAACTGACCCCTTGTTGTTATGAGAAAACCTTCTTTCTCTGTGGTGTAGTTTTTGCTCCGAGCTCTGCATTTCCTGATATTAATATAGCTGCTCTAGTTTTTCTTTTTTTTTTTAATTCATGTTAGCGTTGTATATCTTTTCCCATACTTTTATGTTTAACCCATGTGTGTCTTTGTATTTGAAATGAATTTCTTGTATAAACAGCAGATAGTTGGGTCTTGCTCTTTTATCTAGCCTGATGGTCTCTGACTTCTAACTGGGGTGTTCAGATCATTTTTATTTAATGTGATCATCAACATGTGATGTTAGATTTAAGTTTATCATCTTGCTATTGTTTCCATGTGTTCTTTGTTCTCTTGTCTTTCTTAACTGCTTTCTTTTGAAAAAACAATACTCATATATTTTATTCTATTTAATCTCTATTGTTGACTTACTAGTTAAAATTCAGTCTTGTCATTTTAGCAGTTGCTTTAGTGCTTACTATTTTTGTTCTTAATTCATCATAGCCTACCTTCAAGTGTTATTATATGACTTGACATGTAGTATAGGAACCTTACAATGGTCTCCTTACATGTCTTCCTTCATGGCCTTTGTGTTCCTGCTGTCATTTGTTATAAACATTTACATTGTTTATAATGTTTGTTCATAATACACTGTTATTATCTTTTTGATGCAGTCCTTTGAGGGAAAACTGCATCTCAATCTCTAGAGCTCTTAATTATTTATGTAGATCCACATTTCCTTCCATCTTGCATCATTTTCCTTCTGCTTTAAGGACATCCTTTAACAGTTCTTGTACTGAAGCTATCCTGGATATGAAATCTTTTGGTTTTCCTATTTCTGAAGTAAGTCTTGCTTTTTCACCTTAATTTTTGAGAGCTTTTTTGACTTATTATAGAACTTTATGAACTTCCCTGGTGGCTCAGATGGTAAAGCGTCTGCCTACAATGCGGGAGACCCAGGTTCGATCCCTGGGTTGGGAAGATCCTCTGGAGAAGGAAATGGCAACCCACTCCAGTACTCTTGCCTTCTTTCAGGAGTTTTAAAGCTGTTGTTCCACTGCCCTCTTGCTTACATTGTTCCCAACAAGAAATCTGCCATCAACCTTGCCTTTGTTTCTCCAGATAAACTATGTCTTTCTGCTCTGGCAACTTTTAGTGTTTCCTCTTTATCACTGGCTTTGAGCAATTCGATTATGATGTGTCTTGGTGTGTAAATTTTTTTTCAAATTTCTTATGCTTGGTATTCATTGAGCTTCTTGAATCTGTGAGTTTATGCTTTCAAAATTAAATTCGGTAAAGTTTTGGCTGTTAATTCTATAAATTGCTATATCTCCCACTTCCCTACTCCTTTGGGAATTCTAATTATACATGTATTAAATTACTTGACATTTTCACACAGCTCACCAATGCTCTTTTATTTTTTTTAATGTGTCTTTCATTTTGGATGGTTTCTGTTATTATGTCTTCAAGTTTACTTTTTTTTTTTTTTTTTTGCCGTGAATAATCTAATGTTAATCCTCTCCAACGTATTTTTTATCTCAGGCATTGTAGTTTTCATCTCTAGAAGGACTTTTTGGGTCTTTGAAATGTTTTTCATGTCTCTTCTTAAATTTTTGACCATATGGAATACAGTTATGACTACAGGGTTAATATCCTTGTCTGCTAATTCTAACATCTGTGTGGTTCTGTGTCCATTTAGATGATTTTTCTCCTCACTACAGGTTGTATTTACCAGGTCTCTTGCATTGGATACAAGACATTATAAATTTCACCTTGGATAATTTTGAATTCTTTTGAATTCAATTAATTCAAATAGTTATATAAATATTCTTGAAGTTTATACTGGGACTCAGTTAAGCTACTTGGAAGCGGTTTGATCCTTTTTTGTCTTGTTTTAAAAATTTTTAGACAGAATCAGTACAGCATTTAGTGTAAGATGAATACTGCCCACGACTGAGGCACAACCTCTTGGGTCTCCTGCCCTCTGAGTCATGAGATTTTAAAGTCTGGTTTGCAGGCATTATCCCCAGCTCTGTGTGTGTACTGGGAGCTATTCTTCTTAATAGTCCTCTTGAGGGGGTCTGCGGCAGAAGGAGCCTAGGGTGACCCCTGCCTCTGTTGTTCGGATCTTTGTATAGCCCCCTCCTTGAGGGTGAGAGGGACCTGAGGCTTGTTTCTAACTGATGAACTATGACAGGGTAGTGGGAGGCCTCTTCTGTGAGCAGGCTGTGTCACATGAAAGATGATGAGATGCAGATGGCATGACCAGGTTACAGTGTGTAAGACCCGACTTTAGCTGCTTGGAGCTGGAAGGCCCCCCAGGGGCCTGGAGAAGCTAGAGGCCATGCCAGAGGACCTAGGTGCCAGGTGGCCTCTAGAACCCAGGCTGCATGCAGCCATGGGAGATGGATCCTGCCCTCCATCAGTTCAGGTTAGGAACAGATGCTTATCCAGATGATGTTGTACCCAGGTCAACCCCTTGAGTACAGCCTGTGGGAGTGGACAGAGGGTCAGGCCACACTGTGCCTGGGCTCCTGACCCAGACACTGCGAGATAGTAAGGGTGGGCTGTTTAACCACTGAGGTTGTGGTGATTTGTTTCCTAGTAATAGCAAGTGAGTTCAGTTCTTCCCTCAGGCCCAGGTGGCTCCCTCACTCACATGCGTCCATCATCCAAAGCGACCCTCTTGCAGGGCGGCGCTTTCTTATCTGCTCCATCTTTGAGATCCAGCAGCTTCGGTCTCCTTGGACTCTCAGCTCCGTCTTTTGAGTCATCTGCCAGACCACACCCAGGTGGGCTCCTGTGTATGTTCTGGTCTGAAAACTAACAAGGCAGCAGATGGGCAGTGGCAGGGTCCACCTGGTTGGTTTCCCATTTCTCAGGGCTCTTCCTTTGCTGGTTGATGTCCAGGATCTTGAAAACTGTCATTTCAACCATTTTTGCTATTTTGGTTTTGGGTGTTCATAGCAAGAGGGTAGATCTGGTCCTTATTAACCCATCTTGGCCAGAAGTCCTCAGCTCTATGAGTCTTGTCATATTCTGTAATTGTAAAACCACTATTGCAATCAAAATAGAAAATGTTTCTCTTGACCCCCAAAGCATCCTTAGAGCTACCCTTCCCCATGCTAACACATGGCAACCACTGAGCTGGTTTCCATTCCTATAGTTTTGCTTTCCCCAGGACATCATATAAATGGGTCATTCAATACGCAGCCTTTGGGGTCTGGCTTCTTTCAGTGCACAAGATGCTTGCACAAGATGCTTTCACAAGTCTTCCATGTTACCACCCGTACCTGCCACTCATTCCTTCTTATTGCCAAGAAGCATCCTGTTGTATAGATGAATCAGAGTCCTTTCAGTGACTCTGAAGTCAATAGTCCAGTGAGCCACAGACACCAGGGGAGGAGGTCAAAGCCCAGGTCTCTGCTCTCCTTCCTTCTCCCTTCCTACCTTCTTGCCCACCCACCCTCCTCTCCACCACCCTCCTGCCTTCCTTTAGCAGAACCGAGGTTGACTTGCCTAATCATGTGATAATGATTATTATTTGAAAACCAGCCCAGAGCCTTTCAGCCCATACTCTGCAGGCTGAGACTTCGCCCTCTGTCCCTGGAGCCAGACTCCTGGTGGAGATGATGGAGAAGGAAATCCAGAGTAACATTTCTGAAGTTCGTGGACTTGGCGTGATAGCTCTCTTTGGAGGCTGCTTTGGGATCATCCAGTTCCTCCTGCTTCCTCCCCCTCCTCCTGTCCTGTCCCTTCGCAGGAAGGACAGTCCTGTGAGCTCAGAAGCGCCGGCCGGCCCGAGTGCATCCCTGGCTTGTGGGTCTTAGTGCTTGGAGTTCTCCTCCACCAGGAGAGCCCGGAGAACTTTATGAGGGGTGAGATGAGACTGGATGCTCCATGGAAACCGAGAGTTGAGTTACCACCTGAAGTCCTGTGGCAGGGCGGTGACTCCAGGAGGAGGTCGCACGGCCACGTCTTCCCCATGGCTGTGCAGGCGTTCAGAAGGACGAGAAGCAGGTGTGCCACTTACCCGTGTATGGTGTCGGAGCCAACTGTGCCCAGTGAGTGAGCTGTCAGGAGAGGGGTGCTCACCCGTTTCCTGCCAGACACAAGGGTGAAGCAGAGGGCCAGCAGGTCCCCTCCAGGGAGATTCAGCTCTCGGGGTTGCCCAGGTCCTTGTAGGCCTTCCTCATGCTCAGACCTTAGAGCTCCTGTTAATTAGGAATGTCTTCAGCTTCAAGTGACAGGATACAGGAAGCCTGGAACAGCCTCAGGGTTGGTCCAGCAGTTTCAGGTGCCACAAGGACCCAGACACTTTACCACTTCCTACTGCGTCTGTTCATACTCAGCTCCTTTTCTCGTTCTTGCTGGTGGTTCTGCAGACCCAGGCCTCACACCTGCATTCAAGGCAGGGGTGGTGAGGGAGGTGTGGAGCCGGCAACATTCATGTCTTTTAACAGGAGACAGAGGTTTTCCCAGTCCCCTCCCCCCACGACAACACATCTTGAATTAAATATGCATGTCAGCCAGGGATCTTGTTAAAACAGATTTGGATACTTAGATCTGGGGTGGAGCCTGAGATTCTACACGTGGCCCAAGCTCCCAGGTAGTGTTGGTGCTCCTGGCCACTGCGTGGTGGGGGCCAGGGACCAGGCTGTTTTTCCTGTATCTTTTCACCAGGATCAGTGGGCTGGTTACAGCTAGCTGCAAGGGAGGCTTGAGAGGTGACTGTGTTTTCAGCCTTCCCTGGGGAAGGAGACAGAAGAGGAGGCAGATGGAGAGAGTCTGGGTAGCAGACCACCAGCTCGGGTTCTATTGAAAATGCAGATGTGGAGCTCTGAGGATTCAGGTGGACTTGGGACAAGGGGGAGTTTTTGCCTCCATGAGGGAGCTATGGACGTACTTCGCTGGGTCGATGGGCACCTCCAAGAATGCTCAGCCTGTGTGCCAGGGGCTCTGTACCAAGCCTGGTGACCAGCACACGGTAGGCACCCCGAGGTGTCTGATGAGTTGGAATGTCCCTGGCGAGTCCTCTTATCACAGGGCTGCTTTTGTGGGCGCAGCGTGCCCAGCTGAGCACGGGACTCTTGTTAAAATGCAGATTCTGATCTAGGGCATGGGGATCCAGGGTGCTGCTTTTTTAATTTTTTCAAATCCTTGTCCTTCTTTTATTTTTGTAAGTTTAAATATAGTTGATTTACAATATTGTATCAGTTTCAGATGTATAGCTTCAGAGTCTTTTCCATTATAGATAATTATAAGATATGGAATACAGTTCCCTGTGCTATGCAGTAGGACCTTGCTGTTTATCTATTTTATATATAGTAGTGTATGTCCGCCAACCCCAAACAGCTCCCCTTTCCCCTTTGGGAACTGTAAGTTTGTTTTCTATGCCTGTGAGTCTGTTTTTGTTTTGTAAATAAGTTGATTTGTATTGTTTTTTTAGATTCCACATAAAAGTGATATTGTATAGTATTTGTCTCTTTGCCTGACTTACTTCACCTACTGTGACATCTCTAGGTCCATGCTGCTGCAAATGGCATTATTTCATTCTTTTCTAGGGTTGAGTAATACTCCGCTGTACATATGGAGCACATCTTCTTTATCCATTCTTCTGTTGATGGATATTTTAGGTTGCTTCCATGTCCTGGCTATGGTAAATAGGGCTGCGATAAACCCTAGGGTGAATGTGTCTTTTCAAAGTATAGTTTTCTCCAGATATATGTATGCCCAGGAGTGCGATTGCAGGATCATATGGTAGCTCTATGTTTAGTTTCTTAAGGAACCTCCATACTGTTGTCCATAGTGGCTACACCAATGTATATTCCTCCCAACAGTGGAAGAGCATTCCCTTTTCTCCATCCAGGGGATCCCACTTTGAATAGAAAGGGCCCAGAACATGCAAAGTCAGGGCCTTCTTCCTGACTCACCAGGGCGAGTGGCTGTGTGTGAAGACGTGGGCAGGTCTTGGTTACAGAGCCTGGGGTGTGGAGAGGGGTTGAGGGGAGTGGGGGGAGCGGCCTCCGTGTGTCTCCAAGGCAGGGGGCCTGGATGCCTGCCGATCTCATTCCTGCCCCCCAGGCCCTGCGTGCTGAAAACAAAAGTGAGCATCATACCCGGGTGAGAGGAGAGACCAGCCAAGCTAATCTTTCAACAGCTCTTAACTTGCTTGGCTCCATCCCAGCCTGGCCTCCGGGGGGTGCAAGGACCATGGGCAATTGCAGGAGGCAAGGGCTCAGATGCTTGAACCTCCCGGCCTCAGGAGGAAGCAGGGGAGGGAGAAGTCCATCCATTTTGGGGGGTGGGAGAGAACGCTGAGTTCTCCAGAACTGGGCTCCAGGCTTTTTTTTTTTTTTTTAAGTAGCGGGAACCAAGTTACTGGAATTTCTTCTGAGTTAGAAGCCAAACAAAAAGTTTTCTTGTGGTTTCAGTTACACAAGAGGCTGCTGCCAAGACAGAATGAATAAGAGCTGCCGAGGGGAGAGGCTGGGAAGAGGCTGGGTTGGGGGGCTGGAAGAGGCTGGGGTGGGGGTCTGCATGAGGGGCCAGGGCTATGGAATCACCCTCCCCGCCAAGCTCACTGCCAGCTCCGTACCGTCAGCTTTTAGGAGAGGAACAACCTGGACATTCCTCCCCCCAGGATCAGAGTAAGCAAGCAGGAGGGATCTGGGCAAGTGCTGTGTCCACTGTGAGACGTGTCCACATGTGAGCGATTACCGTGATTATCACGTCTGATTTACCGTAACTCAGCCTCTCTCCGGGGGCCTGGCTTTGTTCCGGTCCCGACTGATGGCAGCTGGACCAGACAGTCGTCCTGGCCCCAAGCTATGAGGCTCTCGGTCAGCCTTGCTCAGCATGAGGCTGCAGTCACCCCACCCACCCCCCCGGCAACCAGGGCAGGGAAGATTCAGGTCCATTGGTGACCCACAAGCTTCATTTTTCTCGATGCCCCTGGCCCCCTCCCTGCCACCATCCTGGGAACCACACGACAGCCTGGCCCCAAAGGTTCCCTTGCCTCAAGGCACCTCTGGCCGGTGAAAAACCAGGCTTGTGAGTTCCTTCATCAGCCTGTGCTGATGGACGTGGGTGATGTCCCTGTTCTGGATGGCCTGCTGGATGGTGGGGGGCAAACGGAGAAGAAATAGTGGGGTGACTTGAGTGTTCAAGCTCTTACAGACTGCTCTCCTCTGGGGAGAGGCAGATGGAGTTGGGGCTCATTCTCACAGTCTAGGTGTTTTTCTTACTGAAGGATCTCATCACAGGATCACGGAATTCGTCATTTTTCCAACAGATTGTGTCTCAGGTGCTGGCCTGGGTTATGGGGACTTCCTGTATTTGAAATTCAGCCATTCCTCTCCAAATTCCAAAACAAAGGTCTTGTGAAAAGTGTCCTAAAAGCTAGCATAAATCCATATATTGGAGTTTAGATTTCTGCCTGGCTTATGGGGCCAGTGCCCACATGGCCCAGTCAGGATAGAAGTGCCTTTCTTTACGAGTCCGTTTATTTGGATCAAATGTACCAGTTCCTAGAGATAACCCAGAGATCCATCCTGGGCTGTAAGTAGATCCTCTATGTGTCTCTTCATATGTTTATTGAGCAAATATTTATTTAACATAAATATTTGCTCCTCCTTGCGAGCCAGGCACAGGGGATGTATCAGGGGATATACATTTCTCATTATCCTGTATCCACCCCATGTGGGTTTACGTTTTAATAGGAGATACAGCAATGAAACATCAACCTCATAAATAAGTCTCCTGAGGGGATGGGGGTAGCATGGACTCACCCCTGCCTCTCCTGACTGTGGTCCCCACACACACTCCCTCCTGCCGTGTCCCTGGACCAGTGTCCCCCAGGTAATGCTGTCAATCCCAGAGGAACGGGGTGGGCAGGGAGGGTTGCACAGGAAGGTGGGTGTTGAGATCAGCACCCTGAAGGGCGGCTCCAGCCTGCATGGTCTGGACACGGCCTTGTGCATGATAACACACCTCTAATTCTGTGATTCTGAGTGAAGGACTCATGCACCATTGGGAATGACCATGTAATCATTAATTGTCATCTGCGGCCACACGTCAGAATTGCCTGCAATTAACAAAAACAACAGTAGTCTGTATGGATGTGTGAGTTGGACCATAAAGAAGGCTGAGCACCAAAGAATGGATGCTTTTAAGCTGTGGTGTTGGAGAAGACTCTTGAGAATCCCTTGGACTGCAAGGAGATCCAACCAGTCAATCCTAGAGGAAATCGGTCCTGAATGTTCTTTGGAAGGACTGATGCTGAAGGTGAAGCTCCAATACTTTGGCCACCTGATGCAAAGTCAACTCATTGGAAAAGACCTTTATGCTGGGAAAGATTGTTGAAGACAGGAGGAGAAGGGGATGACAGAGGATGAGATAGTTGGATGGCATCACCGACTTAATGGTCATGAGTTTGAGCAAGCTCCAGGTGTTGGTGATGGACAGGGAAGCCTGGGGTGCTGAAGCCCATGGGGTTGCAGAGTCAGATACGACTGAGCGACTGAACAACAGCAGAAACTGGACACTGCATGTTCATTTAGCCTCTTGGTTCTCCAGCTTCAGTGGGCATCTGGCTCACAGGGAGGGCAGGCAAGGAGACACACCCTGGGCTCCGCCCACAGAGCTTCAGTGACTCTGGAACCGAGGTGATATTTTGAGTTTCTAACAAGCTCTGGATGCTGCTGATGAGCCGATCTGGACCACGGTTGAGGATCACGCTGTGGTCTCAGTGATGACATGGGCTCTCTACTGGTGTGACCGGGCCGTGGGACTTTATCAGGTTCCCCGGGTGACTCTGATGTGCAGCCGCAGCTAAAGTCTGCCTCCAGCTCTGGGGTGACTGTGTCACTGCTCGGCCTGTGCCAGGCACCTTGTGGAGGTGGAGGGTCCTTTTGGGGACCTCTGATTCCTGAGGCGTCAGGGGGCACAGCCCTGCCTGGCATACGGTGGGCATCCATGTCCTTTGGAGAAGGGAGGTGAAGGTCTGTCCCCCAGCCCAGCCCCATGAGCAGGGGTCTGCAAGACAAGGCAATTGGTGGTGACGTCTGCCCTGAGCCTCCCCAGCCTGGTCTCCCAGGGCCCCTCCCTGCCCCAGGCTCGGGCGTCCACACTGTGAGTGGCCCTTTGGCCCGGCAGCCCTGGTCAGCCAATTCTCTGGTGCAGCCTGCTGTGCCAGGGGCTGCTGCCAGCAGCCAGTGTGCACGTGGGACCTGGGGATGACAAGGTGAACGGTGGGACAGCACGTGTGGGGATGAACTTGAATTAAGGGTCTGTCCCCTGGCTCAGCCTGCCTGTAAGGCCGTAGAATGCCCCACTCAGGCTGCCCAGTGGGCAGAGAGGGCCCTTTGTGCAGAGCGGACGGAGGAAGGACTGGGGCCTCGCTGACACCAGGGGCCTTTGATCAGTTAGCACCACCTGTAGCCCAGATGGGAGACGGGTGGGTGATGATCAGGGCTGGGGGAGCCAAGGCCCCCTCTTGGGTATGTGCTGGGGGTGCAAGGGGTGGAGAACGGAGGTATGGTGAGGTTCACAGCATGAGGCCTGGGTGTGGCTATCAGGGTGCTGGGCCCACAGGCACCTCATTTGCTGGAGCCCAGAGGGGTGGGCCAGGGGAGGGGAATCCTGTCCCCAGAGAACAGAAGAACTCTTTCCTGTAGAAATCTCCAGAAAGGGGGTGGACAAGAGGTGCAGAGTCCATTCATGTCTGCCACCCGGTTCTGGTGGGTTCAGGGGGGGTCAGCTGTGTGCAGAGCAAGTTCCTTCAGGTCACAATGTTTGCTGTGCATCTGCCACGTGTTGGCTCAGGGGCCGTAGGGGAAGAGACGCGGCTGGGTCCCCGAGGTCACTGTGCCGTCGGAGGACACAGACGCAAGCAGGCCATCATGGTACCCGTGTCAGGGGCTTGCGTGCAGAGCAAAGCGGGGATACCAGATCTGAAGTGACTTTTGGGGGTCCTTGGGGATCAAACCCAAATATCCTATCATCTTTATTTTTTTGCTTATAAAAGACCCACCCCCCTCACCGCCCTCCCCCGCTCCGTCATGTCCATGCTCACGCTCATGTCACTGAGTTACGCTCCTGATAAGAGAAGCTTTGTGTCACAAAGGATCCATCAAATATTTGCACTTGGAGGGGCACCTAGCCACGTCTCCCACTTGAAACCTGAGGATGCTGGAGCTGGAGACATTAAGGAAATTGCCCCAAAGCAGCGCCTAGTCAGCGATAAATCTTGGGGGCCAGCTGCTTTCCCGACTCCCAGCTCAGCGCTGCTCTGGGTCTCTGCCTTGTGTCACCTCTGCAAAAGTGAAGCCCGTGCAGGCGACGTCCCCGGGCGCCACGGGCTGGCTGTGCTCACTCTGAAGAGTGTGAGTTGGCACAGCAGTGCCCGAGTCTGCAGGTGGGTAAGCGTGAGCAGGTGGAGGAGCAGCAGCAGAAGTGGGCCTTCTGGCCGGCACCTGGTCCTCGGCAGGTGTCCTGGCGGTCGGGGGTAGGGCACCAGGAGGCAGATGAGTCCGGGACACTGCTGCCCCCCACCCCCACCAGCTCAGCAGGGCAGGGCAGGTCTCTGGAGGGGGTGGTGCCAGTTCCCTCCTGCCCCAGGAAGCCCCACAGGGTGCAGCCCGCCCCCCAGTGAAGCCATGAAGCGCTGGAAGAGTGTAAGATGAGACAAACGCGCTGTCGGAGGTGGGGGGAGTGCTCTCTCTGCGGAAAGGAATTCTCTGTCAAGGAGCTTCCTTCCCCAGCCTTGAAAACCATAAGGTGACCAGACAGTAGGGTGGGACCTGACTTGCTGTCCTGTCCGTGACCAGTGCCCAGAGGTTAGGGGGATACGCTCAAGCCGTCCCGCCTGGCTGCCTCCTGCTGGACCAGGGCTGTTGAGCTTGGTGTTTCAGAGAATGAGTGGAGGCTTGGATTAGGTTTCTGTTGCTTAGATTTAAATCCTCAGTTCTCCCAACCTCCAACCACGTGGGCAGGTCACTTAGCCTCGCTGAGTCCTGGATCCTTTGTAACATGAGATGATAACTCATACATCTTAGGCCTGTGGCAAGAACTAATCCTATCTAACCACCTAGCAGTGAGTCTGGCTCATGGGAAGCCCTAAAAATGGTAGCCCTTATTAAAACAGAACAGTAAAACTCCTTTCTTTGAAGCAGGGGGGAAAAATGTTATTTGGAAATGGAGCAGTCTTTTAATGAGGGAGCCTCAACATTCAGAAACGCCAGCGGAAACACTCAAAATGGAACCCAGGCGGGTGCCTCCCTGAGGCCTTAGCACGCCTGCCCCACAGCCCAGCCCCGAGCCCAGGTTGGAGGGACCCCTGCACCGCCTACTGGAGCTTCCTACAAACTGCAGAAACCCTCCTTTCCCAGGGTCTGGGTCCCGGGTGAGCAGGACCCCAAGGGAGGGGGATGAAGGGAAGGTAACTAGTGGTTTTGCAACTGTTTTGATTACTTCAGCTTGAGATGTTTGCAAATAAGATGTTAAAGGCTGGAGGTTTTGTCTGGTCTTAAGTTCAGCATATTTGTAGTTTTATTAAAACTTGTCATGGCAACAACCTGTGATTGAGGGGTGGGGGGCAGAATTCGGCAGTGACTGGAGGCCGCCACCTGGGGCAGCCTGGGAGAGGGGCTGGTGTGCGTGGCACCTCGGACCACTGTCCATCCCTTCTGAGAAGTGAGGGGAAGAGGTTACAAGGCACTGGAGCATGCGTTTGCTGGCAGTGTCACCTGTGTTTTCTAGGCAAAAGGAAGAGCTTTTTCCAGGAAACTCGGTGAGCCAGAGGAAGAGAGATGCATGAGGGAGCCAAGCCTTATCTTTTGTCTTATGTTTTGTCTTGTTTTATTTTTTTTAATGTTTTTTATGTTTTCTTATGTTTTGTCTTATGTTTTGGTTGGGAAGAGCTTTCAACCAAAAAGGCAGGACACGGCTGTTTCAGCTTCTCAGTGCTCAGCCGGGTTGATGATCTGCTGGGTTGATGACCTACTGGGGACTGGGTCAGTGAGACCCCAGGAGGGCATCACCAGGGTAGGAATAAGGGGACGGAGGCCCACTAAGCATCCTAAGTGCCAGGCCTGGTGGTGGCTCCTGGAGAGGCCTGGCTTCATCCTCAGGAAGACAGTGGTTTGGGGGTGAGATGGCAGGTGTAGGTGAGTGAGGTGCTGGGAGCTGGGTCCACCCTCCTCTGGAATCTTGGAGATGGAGACACAGGCCCCTGACATCGGAAACATGGTTCAGCCCCTCACAAGTCCCTGCCTCAAGCAGCAGCCCCTGGTTCCCTGTGTCTCAGGGTCCCCTCCTGCCTGGCTCCCCACTGCAGTCCATCGTGCCCCGTGGTGCTGGACCTGAGCTGAGTTCTGGGGGGCTGCTCTGGCTCAGGACCCTGCAAGGAGCTTCCCTACCTGCCTCCTGTCTTTTGTTCCCAGGAGTATCTGTTGGTATGAAAAGTCCTCGGCGCCTCCCACAGCAGCTCCTTTGCGCCTTTTGGGGCTGTGCCAGGTACAGATACCTGTCTGTCTGTGTTACTTGGTTTTTCTCGGGGGCCCTGGGAGGACAGTTCAGGCTGGAGGGGAGCAGAGGGGACACCTGGACACCGAAGGCTCAGGGTTAGAATTGAGGGTCGCTTTGGCCACTCATCGGCCCATCTGTCCCGACAGTGGATGGTCAGAGGTGATGTGACAGCTTCCTGCCTGGGAAGGTCTCTTGCACGGAGATAGTACTATTGTTTTTTTTTAATTGATGTATAATTGATTTACACTGTTGTGTTAATTTCTTCTGTACAGCAAAGTGGCTCAGTTATATACATATATATATATATATATACATCATTTTTCATTTTCTTTACATTATAGTTTATCACAGGATAGGGAATATGGTTCCCTGTGCTGTACAGTAGGATTTTGCTGTTTATCCATCATGTATATAAAAATTTGCATCTGCTAACCCCAAACTCCCAAAACTTTCCTCTCCCTGCCTTCCTTCCTTTGGCAGCCACAAGTCTGTTCTGTATGTCCATGAGTCTCTTTCTGTTTCATAGATAAGTTCATTTGTATCTCATTTTAGATTCCACATGTAAGTGATGTCATATGGTATTTGTCTTTCTCTGCCTGACTTACTTCACTTAGTGTGATCATCCCTAGCTTCATCCATGTTGCTGCAATGCCATTATTTCATTCATTTTTATGGTTGAAAACATTCCATTGTTTAAATGCATCACATCTTCTTTACCCATTCCTCTGTCAGGGCACATTAGGTTGTTTTAGTGTCTTGGTTGTTGTAAATAGAAACAGCACTACTTTTCACGTGTCACCTGAAGACCAAAAGTGAGAGAAATGGGCTCCGGCTCTGCACAGAGACAGACAGAATAGCTTTCCTGACACAAGTAAATGCCCCATTGCTTGTTAGCAGTGAACTTTAGACAAGAGGCTCTCCTCTGACTGTGACGTGTGAACGGACGTGTGGTTCTTCCTATAGGCGGCAGGATAAACTGAATGTGTGAGTCACTTAAGAAGCATTGGCAGAACCCAAGCCAGGGAGCCAGGGAAGGTCCAAAGGCAAGAAAAGTCCAAGGAGAGGCCGTGGGGAAGCAGCCTGGGATAGGCGTGATGGGCCAAGGCGGGGCACAGGGCCACTGGCAGGGCTCCCTACTACTCATGGTTGTTCCACTCTTTTGCCTCAGACAGCTCCCAAGGGTCCAGGGACATCCACCTTCTTCCTTCTGGGCCTGCCTGGAGCTGTGGGCACAGCCTGGGGAGGTGCTTGGGCCCAGGGCTGGGCTGACTCAGGGCCGAGGGGCAGGAGGCACCTCCTCTGCCAACCATCGAGGAGACGTTGGTAGAACCCTCTGTCCCTGAAGCCCAGCTCTACACTCTGCCATCCTGCCTGTGAGTCCTAAAGCCTTCCAGTCTTACAGAAATGTTTTCTTGTTGTTGTTCAGTCACTAAGTCGTGTCCAACTCTTGCAACCCCATGAGCTGCTGCATGCCAGGCTCCTCTGCCCGCCACTATTTCCCCGAGTTTGCTCAAATTCATATCCGTTGAGTCAGTGATGCTTTCTAACCATCTCATCTCTCATTTCCCAGAATCACGGTCTTTTCCAATGAGTTGGCCAAAGTATTGGAGCTTCAGCTTTAGCATCAGTCCTTCCAGCGAATATTCAGGGTTGCTTTCCTTTAGGATTGACTGGTTGGATCCCCTTGCCATCCAAGGGACTCTCAAAGCATCTTCTCCAGCACCACAGTTCAAAAGCATCAATTCTTCAGCACTCGGCCTTCTTTATGGTCCAACTCTCACATCCGTACATGACTACTAGAAAACCCATAGCTTTGACTATAAAAGATTAGATAGATTTTATACCTCAGGTTAGAAATGCCACAGCCCTGATCCCTCCTGTAGAATCACACAGATGAGCCTTGTCGAGGTTCAGAAACATCTTACAGTAAAGGACCTCTCAATCCTAGGATGCTTCTTCCCACAAGCTCTGATGACCTTCTAAGATACCAGTGTCCCTGGCTCTTCTCCTTTGGAAAAGCTGGAAGGGAAGGTCCAGCAAGTCAGATACTGAAGAGGCCTTAGAGATACGTCTCCCTTTTGTTTTCCACATGAGATGCACAGAGGCCCTGGGTCCTGAGTAGTTTCCCAGGAGTCCCCACCCTGGCGGTGGCAGAGGTGGGAGCCCTGGCCGTGCTCCCACCCTAATGCTCCTCTGGTATTAAAACCAGGCAGAAACAAAGATGAGAGGGGACTGGGAGCTCTCTGTGTGATTGGAGGCTATTTTGAAGATTTGTTTTAGATTTGTTTCTGGGTCAGTGATTTTATATAAAGAGCATGATCCAGCTGATTTATTAGGGGAAGAATTGTAAACTTTGGTTCGCTTACAAGAAGAAGTGTTTGGGTTTCTGTAAAGGGTGCTGCTTTTGAGGTTGGATGATTTTCTTGAATGACAAGTGTTTACGAACTGAAATCTGGCCGCCTTTGCTCCTCACGAAGCCCCGCGAATTCCTTCCCAAGGCCCCTTGTAGCTGTTTAATCCACTCACTGTCCTCAGCCCTCGGTGGGGGCCTCTCCCATGACTGGGACGCTAAGACGTGGAGGCCAGGCTTGCATCTTGTGGGGAGCGGAGGGAGGTGTGGGGCTGGGCTGGTGCGTGGTTCCCTCCCCTGCCCCCATCGGTGCCAGGCCGCCCAGTGCTGAATGCAGAGGCTCCTATGTACCATACGTCTTCTTGAGGTGGGGTGGGGGCTGTAGAAACCTTGTCTCGAGTCTCCTCCATGCCTCCTGCCCCCTAAAGGTGAGCAGGAAGCCGCCCTTCCCTGGAGGTCCTCCCTTCGTATCCGCCCTCCTGGGAGCCTGAGGACTTGGTGCTCTGCTGGGCGGGCACTGCCCTCCCGTGTCTGCAGGAGGGTGGAGGTGCAAGCAAGCTGTGGCCCCCATTTCCACGTGCACCCCTTCTTCAGTAAGGTCTAACACGTCGATAGCCTGTCCACTAGAATGTGTGCAGGCCTATTCTTAGCGCTCTGAGCATGTTGCCTCTTACATAAGACTCGTCGGTGTCTATAAACTCTGCAGGGGCTGTTCGCTCGTGAGAAGGACGGTATCTGGTCTGTGTTGCTCCCCTGCCCTCGCTTTCTAATTTAGGAGGGCACTGCCTGGCTCTGGGCCGACTTGCCGCCTTCGGCCCAAGCGCTGGCCAGGCCCACTGCCCTCTCCTTGGGGCCTGGTGGGTGCAGAACGTGGGATACAGAGCGAGACGTGGGCCGGCCTCGTGGGGGTGTGGCCAGAACCCTATCTCTTCTTTTGCCCCCCAGACTCACGCCTCCTCTCCCCTAGGACAGGGCTGGAGACAGGCAGCAGGGGCTTCAGGAATGATCCTGGGCCATGGCTCCTCACCTGCCAGGATCCCACAGACTGAAGAGTTTGCTAAGGCAGACCCAGCAGCGTAAACAGCAAAGTGTGTTCCCTCCTATTGGAGCCCAGGGTCTGAGGTCAGTGGTTGGCAGGGCTGGTCCTCCTGAGGCCTCTCTCCTTGGCCGGTATACGACTGTCTCTTCCCTGTGGCCAAACTTCCTCTCATCAGGACACCAGTCAGATTGGACCAGGGTCCTCCCGACCTCATTCTAGCCCAATTACTCAATGGAAACTGCATCTCTCTACCTGACTGCAAGCTCCTAGGGTTTCAGTCTTCATTGTGTGAATTTGGGGCTGAATCGTGGATGGGTTTGTCTGAATGGACCCGAACACATGTGCCCATGCAGAAGCCAAGCCTGTGTCCAAGTACCATAGTGGTCTATGCCTGTGAGCATGACACTGGACTGTGGTGGCCATCCTCAAGGTATCCCTGCCCCCTACCCCCAGCAGGGGCCTCCATTTGTACAAGAGCTGAAACTCGGGCCTGGGCGGGAGCTCGGCCCCCTTGGCTGCTGGATGCGGGTGGGAAGTGGGTAGCATTTGTCACCTGTGCTGTCAGAGCATTGAGGGTTCAGATGAGGACAGACGGGGTGTCTGCAGGGCTCTGAGCTCCCGAGGGGAGGAGAGTCACCAGCAATCAGACTTGAGTGTGTGCGTGTGCATGTGTATGTGCGTGCATATGCATGCAGGCATGTTCGTGTCTGTCTGAGGGGCTGAGGGGAGTCTGGGGAGGCACAGGGCCCTAGAAGGAGCCCAGAGCATGACGCAGCCCAGAAGACCCTTGGGGATTGGGAACTGCCCCCTCTGAGTCTGGCTACACTGAGCAGTGATGCTATGGGAAGTCTCCAACGTGAGTAATCACCCACCATAACACACCCGTCCCCAGACTATCACCATCCCACCTGTGAGCAGGGCCAGAGTGACTCCTTGAAGCTGGAAGAATAAGCAAGCATCCAGAGGAGCAAGCCCTGTGTCCCGCCCCCACTGCCGCCCCTCACACAGGAGAGGCACAGAGGCGCCCTGGGGCCCCGAATCCAGTCCCCCACACAGGAGAGGCACAGAGGTGCCCCAGAGCCCCTGGTCCAGCCCTGGGGCAAGTGCTCTCTGCAGGTTCGGGCTCCCAGTCCTGGGATCTGGCCTGGGCGCTAGCTCAGCAGGATGGAAGCCTCCCAGGTCCTGACACAGAGGCTCAGCTGCCATAGATGGTGAGCACCACTGTGCTTTAACCTGTTTCTTATACCCAGGTTCTGGTCTTTGGTAAAAATTATTTCATTGCCAAAACAAAATCTAAAAACTGCCGATGTAGTTTGACTCCCTTTGTTTAATATTGAGACAAAGTGAGGCTCCAGGATGCTCGGGGACCAATGTAGGGTGACATATCCCAGAGCCCTGCGGCCGCAGTCAGCTCCCGGTTTCCCAGGCTCACAGCTGCACGCTGTGCCTCCCCGCAGAGCCCACTGAAGCGGGGGTACAGGGCCTGGAGCTCTGCCCCTCTGTTTTCTTGGACTGCACAGCGGTCCAGGGCACAGACAGAGCCATCCAGGGCAGCACATCCGCCCAGGGCATGTGCAGAGCTGTCCATCCTGTAGCACCAGGACTGCATGGGACGGACCCAGGTATGTCACCCAGGAAGACGTTGCACCTACAAAGCCCTGGACAGAGGTCCCCTCTGCACCCCTGACCCTGGTGCACCAAGGGGCCTTTCCTGTGCCACCTCGTGACAGGCAGGGGTTACATCCGTCTGGCTTGAGCCCACAAATATAGCTCACTGTCCACCCCTCCTTACCACCCCTCCACCCGCCTGCTCCAAAGACCAACACAAACGCCTGCGGTTTTGCAAACTCTGAAAAGCACAGGCAGAAACGAAAGCTCCCAGAACCCAGAGGTGCCGCCAGGGAAGGGGGTTTGTTTCGGGAAAGGTCCCTGGCTCTGTCTGCAGGGATGACGGTCCAGAAGGTCCAGGGTGGAAGCCAGGGATCTGCTCTTGCCCCCACCCCCATCCCACCCCATGTGATTTCCATGCGGCTCATCCTCAGACGCCACTTGGTGAAATGCTGACGCACAAGGTAATGAACCCAAACTGCTTAATGACAGGAACCCTCCTAACACCCACACGCCAGGTCGTGGGCGAGGAGCTCGGGTGCACCACTGTCCAAGCAGGTCAGCGGGAGTGGCCAGCGTTCAGTTTTGAACGTGCAGAACATGTACCCCAGCGATGCCATCCCAATGGTCGTTCTGAAAAGCACTTGTAAGGCACAGCTGTGCAGGTGGTGTTGCTGGCAGCACTGCCTCCGATCCACACAGAGGCGGTCCCTTCTTCTGGCAGCTTACAGTCCAGGGAGGAAGGGACAGGGCCGTGGAGCGGGATTGGAGGGGCATGGTGTGTGGAAGGTGGCTGGATCTCCAGTTTCTGGGCATGCCCAGCGCTCCCTGTAGCAGATGGGGTGGCCAGGGTCCTTGAGATCCACATGTGCGTCTCGCTGCTCCATCTCTGGAGACGCTCAGCTTGCCGCTCAGGCCACTCTGGCCACCCCGTCCAGAGTACTCAGGGGCCTCTCTGCTCACCTGACCATTCAGGACATCCATGGGAGAAGCCATGCTTCCACCTCCACGTCATACGCAGGAAACGGAGCTCAGAGTGGTGGAATCCTAGTCCACATCTGCTGGACCACAGGGCCCACTTCCCTCCCCTTCTGTCCCCACAGCCAGGAAGATGGGCCACACCCTTTCCCCCGCCCCCGGGTGAGAGAGACCAAGACAAGACGAGAACTCCTGAAGCATGTCTCCAGAGAACCCGACTTGGTTCTGGACGGGAGGGAGGCAGAGACAGTGACAAACAAGAGGGCTGATGTGCAGCTTTGATTTGTTTAGAGAAATCCTGAAAGCGGTGGCGGGGTTGACTCATTTGACTTCCAAAGGAGCCATTTCAAAGTATGCTTCCTGACCCGGTCCTCCAGCCTTCGACTGGAAGAGGAACCAGTACTGGAAGCAGAGTGAGCTGTGCCTGCAGTGGGGAGGGCCCAGGAGGGGTCCAAGGGGGCCTTCAGGGCTGACCAGTGATGGGGCCTTCCTCCGTGGGTCCCGGCTCCCCATGTGCAGAGATCGTACACCCAGCCCACGATGTTCTCAAGTCCAGCGTCAGAAAAGCAACTCCTTCCTGCATCACCCTTCCTCCTGCAGACAGAGTTTCCTGTGAACCCTGGAAGGGGGCCCCTGGGGTGAGGGGATAAGGAACGGCAGAAGGAGGACACCCCCAGCTTTGGCAGACCCAGGGCTGGCGTCTGTAACGGCATGAAATAATCTCCAGAAATCTGATCCCAGTCGTTGGGGTCATGTCTTTCCCCATGCTCTTATCCGAGGCTTCCTTCCGGCCAATGGCAGCCAAGGGTGTGCCTGCCCCCTGCCTCCACTCGGAGCCCACGGGCATGGCCCTTGCTCGGAGCGTGCCTGGTTCTTCCCTGATGTCAGCGACTGTCACCTCGAAGATCTCTCTCCTGAAGCACATCTGACTTTCCCAAATGGCCAACTCCGTCTCTTCCAGCAAATGACTTCCAGATGCTGGAAGCAGCGGCCAGTGGAATTTTATTGCCCCCAAACTGTGGTTCTGGGACACATACTTCTGACTTGAAGGTAATTTGGAATGTAAACATTGCAAGGCGTATACTGGAATTAATTACAGCTCCCCTGTATTCTCCAAAGGCCTGCAAGCCTGCAATTAACTGTTTACACAGACACCAAGCCAGCAGATCAGCCAGTGTACATGGACCCATGATGACTACTTTCCCCCTTTACCTTGGGAAAACAGTGAAATTGGACCCAGGCTGACCCATTTCCCTGGGGCGGCCATCAGTCCTGACATAAGAGGGGGCCTTTTCAGCCATTGCCTCTGCCCCAGCAAACAGAAGGCAGCAGACCTGGGCACCAAACGTCCGCAGGCAGGAGCTTGTTTAACTCAGCAGGAATGTAGGTGGGGCGACAGCCGTGTCTTTGGGGGCCTGCAGAGAAGTCCGTGGATCTCGTCCAAGGCTGGTAAAGTGAGAAACAGCTTTGGGGACTCATTTTTTAATTTCATGATGACACTGAAACGTAGGATGAAAGTTCTGAAGATGAAGCTGGTAACTTCGTAGTGTGAATGTACTTAGTGCTACTGAACTTTGCTCCAAAATGGTCAATTTTATGTTTATGAGTTGTTATTATTGTTTGGTCGCTAAGACATGTCTGATTTGAGACCCCATGGACCCCAGGCAAGAATACGGGAGTGGGTTGCCACTTCCTTCTCCAGGGGGTGTTCCTGGCCCAGGGATCGAATCCACATCACCTGCATTTTCAGGCAGATTCTTTACCACTGAGTCTTCAGGAAATCTCGTGTTTGTGTACTTTACCTCAAATGCTAAAGCAGGATGATCAGGTAAAGGCTCTTTGGGGTTGTGTAAACTCAGAGGCCTGGGAAGCACAGCAGTGCTGCAGTGCTCCATCAGAGCAGCAGGTGCCCGAAGTCATCATCCACTGTCCAGAGGAGGGCCTGGCAAGGGTGTGAGAGGGAAGAAAATCTATTTATCGAGCCAAGAGGACATTCTGGGCGTTATTTAGGCACGTGGACACAGCTGACTGAGAGAACGAATGCATAATTTTTGCTGTAAAACAAGTAAAAGGGCTCTCTCTGCTTCCCCAGAACAGAGATCTTCTGCAATCTTATTTAGATCGAGAAGTCAGAGATGCATGACTTTTTGACCAAAGTCTCAGTGTCCGCTGACCCTGGGAACTTGTTGTCATCAACAGAGCTGGTGTCGCAGCTCTTTGCACGTGACTCTCCTGGGCTCTGGGAGCCGGTTCTGACCACAGGCTGCCGTCAGAGGAAAGACTTCTGTGGACAAGAGAGCGAGTGATGGGGACCAGGAGCCCTGACCCGGGAGGTCACCAGCTCCTCGGAGAGAACAGGGTCTGGGTCTGCTCACCGTCCACTAACCTGGGGGGCTGACCCCCAAGCTGGCCAGAGAAATCAGGAGCACAGTTCCATGGTCAAAGCCTGGTTCTCAGCCTCTCAGCTGTGTGACCTCGAGGAAGTTCCTATGCTCCCCGGAGACCTCAATGTCCTCCCCTGTAAAATGGGGTGATCCTAGCACTCTTGTCGGGCCATTAGGAGGCTTCAGTTGGTCCAGTGTGTACATAGGGCACATGGCAAACAGTGCAGGGTGCCAGCTCTGGTCACTGTTGTCCAAGGAGATGTTTTGAGACACCTGCTCCAGAACGTGCCTGCGGGCGTCTGATTCCCATGCCTGTCAAGTCAGTGCTCCAACAGGGCCAGTTCTTCCCGCCTTGGCTGGACAGGAAGCCCTGGATGCAATGGTGGGCACTGGCCTGAGCTTAGCTGGAGAGGCGGCTACAAGCTCAGGTCCCTGGAGACAGAGCCCCATGCCCACCCTGGTTCAGCAAGCCCTGTGGAGTTGGGAAGGCTGGCTCCCACACGGCTACGTAGAGGGCAGGTGTGCCTGCGGTGAGAAATACACACACACGTGAAAAGATGACTGGTGAGGAGGGGAGAAAGTGGCCACCGTCGATGAGCAAACTAAATGAGACCATTCAGAGCCTAAACAGGAGGGCAAATCCCTGCCTCACGCCTACAGGATGGCTGCTGTCAAAGCCCAGACCAGACCGGGACAGACAGAAAACCACACGTGGTGGCGATGGGGCAGAGGAACTGGAGACCTCGGGCACTGCTAGAGGGCATGGCAGCCGCTGTGCAAAACAGGACGGCAGTTTCTCGAGAATTCAAAACAGAACCACCATTGATCCAGCAATTCCACTTCTGGGTGTTTATCTAGAAGAACTGAAGGCAGGGTCTCAAAAAGATATTTGTATCACCATGTTTGTAGCAGCGTGACTCACAATAGGGAAGGAGCAGAAGCAACCTGGGTGTCCATCGATGGAAGAAGGGGTGCAGGACGTGGTCTGTACCTACCTGAAAGGGAAGGGGATTCTGACTCCTGCAGTACCGTGGGTGAACTTTGAGGACACGGTGCTCAGTGAAATGAGCCGTCACGAAAAACCCAATACTGTTCAAGTTCACTTATCTGAGGTCCCTAGAGGAGTCAGATGCATAGAGAGGTAGGGTGGTGGTTACCAGGGCGCTGGGGAGTGAGTGGTTAATGGGGACAGAGTTTCTCTTTTGCATGATGGTGAGTTCAGGAGTTTGTGGAAGTACTTAATGCTACCGAGCTGTGCACTTAAAAAATGGTTAAGACGGTAAATTGTATGTTTATGTGTGCGTGCGTGCTGCTCAATCGCTCAGTCATGTCCGACTCTTTGGGGCCCCGTGGACTACAGCCCACCAGACTCCTCTGTCCATGGGAGTTCCCAGTCAAGAATACCGGAGTGGGTAGCTATGTCCTCCTATGTTTATGTGTATTTTACTACAATTTTTTAAAGTGTTTTTTAAATTTTGAAAAAACTTGAAACATTTGAGTCCAGCTGAACCAAAGAAATGTGGTGGAGGGCGGCCAGGAGGGCCCTGCTCTGGGGACTCAGAAAGGTTAGAGGTGGTTCCCGAGGAGGCGGGGGCCCTTGGGCTGTCTGGGTCTAGACAGAGAGATCTCAGGAGAGGCACAGTCTCCTCTGGTTTCATAAGCAAACTGAAAGCAGCCCAGGAGAGGTGGTGACGCAGAGACCTGAACGCACTGAAGGAAGAGATAGCTGACATCCCGTTTTAATTAGCGGAGGCGCGGGAGGCCTGAAGCAGCAGCCTGTCTCCAGGAGCTGCTGGGCTGGAAGCCGGTGGCCACACGTTCCTGACCCTCGAGAAGGCTACTTGGGGCTGGGAGGTGCCCCCGGCTGGAGGGGCCCTGGCTATCACTGGCCTGCAGTCAGGGAAGTGCCCGGTTGTTGGAGCCTAAATGACCTTCCCCAGGTCAGACTCATGAGGTGTTTATGAATGATCTGTATAGCCCCGGGGCTTGTCTTTCTGCTCCTGGAGCGGGAGCAGCACCACGGCAAAAGGTTCTGTTAGAGCTGCAAGGTGTGATTGCAGCCCTGACTGGTGGGGAGATGTCTCACTCCACAGACACTGACAGTGATGCCCACGCGGTGACGGCGGGGACGCTCCTGTCCAAGGGGATGGCCACAGCTGGCTCCTGGCCCTCAGCACCGCTTCCAGCTGAGGCCTCCCTCCTGGGTGAGGAGCAAGGGCCTGGGCACCCCAGGGCCGGCGTCCCTCCTCCCCCAGCTGTCCAGGGGAGCCCAGGTCCTGACACGCTTGCTTCCCGCCCGCTCTTCTGATGGGGGACAGGGCCTGGCAGTGCCTTGATGGGAGCAAACCCCAGGGTCTGCCCCCATACAGGGCCCTGAAGTGAGCTTGAGGCGTTGGCGAGGTGTGTCCTCCTCCCCCCGACCCGTCGGATGCTCCATGCGTGGTCCTTTCTTTCACCCTGCACTTTGCTCTTGCTGTGGGTCTGGTCGACCTGACATCAAGGAGATGGGTCTCACGGGGGGGAGAGGAAGGCGGGGAGTGCCAGACACCCCTTATGGCGGAGGTTGGCGGAGTTTCGGCTGGACACAAGCTCCTTATGCTCGAGTTGCTCCAACGCTTCAGAGAAAGTGCAGGCAGCTTCCCAGAGCCGAGGAAGCCCATGGCTGACCGTTCTGGTCTTGGCACCGATGCGCTGTCTAAAGCCCGGTCCCTCGGGCTTTGCAGCAGGACTGTCTCCACTCTGCGTCCACATTTCCTCTCCTTCTCAGACTGCCGGTGCCCTCCACCTCTGCCCTCTGGGGCTTCTGCCAACTGGCTGGGGCTCAGGCCACGGGTGCATTCCCTGCTGGAGGACTAGCCACCCCGCTGCTGACCTCAAGCGGAGCAGAAAACTCAGACTTCCAGTGGTCGGCAGGTGGCTGCACTCCAGGCCTGGACTCTGGCCCTGTGGGCCCCAGTCCCTCCCCCCTGCTCCCTCCTGCCTCCCCCTTCTCCCTCCTCCCCGCCCCCACTTGGTCCCTCCTCCCTCTCCTTGCTCCCATTCATTCCCCATGCCCATGGAATATGTATTTTTAGTAAAAAATGAAAAAGAAAGCAACCCAAATACCAGCATGACCTGTTCGGCCAGGCGCTGCGTCCGCTGTCTGGGTCTGAGGAAATGTACACAAAGCATTAAATGCAGTCCTTGTAAGTGGCGGGTCATACCAGCGGTTCATTGACATTGGGCCCCATCCATTTATCGTCCTGGGCATTAAGGATGCTGTGAGGGGCACAGAGGGGGAGGAGGGGGCTGGGCCCCTGGATCCTTACCCCTGGGTTGCCCCCTTCCCCCAACTAAGGCTGCCTTTGGCCATTACCCACAGTCAGGACCCAGCTTCCCTCCAGAGCAGCAGGGAATTAAATTGGCGCAACTCTGGGATCAAAGCACCTGGAGCAGGAGCAAAAGATGGACAACGTGCTTGGAAACCATCCCCCCAACGCTCACGAGCCAGGTCCCCAAAGCCTTGGGCCGCGGGAGGGGCATCAAGGCTGGGCCATGCAGCTGCCCGAGGCTATGGGGTGGGGGTTGGCAAGGCTGCAGGCGGAATCACATTTATAGCTGCCACATTTCCACAAGTTCAAGGTGTGTGAGACAGCCTCACTGTCCCGCCGATGACTCCGTTCAGGCCCAAGTGGACACCAGCCACTGGCTCTTCCTGCCTCCCACCTTTGGGGAACTCTGGCTTCCAGGGGCATGTTGGGGGAGGAGCAGGCACCTCCTTGACCCCTGAGTCCCACAGGGCAGGTTCTGCCTTCTGTCCCCAATTGAAGCCATGGGGTCTCATGTCCAGCAGCTCACGCTGCCCTGGGTCAGGATCTCAGCCAGGTCCTCCTCTGTAAGTGGAGACCATCCCCATCTCACTGGACTGATGGAGTGGCTGAGTGCAGTCCTGCTCGGCTTTATGTTGAGATTAGAGTTCTGGTGAGCACCGTGGGTGTCAGGTATGAACTGCTCCGGGTACTGGGGATGAAGTGGCACTCAGGGGCCAAGGAGGGAACAGACGGTAAACAAGCCAGGTGATTTCAGACAGTAATGTGTGCTGAGAAGAGAGTGGATCCTGGGGGCTGGGGGAGGAGAAGGGAGCAGGTGTCATACACAGGAGGGGCGTTCTGGGCAGCAGGACCCCTGATGCAGAGCAGACCGTGTCGGGACAGGACCCAGTGTCTGCTCTGGGGACCAGTGTGGACCTGGCTTGGGGTGAATATTGAGGCCACCTGGACCTGAAACCAGAGTCTCCTTGCAGTGACTGGCTACATCCCTAGGGGGATGGGGGGGAGGTTGCCCTGACTTGGCCACAGGACCACATTTTATTCAGTAGCCAAAACTCATCTATTGACGGGGCTTGACTGAGAGACCGTTCAACCTGTGTGGGGGGCACCGAGGCCAGCACACGTGTGTGCGTGTTTACTAGCGGTTCTTCAGACCCCTGAGTTCTGAGGGTCCACGTAAGAGGCTGGGTCTCTCCAGACAGCTGCCACCGTGAATAGAGGTCTAACACACATTCTCGATGTTGTCTCAGCAGGAAAGTCGCCGTGATTCCAGTATTTTTATCCAGTTTTTAAAGTTCGTCCAAATTTGTCCCTTTGTTCTGTATCCAGAATGGGTGTTGAAATGAACCGAAGGTGGAGGTGAATGGGGCAGTCAAACCAAGGTCCAGATGCAAGCCAGGTTGTCCCACAAATGTCCGCTCCACCCATTTGTCCCCAGAAAGGCAGTAGGGCCCCGAGTGACACTAGTGGCTGAGACCCTTCCAGCCGGTGTGAACAGCTTCAGTGTGGAGAGCAGGGACAGGCGCCTGGGTGAACCACACCACCGCCTCGTTGCCATGCATTTGCCATCTTGGTGTGATGAGACACTGAGGATAAGACAAGCTTTCCCCGTGTCAGCCCGATGGAAAAGACATCTTCTAATCCTGTACCCTTGACCGCCTGCTGCACACAGCAGGACAGGGGGCCAGGGCCCTCAGGGCAGCCTCCATGGGATGGCTGAGGGGCAGTGCAGGGTCTCATGGGAGCCACACGCACCCTGTCTGCAGACCCGCCAGCTGAAGTGACAGCGGCTTGTCGTTACCCCCCTTTGGTTTGTTCAGGAACAACAGTATGAGAGTCAGCAGCATCTGCCGTGAGCGCCCCCTGGCTTTGTGACGGAGAATTACAGCAGCGCCTGGTGGCTTCTGGGACCCTGGCCACCCCCATGGCCACCCCCATGGCCACGGTGACAGTGCAGATACCACAACCTTTGACAGGCGCTGTTCTGACGACAGCATCGAGTTTCCACCTATTTTCTCCACTGGAATCATGTCCTTTTTCTGTGCAAGGTTGCAGAATGGTCTTGATCAGCGCAGTAACAGCATCAACATTTTTTATACTATTTAATTATTGTACTATATCAAACCCACAGAACTCTGTAGGATATTAGGCAGAACTAGGTGCTGTCTTGGTATCGCACTGGCCATTTGCCACATTCACGCCAAGTGGGGAGGCTTGCTCGCGAGCAAGGGTTCATCCATCTGCCAGTGCCAGGCACGCCTAGGGACGGTGAGTCACTGAGCGGCCCCCTCATGACACCTCGGGAACAGACATGGTGCCTTCAGGCCGGGCATCATCAGTGGTCCCATTCTGCATGTGCCCCGTGATCTCCCCTGACTTTGTCACCTTAGACTCTTTGAATCTTAAATACAGTCTTGTTTTCTGCATCTTGACAAAAGGAAACCATTTTGTTTACCATCTGGATGCTGTGTGGTGTGTGAAGGTGGGCTGTGTGAGAGGTCTTAGGCCTGGGGAAGATGTGGTCCATGTGCGTCTGTGACATTTACTTTGAAGAACCGATGGGGATGGGGGACCAAGGCAGCGAAGGAGGAGGCAGGTGGGCATGACGTGACCATCTCAGGCTTTGTGGTGTATGGAGCAAAGTGCAGCATGGCAGCCCACTCTCGGTTTGAAGCCACGCAGCAGCTGGCTTTGCTCTATACAGATCAGACAACTGTGCCGGCAGCTGAGCCCAGATGGGAGCACAGTAGTTGGTTTGCATTTAGGGGCCAAACTATTTGGAAAAAATGTGTATCTTTAAACACAGGCCACCCACCCCGTGTGGGGAGATGCTGCCTCTTGGAAAGGCTCGCCAGAACAGAGAAGGACAAGGTGGCTAGCTCCCGGGTGTCCCCACACTTCCAGGGGACGCACGTGCTGAGTGCCAGGGTGGCTGGATCACGGGCACTGTTTGAGTTCCCTCTCCCCTCTCTACTTGAGTAGAATTTGTTCCAGCTAAAAACCACAGGTGATGGGACTCCGCCTGGGTAGGTGATGCAGAGAGGACCCGCCTTCCTTGTGGGAGATGTACCCGGGCCAGGATGTGACCTTGGGAATGTCATCACGCATCTCTGAGCCCCAGTCCCCATCTGAAAAATGAAGACAGTAACATTAAAAAAAAAAAAACCATTTATAAAAAATAACAGTGAGTAATATACTGGGCTCTCCCATGTGTTAAGTACTGTTTTCAGCATTTTAAGTGTTTTGACTCATTTAGCCTCACAATATCCCACGTGGTAGGTACAACTCTCTCCATCTCACAGGTGGGGAAGCTGGGGGCCTCGGTTTAAATCCAGCAGCCTGGCTTCTGTGCAGACACCAAATGCATAGCCACTGTGCTTCTTTTCGAAAGACCTAAATTATGTGAGATTAGGAGAGAAAAACAGTTTACCCTGCAACCTTTATAAAAAACCACTTGGCCAGATGGAGCTACAAAAAGCAATTTCTAAAAACAACAATGATAAATCAGTGATGAAAGGAAGGATTATATAATAAATGGTGCTGGGACAATTGTTTAGCTACTTGGAAAAAAATATCCAAGCAATTTAGATCCCCATCTCATACAGTTTGCCACAATATGTTCCAGGTTGATTAAATAGATTAATGGAAAAAGAAGAACAAAATAGAAGTACATATCAATTCTCTGACAGGGGGAACAGTGTAACAGCTTAAAACAACGGTAGAAATCATAAGAGAAGATAGTAGTTCTTCTGATTTTCAAAGAAGTCAGAAATCTCTCCTTCAGGAATAAAAAGTCAGTGAATCTGAGAAAAGATTTACTGAAGGTGTAACATTTTGCCTACTATCTGTGTTTAATAATATATCTAAAGGAATCAGAAATTCAAAAATTCTGATAGATAAGTAGGCAAAACGTCCTTACAAATAAACATTTGGAAAAAGTATTCAATCCAAGCAGTAATTTTAAAAAATCTACTTTATAAAGAAGTAGCATTTTGATCTATTACATATTGCATACACATTATACATACAGATACATATATGATTTTTTTTAATTGGAGGCTAATTGCCTTACAATGTTGTATTGGTTTCTGCCATACAACAATGTGATTCAACCATAAGTATACATATATGCCCTCCTTCTTGAACCGCCCTCCCATCCCTTACCCCATCCCACCCCTCTAGGTTGTTGCAGAGCTCCCCATGTTATATAGCAACTTCCCATTAGCTCTCTCTTTTACATCACACGTGATCTTTATACACACACATACTTCCTGGCTCTATAGCTGCAGAAAGGACTCAGGAAGGAAAACCCAGCAGCGATGAGCACACTTAGCATTCAGATCTTAGTCTCTATAAAGCTCTCCTCCTATAAAGGAATCGAAGGCAAAGAAGCATAAAATGATCCTGCAGCATCTGGTGCCAGAAAGTAGCGCTCACAGGTTGATGGGGACACAGGAGCCAGCTTGAGGGGACTTCCTCTGGCTACATCTGAAATAAGTGACTTCCAAATAAATGGCATTAACAGAAGGTAAGAAGCCACGAGTCTGTTGTGCTTCCAGGTGACTCAGTGGTAAAAAATCCACCCGCTCATGCAGGAGATTCAGGAGATGCAGGTTCGATCCCTGGGTTGGGAAGATCCCCTGCAGGAGGACATGGCAACTCGCTCTAGTATTCTTGCCTGGAGAGTCCCCATGGACAGAGGAGCTTGGGGGGTTACAGTCCATGGGAATGCAGAGTCAGATATGACTGAGCAGCTGAGCCCCGACGCACACACGAGTGTATACTGATAAAAGTTAATGAGCAGATACATGGGCAAGAATGAGACAACTTTGTCTTGTAACAAAATGCTTCCTAATGGATGTGGACAGATGACAGTGTTAGAAAGTCACCACTCAGCCAGGGTCCTGTTGCTTCTAAGCAGGAATCAGGCCAAAACCAGTACGTGATCTATTAAAGAGGGACAAGATATCTTCCCCATAAATTACTCTTTGGTTCAATAGAAACCTTACCGTGGAGAACTCAGATACCTCCTCAACCAGTTAACCTCACCACTGGTGGGACAAGCCTACATCCCAAACCCCCAGAGATGCACACAGAGTCACTTCTGTGTGTTCCTGCCCCAAATGCAGAGCCTCAACCTAACTGGGAGGAATTGCCAGGAATTGAGACACACTTTTCAGACATCGTTGCTTGTCCTTTAACTGTCAGGTGATGAAAGACAAAAACGGAGAAGACAGTTCCATGTTAAAGAGACTAAACAGAAGTGATGACAAGGTGTAACACATGATCTTAGTGGAATCCTGGACTTTTCTTTTGAGGACATTGGGTGAAAATTAAGGTCTTCAGGTTAGGTACAGTATTTACCAAAGTAAGCTTTCTGATTTTGCATATCATACTATGTGGAAATGACTTTGTTCGTATAAAATACACACTGAAGTATTTAGATATAAAGGGGATCTGTTACTTTGTCTAAACCTGAAGGGCATGGGAACTGTTTAAGTGTCAGGAGTGTCCCAACCCCTCCAGCCCAGGCCCCCAGGTAACGTGCACACCTCACCAAGTGTCACTTCAGGGACCTGTGGGGAGGCGGAGTCGGGCATCCAGAAGACTTCCTAGCGGTCAGAGGAAAGGCACAGAAATGAACCACAGGAAGACGCTGAGCCTCGCTGGCAGGGAGCCGTGAGAAGCAATGACAACTCCTTTGATGGTATGCGTCGCCTCAGCAGGAGAAGGTGGGCAGAACCATCACCATCAGTAGGGAAACCGAGGCTCAGAGAGGTGACGTGCCTCCTGGCCGGTGGACCCTGGTCCCCTAGGATTCCCATTATTAGCTCCTCCCTGGGGAGTGGGGGGCAGAGACGTGAGCTGCATCATCTCTAATGCCGCTCCCTCCTCGACGGCTTAACTTATGCCCACTGGGCAGGCCTCCAGGTCACCCTAACCTGTAGAAAAGATTCATCCACGATAGAAAGGCCACTCTTAACCCCTCCTGTTCCTGAGGCATCCGGACAGCCTGCCGTCCGGTGTGGGAAGGGGGTGGGAGACGGAGGAGAGCTGGCAGGGCCAATCATGAGGACCCGCTCGGGGCTCGGAGGACAGCGGTGTCGGTTTGCTCCGAGTTCTGCTTCATCTGGTGGCCCGGGCAGCATTTTTCCAGGGGGAGCGTGTGCTGTTGGG
The DNA here is from genome assembly GCF_023699985.2 of Odocoileus virginianus. Lineage (NCBI taxonomy): Eukaryota > Metazoa > Chordata > Mammalia > Artiodactyla > Cervidae > Odocoileus > Odocoileus virginianus. The sequence continues at coordinate 5,510,513 of NC_069696.1, forward strand.
CGGCAGACCTGGGCTTTGACATCTGACCAGTCGGGTTCTGCGCTACCTTCACTCCCCCCTGCGTGACCCCCAGTGAATTCTCGGACCTCGCTGAGTCTTGGTCTGCTCGGTTGTAAAGCAGAGGTGTGATCGTAAGGACTCGGGTGATGGCGCACCCCGCGGGCCTCCACAGCGACTCCGGCAGTGCTGTTCCGCTCCTAAATAAAGTGGCCAAGTCTCGCTCCAGGCTTCCCGCTGTGTGTTCCAGAAAGACAAGGCCATCGTTCCTTCTTCAATGTCCCCAGCTTATCCCCACGCTGTGCCCCATGACCTCCGTGAGCGAGTCAAGGATGAGGCCTCCAGGGGCCCGACTTGGAGATGCAGAAACACGCTCCTGAGCTGGTGGCGGCCCTCAGGGTGACCTGCGGGCTGGCAGTCACCATATTTCAGCCCCTGTGAGCCAGTGTGACTGTGACCACCATCACTGCAGCCACCCCCCACGTGCCCAGCAGCCTCATCTCACCTGTCAGAGCCCAGGTCTGGGCCCCACAAGCGGCCCCGTAAGCCAGCGCACACAGGGCCCCCAGGCCTGCAGCCTCCCACCTGCCAGAAATCGTTGGGGATTTAAAAGACCCGTAAAACAAGCATCTGCAATGTGTGTGTCAGGAGCCATTTCCTTCCTCTGGAAGAGTCTCCAGGGGTGATTCTCTTTAGGTCACCCCCTCCGTGTTGAGCGTGTCGGCTGAGAAAGGACCTGGCATGAGAAATGATGGGCAGGTCCAGAGAGGGAGCGGCATTTTTCCGTGTGGCAGCCCGTCAGACAGAACATGATGCCCCCTTGTTGGCCTCCACTGGTCCCTGGAGGGCAGGCCTGCAGCACCCTCGCCTCCTAGACGTTCTTCACATGCATCACAGGAGGCAGTGAGTTCCTGGCCCAGAGACCAGTTCCATCACGGCCACTGGGTCACATGTCGCTGTGAGGTCAAATGAGGCAGAGCGGGTGAAAGCCCAGGGTAAATTCTAGAGTGGAGATTCAGAATGAAATAATGCATCACAACTTTAGCCTGAAAGAATACTTGACCGTGGTGTTAGGTATCTTTCCCCAAAAGAGTACGACTGAAATAAAATGAAGGCTGGTCCTTCAAGTTCAAATGGTTTGTAAGCAGTGGGGAAAACTATAAGACTTTTACACGGGGAGATCTCAGAGGCCTTGAAAGGAAGTATAAAACCCTCCAGAAAGCCCTCCCACCCTCTCTGCATCTCTGACAATTTGCCAAACTATTTTAAGCCACATCGGTTCTCGAGGGAGAATCCACCATCAAAGCATGGATGGAGAAGTTTCATTCCCCTGCCACTGCTGTGAAAACACCCCAGTGCCAATTTAGAGAACTAGAATCTTCTGATAAAAGCAACCAGACTGTGTTAGATATAATTATTCCAGCTCTGCCCCTCTGTCTTCCTGTCTGTGGCCCCTGTCCACATAGCCCACTGATGTCCAAAGAGTTCTCGGTGACATTAACACATTTAAGGCCTCACAAAAGAGCACAATTATAGCCCTGGTTGACTTTTCCATTAGACAGGGCAGTTGCGTTTGTCTCTTTCCTATTTTGGGGCCCAGGTACACGGTTCCTATTTTTAGCAGCTCTGTGATGTTGTGAATCTAGGATTTCAACTACCAGTGAGTCAGAGGGCCTGGCTGCCCTGAGATTCATGACTCAGATGGGCAGGAAGAGTCTCTTCACCAGGAGATGGGGTGCAGGGGGCTCTGGTGCTTGGTGAAAACACCATGTTTACATGGAAATCTGTGCCCTTCCGGAAGGTGCTTCCCCTCATCCTCCCAGCAGGTTCTCATCCCAGACCCGGGAAGAGCGGCTGACTCCTGGGCCATGTCCTCCCTTTGAGGAGGCTCCTGGTTGCATCAGAGTCAGCAGAACAGCCTCCCACTGGCAGATGAGGAGCTGGGAGATGGGCTGGAGAGCAGGTGTCTGGCAGGTGAGGGTCCCCAGGAGGAAAACTTTCTCTTTTATTATTTTTTTGATGCCTCTGACTTTTTATTTATTTATTTTTTCATTTATTTTTATTAGTTGGAGGCTAATTACTTTACAATATTGTAGTGGTTTTTGCCATACATTGACATGAATCAGCCATGGATTTACATGTATTCCCCATCCCAATCCCCCCTCCCACCTCCCTCTCTACCCGATCCCTCTGGGTCTTCCCAGCTCACCAGGCCCGAGCACTTGCCTCATGCATCCAACCTGGGCTGGTGATCTGTTTCACCCTAGATAATATACATGTTTCAATGCTGATCTCTCGAAACATCCCACCCTTGCCTTCTCCCACAGAGTCCAAAAGTCTGTTCTGCACATCTGTGTCTCTTTTTCTGTTTTGCTTATAGGGTTATCGTTACCATCTTTCTAAGTTCCCTATATATGTGTTAGTATACTGTAATGGTCTTTATCTTTCTGGCTTACTTCACTCTGTATAATGGGCTCCAGTTTCATCCATCTCATTAGAACTGATTCAAATGAATTCTTTTTAATGGCTGAGTAATATTCCATGGTGTATATGTATCATAGCTTCCTTATCCTTTTGTCTGCTGATGGGCATCTAGGTTGGAAAGCTTTCTCTTTTAAGAGGAAAACAACTGGAAGGAAAACCTGGCCCCTGTGAAAGAGGGTCAGCATAGATTGGTCTCTTCCTGTTGGACCAGAAATGCCATAGGACTCACTTACCATCACCATCTGTCCATCTGTCCATCTACCCGATCATGCAGGCTTCCAGTATACATAGTGCACTGGAAGCTGACCACATCCTGGACCTTTTGCTGAGACAGGGGAATGGTACCCTGGAGAAGGTGGAGGGGGACAGGAGAGGGCTTCCTGCCCCAGGACCCTGTCCACTGAGCGATCTCATCAGTCCTGGCCATTGGGCACTCTGACGCTCAGGCTGGGCTCTGCTGAGGTTTTGCTCATGTAGAGCAGATGGAGTTCTGGGGTCATCACAGGATAAACAAACCCGGAAGAAGCAGGGACCTTGGCTTTGGTCACATGAGCACCCTTCCTTCTAGCTGTCCCCAGACCTAGGGGACAGTGCCCACAGACTCTCTCTGAGTATAGAATCAAGGGTCCCAGTGATCAGAGGCCCCCTGCCCCACCTGAGGGAGGAGGCTTCTCCTGAAAGCTGAGATGGTAGGTTTTTCAGCCACTATTTAGACTTTCCAGTGTTCCATGAAAGCTGCTGAATCTCTTCCCTAAACAACAAAGTCCCGTTTGGTGAAATGTCTGCATGCAGTATTCAGCTGAGCAGAACTAAGCTGCTGACAAAATACTGTCTCGGCCGTTTAATCACAACAGCCAACATTTGCACAGGGCCATGCTGCTTAACAAAGCACCCTGTACCACCCGAGGGCAGGGCTGTCATGTGCATGGCACCCAGGGAAGATGCTGGAGGGGTGGGTGCCAGCCTTCTGGTCCCTCTGAAAGCCTCAGGACCACACCCTCCTCTGACCCTGGTCCAGTATGCGGGTCTGGCCTCAGCCCCAGCCATGCACCCGGACTGCCGCTGGTTTATCTTCCCCGACTCCCCTTCACTGAGCTATTCCCCTACTTCAGCACCTGGAACAACTCAACCCGGAACAGGTCCAGCTCTTGGGACTGGGCCCCCCTCTGTACACAGCCCGGTCCCCCTCCCTGTCCTCCTGGCCCAACACTACCAGCTGTGTCACCTGCAAACAGCCCGACTTTCCCCAAGCTCTGGACCATGGCCGTGGCCGGCTTTAGAGCCCAGGCTTGGCCTTGTGAGAGAGCGGTAACTTGATTTTTTTCTGAAGTAGTCTCTTTGGTGTCTGGCAAGGGGCTGGTTAACCAGCAGCAACCCTTTCTGAGTCAGTAAGTCAGAGAGTCTGAATGAAGTGGGCATCTCTGCGGTGGGGGTGGGGGTTTGAGAGCAGATGAGGCCGCAGGACAGGCTCCTTGTGGGCAAGGGGCTGCCTGCAGTAGGTGCCAAGGAGGAGAGGGGGTTGTCTGTCCAAGGCCGGTGGGCCCTAGCTGTCCTCGGACCGAGTGTGTTGCTCAGGGTGCGTTGGAGCCCAAAGTGCCTGCAAACCAAAGACGTTTCCACCCTGAGCCAGAGAGGCCCTGCCCCACCAAGGCCGTGGCCACCCTCCAGCCAGTCGGCAGTGAGCACAGAGGCTCATCTCAGCAGGCTGGTTGGTCCCCAAGGCTGGGTGAGGCCTGGGGGTGAGGGCCCTGGACATGCAGTAGGGGCGTGTGAGGCCTCAGAACTGAGAGGACTCCTCCTCCGCATCCCCTCCTCCACCAGACGCATCCTCTTCCCGCACACCTGCAGACAGAGTGGCTCTGAGAGCACTGATAACTGGCTTAACCCACCCCACTGTGAGTTATAGCATTGTCTCATAGGAAAAATGCTTTCCCCCTGTTTTTCAAATTTTAGAATCAGTCTTTGTTTTAATTCAAGGAATAATTTTAAAATTATAATGACACAAGTAGCACAAAATAACTGTAGACAAAAGGCGGATTTAAAAAGTAGGAAAAAAAAAATCCTCCAGAATCTCAGACCTCAGGGACACACAGTCTTTGATGTGTGTATCCTTCCAGCGGTAACCACACAAGAGCAGAAATATGTGATTTTCAAAGAAGAATCCTGCTACACAGAGTACTGTGTAACCTGGTCTGTCTTTAATTATACACCGTGACTGTGCTTCTATGGCGTTAAGTGTGACGCTACAGCATCACTTTAACATTTACCTAGTAGAGAATTAGGGCTTCTCTGGTGGCTCAGAAGGTAAAGAATCTGCCTGCAATACAGGAGACCTGGGTTCGATCCCTAGGTTGGGAAGATACCCTCAAGAAGGAAATGGGTACCCACTCCAGTATCCTTGCTCGGAGAATCCCATGGACAGAGGAGCCTAGTGGGCTACAGTCCATGGGGTTGCAAAGAGTCAGACACAGTTGAGCGACTTTCTTGGCTTCCCTGGTGGTTCAGCTGGTAAAGAATCCTCCTGCAATGCGGGAGACCTGAGTTCGATCCTGGGGCTGGGAAGATCTCCTGGAGAAAGGAAAGGCTACCCACTCCAGTATTCTGGCCTGGAGAATTCCATGGACTGTATAGTTGATGGGGTCACAAAGAGTTGGACACAACTGAGCAACTTTCACTTCATTCCAATGGAGAAATATAGAAAGGTACCATGATGTCTTTGGACTTCCCTGGTGGCTGAGAGGGTAAAGAACCCACCTGCCAATGGGTGGGGACGATCCCCTAGAGGAGGGCATGGCAACCCCTTCCAGTGTTCTTGCCTGGGAAATCCCATGGACAGAGAAGCCTGGCAGGTCCATGGGGTCACAAAGAGTCAGACACGACTTAGCAACTGAACCACCGCCCCCCCCCCATGATGTATTTAGTCAAGTCCCTGTTTGGACATCACCAAGGCTGTCTTCACTGTTGTCAACTATGTTCTTCTCTGTACACCTTTATCACATATACAATATAGAGTGGATAAGATAAATGTACATCCGTATTCTACATACATCACTTGCTGCACGTGCTTTCCCCTGATGATGAATTCCAACAGTGGGAACCACGGATAAAGGTAATGCCTCTAAACACAAGAGGTACTTACAAGCTTGTCTAACTCTAGCTTCTCAACAGCAGTGGTAAGTGTTTCTGGTTCCTCAGATCCACACCAACTGGCCAAACATTATCTTTACTAACCTGGAAGGAAATAACAAATCAACATGATGTGGCCCTGGAAAAAGTTTTCTGAACCGACCCTCATTCATTTAAAACACAACCCATGACACACTTGTAAAACCTCCAACAAAATATGGTCGGACCCCAGCCAGGGGCCTCTTATTCCCACCTGCTATCAAGAAAGGACTCTGAATCCATGGCTGATTCATGTCAATGTATGACAAAAACCACTACAATATTGTAAAGTAATTAACCTCCAACTAATAAAAATAAATGGAAACAAACAAACAAACAAAAACAACAGAATGATCAAAAAAAAAAAAAAAGAAAGGACTCTGGATAGTTCCTCGAAATGAGGTGAGATGGGGTCGATTTGATCATATCTGAAATTTCCTTGAGAAGAGAGATCATAGTGAAGTTTGATTTATGCCCCAGGCCTTTGTTTCCCACCTGCAAGGTACTTAGGATGACATGCCAGCATCCATGCCTCCGAGGGTGGGTCGGGAGGAGCAGGTGTGAAGTGAGGGGGCTGCTGTGCACACAGAACCTGGGCCTGGACTGGCCCCCCGTCTCTTGCCTGTGGGCCCTGCTCAGCACCGCTGGGGTCTCGCCCATGTGCTGGCCATGTGACTCCGAGAGGGGTCTGCCAGGGGACCATGCATCCACCTCACAGAACCCCTGTCAGTCAGTCAGTTCAGTTGCTCAGTCGTGTCTGACTCTTTGTGACCCCATGGACTGCAGCACACCAGGCTTCCTTGTCCATCACCAAGTCCCAGAGCTTACTCAAACTCATGTCCATGGAGTTGGTGATGTCATTCAACCATCTCATCCTCTGTTATCCCCTTCTCCTCCTGCCTCCAATCTTTCCCAGCATCAGGGTCTTTCCAATGAGTCAGTTCTTTGCACCAGATGGCCAAAGTATTGGAGTTTCAGCTTCAGCATCGGTCCTTCCAATGAATATTCAGGACTGATTTCCTTTAGGATGGACTGGTTGGATCTCCTTGCAGTCCAAGGGACTCTCAAGAGTCTTCTTCAACACCACAGTTCAAAAGTATCAATTCTTCAGTGCTCAGCTTTCTTTATAGTCCAACTCTCACATCCACACATGACTACTGGAAAAACCATAGCTTTGACTGGACGAACTTTTGTTGGCAAAGTAATGTCTCTGCTTTTTATTATCCTGTCTAGGTTGGTCATAGCTTTTCTTCCAAGAAGCAAGCGTCTTTTAATTTCATGGCTGCAATCACCATCTGCAGTGATTTTGGAGCCCCCAAAAATAAAGTCTGTTACTGTTTCCATTGTTTCCCCATCTATTTGCCATGAAGTGATGGGACTGGATGCCATGATTTTAGTTTTTTGAATGTTGTTTTAAGCCAACTTTTTCACTCTCCTCTTTCACTTTCATCAAGAGGCTGTTTAGTTCTTCTTCACTTTCTGCCATAAGGGTGGTGTCATCTGCATATCTGAGGTTATTGATATTTCTCCCAGCAATCTTGATTCCAGCTTGTGCTTCCTCCAGTCCAGCATTTCTCATGATGTACTCTGCATGTAAGTTAAATAAATAGGGTGACAATATACAGCCTTGACGCACTCTTTCCCGATTCGAAACCAGTCTGTTTTTCCATGTCCAGTTCCAACTGTTGCTTCTTGACCTGCATACAGAACCCCTGTGCCAGTTCAGTAATGAGCACTGAGCTCTGCGCACAGCCATCATTTCTCCTCTGCCCTTCCGCTTTATCATCTGTTCAAGTGAGAGTTTCGGTCACCCTTCTTAGATCTGATTTCCTGAGGGTTTCAAGTCAGCCTGAGTGAGGTCCTGCCTCTTTGAGCCCAGATTTCAAGCAGCTGAGGCTCAACTCAGGTGCTGGTGCTCTCACTGACTTTGGTTCTGCCTGGGTTGCCCATGCCCTAGCCTGCCAGGCACCCTCGCAGGGCATCGCCCTCATGTCGCTTTCGCAGATGTCTGCACCTGTCTTCCTGCCTTGGTGGGTCTCGCTGTCCAGCTTAAAAGAGGAATCTCTCCTCCTTTGACGATCCCTCCCATCGCCCCCACCACCTGCAGGATGGACCATGTTCGGTCTTATTAATGAGTTGGTTGAGGGGGAGTTAGACTGACAGGGGATTTATTTCAGTGGGTCAGCCTCCCTGGTCCTGGCTGTTTTGTCCTAGTCTTTGCGGCCTGACTTCGGCCCATTTCAGCCCATGTGCACATCCCCAAGGCCCCTGTGCAGCCCCTAGATGCATGTACTTCCCACAGGACTTGACTCCCAGTGGCCCTGGCTTTTCTCCACCTGTCCTGATGGGTTAGAACAATGGGAGTGATAAGGACCCAGCATGTGTTAGGAGAACAACACAGGTTGTTTCTGAATAACAGAGAAGCAGGGGGCTTTCCTGGTGGCTCAGACGGTAAAGAATTTGTGTACAATGCAGGAGACCTGGGTTCGATCCCTGGGTTGGGAAGATCCCCTGAAGAAGAGAATGGTAACCCACTCCAGTATTCTTGCCTGGAGAATTCCATGGACAGAGGAGCCTGGTGGGCTACAGTCCATGGGGTCGCAGAAGAGCTGGACACGACTAAGCAACTAAGCAACAAAGGATGAGTCATGAAGTGTCAACCACTGGGGTGTTATCTTAGAAATGTCTTCCCTCTGGTCTGTCATGCAGCTGGATCTAACAGATCCCCAAATACACGCGATCATGAGCTGTGATCCCAGCCTCTACACTCGCCAAGTCCTTGTGATGGAGCAAACCTCTGGAGTCTCACCTCGTGCACCTACAGTCGCCTTTTCCCTGCCCTGCACCCTTACCTGTCGTATAAGAAAGTTCATCCGGCCATGGGTGGATCCCACGTCCTTTTAGTTTTCCAGCACTTTTTGTGTCACCCCAGTGATTCGCCCACCCACTTCCTCATTCATTCCATACATATTTACTAGGGGCATGAGAGCCAGTTGCTTGGAACAAAGATCCCCCCGCCCTGAGCTCGTGTGTGTGAACACAGTAGGTGCTCAGTTTTTTTAAAAAGACACCCACTGTTCTCCGTGGGGCTGGGTCACATTCTGACACCTTGGGACCCAGACAGGCTTGCCTGGATGAAGTACTTGGCTGCTTTCTTAAGTAGAATATGTGGAATATAACTTAATCTTTTTCTAATATCTCAAAGCCATCATGTTGAGCATCACTGCCTGTGGAATGAGTGTCACCTTCATTTTACTGGGATGGATGGGGGTCTTTGCATGAAGTAGTTTCAGAAGCTGCCTTTGTGGCTCCTGTGTTTGACTTTCATAATTTCCTTCCTGGCAGATTTCCTTCGTGGCAGCGAAATGACAGGGTGCTTCTTTCCTTTTCTGTCGTCATGTCTCTTTATGATGATAAGGGTCTTACATTCATTTAGCATATTTCACATGCACTGTTTTATTTAGTCCTTACATCAACTCTTCAGGTTAGATAGGATCATCTCCAATTTGTTGATTAAAGAGAAGAAGAAAAATCCTGATGCTTTAAAAGTTAAGTCGAAGGCCACATGGATAGTGAGGGGGCAGCGGGACTCAGAGTGGGGGTCCTCTGGCCGCCGGCCTGGGCTCTCCCTGCACCAGCCTCTTGCACCTGCTCCTGGGGCTGGTGGACATGGGGTGCAGAATGACGGGCAGAGGCCCTACGAGGAGACAGCTGAGAGGCAACACGTGGGCTACGTGACCTCTCCTTAGTGGCTGTTCACAGGCTTTTTCTTCTTTTATTCTGCTATATCAGTAAAGAGGATGGGTAGCAGGCAGGGCTGCCAGGTTTAGCAAAAAATAAAGACCAAAAAAGAACAAAGTAATGATAATAATATGCCCACTGAAATTAGAATTTCAGATAAAGAAGAATTTTTAAAAATTTGTTGAAATAGAGTTAACAATGCTGTGTTAATCTCTGCTGTAGTGCTGAGTGGTTCAGTTATACTTATAGATGCATTCCTTTTCATATTCTTTTCTATTATGGTTTATTGTAGGATACTGAATATAATTCCCTGTGTTATACCCTTGTACCTTGTTGTTTATCCATCCTGTATATAATAGTTTGCATCTGCTACCCCCAAATCCCAATCTATCCTTCCCCCACCTCCCCTATCCCTTGGCAGCCACAAGCCTGTTCTCTATCTGTGAGTCTGTTTCTCTTTTGTTGATGAGTTCATTTGTGTCATATTTTAGATTCCACACATAAGTGATATCACATGGTATTTGTCTTTCTCTGTCTGACTTACTTCACTTAGTATGGCAGTCTCTCTTGTCTCTGGTGACTCAGTGGTAAAGAATCCGCCTGCCAACTCAGGAGACGCAGGTTCGAGCCCTGGGTTGGAAAGATCCCCTTGAGTGGGAAATGGCAACCCACTCCAGTATTCTTGCCTGGAAAATTCCATGGATGGAGGAGCCTGGCAAGCTACGGTCCATGGGGTCACAAGAGTTGGACACAACTGAGCGACTGAATGTGCATGCAAGCTTGACAGTCCCTAGTCCCTAGGTCCCTCTATCTTGCTGCAAATGGCATTATTTCATTCTTTTTATGGCTGAGTAATATTCCATTATATATATCACATATATATTAATATATATATATATATCATATCTTCTTTATCCATTCACCTGTCAGTGGACACTTAGGCTGCTTCTGTGCCTTGCCTATTGTAAACAGCGGTGGTATGAATGTAGGTATGCGTGTATCTCTTTGAATTATGGTTCTGTTTGGGCTTATGCACAAGATTGGGATGACTGGATCATATGGCAACTCTAATTTTAGTTTAAAAAATGATTTTTAGGGTACATATTTCCCATGTGATACCTGGGACATACTTATAAAAAAAGAAAAAGAAATACTTTTTGCCTGAGCTTCTCCCCGACCCTGTCCTGGGACAGCTCCCATTTCCTAGGTCCTGGAGGAGATGTTCCTGCCAACGGGCTTGCTGTGTTTAAAATCTGTGACCCCAAGAGGAGAGACCAGCACATGTAGGGTTGGGGTTCAGCCCAGCACCGTGGCTTCCCCGAATGCCCGCTCCCTTCACAGCCTGCTGAAGGTGCCTGGGGACAACTCTGTCACCTTCAGTGGGACAGGACACAAGCTGGCCAGTCTCAGCAGGGGTGGGGGAGGGCTGCCCAAGGGAACACTTGGAAATAAGCATTCAGTGTGTTTCTGATAAGCCTTGATTTCCTGACCACGCCCTGACAAGGGTGTATAGGTGTGCACCCTTGGACACAGATGCACACAGATGGATACAGGCACACACACAGATATATACAGGTGCACAGACACACAGATGCACATAGATGCACACATACATACACACACAGGTACACACACAAATATACACAGATACACACAGATGCACACATATACACACACAAATGCAACAGGCGCACACAGGTGCACAGGTATACAGATGCACATAGATGCACACATACACACACATAGGTACACACACACAAATACACACAGGCACACACACAGATATATACAAGTACACACAGGTGCACGGAAGTACACACACAGGTGCACACAGGTACACACAGAGATATTCACAGGTACACACAGGTGCACACGAGTATACACGCAGAAATATACACAGGAACACACAGGTGCACACAAGAAACACACACAGAGATACACAGGTACTCACAGGTACACACACACTGGCACACAGGTTCCTACAACTTGTGTGCGATACTCATCTTCATCTCTCACTCACTCAGGGTCCCTGGTTTAAGTCATCTCACCTCTGGATTTCTGCCCTAGTCACCCTGTTTCTGGAGTGCTGGTCCCAAGTGGCCCTTCCCTGTGCTCAGCACCGTGGCTCCTCCCAGCAATTGGGGTCCCCATGTGGGCATCCCCCACCCTGGCCTTCCTCCCTCGTGCTTGTTGCCCCCGAGTCCTTCAGGGCAGAGACCCAGCCTGGCCGCCTCCTCTCTGGTGGGGGGTCCTGTGGGGTGTGCAATGGGCCCGCGGGAGGACTGTGGCCCTCCCCCAACACGGTGAGGAGCCGGCACCGGGGCCACCACCGTCTAGGTCCTTTCTTGTCACTTCTGCCTTGGTCACATGTGGGTGCTGGGCACACTCACGGAATTCATTTTATTTCATCCTGAAGGCCTCTCTGTGGGCCACTGAACCTTGTCTCTGGGAGTCGATGGTGAGAGGGAGCAGAACCACAGACCTGCCTGTGGCCCCCTGCCACCAATGCCAGAGCTCTGGCCTGACACCCCCTGACTAGGTCAGGTGCCCCAGTTCAGTTCAGTCGGTCAGTCCTGTCCAACTCTTTGTGACCCCGTGACTGTAGCACGCCAGGCTTCCCTGTCCATTCCCAACTCCCAGAGCCTATTCAAACTCACGTCCATCACGTTGGTGATGCCATTCAACCATCTCATCCTCTGTCGTCGCCTTCTCCTCCCACCTTCAATCTTTCCTAGCATCAGGGTCTTTTCCCTGCATCAGGGTCTTGCCCCTAGGACAAGACAATCCAGAGGAAGGGCCGAGGAGCCCAGGGCCGGTCTCACAGCTCCTCTCAAGCCCCAAGCCCACCTGGGCCAGGCCAACCCCTGCCCATTCCAGCCCAAGCTGCGGAACCTGGGCCAACATGTCTGGCAGTGCTCTAGCCAGCTCCCCCAGGGGAGAGTTCTCAGCCCAGCGTGTGACCCGCCTGTTCAGTGTGGCCTGACTCACAGATGCATTGGCTGAAACGTGTGGCTTTACCCCAGGGCAGCATGGCCGCCCATGTCCCCAGAGCCACATGAGTCCCTCCCTGGGGTCTGACTGGGGGAAACGTGGGCACCCCAGCCAGACGCTCCCCTGATGCCCAGGACACAGGCAGGCCTTTGCGGGAGACCCTCCTGGGCACCGTGCGGGCCTGTCTCCCCCTCATCCTGGCTCCCTGAGGCTGTCAGAGGTCTGCGTGGTGAGAACTCATTTGACAGTCCCTCTGGGAATGCAGCTCCCCTGTAATTAAATTCTTAGGTTAAAAAAAGTCTTCATCAATCACACAAAGCAAGCTGCCTGCACTTGATGTGTGTGGGCAGCGGGAAGTTTTGTAAAAGGTCTGGGGACTGGCAGGACATGGGATTCCCTGTCCTATGGCCAGTTCCCCACCTCTGCCACCAGGAGCCTCGTTCCCCATCCTGGGGAGGGGTGCTAGGTACCCCCAGGGCCACGAAGAGCCCCTCTCCCTGTCCTAGGAGGGCTGGGTACCTCCAGGGCCATCAGGAGCCCCTCTCCCTGGCCTAGAAGGGGCTGGGTACCCCCATAGCCACCACGCAGGCACCAGACTATTTGCTGGGGGTACAGAGTCTGTGGACACCCACGGGTGTTGGCCTGGCCTCCGGTGACCTGTGGGCCCTGAGGGCCGAGGGCCTCTCTGACCCTCGGTGTTACCCATTGGTAGAACTGGGTGACCACAGCCGCTCTGCCTGTCTCCCAACAGCGGCCAGGGTCCAGTGAGACTGTGAGACAAGTGCCTTTTCAGTGTATGGAAGAGACTGCGAGGTGGGGTGCTGGGTGCTGCGGGAGGTCCCCTGGAGGCAGGGAGAGTGAGGACCAGCTCCCAAGGCCAGGATGGGTGGGTGTGGTCCTGGAGGAGATGGAGGGGCTGAGCCCCGGCAGGTGGGTGGGATCTCAGAAGGAGCGGGCAAGAACCCCACACCGACACCCAGCCTGGAGCCCTCTATCCTGAGTCGGCCTGGGGAGCGGCCCCGGTTTCAGGAAATTCAGAAACGGGGGCGCCTCAGGGCAGGGGGCCTGGGTCTCCCTGAGCCCCCTCCCTGTCCCTTGCAGGAACATGTCTGCACTGCCACCTTGATGACTCTCCAGGAAGTGGGCCCCTCGCTCAGCGCAGGGCCTGGACCTCTGGGAAGGGCAGGTGTGCAGGGGCCCGCTCTGGGCACAGCAAAGTTCTTGGGTCCCCAGGAGGAGGCAGTCCGACCATCTGCCCCTGGATATGCTGACGGCCTCCAGTGGTCTGGTCTGGAGGGCTTCCTGGAGGAAGCGCCACAGCAGGATTTGAAGGGAAGAGAGATGAAGCAGACGCAGGGCTGGATGGCAGGCCTGGATGGGGGGTGTGAGGAGGCCCGCTGGGCTGGAGCAGAGCTGGGCAGGGGCGCAGCCCCCCAGGGCTGCAGCCCTCATGTCTCTGCCCCCCTTGCCTGACCCGGCCAAGCAGGGAAAGCAGAGCAGACCCCTTGTGCCTCCTCCAGCATCTCGGGGTGGTGGGGTGTGTGCCTCCAGGCCCCTGCCTGAACTTGGATGAGCCCAGCATGACTTCAGAAGAGCAAGCACAGCCGCTAGCCAGGGATGCAGCCGCATGGAGTGGTCCTTACCAGATGTGGGGGGCACAGAACTGTGCTTAGAGGGACCAAGAATCCAGTCAGTGCTGAACCTAAGGCAGAGAGACCTGCCCCTTCCCCACCTTCCTTCTTAACGCCTCGGCTTCTACCCGTCCTGCTGTCCTGTCTGTGGGGTCTGGAGAACATGAGGCCATCTGGCTGGGTGTTTAAGCATCTTTGAGATAAGATCCCTTTTCCTCACTGACTAGAACCCAAAATGGACAAGACTGGAACAGGAGCTTTCCTTCCTGTAAGATCAGCTTCTCCGTTCTGTCTGGAAGATCCTGCTGTTCCCAGCTCCCTTCCCTGGGCTGAGAGGACCTAAAATTACCAAAGAAGTACCTGCTCCGAGGCAGCTGGTATTTCTGATAAAAGTAGACATCAGCGCGTGGAACTACCCTGAAAGCAGGGGCGGCGTGTCCCCAGCCGGGAGGCAAATAAAGCCGTCTTCTTTTCTTGGCCCTGTGAAGGCTGTGCCTAAGTTGGGGCCTGTTCAGTTTGGCATGTTTGTGTCTGGAGAGGTTCTTTCCTCCTCTCAAGGTGGGCCAGCCCCTCTAGCTGCTCTAGTGACTCACTAGGGAGCAGACAGGCCAGCAAACCAGGTTAGCTGTCGGGCCGCGATTGGGGGCTGAGCCAAAAGGAGGAGGAAGGAGGCAGCCTGTGTTTATTTTCTCCTTAAGAAGGAAGCACAACCAAACACACTGCACAGCCCCGGCGGACGTTACCCTAGTCACACCTGAGATGTCCACAGCCGCGTGTGCACGGATGAACACGTGCCCACGAGCCAAGGTGGCAGGTGATGCCATCTGGGGCTTTCCCACAAGCTGCCCGGCTTCATGGGAGCGTGAGAAGGAGGAGGCACCACGCGCAGCGAGGCAGGGGTCGTCCTACCTGTCTGCAGTCGATGGGCTGGGGGGGGGGTCCCTCCTCCCCGCCCCGTCTGTCTGTCTTTCCCTCATCTTCAGCCAGTGCAGAGAAAGAACCACTCGTATCCAGCTGACATTTCTTGGCACGTAATTACATCATCTGTCTCAGATCTCATTACAGCCCTTTCCATTTACTGGACCCACAGATCAAGGCTCAGATTCTCAGAGCCACTTCTGACGAGGGAGAAGCTGTCCTGGGAACACGCCATGTGCAGTCTCCACGTTCAGCACCCAAAGTCTTAGGAATGTAAAACTGAGAAACGCCAGTTTCGCCGGGAAGACCAAAATAGCACGTAGGAAAGTGTTCAGAAAGAGAGAAGAGCTAAATTAAGGGAAAGTTTCTGGAAGCTGCACCTTCGGGGCGACCACGGGTGGTGGGCGGGTAGGTGGGGGAATGAGCGACACCCTCGCCCGCCTGGCAGCTTGGTGAGGCCACCTCTTGGGAATAGTTTAGAGCCTGATGCCTACCTCCCAGCTTCCTCAGCATAACGCCCAGCCCCCTCTGGGACAGGTGGAGGATGACCATCCTTCTGGCCCCTGGAGGCTGCCAGGTAAACCCTTCCTTGTTTCCTAGCCTCATCTGCCGCCCTCTCCTCCCTGGGCAGCTGTCCCGCCCCACCATCCTCAGGAGAAATAGGTCTGCCCTGACCTCTAAGCCGTCCCTTCTTCTCCTTCCACCCAACAGTTGATTTTTCCTGTTGTAGCCTCGAGAAAGTGCTGCACCCCTAAACGTCCACTCCAGAGGGGCTCAGTGCTGCTGGCGAGTGGTGTCGTGGTCACCAGGGTTACGGACGACCCTCCTGCCTCTCGCATCTCTCCTCCCCTCTGGCTCCGTGGCTGAGTCCTTGCGTCCCCACCTGCCCTGGGTCCCACCCCTGGGACCTGCTGCTTGGGCAGTCTTTCCCGACTCACTGGTGGGCTAGCCCCGTAGACCTGCCTTCTTCTTTATTAGCAAGCGCCCAGAAACTTTTGGGGTGTGTTGCCATGGAGATGATGGAGTTGTCCTTGCAGTCCCATCCCTTAGACTTTCTTGAGCAACCTGCCCTCTTTCTGGATCGCTGGGAAGCTGCAGGGAGGTTTCTTAAATTAATCCTGTCAAAATAGCCTTCGAATTCTTTTGGAGCATGGATTTTTTTTTTTTTTTAATCTCACAAGACACAAACTGTTCAAGGGAAGAACTGGGAACAAAGACAAGCGGGGAAGGCCGGGGGGAGGGGCTTAGAGGGCATTTGAAAGAAAGTGTGCACGTGAGGGATGGGCTGGGGGAGGGACAGTGGGTGTTGGGGTGTCCTGGGAAGACAGCAGGCTGACAGGTGGCCCAGTAATAGGCATGGCATCTGTGGAGGGCTAGGGTCTGGGGGCTGGCAGTCAGCTGGCTCCCCTTGCCCAGCAGATAAGGAAAGATGCTCGAGGTGGGCAGTAGGGGAACGAGCCTGAAGTCCAGTCTCTGCTCCTAGAGCCCCCAAGCTGGGCCTCTAGCCCCTCCTCCCTCCTTTCTGCCCCTGCTGGCCGTTTGAGGAACTACCTTGCTTGGAGAGAACTTAAGACTGTTGTGAAGTTCATAGAGGAGCACTTTAAATTCAATGATGTTTTTCTTTGTGTCACTCGTCTTGGGAGTTGGGTCGAGTAGGAAGATACACCACGGGCCAGTGTCCTTTGGCTCATCCACACGGCAGCCTGCCACTCGCCACGCTGACCACTGGCAAGCTTTCCTGCACTTGGCGGCCGTGTACCAACTACATAGCTTGCCTGGTCTTTGGCCTTGGAACAGTTTTTTGGTGTGTTTTAGATGTGGAGCCTGGACTCAAAGCTTGCTGTTTGTGGGGAGAATTAGGAATGTTGAGGGATCCTTGTTTCGTGGCCTTATTTGCTTTATCCCTGCTGAGGTCCAGACCACAGAGGTATTAGAAAAGGGAGGCAGGGAGGGAGGGAAGGAAGGAGGGAGGGAGAGAGGGAGGGAAGAATGGAAGGAAAGGCTCCAGGGGAAATTATTAACTTTGCTTCTGAGCTGTTGGAAACTTACCACACCCTGATACTTATAGAACTGTAGTATAAAAAAATTTCAAGTAATCTGCCCCAGCACTTGATCTAGTCTTCCTCCTTAGTAACTGAAGCCTTCTTTCCATCTGGGCACATTGCTACATAAGCTAAAGGGACTAGACTTTTTCCATGTCCTGTAGGCTTGCTGATGATTTCTTGCCAATGAGAGAGAAAAACTGTATGCTATAATTTAATGAACGTTCCTTACAGGGGAGAGGTGAGCCCCTTTTCTTCCCTTCTTTCTCCTTCCTGCTTCCTGGAATACAGTCATAATGGCTGGAGATCTGGCAGCCACATTAGACCATAAGATGGAAGCCAAGCCTTGGGGTCAGTGAAGCAGAACGGTGAGAGCCTGGGTCTTGATGGCTGTGCAACTCCATCCCTGCCCACCTCCCTTTAGAAAATGGCTTTACTGGAAGGAAAAATAAAGTTACTATTATTATTATTTCATTTATGCAGTTGAATCAAGCCCTGATGGTCACACATGGGTTGCAGGTGAGCTGGATTAAATGGTCAGAGTGAAGGTCAGGGCAACGGACGGCCTGGATAGCAATGTTGTGGCTGAACTCTCGAGCAGTAGACCTTTGACATGACAGCACAGAAAAGGACACGGACAAGGTGTGACAGCCAGCTCTGCCTCTGATTAACCGTTACCTTGACCCAGTCTTCATTTCCTCACTTGTAAATTAGAATAGTCATCTCTCTCACAGACTGTTCATAGGTCTAGAAGTCCTACGTTCTAGGTGTCTTATTGAGTGTCTGCTCAGTGTGGTTGTTCAGAGTGGTGACTCTGAGTGTGTATGTGTGTGCGTGTGTGTGTGCATCCAGCCAGGCACTGCACTTGCTCTGGGGGTGAGGACCTGAGGACAGGACACTGTAGGCTGGCTGGGGGCATTTAGTGTCACATCCAGGCCGAGCATGGAGCACGTGCATGTCTCTGGTCGTGGTGCGGGCTCAGGGGCTGTGTGATCAGAGCCTGGGTGCCTGCCCCTCCCTCGTCTTCTGGATCCCTCTGTCTTCATGGCCCACTGACATGCTTCCTCTTCCATGGAGACATCCACGTTATTCCTGACGTTCCTTGGCATGTCACTGAGTGTATTCCAAGATGGCCGCATTCAGGGCTTAATTTAGTCTCCTGGTGTGTGTGTGTGAGAGAGTGTGTGAGTATGTGTGTGAGAGAGCATGTGTGTGTGTGTGTGTGTGTGTGTGTGTGTGTTCCTGAGTCCTCCCCAGCTGGACTGCCGCCTTCTGGAAGGTAAACCCCAGTCTTATGGTGCTTTGTGTGGAGTATGTGGTGGGTACTCTACCTGTTCTTGAGAAGGTGGCATGTCACAGGTTAAGCGTGTTTGTTTCCATGTGACCTGTGTCCAGCCTCTGGCCCTTCTCTCCGTCCTGTGGCTCAGATGATGTGATGGACAGAAGGAAGGAGTGACTGGGGCCAGGCGGCTTGCCGGCGCACGTCACCCGCCCAGGCAGACTTGGTGGGGGGTGGGGGGGGCGGTGCTCCCTCCTCCCCAGGTGTGAACCGGTTGGTAAGAGATGATTTCTCACCCTCAGGAAGCCTCTGCATAAAAGAGGTTCCTTCCTGAAAACACTCCCAGTGGTGGAAGGTGCTGTTAGTCACATGTGGTCATGGCTGGGGAGCAGGTGTCAGGTGCTGAGATGATCTGTCTCCTTCCAGGGGGAGCTGAGTTCTTAAAACCCTTTCTTTTCACACCTCAGCTCCCCGGGGGCTGCAGCCCTCAGTCCAGGAGCCACCCAACTTCTCACCTCCAGGTCGTGCCCCTTCACTGGCTGACTCCCAGCCCCGTCTGTCCCCAGGACTTCCTATGGGACTAGGGTACAAGCCACCTTGGAAGGCCTCCAGCTCTCCTGGAAGTACCCCTGGCTGCTCCGATGATGAGCTCGCAGGATCTCAGGAAACATGGGAATGATCTGATCCTGTGCCTCTGTCTTACGCCTATACCCCTGGTTTTCTAAAACCCACGTTCTCGTGAGCCGGCTCTCTAGTGCCGAGGCCCGTTCTGCACAAGGCACCAACCGGTGCTGACAGGACCCGTCAGAGCTGTCAGAGGAGATGTGACCCCCGCTCCTCTCCCTTCCACTACGCTCGCCCAGTATCCATCAGGTCCACCCCTGCTCTCCTGGCCTCGGGTCCCTTCCTTCTGGAGGTGACCTCTAAGTAAGAAGGACTGTGAAGTGTATGTAGGAAGTCGCAGACAACACTCTTGAGGGCTCTCAACCCTGGGGGACTCATCACCCTCCTGGGTTTCCAGGTGACGAGGTAAGGGAGTCATGTGGATAAATAGGGTCTGTGTATTCCTGGGAGCGGCCACTGAAGGGGTGGACAGAGGGGCAGAGGGTGTTGACAGCAGTCAGCCCCACTGCCTGCTGGCAGTCCGGCCACACAGGGCCCAGGGCACTGACAGCTGGGTCAGCAGAGAGTGCAGACCAGTCCTGGCCTCTTCTAAGGCCAACCCTGACTCGTCAGCCAGCTGTCCCAGCCCCCGCCCCAGAGTCTGTGCTTCCAGGGTGAGTCCTCAGACCTCAGTCAGAGATGAAATCAGAGTGAAGGCAGACGGCCCCTTTTAGCTCTTTTTCCTCCCATAATTGGTGTGATTCTGAAGGTCTCTAGGTGAATGCCTAAGAATAATGATGTAAGATCTATGATAGAGTAATGCATGTAAGAAATGTTCATGCAAAGGGGGGTAATGCAGTATTCACAGGCACGACTGGTCAGTGCCTCAAGCCTGGGCATTGAGGGTTGGTCAAGGTGCGTCTCAGTGGGAGTGGTTGGAGTGACTATGGAAGTGAGTTCCGCAGTGTTTTGTAAACCCATGAACCCGAGGCATGCTTAGGCCCGAGGCCCCACGCAGGCTTAGCGAGGAACAGCGAGGAAGGAACATGAGTTATGTGGTGGGAACGCTCCACAGTCTGCGCATGTACACAAAGGTCTGCATAATGATTTCTTTACTACAGTTCATAAAATAGATGCAGAGGAGAATAAGCTTGCTTCTGCTAGAAGAATCATTCTGTTCAAAAGCAGAGTGTTTAATGTCCTCCCACCATGAATTCCTGGAGTTTCAGCCTCAGAGAGAAAGGAGAGTGGGGCCAGATGGCCGTGCTTGACTCTGAGCAAGGACGAAGGGCTTGTGTGAGGCCATCACGGTGGGAGTGGCCGGTGGTCTCTGGCTCCCACACCCCTCAGGAGAGACGGGCCTGCACAACGCAGCCCACGGATGTCAGGAAAGGATGCTCCAACGAGTGCAGAGAGGAGAGCGGTCTTGTGACTCCGTGAGTCTCTGGAAGGGATGCTGGTTTGGGAGGAGCCAGTCCAGCAGACACCCATGGGGGCTCCTGCAGCGATGATGGGGGTGCTCAGCCTTCCACAGTGAGGATGCCCGGGCCAGAACACACAGCAGGGATGACATGGAGGAGCTGGGCAGGCGCACATTCAGGATTGGCCCCTTTTAAAGGGGTCACGTCTGTCTCAACCGGTCCTCCCCTAAAGACTGGACGAATCTCTTCCTGTTTCCTTAGAGCTTCTGCTGTGAGCTCAGTGAGTCGAAGGCACAGCTGCAGGCACCAGAGAGGTGACATTTTTATTTTCTGAGGTCCAGAGGCTTAGCAAGTGTGAGCTTAATCTACTCCCTGGCAGACACTTGGAACAGATTCCCTGGGAGAGGGCACATCTGTGTTTTCGGAAGAAATCGGTAATTTTAGGATTTTCTTTTTGTGTGGGGTTACTAGGCTTGGCTCAAAGGGATTCTTGAGATAGCATTGGTTCCAATAAGGCAGTCAGTAACATCTATCATGATTTCTTTGTGAAAAATATAGAGAGATAGGTTTATAATCGATTGGCAAACTCTGATCAAAGAATGTGGATTAATAGATGGATGTCAGTCTGGAGTGAAGTCGGTAATTCAATGCCAGGGGCTTGTACCTGGTCAATAGTTTACACTGATTCTGCAAAATGGACATGTCCAATTTGTGGAAGATGCAAAGTTGGGAGAGATAAATGATGCCATGAATAGAAAAAAGGTATTTAGAAGATCCACTGGCTTCTTAACATGACAGCAGACCAAACCTGCTTGATGCACTTCCTTAGAACTTCCAAGTAAAAACCATCCATAAGTATGCCAATGAGTTTTAAATTGGCAATTACACTGTAGATCAAACCAGTCAATCCTAAAAGAGATCAGCCTTGAATATTCATTGGAAGCACTGATGCTGAAGCTGAAGCTCCAGTACTTTGGCCACCTGATGCGAAGAGCCGACTCATTGGAAAAGACCCCAGTGCTGGGAAAGATTGACAGCAGGAGGAAAAGGGGCGGTAAAGAAAGAGATGGTTGGATGGCATCACAGACTCGATGGACATGCATTTGAGCAAACTCAGGGAGACAGTGAAGGACATAGGAGCCTGGCGTGCTGCAGTCCATGGGGTCACAAAGAGTTGGACATGACTCAGCAATAATCACATTGTAGATTACAGATCAATAAAGAACACACATCAGAGAACAAGTGGACTTCTCACCACGAGAACAGGTGGATTGAGAGGCATATTCCTGGCCTGAGTTCCACATGTGAGCTGCCTGACAGGCCCCAAAAACCGGATTGTTAAATAAGATGTAATTAATACAGAAAGATGTTATAAAGACGTGACGATACAAGGTCTCTGAAAACATACCATTCCTGTCTTCCTGGGATAGTGAGTCAATTAATCCTTAATGTTTCCTGAAGTGAATCAGAATCAAAGACTCAGGGTGGTATAAGAGGGACCAGTGGTGAACTGAACCGATGAAGCCGAGCCAGTGAGCAATAATGAAGAGCATAAGCTCGGGATTGGAGACCAGCAGATGAATCCCAGCTCTGCCTCGTGTTGACTGTGGGGCTGTCAACAGTTATTTAACATTTATGAACTTCACTGAAAATGGGATTTCTATAGAATTATGTAGGAAAAGTTGGTTAAGTGCCTTATGTGGTTCCTGACACATAGCAAGTACCCAATACATTATAGCTTTTATCAATACTGTTAATATTATTAATAAAAAAAACTATGCTAACTCTGGTTACAAAATAGAAATTAGAAGTTATTTTTAAATACTATATTGAGAAATAATCACATGATAAGAAACTGTATATATGATACAAGATTAAATTAATAATGACAAGGAAATAGTGGGTGCCAGAAGCATTTGAAATACATGAAATACATTTGTCTTAAAGAGGGGCACCATGAGCTTTGGTTTTCTTTTGGACTCCTTAAATTATAGAAGTTTCTGTAGCATAGGCATGTAATAAAAACAAAAGTTAAAAATCAGGTTTTCTACTTTCAAAATATTGAGGCTAAAATATAGTCTATGAAATAAAAAATGAGAAAATAAACATGCACAAAAATATCCAGAAACATAAAACAGCAAAAGTAGGGGGACAGACCTATCAACTATGGTAAAATATGTAAGTAGGTTAAGTGCTTATTATTAAAAGTCTAAGATTCTCAGATTTAAGTTAAAAACCAAACTCAATCATATTCTGCACAAGACACACAGTAAAAAGCAAAGCGATGCAGAAAGGCTAGAATAAAATTAATGTTAGTTAATTTAGGAAACAGTCTTAATAGCAGACTTGATAAATATGTCAGGGAGTCAGGGCTAGGAAGTAAAAACTAGGTGACCTCTGGAAAGATTAGAAATGAAAAAGAGAAAATAAAATTAATAATGAAACATAACATATACAAAGAGATGTCAAGGTTAAAAGAATGAATGCTCAGAAATTGCTCCATGGCAATTTTCTGGAAAAATACAAACTTCGATTTTAGAGATGTTGTTCCAAAAAGCATAAAAAGATTAAAGTTAAAATCTTATTTAGTAAAAGTAACGTTGTTCTAACAAAGACGTCTCACACACACACATTTACGAGTCTTACAGATGGACACAGATGAAAAGTAATTGAATCCAGTGGATTCACAATTAGCTGGGATATAACCAATGAGCCTAAGGACTATATGATATTGGGAAATTTATTACTATAGTATGTCATATCAGTAAATCAACTAAAAACTAATGCCACATGTGATAAAATCCAATATGTTTCTCAAAACATAACACATGCTAAAAATAGAATGATTTCTAATATGATAAAGAACAAAGTTGAAGGCAGGGGGAGAAGGGGATTACAGGATGAGATGGTTGGATGGTATCACAAACTCAATGGACATGAGTTTGAGTGAGCTCTGGAAGATAGTTAAGGATAAGGGAGCCTGGTATGCTGCAGTCCATGGGTTTGCAAAGAGTCAGACACGACTGAGTGACTGAACAACAATAATCTCAAACCAACAACAAACACTTAAATGGTGAAGACCAGGAGGCCTTTCCTTAAAATCAAGAACCAAGGGAGGACAGGGGCTGGAACCAATGACAATCATCCCCATGGAAACCCTAGAGATGCGGCAGAGCAAGAAATGGAAAAGAAGAGGGAAAATTGTCAGAATTTGCAAACAATGTGCTTATAGTCTTAGAAAATCTAACTGGAAATGGTAAGAACTTAAAGGCACTCAGAAAAGTGGCTGGATATGACATAAATATTTTCAAAAATCAGTGTCTTTTTTATGTACCAAAAATTAAATGCATCAGAATACATGACATAATTAAAGTTAACTGAAAGACATAGAAGGACAGTTTGAATAAATAAAAATGAGTCATATTTCTATAGGAAAGACTGAACACTGTGCAGATGCCAACTCTTCCCAAATTAATTCATAACTTTAAATCCAATCAACAGCCCAGGGTGGTTTCTTTTTTTTTTTTTTTTTTTTTGCAGAGGAGGGAACTGGGAAAAAGAAGGATACTTGGCAAAAGTACTGATTGGGAGGATAAATGGGCAGAAAAACATGAGAAGAATTCCAGTGAGGAGAGGGTTGTTTCTTGTATAAGACAATGTATCTATCCCTGTAGTTAGACAAGTCTTATGCCTAAAGGAACCCATAGACACAGCAGTGAAACAAAACATCTAGGAAACAAAGCCTAGTCATGATATTTGCTGGCATACAGAAGAAGAGTTTTGAAAAGAAATGTGTCCAAAATAACCTTGTGTGCAGTAGCAGCATTTTAATGTCAGAAGGCCAGAACCCTAAAATAGGGCATTGGTTCAGAGACAGAAGAAAGTTTGCTCCATCCTACTGTATCTTCAATGTGGCAGATACCATGCGCCAGAAAAAGAGATCTGCTCCTCTATTCAGTTAGCTTGAAAAGAATTCACGTGTGGTGGCTGAGCGGTCAAGAAACTGCCTGCAATGCAGGAGACCTGGGTTCAATCCCTGGGTTGGGAAGATCCCCTGAAGGAAGGCCTGGCAACCCACTCCAGTATTCTTGTCTGGAAAATCCCATGGACAGAGGAGCCTGGTAAGCTACAGTCCATGGGGTTGCAAAGAGTCAGATACGACTGAAGCGACTGAGTGCACACACACAAATGCCTACCTTATGCATTTAGCCAAAACAAATTACTATGAATTAAAGAGTTACTAATACATGTAAAATAATAATCATCCATCAAAACTAGGGGAAAATGAATAATTAACTGATCTCACAGTTAGAGAGGACTTCTAAAATGCCAAAGTAATAAGAGAAAACACAAAGTAAAAGATCAGAAGATTCAACTCATAAAAATATAAAACTTTTACACACAGAAAAATGACAGAAAACTTAAGAAGACAAAAACAAACTGAGAAAATATTTATCTTTTAAAAAATGATAGAGCATAGTTAATATTTCTGTTTTAGAAGGAGAGCTTTAGAAATCAGTAACATAAACATTCACACCTCCATTAGAAAACTGGATGGAGGGCATAAACGGATTTATTTTATGTTTAAACTGCATAAACTTTATGTTTAAACAAACATAAACTGCATGCTCATCAACACATATATTTTAAAAATCAGCTTCACTGGTGAAAAAATGAAATGCATGTTAAAACAAGATACCATTTTTCACTTGTTAACAAAGATTTATTTAAAAAACAAGATATTAGCAAAAGTTTTGGTGACACAAACTTTTATATACTATTGTAGAAATAGGAAAATGTATAGCCTTTCTAGAAACAGTTTGGTAATACATATTAAGGCCTTTGAAACGTTCCTAGGTTTTTACCAATTGTTTTCCTCCTAGGAATCAAGGCTAGAAAATAATTATGGAAAGATTTATATTTATGTGCAATGTTCATTACAGCATTATGTATAACAGCAAAAAATTTGAAAATAACCTAAGATCAAAGGGGGAGTGTTTAAATAAATGGTGTTATAATTCATGTGATGGGCTAATAAAAATATGTTTTTAAAGCTTACAAGTCAAGATGCTCATTTTACATTAATAGTAGGATATAAAACATATGGACAGCATAATAACAAAATTTAAAAGGAAAATATAAATGCATAATATCACATTTTCTGTGTGACACAAAAATACATTCAATAGCTTTAGTAAATGTTCTGGACCAAAACTAATGAGATAAATTTATTATTAGAAATGCAAACTTCTGTGTTCAGGCTCAAAAAATAGAAATGGAAGGGAACTGATTAACGATTGCATTTAAAGAGAAAAGAAACCAGAGCATCCGTTGCCCATAGGCTAGGAGCTGCACTGTAAGAAGCAGCCTTGGGTGCCGGTTGGGTCTGCTGCATCTCAGTGAGGCAGCTGTGAGGTCAGAGGTTCTCAACCTGGGCTGAGCAGGAGGTGGTGAGGAGCTTGCCAGGACAGACCAGGCTTCACCCCATTTCTGATGGGGACAGTCTTGGGGGAGGCCTGGGATTCTGCATTCCTGACAAGCTCCCGGTGATGCTGAAGTGCTGGTCCAGGTCATGCTGGGAGAGCCGCTGCTTTAGGTCAACAGCAGGGCATCAGGAGGTTTTACTGAGCCTGTGACTTGATGGCGTAGAAGGCCAGCAACCGTGAACCCATAGCACGTGGAAGGCACATGCCAGGTGCTGACTCTCTTACCTACAACCTTGGGCTGTACTGTTGACGTTCGTGGAATTAAGTTACAGGCTATTAGGACCGGTGGCAAGACAGCTCCATCACCTGACCAGGTAACTTGATCCAGGTCGTTAAGTCACTAAGGAAGCAGGGCCTGCAATTTCTTTCTATCCATTTTCAACTGCTCATATTTGGGGACGGGATGGGGGCAGATAATTGTCACTTAGAATCTCATGATGGAAATTCAGAAGGAAATGGTCTTTGGCCTCAGAATGGCCCACGGTGAGTTTCTGGGTTTGTTTTGTTGGTTGGTTGGTTGTCTCCTTTGCCCAAGGAGGATACCTTCCTCAGTGACACCTCGCTGTGATTTCAACAGACGGTTTAACACGTGGAAAACCAAAGAGGGGTCCCAGAAGTCTAAGGGAGCCCCAGTGTCTCTGGACCATTCAGATGGAGGTGCCCCCCTTCCGTGATCTCAGTTTGAAGGGAGCCTCACTGAGCTGAGCTGGCCGCTTGCTGGTTTAGGAAGGACCCGCCCACCCCTCCCTCTCCTGCCTCTGCTGCTCTCTTCCCAGATCTGAGGTGCAGTGAGAGCAAACTGTGCCCAACACTCTCTGGAGTCGGTTGCCATGGCGCCGGGAGGAATCCGGTTCCTATAGCAACGTAAGGTTGACTTCTTACCTTAAGAGGCCGGCAGATTCCCCCAGGTGGTAGCTTCTGTGATCTGGCGTTAATCTGGGAGGGGACACAAGCAGAATTGCAAAACATCCCATTTCCCCACGACCCACCCAGTCCTTCCCACCTGCTCTCCTTCCCACATGTCACCAAAATAATGACAGTTAGACATGCACTTTCTTTAACCTAAACAATGCACTGGTATATTACTTTAATGTTTTCATCAGATGAAGGTGTACGTGGAGGCTCCATTCCTATCCCCCTTCTAGGCAGCCGCCCTTGGCACAGTGTCCACCAGGCCTGCATGCTGTAAGGGACAGTCCCATCAGCCACAGAGACCCATGTGGGCCATGTGCTCGTAGCGCTGAGCAGGCCCCAGAGGCCTGTGAGCAGTGTGAACCCCTGACGGAGAAATAGCCCGGAAGAGACAGCGAGTCACCTGAGGGCTCTCCTGGCTTGTCCTTCGAAGAAATGGCATGTGGTCCTGGCCTGCGGGGCATGGGGACCTGGCCTGGGGCACGTGGAGGGCAACGTGGGACGTTAGCCCAGACCCTGCCCCACAGGAAGGACACCCGCTGTTTTCTAAAGGCTCTCAGCAGGGGCGGGTCCATGACAGACAGTGAGCGACGGAAATACCAGGAATGTGAATAAAATAGTGTGATGTGATGGGGGCGGGGTTTATTCAGTGACCATGAGCCTGGTGGCAGGAAGGAGCCTGTCCTGGGATGAGCTGGAGGAAGTGTGACCCCTGCAGAGCCTGGAGACTGGCAGTGGGCCATGTACCTTGGGAGGCAGGCAGTGGGCCATGTACACTGGGAGGATGGTGGTGGGCCGCGTACACTGGGAGGGAAGTGGTGGGCCGTGTACACTGGGAGGATGGTGATGGGCTGTGTACACTGGGAGGATGGTGGTGGGCCGTGTACACTGGGAGGGAAGTGGTGGGCCATGTACACTGGGAGGATGGTGGTGGGCCGTGTACACTGGGAGGATGGTGGTGGGCTGTGTACACTGGGAGGATTGTGATTGGCTGTGTACACTGGGAGGGAAGTGGTGGGCCATGTACACTGGGAGGATGGTGGTGGGCTGTGTACACTGGGAGGATGGTGATGGGCCATGTACAGTGGGAGGCAGGCGGTGGGCCGTGTACACTGGGAGGATTGTGATGGGCTGTGTACACTGGGAGGGAAGTGGTGGGCCGTGTACACTGGGAGGATTGTGGTGGGCTGTGTACACTGGGAGGATGGTGGTGGGCTGTGTACACTAGGAGGGAAGTGGTGGGCCATGTACACTGGGAGGATGGTGGTGGGCTGTGTACACTAGGAGGGAAGTGGTGGGCCATGTACACTGGGAGGATGGTGGTGGGCTGTGTACACTGGGAGGATGGTGATGGGCCATGTACAGTGGGAGGCAGGCGGTGGGCCGTGTACACTGGGAGGATTGTGATGGGCTGTGTACACTAGGAGGGAAGTGGTGGGCCATGTACACTGGGAGGATTGTGGTGGGCTGTGTACACTGGGAGGATGGTGGTGGGCTGTGTACGCTGGGAGGGAAGTGGTGGGCCATGTACACTGGGAGGGAAGTGGTGGGCCGTGTACACAGGGAGGATGGTGGTGGGCCGTGTACACTGGGAGGATGGTGGTGGGCCGTGTACACTGGGAGGATTGTGGTGGGCTGTGTACACTGGGAGGATGGTGATGGGCTGTGTACACTGAGAGGGAAGTGGTGGGCCGTGTACACTGGGAGGATTGTGGTGGGCTGTGTACACTGGGAGGATGGTGATGGGCCATGTACAGTGGGAGGCAGGCAGTGGGCCGCGTACGCTGGGGAGAGGACTGTGGGGGACAACTGTGGGAGCCATGGGTGGTAGTTCAGCAGGTGACAGAGTCAGACTCACTTTCTCCAAGTCACTCTTCAGCCCACGTTCCTCTTGCCTCTGCCCAAGGACGTGGGGTCGGGTGTGATGGAGGAGAGCCTTTGCCCCCTTCCTGTGCTTGAGGGTGGTTTGCTGGTCACAAGCACCCCACCCAGGCGGTGCATGCGTCCACTTGTGGGGAGACCCAAGGAGACCTGGGCCAACCCCCAGACGCTGGGCAGAACCGGGGTCCACTGGGATCCTATGCTCTGGGCTATGCCATCCCCAGGAGAGGGTGCCCCAGGTAGCCCTGCCTGCAGCCTGCCCACCTCCCTGGAGATGGGTGACAGCAATCGCAGGACTAACCTGGCCTTTTCTGCGGGGCCCCCTGCTGCCCCTGTTCTCACACTCCGGGCGGTGGTGGGGCCTGTGCCTGGCAGCCCAGGTAACAATTAGGGGGGCCGCTCCCCAGCTGGTATGCTGCTCGAGGAGGGGCCTGGGGCCCAGCCAACAAGAAGAGCAATGACGCGGCCTGGGGGACCCCGTGGGTGCCCTTCAGCGCCCCCCTTCTATCTGAGGCCAGTTCACCCTGGCAAGTTGGGGGCGTTCTCAGCAGAGCCACTGAGATGGGACGTGGCCGTGGCCGTGCCCCTGGCCGTGCCCGAGGCTCAGGGAGCCCCACGCAGGGCGAGGACAGCAGGGGTCAGGGGCAGATGAGCCTGGTGCTGACCGCAGGGCCCCGACCTGCACGCAGCCTCCAGGCAGCCTCCAGGAATGACACTGCCCAGCACCTTCTGACCCCGCTCCCCAGGCCTCGACTCAAGGGAATTAGGGTTTTATGTCATTTATCATCGGTATCATTCTAAGTGCCCTTCTGGTTGTGGGGAGACAGCTAGGAATGACTGGAAAATTACATCCCGGCTCTGTGCCCCAAGCACTGTCTGTGGTCCTGAGCTCACACCCATGAGAGAGGCCATGTCCCTCACTTCACCGCTGAGCAAAGTGAGGTTCATGTAACGCCATGAACACCCAGGGTCTCGCAGTCCCCGTGCAGGAGGAGGGATGCAGAACAAGGTGTCTGCCTTTCCGCCTCTCCATGCCACCCTTGGAACAGGGTCTGGAGCTCTCCTCCTTGGGGGACCCTGTCCAAGAGACCATCTGGGAGCCTCCAGAAAAGCGTCTAAGCTCAGGGGCCAAGGCGCCTGACTGGCTGGGTATCCTGGTCTGAACCGAGAAGAAGGTGGGGCGGGGCGGGCCTTGGCCGAGCTGGGCTGTGACCTCCAGGCAGCCAACATTCATTGATAGCATCTGCCAGTCTCTGCACTTGTGTTCTTTCCAGTTGTAACAATGAGACTGGGAACTATGCAGCTGAGCATCGCAGTGGGTTAGTGACTCTGCAGAAGGAGTGAAGCACCGGGTCTGGTGGACAATCCTAGAGGGAGAAACACAGTCGGGAAAGTAGAAACCAGCCTGCAAGAAGGGCTCTGGGCTCCCTGAGGGTGCCAGCCCCACAGGAGGAGGGGACCCAGTGCCATGAGCCTGGTAGGGGGATAGGTTCAGAAACCCCCACGACCTCTCCCGCCTGCAGGCCTTTACAAGCTCTTTCCCAGAGGACATCCCAGGCTGGAGGACACCCCCTGTGACCCCCTAAGGCTGTTAAACTCAGGCATGTTTATGCTGACCAGCGTGTAGAGGGCTGAACAATCTAGGCAGCGGGCTGCGAGTGATAATCGCGCACCGAGATTTCAACAGTAATAGTACACAGGCAAAAAGTCGGTCTGCTTTTTGTGGCCATCCTGCCCTGGTGATTCTAAATAACCATAACATAACATGATGAAAACCCCTCCCATGGGCAGGATGCTCCCTGCCACCACCACCACCATTAGGAGAGGCAGGGAGCCTGCAAGTGGGCTGTTCTTGGATTTGTCCATTGGGTCAGTTTCTTTTCCAGCCTTCAGGCCTCTGGTCAGTTTAATGTCTTCTCGGTCAGTCCTGTGTTCACTGCATAAACTTAGGGGTTTTGTGGTCGCCTCTAGAATGCTGGGGAACCCCACGAGACCAGGCAAGGAAAATATCGTTTTCCTCTTTTGGTTATTTACGTATAAATGTCACGGAGCTGTGCCTATTCAACTGGGGTCTTCACAAAGTGCTTTTTTTAAACCACGGCCTCCATCCAGGGCTTCTCTTTGGCAGGCGTGTCCTTTTAAGCAGATGGAGGGCGGGCCAGCCTAGCAGGACGCGAGGAGCGGCAGAGGTGCCCGTACTCTACAATTTTCTGGGTCCTGACTGGTGAATTAGCGTGTGTCTCCCGTGTGCTCTGACACGCGGTACAATTTGTCCGCGGAGCGTGATGATAGGTTGTCCTGGGCTGATGATCAGAAGTCTTTATTTAGCTCCTGCAGCCTTTAGAGGAGTTGGGAGCGACTGTCCCCACCCCTCCCACGTGTTCACACAAGTGGGAAGAGCGTTTGACCTTGAGAATTTTACTCTCCCGGGGGCTGGGGTGAGGGATGCACAGTGTTGAGGGAGGCGGGAGGCAGGGCTTCTCTTCAGCCTGTGAGTGCGGGAATGCGTGGGTCCTAGAGGTGGCCCAGGCCATCCTACACGTGATGGGTGAGAAAATCAGGGCTGCAAGGTGACGGCTCGCCAGGGTCACACCTCGGATCCACCAGGAAGGGAGGCTGGGCGTGGCCCCTAGCATCCACGAGCCTTGTCCCCGACGCCCCCATCTGGCAATGCTCCCATCAGTCAGTGGTCAGGTGGCCCTGGCACTTTCCCCATCAGAGCCTGAGCCGGGGGCGGGGGGCGGGCAGGTGAGCTGTGTCTGTGTCAGCTCTGTAGAGTGTTCTGTGTGGCTCTGTCACTCGCTGTCACCCTTGGACTCCAGCGCACAAGCCCCCATCCCTTAACCAGCACAAGGTGAGAAGAGTGGTTATGGAACAGCATTGCACAGACAATGGTCTTGTGACTCAAATCTTGACTCCAGAAGACGGGAGCACAGATGAGGGTTGTCCACTAACTGATACTCCGTCTGCTGACCCTCACTGATCCCCCCCGAGAGCCTTCCACCAACCTCATTAATGTGTGCAGCATGCTAAGATGCTTCAGTGTCTGAGTCTGTGCAACTCCACAGACTGTAGCCCGCCAGGCTCCTCTGTCCATGGGATTTCCCAGGCAAGAATACTGGAGTGGGTTGCCATGCCCTCCTCCGGGGGATCCGCTCGACCCAGGGATTGAACCTGCGTCTCTTAAGTCTCCTGCATTGGCAGTCAGGTTCTTCACCCCTAGCACCACCTGGGGACTCCAGCCTCCTTAGTAAGCATCCCCTAATTGGTGGGTCAGGTTCCCAGTGTTCTTGCCCATCCATCGCTGGAGAACACAACCAGCACTATCGGGCAGGTCCCCCATGCCTCCTGTTCCCCTGGGGTGCAGGCAGCACCATGTTCACACCCAGCCCTTCCAGCTGAGACCCGGATGCCTGGGGCGGGGGCACCACACTGAGAAGCCCCTTCAAGCAGCAGCCTCAGCTGCCGGACCTTCAGCCCAGGACACACACTGCCTCTTTTCTGCAGGAGGACGGCCCTCCCTACAGAGGGCTGCGTCCAAGTGGAGATCACAAAGGCTAGTTCTGGGCTGGCGCTGGCACGAAGCAGCTTAGAATTAAAGCCATGATGGTACCAATTAAGTTGCCCAGGCCCAGGCTCTCTGCATTTATTGCTCATGTAGAGACGAAGCCTGAAATAACAGGGCTGGCTCTTGGGGAGCCCCGCTTGGGGCAGGAAGGCTGTGTCCCCATTACAACAAGGAAGATGGATGGTGTCTGTGACCGTCCGCCTCCCCCAAGGACACCTGGAAGAGTTTCCTTTTCCAGAGCCAGGCCTGGGACAGTCCTGACCAGTTTCCCGTGGCTTGGCTGTCTGCCTCTGTGTCCTGCGGGAACGTGACCGGCCCTCAGCCTGGCAGCCCACGGCTGCGGGGTGGCCCTGCGGGTCTCCAGTCTGAGACTGGGGACAGGTGGGCTCAGGTCAGAGGGCCCTGGGAGCTCCTGAAACTGTGTGCAGAATGGGAATGGTTTCTGGGTCTTTCCAGGTGAAAGCCCACTTTTTGCCTCTGATTCTCAACGACGCCCCTGGACCAGAGGCTGAGGCCCCTGAGCAGAGGTTGCCAGCGTCCGACTCGCTTCTCTGGTGGAGGATCTTGGAGCTCAGGTTGTGGGTGGTGGACACCTGGCTCAATTTCCTGCCAACTAACTGCCTTAAAGCACTGACCCCCTGCTTCCAGCAACAGTCCCCCTTGGGGGCCTGGTATCCCCACCTCACCTGCCCCAGCTCTCGGAAGCTGGCTCCCCCTCACCACTGTGGTCCATGATGCAAGACCCCGAGGTCACTCTCAGCCCTGGGTCAGTTCTGGGGATCACTCAGGCCACTGGGCAGCCTTGCAATTAGAACCTGAGCCCCCCACCACCAACCAGGCTGCCACCTCTAACTTCCACCCATCTCCAGGGGCTGTGTCCTGCAGCATCCACCCAGGTCAGCAGATCCTGTCAAGCTGTCGGCAGCCTGTCTCATCGGAAATTTCACTAATAAATTAGTAATAATGGGTCTGGCTATTGGGAATGCTTGAGAAAATCTCCCGGAGCACTTGAGGGTGTCCTGGGAGAAAATAGAAGCAGCTTTATTTGAGCATCGGAGCATCTGGGAAGATTCTGTGAGGCTGATTCCCAGGACTGCCAGGACCACAGGGCTCTCTGGATGTGAGGTCTGCCTCCGAGTGCAGATAGGCACTCCCTGCAATTTCCCAAACCCTTGCCTCCTCCCGTCACCAGCTCTTTATCTGGGGCTCAAAAAGTCTGCAGGTGGAGTTCCGTGAACTCGAGTGGGAGACCTTTGTCTTCACAAACTTCTTCCCGAGTGTTATCATGTTATTCCTTTGTGAATACAGGCAGCAAACCACAGTAGGATGAGCAGTGTCTGTGACTTCGTCCACCGTTTAAAACTGTGGACATGTTCCTCTTCCATCAGGATAGTGGCAATTCCACAAAAGGGTGGGTTTCTTCCCTCATCACTGAGTCAAAATTCTGGTGGTCCACTTGGTTTTGTTACTTAATACATAAACAAAAAGTCACATATACTTTTACATTGCACATGTGTCTTCTAACTATTTTTGATAACCGTGTTTCAACATCATCAGTTTTCTTTGCCATCCTTTATTTCCACTTTAAAATGTTATCATGAGAAGGGGTCTGCAGGTTTCCTTAGAAGTGCCGAAGGCACCCGGAGCACAAGAAAGCTTACAAGCCCTGCATGAAGAACTCACCCTTCAGTCCAAGGCTGCTGTCTGGTTTCTGCTCTGGGGGAATCCTGAGCAGGTGTGAGCATCAGGGCAGGAGCGGGACGAGCAAAAACCAGCCTTGTACCCCATAATAAGGGCCCCTCACTTAGCAGATGCCAGGCTTATGCCCTGGACACTCTTTACGTGCTCATTAAATAAGGAAATCACCTGTAGGTGTTGAAGAGGAACCTGCATCCGTGGGCAGTGACTTAGAGCAGAGCTCGTGAAACATCTAGAGATGTGTTAGCCACCCCTTGGAAGCCCCCAGGGCAGGGGCGAGGAGTGGATTCTCTGGTAGTAATCACCGGGCTCAGAGCTCAGAGCAGGAGGGGGAGGGGGCAGTGTCGCCGATGGACCCCAGGGCCTGCTGAAGCGGGTTTGTGATGGGGACTCACAGCCCAGCCCCATCACTGACTAACTGTGACCCTGGCAGGTTGTTTAACCTCCTGTCCCTCAGTCTCTTCCCATAAAAGTGGTGTCTGGCTCATCAGCCTCCAATGAGCATGGCCAATACCATGGGCACACGCTCCCTGCAGCCCACGGGGACTTGGGGGAAAGGGTGAACTTGGGGGTCTGGAGGCCACACTGGAACTTTCACATGATCTCTGTGTCGTGTGTATCCTGGGGGTTCCCAGGGGACAGGACACCCACCAGGTGGCAGGAACACACCCTTATGTCTCAGTTTCTAAGTACTGATGTCCTCATGTCCCTCCTGGGTGGGGTGGGGGCTCAGCCTCGACTCCGGAATGAACCCATGTGATTATAAATAGGAGGCTTGCATTCCCAGACGACAGGAAGCCGGCGGGTGAGACAGAATGCAATGGGGGTTGTCGCCGCCTCGTCTGTGGTGACCGTGTTAATAGCAACAACCCGTCATCCCAAGAAAGGACTCAGGATCGGCCAGGGCAGGGAAACTGCCTTTTTCCCAGGCCTTCCTAGGGAGAGCACGGCACTCAAACCACGTCAGAACCCAGGGAACCAAAAAACACAGCCAACTGCCCTTTGCCCCGTGGCTTCCCAGAGCAGCAGGGACATGACAGCCCACTGCTGGGTGGCTGGAGGGCAGCGGGAAGCGGGGCTGGGGGGGGCACAGTCAAGTCCTTCTGTCACTTCAAGTCCCTCCTCTTTGGAGAGCCCCTGAGGAGCAGGAAACCTAATTGACGAGCAGCTCAGTGACCGGCCTCCCTTCTGCTACCGATGCGGATGAGCAGTAAATCTCAGGCCCCTGTGCAGGGTCCTGGGAGGTCACAAGAGGTCTCCCCAGCCTGGGGACCTCAGCCCACCCTTGAGGACCTCCACGAGTTCGACACCTGCAAACTAGCCATCCTGCCTCCCTTGGTCTCTTCAATCACTCTGGCCCTTCCTTCCTCTTGCTGGGGGCCCGTCTGCTTGTCCTATTGATGAGGAATCAAGGACTCTCTGGGGTGGACAGAGGGGACAGGTCCGGGGAGCAGAGTCGTGGGGCACGATGACCGGGTTGGGGCGGGGGAGTTGTGATGGGTCCAGCTGGAGAGGCAGGGACGCTGATCGTCCTCGGCTTCATCTCTGGGTCTCTGGCATGGGCCGTGTCCACAACAAGCCCCATGTTCCCCAAGGAGGCAGCTAGATTTTCGGATCTGGAATGTGATGGGTGGGGGATATAAATGGTGTTATCAGCTCGACGGTGGTGACTGAGACGCGGGAGCAAAAGTCGTCCAGCGAGCATGAGTGCAGTTAGACATGTCTCAGGACACCAGCATTTCCTACGCGGCCAGTGCGGGCAGAGCTG
Organism: Odocoileus virginianus; assembly: GCF_023699985.2. NCBI lineage: Eukaryota > Metazoa > Chordata > Mammalia > Artiodactyla > Cervidae > Odocoileus > Odocoileus virginianus. Next base: position 5,546,098 of record NC_069696.1, read on the forward strand.
GTGACAGAGGTGGGACCTAGGGACCAGAGGGGGACATAGAGAATGGGAGACATGGAGGGTGGGAGCCAGGGCATGTGTTTGGAGGGTGACCATGAGCAGAGCGCCTCGTCCTTGCTTGCAGGAGAGGCCAGCGGGGGGAGGACCGAGGCGGCACCCAGACGCAGGACATGCTGGTCCCTGGCGAGACAGGCAGGAGTGTCCGTCGGGTGGTGAGCGGGTCCAGGACTCGCTGCACTGGGTGGTCGGGGGAATGTTGGCTTAGAAGACAGGAGGAGAGAGGGATGAGTGCAGAGGGCCCTGTGGGGTCCAGGTTGGTTTGTTTCTTAGTAGGAGAGGAAAGCTGGCTTAACTTTGAGCAAAAAGAAAGGTCTTGAGCCTGCCCATGCATGAGGAGGGTGACCTTTCACAGGATCGATGCTGTGTGTCACTGTGATGCTGTGTCTAACCCGATAGACGTTCAGAGTCGTCACAGGTGCCTCCTCCTTGGGCCTCCTCTCACCCAGGACTGTGTCTGCAGGTCCCCCGTTGCCGCCCAACTGTCCACACCTTGGGCCTTCATCCTTCTTCTCCTTGACAGGTTTATAGCAGCAAGCCTCCCGCCCCTGCCTCCCGGGGCATTGTTGGTTCCAGGTGTTTGCACCACTCCTGTCCCGCCTGAGTCCCTCCATTCCCCCCAACCCTGACCTTTCTTTTCCAGGCAGGTTCCCTGTGGTCAGCACAGAAGCACGTAGATCCCAGCATTCTTATTTCTCCTTTATCAGAGTTTACAGAAAACCGCCTGTGTTGCCTCCTGTTCCTAGGCGGAGGAAATTTAAAATGGCTGCATTTTTATTAGGGCTCCTCTCAAGGATACTTCTGGAAACCACAGAATCCTGGAACCTTGTTACATACAGGAATAGAAGTCGGGAGGGCACCTACCCATCACCTCACTTCTAGGCAGTCCAATGTCTAAACCCTTGATAAACGGATCTTCTGTAAGATTTCTAGGTAAATGATCACAGCTCGGGTCTTATAATTAAGGTGAGCATAGAATTCATTATTTAAACAGGGGCCCTTGCAGGAATGAAAGGGGACGTAACCAAAGAGGATGCCCAGGTAACTGGAGCAAACTGGACAGTCCTGAGCTGGCCATCCCTACACGTGACAACTACGACAGACAGGACCCAAGAGAGTCTTTTCTGCTGAAGTTTAGCATCACGAGATACTCACTGAGAATTTTCTGCAGGAGAGCCTTTGCTCCGGGTCCTGAAACCAAAGCTGAAGGAGAGCCATGCTTGACTGACTGTTGGGGAAGAGAGACACAAATACAGTTGGCTGTGATTCCGTTCGGTAGGACTGTTTCAGTTTTGATAAGGAACGGCTTTGGGAACAAAGTGCTTTGGGGAGAAGCAGAAGGGATGGGCTTGGAGGGCTCGAGAATCAGAGGAGGCGGCTCCGGAAACACAAGGTCAGCAGAGCCTGTGTGACCTGAGCACAGTGTGTAGCGGGGGAGGGGGCAGGAGGCCTGCTAGGGAGCCTTGGCCTTTGGGGTCATCGTTGATTCCGTGCCTTTGTGACCTCCTCCCGGACAGGTGCAAGGTCTCGAGTGGGGTGGTATCCCGAGGGTCAGGAGAGGGCCAAGTGGGAAGGGGCTGAGGCAGGGAGGCTACGGGGAGACCTTTTGCACACACACACCTGACCTGAACTCAGGCCGTGCCAAGAGCATGAGTGGGAGGAGAAGGGATGAGCCTTGGAGATTCTGTGGAAGCTGAGAGCCATGTAGGTGCTCTGGGGGACCAGGAAAAAGGGGTTCCATTCATTTGCTGTCATTCCTGGAGTTGTCTGGAGCTGAGGGGAGGACTGATGCTGAGAATACTGATGCCTTGTGCACAGATAAATGATGGGATTGAAGAGGAGATTCAATTCAGTTCAGTCACTCAGTCATGTCCGACTCTTTGCGACCCCATGGGCTGCAGCATGCCAGGTCTCCCTGTCCATCTCCAACTCCTGGAGTTTACTCAAACTCATGTCCATTGAGTCAGTGATGCCATCCAACCATCTCATCCTCTGTCATCCCCTTCTCCTCCCACCTTCAATCTTTCCCAGCATCAGGGTCTTTTCAAATGAATCAGCTCTTCACATCAGGTGGCCAAAATATTGGAGTTTCAGCTTCAACATCAGTCCTTCCAATGAACGTTCAGGACTGATTTCCTTTAGGATGGACTGGTTGGATCTCCTTGCTGTCCAAAGGACTCTCAAGAGTCCAACACCACAGTTTAAAAGCATCAATGCCTCAGCGCTCAGCTTTCTTTATAGTCCAACTCTCACATCCATACATGACTACTGGAAAAACCATAGCTTTGACTAGATGGACCTTTGTTGGCAAAGTAATGTCTCTTCTTTTTAATATGCTATCCAGTTTGGTCATAACTTTTCTTCCAGGGAGCAAGCATCTTTTAATTTCGTGGCTGCAGTCACCATCTGCAGTGATTTTGGAGTCCAAAAAAATAAAGTCTGTCACTGTTTCCATTGTTTCCCCATCTGTTTGCCATGAAGTGATGGGACCAGATGCCATAATCTTAGTTTTCTGAATGTTGAGTTATAAGCCAATTTTTTCACTATCTTCTTTCACTTTCATCAAGAGGTTCTTTAGTTCTTCACTTTCTGCCATAAGGGTGGTGTCATCCACATATCTGAGGTTATTGATATTTCTCCCAGCAGTCTTGATTCCAACTTGTGATTCAGCCAGTCCATCATTTCTCATGATGTACTCTGCACGTAAGTTAAATAAGCACAGTGACAATATACAGCCTTGACTACTCCCTTCCCGATTTGGAACCAGTCGGTTGTTCCATGTCCAGTTCTAACTGTTGCTTCTTGACCTGCATACAGATTTCTCAGGGGGCAAGTCAGGTGGTCTGGTATTTCCATCTCTTTCAGAATTTTCCACAGTTTGTTGTGATCCACAGAGTCAAAGGCTTTGGCATAGTTAATAAGGCAGAAATAGATATTTTTCTGGAACTCTCTTGCTTTTTTGAAGATCCAGCAGATGTTGGCAATTTGATCTCTGGTTCCTCTGCCTTTTCTAAATCCAGCTTGAACATCTGGAAGTTCACAGGGCTTGGCTTGGAGAATTTTGAGTATTATTTTGCTAGTGTGTGAGATGAGTGCAATTGTGCAGTAGTTTGAGCATTCTTTGGCATTGCCTTTTTTGGGGATTGGAATGAAATCACCTTTTCCAGTCCTGTGGCCACTGCTGAGTTTTCCAGATTTGCTGATATATTGAGTGTAGGACTTTCAGAGCATCATCTTTCAGGATTTGAAATAGCTCAACTGGAATTCCATCACATCCACTAACTTTGTTCATAGTGATTAGTACATAGTGATTAATATGTAGATTAGTCAGGACAAATGTGGAAATGAGAGGATTTGGGGACTGTGTCACCCCACAGAGAGGAGGGCTGCCAAAGAAGACGTCCCATGACTCCTGGGTGACTGAGGAGAGACCACCAGGTGTCAAAATTGAGGGCCCCCAGGGTCTTTAAAGAGCAGTTTTAATACAGTGACTGGGAAGATGCCAGGCCAGAGTGGTCAGGAGAAGGTGAGTAAATGATCTGCTCCTTGAAGACACCAGGAGGCGAAAAGGGGGTTTGGAGTTCAAGGTTGAGCCAGGAATGAATGAAAAGCTTTTCTTTTCAGGTTATCAGAGTCTTGAGGAAGTCCCTTTTCACAGTGAATTCTTTTTTTTTTTTTTTTTTGCCACTTTATTTTTTTAACTGAAGTATAATCGCTTTACAGAATTTTGTGATTTTCTGTCATACATCAACAAGAATCAGTCATAGGTATGCCCATGTCCCCTCCCTCCCAAGCCTCCCTCCAATCTCCCTCCCCATCCTACCCTTCTAGATTGTCACAGAGCCTCTGCTCGAGTTCCCTGAGTCATATAGCAAATTCTCCTCGGCTATCTATTTTGCACGTGGTATTGTAAATTTCCATGTTACTCTCTCCATACATCTCACCCCATCCCACCTCCTTGCCCCCCATGTCCATAGGTCTGTTCTCTATGTCTGTTTCTCCATTGCTGCCCTGAAAATTAATTCACTAGCACCATCTTTCTAGATTCCATATATATGTGTCAGTATACGGTTTATATTTCTCTTCTGAAGCAAGAGTGACTTGCTTCACTCTGAATAATAGGCTCTAGGTTCATCCATCTCATTAGAACTGACTCAGAAGTGTTCCTTTTTATGACTAAGCAGTATTCCATTGTATGTATGTAGCACAACTTATTTATCCAGTTATCTGTCGATGGACATCTAGATTGCTTCCGTGATCTAGCTATTGTAAATAGTGTTGCAATGAACATTGGGGTACATGTGTCTTTTTCAATTTTGGTTTCCTCAGGGTATATACCTTGGAGTGGGATTGCTGGGTCATACGGTGGTTTTATTCCTAGTTTTTTAAGGAATCTCCATACTGTCTTCCATGGTGGCTGTGTATCACAGTAAATTCTTAAAGAACACCCCCTCTGGGCTCTTCAGTGTCACACAGACTTACTTCTGCCTGCAGACCTGTGCTGGTCAGGGCCTTAGACACTAGCCTGAAGTGGCCACTTGCATTAAAATTGACTAAAATTAAATAAAATTATTTATTTATGTCTCAGTAGGCATATATCAAGCGCTGAGCAGCCACGTGGCTCGTGGCCTCCATGTTGGATGACACAGACAAAATGCGTCTCCAACACATCAGCAGCTCTGGGCCTCCCCTGTCCAGTCACCTCCCCAGTCTTGCGTTTGGAATTTCACGTGGCCTCAGTGTTATCTGGTTCCCAAAAGTCAATTCTAAAGTGAAGAAAACCAGAGGATGATCTTCTCACAAATGCTGAGGAATTCTTTTCATTTTAAAGCCGACATCATCCCCAAACATAGACCTAAAATAAGTTGTTCCATGATGTTAAATGAGAAAGAGAGAAAATATGTAAATATGTGGATTATGGTTACCATCAAGCTATTTTCATCTGATAATTAGCCTTTGTTCGTGCACAGGAACTTAATTCTTCTAATTCTTTTCTGGTTATGTGCTCATTAGAAAAATTGGGCGACGTAGCCGCTTCCATTCTACTCAGAAAGTGCCGGGGCCTGCCGGCTGCCCACCTGTCTGGTCACCTCCAAGCAGAGCTTGTTGGCTGCAGGGACGAGAAAGCAGCTGACCTGCGGGCTTCTTGGGTGTTTCTGTCAAGAGACTGCCATTGTCTGGGTGCAGAGCACGCGGCCTGTTTCTCTCTAAGCCTTTCTCCCCTGTCCGGCTGCGGGAGCCCACCTGTGGGCGATTTTGTCTCCAAGATGCTTTGTGTTTTAAAAGGTGCTTTCTGCTGTTGGCTGTGCTGAGGCTACAGGAGAGCTGGGGGGTGCCTGTGGGGGTGCCCAGGTAGGAGTTGGCTCCGGGTTGTGCCTGACGCATCACCCTTTACCAGGAGAGGGGAACGCACTGTGGATTGTTCTCAAGGGGGTGTCCCACCCTGCCTGCTTGCGCTCATGGGGAGCTTTTCTTTGTGTCCACCTGGCCTCCTCCACTCGTTTGATTTTGCTCCTGGGCAGGCCTCACACTAGTAAGGGGACCCCTGACTCGAGCTAATTGCCACCCCCTGCCCCCAACGACACAGGGCCTCAGCCCGCCTCCCCTCAGAATTAGCAGCCATGCAGGTGCCGCCATCCTCGAAGCCTTAAAGCAGAGGCTGCAGCTTCATCTCCCACAGAAACTCGAGCTCCCTGGAATAGCAGGGCCCCCGGACCAGGGCCCCTCAGTGGGGGCCACTGGGCCCACAGCAGCCTGGGCAGGGGGCCAGCCAAGCAAGAGGTAAGAGGCCCCTGGCTCCCAGCTCTGACCTCTGATGGCAGGCACCTCCCCAGCTGTCCGGGCCCCAGCGCCTGTGCCTCCAGGAAGGCCCTGGCATCGAGGGGTGGGGCTTCCAGCTGCTGGAATCCTCATCTCCTGGCTCTGCATCAACCCGCCTGTGACCCTGGACAGGCATGAGCGGAAGGAGCTGTGGGGCCTCACCTCGGGCCTTGCCAGGTGCAGTTGGGGCTGCTTGCCGTGTCCAGTCTAGAGGCTGGTGGGAGCACTCACTCTGCAGGGCTGGGGTGCAGGGAGGTGCTGTGTCTCAAGTGCCCAACATTGAGTTCAGGAGATGCCAGCTTCCCTCATTCCTCGGGGTTAAATCCTCAGTGCGTCCTGGCTCTCTGTCATCCCGATAGCTCTTCGGGGCAGGGGCTGCCTCTCTGAATTCCCCTGGAAAAGAGGCCCCCCCAGGTCTGCTCAGGAAGCTGAGCGTAGCAGGTCCTACGAGATCCAGGCCGCCCTTCTACTCCGCGGGGCTCCTCTGGTGAGAGCCCAGGAGCTGTTGCCTGACCCGCAAGGTTAGCCTGGCTGAGCTCGGCTGTCGAAACACAGGCTTCAGTGCCTCCGGTCTTCGTGCTCGGCAACAGGAGAAGCCACCGAGATGAGACGCCCAGGCACCACAACTAGAGAAAAGCCCACGCAGCAGTGAAGACCCAGCACAACCAAAAATATACAAAGAAAGAAGTAAAAAAAAATTTTTTTTAAAAGAATCTCAGGCTTGGAAAAAATAAGTGGGAGTAATAAAATAAAACATGACTTCATTCCTTGTGCCTGATTTTCAAGGGCAGAGGTGGGATAAGCTGGAACACCACTGCACAGGATAGCTTTAGATATTGGACATTTCACTGAACTATAAAGTCAGTAGATTTTATTTTGCTTAGAGAAAACAGCCATCTTCCTTTTTTGGTGGGAATGATATTATCGTCCTGTGAGTGCATGCCCAGTTGTGTCTGACTCTTTGTGACCCCATGGATTGTAACCCACCAGACTCCTCTGTCCATGGGGTTTCCCAGGCAAGAATACTGGAATGGGTTGCTATTTCTTTCTCCAGGAGATCTTCCTGACCCAGGAATCAAACTCAAGTCTCCTGCACTGGCAGGTGGATTCTTTACCTCTGAACCACCAAGGAAATGTCACTGCCCTACTGCATATGTGAATATGAAGTGTTTACAATACTGGAAAACCAGGCTGGTGCCCCCTGGGATTGAGAGATGTAATGCAAATGGGAAGAGTGGGCAGGAAGGGCTCCAAGAGTAGAGAGTTGGGGCAGGGGAAGGGCCCCCCACCCAGAGGAATGCAGCAGGAGCCTGCATGGTTGGTCTTGTCTGCAACTGGGAACCTGGTCACAGGCTGCACCTACACAGTGGTGTGATCAGACTTTACTTCAATCAGGATCCAAGTTCCACACTGTAAACTCGTCTAATTCTGTATGTTTGCATTCTGTATTTGTTTTCTTTTCTTCTTAGTTTCCTAGGGAAATTTTCATATGAAAACCTCCAGCCTTATTTTAGCTGAAAAAAAGGGAAATGTGTTTTTCCAGGACTCCTAAGAAAGATGGAGGGAATCTGGGCGCCCCTGGTGGCCGCCTGTGGTAGTTACAGGGAGAGTGACTGGGTCCCCAGCCCTTGGAGAGCAGGTTCTTCAGTGTCAGGGCTGACCTGGTTCCTCCCTTCCTCCCTGAGGTTTCCTGTGCACCCTACAGGGTGGGACATCCGTCTGCATCCCTGAGCTTCTGACCTCCGACCCCAAACCTGGGCTGCAGCCCCTGTTTATATTCAGATATGCATTTTACTGAGTGTTTAGAGTGTGCTGGGCTCCGACCTGCCTTGTCTTATTTAATCCTTAGGAGCCAGGATCAGGTTTTAGTGTCCTGAGTTTTTAAATGAATAGACAGAGGCTCAAGAGCAATCTGTCAAGATCACCTGGTCTGTAGATTCTCTTCTAACTCCCTGGGTACCCAGCCAAGGCTGGCTCCCTGACTCTGGACTTGAGCACGACAATCATGTTAACCACTCAGTCCTGTCTGACTCTATGCGACCCCATGGACTGTGGCCCCCCAGGCTCCTCTGTCCATGGGATTCTCCAGACTGGGGCGGGTTGCCTTTCCCTTCTCCAGGGGATCTTCCAGACCCAGGGATCAGACCAGGGTCTCCAGCATTGTAGGCAGATTCTTTACCTTCTGAGCCCCCAGGGAAGCCTGAGCGTGATGACTGGGGCCAGTTGAAGGTGCGGCTGACATGGGAAGGGCATGAGTGGCTCGTTCTGGCCGTTGAGTCGAACGCGTGGAGCTTCTAGGAAGCGGGTGCATTGGGTCTAGGGTGCTGGCTCTGCCCTGCGGTTCTGCCTATGCCCAGTCATGCACATTTCAGTGACACATGCGTGTACTCCGAGCCTTTGACAGGGAAACACCCAGAAGAGGCGGAATGTGGAAGCAGGGCCGCGTAGCCTTCCTGAACGTCTCGTCAACAAAGCTCATGCTGCTGCAGGCCCGAGGATACAATCTGTCCAGGATCGGTTGTTTTCCGTCTGCGGTTGGACGGCCGAGAGGCAGCCCAGCAGGACCGTGGAGCGGGGCTGGCCCTTCGGGGTCTGTGGCCCGGACTGTGCTGAGCTTTGATCCGCAAAGCAGTGGCTGGCTGCCCAGGCTGCGGTCCTCCACGGCCCAGCCGAGGCTCCAGAGACCTCGGGCCCCTGCGAAGGGGCGGAGATGTTGTCACCAGGCCTTCCCCTGTCACCACCTACTAAATTTCATGGGGACCCAACTGCCCCCCGCCTGCAGCTGCACAGCAGCCTCCTCCTGGCCGAGAGCTCTGGCAGGAAGCTGGGCCTCTCCCTCTCTTCACTGTTTCATTAGTGGTTTTCCGAAGGCGCGGGGCCAGGCTTGGCGGGGCCACGCCATTCGGAAGTACGCAAACACTTCATAAAACCAGGCTGTTGAAGGATTCCCAAAGCCAGGAATCCGGTCCCTTAGAGGTCCAGGCTGGTGGCCTGGGGAGTCTGCTGCAGTGTTGCTGGAAACTTCCATGCCCGTGTGTCTCCCTCTCCAGTCATCCAGCCTGTTAGCAGTTCTTAGCTCTTTGGGTTCGCAAACCTCTTTTCGTATCTGCTGAAAGCTTTGGACTCTCCCCAGAAAAGTGTTTCCCTGGTGGCTCAGATGGTAAAGAGGCTCTGCCTGCAGTGCGTGAGAACCGGGTTCAATCCCCTGGAGGAGGGCATGGCAACCGACTCCAGTATCCTTGCCTGGGAAATTCCATGGACAGAGGAGCCGGCAGGCTACAGTCCAAGGGGTCTCAAAGAGTCAGACATGACTAGCAAATACTTTCTTTCAGAAAAGCGCACCCATGCACACGCACACAGCGTTTTACTTAGAATCCCAAGATGTTCACAGCCGCCGGCTAAGGAGGGGCCCGAATGAGAAGCCCCCGGGGCTAAATAGCAGTTGCTTCCATATTTGGACGTCTTGGTGGAGAGTTTTCCTACCCAGAAGAAGAATAAACAGGCTCATCGGGTCTTTGTTTTTGAAACACCAGGAGCCTGGGCACCCAAGAATGGGGTCTGAACCACCAGAGTTACAGACAACCTCAGAGGTCAGAGTGGGAGTCTGGGGGGGGGGGGGGTGCCCAGGGTACAGAGTCACTGGGGGCAGCTGTTCAGAGCCCCAGGAGTCTCAGGGATCTGGGGACAAGTCAAGAATGGCAGCAGGGGGCGAGGAGTGGTTTCTGGCAGGTGGGGAAGTGCAGCGAGCTTGAGGGTCTTGACCTCCAAACGGCTGCTCTGGATATTGGACAGAGGGATGCAAACAAAACGCTTCACACGGAGTCTCCTCTGCCCCCCAGATCAGTTTGGGGTCCCCCCGTGCACCTGCAGCCCTATTGCCCTCACCTGAAGTCGACCTGCCTCCCCCCACCCCAGTTACCTGAGACCAAGAGCCCGAGCTGGCTCGCACTCTGCCAAGTGCCCAAAGCCATGTCTTTGAAGGCAACAGACATAAAATGTGCTTGTGTTCATGACACACCTGTGGTAACAGACATGTTTTTGTCCGTGACCTCATCGAATCATTGGATCAACCTCTGGATGGATGACCCCCTTGGACCCTTGGGAAGAATGAAGCAGGAGTAGAAGGTTCTGGGGCCAGCAGTCAGGGAGCGAGCAGGGTCTCTGCCCTGATCACTGCCTGGGGGTGGAGTGTCTGAGGTGGGGAAGGACGGGCAGGAAAGACTCAGGAGCTTCGAGCCTGGTTTCCATGGTAACTTAGGTACCCTCCCTGTGCCTCTGTTTTCCTGTCTTTAGAAAGGGCACAGGAGCACTTGCAGGCTGGTAATGAGGATTCCGTGAGATAACGCCCACAGAGCAGGTATTAACTGAGTGTGTGCCTGGCACACGGACAGCACTGAGTGTTTGTTAATGAAGCTGCAAGCCTGGCAGCACAGATGGGCCCTTACACCATGTCCTTGCCTTCTGGAAATTCCGAGCATCCCCATAAAGCTGAGGAAGGGAACAGAGTGTCACCTGGCTTCCTGTTAATTAGAGCAGGCTCCAGACTTGGTGTGAGCCTGCTGGGGGTGGTCTGAGGCCCCTGCCCGGAGCATCGTAGCTGAGCTGAGTGCAAGCCTGTCCTCTGTGATGCTGGCAGGGCAGGAACTCGAGCTGTCACTGCGCCGGGATGATAGGAGGGCCACGTCGATCCCAAGTGCCAGCACCTCCTGCTCCATTTCCCGCCTGGGCCCGTGATTTCATCAAAGCTGGATAATCACCCCAACAGCACCCGACCTTTCTGGCTATTTGTCTTGTCGGCTGGGCTTCCTGGTGGCTCAGATAGTAAAGAATCTGCCCGCAGTGTGGGAGACCTGGGTTCGATCCCTGGTCAGGAAGATCCCCTGGAGAAGGGAAAGGCTACCCACTCCAGTATTCTTTCCCGGAGAATTCCATGGACGAGGAGCCTAGCAGGTTATGGTCCATGAGGCTGCAAAGAGTAGGACACGACTGAATGACTCACACACACACACACACACACACACACACACATCTTATGGGCTGGCAGGGCTCCAGTCCTTTAAGGATAAGGATGGGGGAGGGGAGAGTACTGAGCATGGCCGGCTGGGTGGGACCCCAGGTCCCAGAGCCGGGTTGAAGGGACTCTGCCATGTGCTCCTCGGACCAGAGTCAGGTGCCACATGGTACTCAGGGAACAGGAGCCAACCTACTGGAGGAGAAGGTGGGCGGTGGCCTGACAGGCTGTGTGGAGACAGAAAACAAAGGCCTTGGCTCTCCAGGCCTCGCTCCGCCATGCACTGCTGTGTGACCTTCAGCAAGGCACCTAACCTCTCTGAGCCTCAGGGTCCCACCTGGGAAATGGGGATGTTAACGTTGGCTCTGACTGCTTCACATGCGAAGTCATTTTGTAAATCTGAAAACGTCACACTGCTGTTGTCGTGAACTGCAGACGCTCAGCTTCGGGGGTCCCAGGGTCGCTGGAACCCTCGGAGTTCTGGTGTCAGGGGCAGTAGCCAGGTTCTGCAGCACCTACCGCATCTCCAGGATTTTGCTCCCTTCAGTGACTTATTCTTTGAGTCATGAGTTAAGCCATTATCAATCATGGTACCCAATGAACAATAAGTTCATTAGATTTTCTCCTGCCCATTTGATCCCTAGTTAGAAGCAAGTTTGTTTGGTTGTGTTTTGCTTAGTTTTCTAAAATGGATGAGAGATGAAAGGGACAGGCAAATCCTGAGGGTCTCACAGCTGGGGGGATTAGAATGGCCTTGTGCGGAGAGGGGAGGGAACTTGGGTACCCAGGCGACAGCACATACGCATAGGGGCAGGATGTAGTGACAGGGCACAAGCCAGTTGTCCCCAGTTCTCTGGAGGTCAGCCTGGTTTCCACACCCTTGATTCCTTTCTGATCAGCATCTCACCCCAAAAAATAAAGTTGAAGCAGACACAAGTCCAGGCCAAACGGACATCTGCTGTTATGAACCCCTGGTCCTGCCCAATAGCTACCCAGCTGGGTGGGTTTTGTTTACTGCTCTGTCGGGGGCGGGGATGGGCTGCAGACAGAGGTGTCCCCAAGCCCCGGCAGGCAGGGATGGAGACCTTGGTGACGGAGCAGCTGCTCCTGAGCTGGCAGGAGCTCAGGGCTCCGCAGGGCCCGGAATAGCCGCTCCAAGGCTGCTCTCCTTGCTCTTCCCTTTTTTTTCCCCCTTTAATTAATTTAAGCTTTTTTGATTAAGTGACAGCTTTCATCACTCCTGGCAGCTGCTGAGAGACAAGATAATTTATAGATGCACTGACACTATATGATTAGGACAAGTACCGCAAATAACAGACATACAGAGATATGCTGAGCAAGCTGATGGCCCTAGCTCATCAGTGCTTCCCCCACCTGCCTGGCGCGTCCCAGGTAGATGTCCCCGTGTCAGCCTGGGGTACTCCCCCAACCCCTGTGAAGACCACAGGTAAATACGGCCCCACCCTGGTGCCCCAGGGCTTTCTCAGAGCTGCCCGGTTCTGCTGGGGAAACACTTAACTCCTTAAGTCCTCATGTCAGAACTTCCTGGCCAGTTACCAGGGCATCCCTGGGGGCTTGGTCCAGGCAGGACCCAGGACACAGGGGAACCTGGGCGGTCACTTCTGGTTGACCTTGAGCATGCCCTCCTCCTCCCACTGGTCATCATGGAAATGTCACCATTGTTTCTGGGGCTCATGATGGAAAGGCTGAGAGTCACTCCTAGGCCCCCAGCAAGGACAGTAATTAAATCACCCAGGAAATACAGGCTCCATCCTCCATCCATGGCCCTTCATAACTGTCCTGGGTGGCCACAGTCCATGGGGTTGCAAAGAGTCGGACACAACTTAGCGACTGAGCACTGCACAGCATAGAAAATCCTAGTTGTAAATACACAGCACCCCCTATCTTAAACACACCTTGTTACCTCAAGAACACACCTTGTTACCCCTTCCCCGTGTCAAGCAGAGGTGCTCATGGGTGAGCCTCCCCCTCTTGCTGGGTGGAGCGTGTGTCCTTTGTTCCATGCCCTCAATCCAGCCTTCTAAGTGTTCCTTGTCTCGGGGTGAAGGTCACCTTCCCTGGGTCAGAAAGGTTCCGCTTAGCAGGTATTTCTCATGCAAGGGGTGCCGTGTATTTATACCTAGTATTTTCTGTGCTTACTGTGCCATGCTCAGTAGCATCCAACTCTTTGCAACCAGTGCAGACTGTAGCCCCATCAGGCTCCTCTGTCCATGGACTTCTCCGGGCAAGAATATTGCCACTTCCTACTCCAGGGGATCTTCCCAAGCCAGGGATCGAACCTGCATCTCCTGCATTGGCAGATTTCTTTACCACTGAGCTACCTGGGAAGCCCAGTATTTTCTAGGTAGGATTAAATGGGGGACAGCCAGCCCTGTGCAGTCCTGATGATTAGCAGCTCAGTCGGAAGCCAAGATTCCCCTTCACCTGGGGGTCCGGCCTGCTGTGCGTGGCCTCTGCCCATGTGGTCGGAGGGAAGGAGAAGGGGCCCTGAGTTCCAGAAGGTTAAGTGAATGAACCACACTGAGATAAACGGGCACCTTGTCAGCTTCTGGGGACTGGCTGCTTGTGGAGTGAAGAAGCAAAACCAGGGGGGTTACTGTGAAAGAACGCATGTTTGCGGCTGGTTCTTTGGTGGCTGTTCTCTGCAAAGAGCCAGGCATGAAAGATTGAGGAGAGTGTGGGAGGAGTCGAGCTCCAGGACTGCGGCGAGAGATCCGTCGTGCCATCCACGTTCCTAGCGCCTCCTACAGCTGGCGCAGGGCTCAGCTGACCACAGGCATCCGGCATCACACAGTCAACTGCCCAGGGGACCTGCCTTGTTGGGGCACCCCTGCCTCCCTGTGCCCACCTGACAGCCAGACCGCCTGGTCCGTGTTCCTTGGAGGAGGACTTCTGCTCCCTGAGGGATATTGGGAAAACTGGGGGAAGGACATGTTTCTACTGAGCCAAGTCACTTTATGCTTTTAAGGTATTTTTACTTTAAATATCCTTAGATTCACAGGAGCTTTCAGCAGCGGGACAGAGAGGTCTGCTGTGACATGGATGTTTGATCTCCAACAGGACTCTGAGACTCTACACTTTTAAAGACTATTGTCTGTCTGTTGTTCACATTGGGTCATTTCTGTTCTATCTTCAAATTCACTGAGTCTTTTCTCTGTTGTTTCCATTCTGCTATTGAGCCCATTCATTGAGTTTTTAAATTTCATTCATTACTGTTTTCAAGTCTAAAATTTCCTGTTTTTTGGCTGAGGTGTTCTGTTTCTTTCCTGAGACTTTCTATTTTTTCATCGTTTCATTGCTTCAAGCATGTTTGTAAATTGCTTGTTGAAGCAGTTTTATGATGGCTACTGTAAAATCCTCGCCAGATAATTCTAACATCTGGGTCATCTCAGTGGTGGTATCTGTTGATTGTTTTTTTTCTTGTTCAAGTTGACATTTTCCTGGTTCTTGGTGTGGTGAGTGATTTTGAGAGCAAACTGGACATTCTGGTTGTTATTTAGAATCTTGTGTTATTGCTGGCTTGCCACATAACAGTGCCCTTTAAAATGGCTGAAATGGTAAATTTTATGCTATGTGTATTTTATTGCAATGTGAAGTTTGTCTTGCTAGGCTGCCCCTTTCCTGGGCCCTTGGCTAAAAGAGCTGACCTCAGTCATGAATGCGTTGGTTTGTCTGCACCCTGTTGGCATTTCTCTGTTGCCCAGAAACCTAGGGAACTCACCCGTGTGCCTTTCCTTGAGTGCTGAGGCTCCTTGTCAATGCACCTCCTTGTCTTCCTCTTATAGTCATCTTATGTTTACTTTGTTTGTGGTGTCTGTGGATTTTATTTGCACTTTATGGGAGGAATGGGGAAAATATGTCTGCTCCATCTTTCCAGAAGCAGAAATCTCCAGGTCACCTTATTTTATGGAGCAAGTTCTGCCCATGTTTCATTTCTGCTGCCGGCCAGTGAGTCTCCCTCATTTCCACACAGTGTATAAAACTAGGGCTGACAGCGTCTTCTGTTCAAGGATTCATACTTCTGCAATCGCCTGTTAACATTTCTAAACATTTCCAGAGCAGCAGAGAAGTCGCCCAGTGTCATTCATCATAGCATTTCACTGCCCACTGTCTCCACTGCCCCAGGCTCAGTAACGCTAATCCCCGGTGCATTTAACGAGTGCCCATTCACGATCATAAAGTTAGTTTATTCTTTGTGTGCTGACGTTTCTCATCTTGTCCTAATCATGGCTTTCCTCAGCTCATGCCTGCTGTCCCATCCACACTTTATCACGTATGATCAAATATGCTTGGGCTGCATTTGCCCTTTCTTCTTCATCATGATTGCTGGCTTTTAAAACCCTCCTGGGAGCAAACACCCTGGTGTGGCACCCGAGGCACTGGCCTTTAGATTGGGGTATCTGGGTTTAGTCCTAGTTTCACTACTCACCGGCTAGTCATTCAATTCTCCAGAGCCTTAGATTCCTCATTGTTAAAGTGAGGGAAGAAGAATTGGGCCGTCCGTCCCTACAGGCCCTTCCTGTGAGACCAGCTCCATGTTCAGTCCACTCCCTGTTGTTGAATTAAAGTTGTTATCCGACCAGGGGGGTGAGGCAAACGTGTCCCTGACAATTACCTGCTGACAGGTAAGACAGTAGGTGCAGAATTTCAACTGAGACACCTATGTGGAGTTTGTCCCTATAGTTTTTTATCTCTGTTGACAGCTGTGCTTGGAGCAATACACAAGTTCTAAGTGACTTTTGTCCTTCTCCCTTGAAGCCAGGTGCCTTCATCACACGTCCTCTTTGACCTCTTCCTTTCCGTCTCCCACAACCCCCGCTACTCCTTCCTTCCCTCCTTCCTTCCTTCCTTCCTGAGTGCTCACCTGGGCAAAGCATGTCACCTGTGCTCCCCTGACATGGAGAAAAGAGCTAAGGCATTGCCGGGGCAGAAAGAGCCAACCACGGCTGTGCCCAAATCCCCATCAGGGTGAGGGAAGAAATAAGGCGAGAGAGGAAACAGGGCAGGAGTGGGGACGCGGAGTAGAGATGGATGAGCTGGGCGGCTCGGGGAGACGGAAAGGCAAACACAGGAGCAACGTCTGTCAGGTGGGGATGAATCATGGTCACCTGTCGGCCGCCAGGGCCCAGCAGGCTGGCAGTGCCAGCCTCTCTCAGGCTCCAGTCATTTGTAGCTTCCAGCCTGGGATGGCAGGACCCGGTGTCCTGCTCCTATTAGAGTCAGCTAGAGGGACCGGTCCCTCCACGGAGCAGGTGGCCTGGCTGGTCATGGGGCCCGTGGTCTTGCCGGATCTGCATCACCTCAGCCCCTGCAGGGCATCATGTCAGCCACCCCCTGCCCCCCACCCCAGCTCTGGGAACAAGACCCCAGCCTCCCATCATCCCCCGCAGGAAAGGGTGGAGAACTAGCCTCCATCCCACACCACCCAGGTATATGGCTTTAGGAAGTTTTCAAGAAAGAGATCCAGGAATTTCAAGGCGATAGATCTGGGAGGTTCATGGTGATGTTTCACTTCCAAGGACCCTGATTTCCATGAATCACTTTGTGCAGAAGAAGCCAAAACCAAACAATTAAAGGGAAAGGGAATAGAGCAGCCTGGAGTACAAAGCACCTCGACCCTGCCTACGTGCGTGCATGCATGCATGTGTGTGTGTGCATGAGTGTGCACACTCAACACAGGTGTGTCTCCCAAGAGATGACCCTGTGAGGATGCCCTGTCCTTTGCTGCCCACCATGTCAGTGCCTCTCGGATCTCCCTGTGTTTTCTGAGGGGTGGATAATGAGGGCAGATGCCCAGCAGGTGGGAGACAGAGGAAGGCGAGGGTGCATCGAGGAGACGGGCAGTGACCGGAACCCCTGGGTGGGGGCGCTAGGTATGCTCTGCTGTGGGCTCCAGGCCCCAGCTCTCCTACTGATCAGATCGTCTCAGTTCAGTCACCTCCAGCCCTCAGCGAGCGCTCGGTAAACCATCTCATCTCTTTGAACCGCGGGATAAGTACCTTGATCAATGTGTAAACAAGTAGATATAACAGATGCCTAGCAAACGGATTTCCTGCATTTTCAAACTGCTGAAGCCAGATGGAGGGACTATTTTGAAGGAAAAGAGAGTGTTTGATCCACGGGTCTCTAACCTGCCAACTGTGACCCAGCACACACTTCTACACAGTGGTGTCACGAGGTGGGTAAGATGGGACGGCACCGAGGAAAGACTGAGAAACATGCAGTTTTGCCCAAATCTAACAACTCAAAATGTAGGTGACCTTTATAATATAAGCTAAGAGGCTGGGGGAAAGAGACATTCTGTAACACAGGCCAGCTCCTGCAGCCAGCTAGGCTCTTCTGGAGAATGACTGAGTGAGTGAGTGAATGAATGACTGAATGAATGAGTGAGTGAATGCGTGAAGGACTGAGTGGCTGCATGAATGAGTGAGAGAGGGAATGAGTAAGTGACTGCATGAATGAATGAGTGAGTGAGGGAATGAGTGACTGCGTAAATGACTGAATGAACGAGTGAGTGATTATAAAATGAGTGAATACAACCTGACAGGCTGAGGCTGGCCCCCATCCTCCCCCAACCCCGCCCATGCCCCCCACACCTTTCCCCTTGGCTACATAAATTGCTGTGTGAATTGATGGCGCCTGTCAGATGGAGCCACCTGAGATGGAAATGTTCATTTATTGGCATGGACGCGTGTCAGCTCAGCTCTGACGGATGCTCTGCCGCTGCTCCGCAGCCCGCGGTCCTGGAACCGCTCACGGCGGGACCGCAACTGCTGGGTCTGCGCCTTGACCACTGCTTCGGGCTGGAGATGGCCGTGCCATCATCTCTCCCAGATCCCACGCCACATGGTCCCATTCTGCCACGCCTGCCCTGGGCTAGAGAAGGGCTCCCTCCCTCCATCTGCAATGCTCCCACATCCTGCTGGTTCGGCCATTATTTGAATATTGGAGTTTCAGTGGAGACTGTGAGGACCGTGAGACCGCGCTCCCTGCCTCAGGCCATGCAGCCAAACTGGACAGTCAGAGTTCAAGCCTCGGGCCGGGCGTCGGCAGCCTGTGGACCCTGGACAGGCTGCTTAACTTCTCTGATCCTCGGGCTCCTCACCTGTGGTGAAGGTGGTATCTGAGACCAGCCCCCTGGGACGGGAGCATATTAACTGAGGCCACACATGGTGGCTGCTCCAGCCGCCTCCTACTGTCCTTACCCCTTCAGTGTCTCCTATAAAGGACTGATCCACCGTCCAGGGCCCTGGTGAGCCAGCACCTGGGAGCGGATATTTCCTGAGATGTGAACTCTGGGGAGGGTGCCAGCCCCCGTGCCAGGTGAGTCCCCTGGGTGTAGATGCCACCCAGTATGCATGAGTGTTGAGTGGGAGCTCCACCCGGACCCGCCGTCTCAGAGGGGAGCCCGGTCCTCTAGACAGACGTTCATCACTTTCCCCAGATCACAGACGCCACACGGTCCGGGGGCCCAGTGTCTGGCCTGGATCCTGGGAGAGAGCGAGGTGCCCTTTGCCTCTGGCTGGTGTTGGGAAGGGGCGCACAAGCTCACTGGTATAACGGCCTCATGCAGACCTCGTCGTGTCCCTTCTGACCCTACCCCCCACTTGGCTGCTCTGACCAGGGCGCTGCTTCTTCAGCTGCAGGCCCCAAGATGCCGGATGTCTGTGGACTGCATCAGAACTCGGGTCCCTGAGGCCAGACGTCTGACCCGTCCTGTTTGATTCTGGCCCAGCCCAGAGATCCTGTCCCCCCAGACCCTGGCCCGTGTGGTGGGCGTGGGAGAGGGTGGCAGCGGGGAGCAGTGACTCAGGGGAGGGCATCAGGCCAGAGGCTGCTGGTGCTCTGAACTCTGGCTGGGTGCAGCCACCCTGGAGTCACACGGGGACTTCCAGCCATAGGGGCCAGAGGTCAGTGGGAACCTGGCTGCAGCCAGACAGAGGGTCCAGGTCACTGGCTTGCTTTCTGCACAGAAGGTAGAGAAATGGTCAGCTCTTCCCAGAGGATCCAAGCCTCACGCCCTGCAGGCCCTTTCTGCCAGGCCTGTTGGACACTCCCCCTTTGTGCACCATGAGGGGCTCCCACTACATGCAGGGTCTCTGAGGGCAGACCCCGGGCTTCATGGGCATAACTTCAGGAACCTTACCCCAAGACCTCGTTCTGGGTGTAAACCGACTCCAACGACATCACACTTCTTTCCTGCTCTTGTGCATCTTCTCGTCCTGGCTATGCTGCCTTTTTCCTCCTTTCCGTCTTCCAGTTTTCCTCTCTAGCACTGTTGAAAATTTTTATTTTACTTTTTAAATTGAGGTCTGGGCTTCCCTGGTGGCTCAGACAATAAAGAATCTGCCTACAATACGAGAGACTCGGGTTCAATCCCTGGGTCGGGAAGATCCCCTGGAGGAAGGCATGGCAACCCTCTCCATTATTCTTGCCTGGAGAATCCCATGGACAGAGGAAGCCTGACAGGCTGCAGTCCATGGGGTCACAAAGAGTTGGACTTGACTGAGCGACTTAGCACAGCACAGAACATGGCTTATTTACAATATTATGTTAGTTTCAGGAGTACAACATAGTGATTCATAATTTTTGAAGGTTATACTCCAAGTTACGAATATATTTCTGTATATTAATTTTGTATCCTCCAGCTTTTCTGAATTCATTGATGAGTTCTAGTCGTTTTTTGGCGGTGGCTTTAAGATTTTCTATGTATAGTATCATGTCGTCTGCAAACAGTGACAGTTTTAATTCTCCCTTTTCCAATTTGGATTCCTTTTACTACTTTATCTTCACTGATTGCTGTAGCTAGGACTTCCAATACTATGTTGAATAAATGTGGCAAGTGGGCATCCTTGTCTTAAGGAAATGCCTTTAGCTTTCCACTGTTCAGTAGGATGTTGTTTTTGTTATTGTTTAGTCGCTCAGTCATATCCAACTCTTTGTGACCCCAGGGACAGTAGCCCACCAGGCTCCTCCATCCATGGGATTCTCCAGGCAAGAATACTGGAATGGCAGTATTCCAGTATTGGCAGAGGCAAGAATACATGCCCTCCTCCAGGGGATCTTCCCAATCCAGGGATAGAATCTGTCTCTTACGTCTCCAGCACGGGCAGGCAGATGCTTTACCTCTAGCGCCACCAGGGAAGCCCTGACAATGGTTTGTGATTCTTTAAATGTGTTGTTGGATTCAGTTAGCTAATAGTTTGTTAATGATTTTTGATCTATGTCCATCGGTGATATTGGCCTGCAATTTCCATCTTTTGTGCTGTCTTTGGCTTTGATATCAGGGTGATGGTGGCCTCACAGAATGATTTTGGAAACATTCCTTCCTCTGCAATTTTTTGGAACAGTTTCAGAAGGATGGGTGTTAACTGTTCTCTAAATGTTTAGTAGAATTCACCTGTGAAGCCATCTGGTCCTGGACTTTTGTTTTGGTAATTGGTCAATTTCATTTCTGGTAATTGGTCTGTTCATATTTTCTATCTTTCCCTGGTTCAGTCTTGGGACATTATATATTTCCAGGAATTTTTCCACTTTTAGGTTTTCCATTTTATTGGTGCATACTCAGTTATAGTCATGTCTTAATTATCCTTTGTATTTCTGTGGTGTGGGTTGTAACTTCTCTTGCATTTCTGACTTTATTCATTTGAGCCCTCTCTGTTTTTTTCCCAAAGAGTCTGGCTAAAAGTTTATGAATTTTATCTCTTCAAAGAATCAACTCTTAATTTCATTGATCTTTTCTATGATTTTTTAATTCCCTGTTTCATTTATTTCTGCTCTGATCTCTACGGCAGCACTTGGATATAAAACCAGGTGGTCTCCCTTCAGAGACAGGGCTCCCAACACCATGCCCTGAGCCTCACCTAACACGACAAGGCTGGCGGACAGGTGGGAGTCTGGCCAGTGTCCACATGGAGCAGGGGAAGGGCAGCTGTGCTTACCTGGCACCTGCTGTGAGAGTCAGGGCCACACTCCAGACTCCACCCGTCCTCATCACAACCCTCTGAAAAGCATCACTGACTTCACTCTTTGTGAATGAGGGCCCTGGCGATCAGAGAGACTAAGAGATGGACCAGAGCCCACACAGCCAGAGAGAACAGAGGCTGGACTCAAACCCAGGTTCTTCACACTCCTGACCTTCCAGGACAGTCATCCTGTCCATTTAGAAGCGGCACCTCCCTTTTTGAGAACTCCTGCTCCACCAGCATGTCCATACCTGCCTGAACCTGGGGTCCAGTCGTTTCCATAAAACATTGATGTGCTCATCCCTGGGCCTGTCCCAGCCCTAGTTAACCTCATCTCTGGACGGGGCCCAGGTTCCCCAAGAGGTCAGCGCAGGTGGCCTCGGCCCAGCCTTCAAAGCCAGGACCCAGGCTCATTCCCCTACCCCCATCCTCTGGTGACCTGTGACTCGGCATCAAGGAGTTCAGGCAGTTGCTGCTGCTAATCAGAGATGCTGACCCCTGCTAGTGGATCACCCTCCCATGGAGCAGAGGGTCCTGATTAAGTTAAAAATCTCATCTCCTTGAAAAGGCCCTGTGGAGTGAGGGGTATGGATGCTCCAGGCACCCACTGCAGTTATTTGGGCCTGGAGGCTCCCCAGAAAGCTAGGGTGACCATCTGGCTACACCAGCTACAGAGGTAGCTGCTCTGAGGTCACCGACCTGAGGGACACCTTACCCCTGACCCCACCCTGGAACCCCTTGTGGTCTATGGACTCCTGGGAAACACGTATGCACCAGACACTGAACTCTCTATGAATTCTCATAGCCCGGCAGAGGAAGGAAGTGGTGTTCATTTCACAGATTAGAAAACTGAGGCCCAGAGAAGCAGCATGCCCCTCCGAACAGAGGCCTCTCAACCTAGTTGAGGTCTCAGCACTGAGGTGGGTGTGGGCTGGGCCACATGGAGGAGAGGGTCACTGTGGAGCCTGACAGCCAAGGCCCTTGGTGTGGCCCATAAACGCAGAGCAAGGTTACTGCTTCTTGAGAACACACGAGGTCTGGCAGGTGGACATGGCCTGCTCCCCATCAAGCCTCTGCTGGGGGCGCCAAGCAGAGCCAGACTTCCATGGAACTCAGAGCAAGACCCCCGGCCTGGATCCGCTGAGCCCCAGGGCCTCCTCACCTGCAGAAAATACACCGTTTCGGACAGTCATTGTGAGGATGGGATGTGAGGGTAGGGGACTCTGAGCAGCTCCGGAGCGAGGCGCATGCCCTCAGACCTCGGTCCCCTCTGCTACCAAAGTGTAGGAAACACTCTCATTTCAGCCAGATCCTGAATTAGACTAAAAATGGCCCAGTAGCCAAAAATGTAAACTGTATCTGGTGACGGAGTTTAAATTCCTAGAAGACACTTACATTGCCTTTATCAAATATTAACATTTAGTTTTTTATTTGACCCCACCAGGTCTTAGTTGCAGCATGTGGATTCTAGTTCCTGACCAGGGATTGAACCCAGGCCCCTTGCACTGGGAGCACCGAGTCTTAGCCCCTGGACCCCTAGGGAGTCCCTATTGCCTTTAAATAAAATGCCCATATTACTTTTCTCATCCTCCCAACTCAAAGGCCAGAAAATGTAAAGCTGGGCAAAACCCTTTTCAGGGAACTTATACATGTTTATAAAACATATAATGATGGCAATATTTTTAATATTTTCAATCAACCCAGCAATTCGGTAACTTGAAAACTCTGCTTCATAAATGAGAACATGTGAAGGCACAGAATAAAAGACTTACTTGGCTAAAGTCACAAAGCAACTGAGAGGGCATACCTGGTCAGACCTTTCCACCTGAAGTGTCACAGCCTCTAAAAAGCCCATAGTCGCAACTGGTTTATTGAGAGACGAATGGGGTTCCACTTAGGAAAGGGGGTTGTCTGAGAGGACCGGTCAGGTTTCTGTGGCCCAACCAGAGCAGCTATTGGCCAAGTCCTGGCCATTAGAAGAGAGGGCCCCCCTCCCTGTCTGCACTGCCGTCCTCCTCTGCTCACTTGTCTTGGATGGTCCCTAGCCTTCCCATCATCCTCCATCCTTGTGCTAAGACGCAGTGAACTTGGCAGTGAGTGAAATACTACTCTCTGCTTCTCTTCTTGGGGGAAATCCATCAGTAATTAGACTCATTTTTCAATTTTGCCACCTAGAAACAGAAAATGCCCATAAATCTCCCCAAACAGAAATGAAATGTAGCTGATTTAATTACCAAGGAGTAAACAAGGTGATTCTGCCTCCATAAGACACCCAAATGCGTTCGTAACTGACTCATTAAACTACTGTAGAAACGATTATTCTCTGTGAGGCAGAGGTGGGGTGCTGGAGCAGACACGGGCTTTCATGGGAAGGTGATGGGCTGGTGCTACCAGAACAGGGGGGTGGTGTCAGGGACCACAGGGCGGGGGAGGGGAACAACCCAGTGGTGATGGCACTGCAGACAAGTCTGTGACCAGACAGGCTTTGTCCTTCCTCACCAAGACCCCCTCTCCTTCCCCAAGTCCCCCCATCCACCCCCCCTCCCCAGGCCATCCTGTAGGAAGACGCTCTCAAGCTGTCTCAGGTGGGTTTACCTACAAGGAGTGGGTGGGTGCTTTGGGAGCCTCACTAGGGTAGGATTGGGGTGACCACAGCCTCTAACTCGTCTGGGGTAACCCCCATACACTGTGTCCCCATGAATTAGTCACAGGCTCTCTTTCACTCTCAAAACTGCCCTTGTTTGGATGGTAAACTGTATGGCCACTCTGTGCATCCAGCAGGGAGGGGACAGGTTGTAAGTTGGCACCAATGGATAGATGGTCGTTGTGTTGAAAAGGATGCTGAGGTCGTGATGTGGGTCAGCAGGTGAGTTCACAGTGATGGCTGAGTGGTGTCTGCTGGAGTCGGTTGGGGGGTGGGGGCAGACAGGCCAGCAGGTAGAGGCGGCTTGCATCCAGGGTCTCTGCGGCCCCAGCATTCATTGTCCCACCTACCATAGGGTTTATATCCACAAGTCAGAGCAGCAGCATAATGCAGGGACAGTGAATACAATGTTTAGGGAGCTATTTCCCCATCCAGATGGGGAGAACAGGAGCTGGGAGCTAATCCCCTGGCTCCCCCCACCCTCAGCCCCAGACCCTCACAGCTGAGGAAGCAGTGCCAGGAGGACTGGGTCCAGGCATCGCTTCCCTGGTGGGCTCCACAGCTGTGGGAGGGGACCAAGCCCTCCTGCTTCCCCCACTTGGGATGTCAGCCTTTCCTGGGTACCTGGACTCCCTCGGCACAGGTCAGGAAGCCCCCGCGCACCCTGCATAGGCTGGGGCACATTCTCAGCATCACAGGTGGATACTCAGGGCTCTGTGCTTGTTTTTAGTGGGTCTGCACATATTTCATCCAGTTCTGGAGATCAAAGAAACAGGGGGTCCCTGCTGAACCTCAGCATAGCCTCAGGGCACAGTGATCCCCAGGACTCAGGCCTGAGGAGGCCACAAGGAGTTGTGAACTCACAGGCCCAGAGGCGCCAAGGCATCAGCTTCCTCAGCCATGCCGCTCTCCACCCCCGGATGTTTCTATGGCAACATATGGTGTTTTGAAAGGATGACCAAGCTGTTTCACTTGCTTACGCTTTCTTGTTTGTTTTTTGGTTTTGAAGAGGGGGTTGGAATGAATTCTGTAAGGACTCTCATACCTCTAACGTCAGGGGGAACACATCGCTGCTCACAAGAGCAGTGCCACATGCACACTGACACACTCACACACACATTCACACACTCTCACCCACCACACAGATCACTCTGCCTGATCTTCTTGGCGTCTGGCACCTGCCTCTTCCCTGGGTTCTTTTCCAGACCCATCTTCCTGACTTCTAGGCCCTATTCAGCTCTGGCTCAGACCCTTAAACCTGAGCGGTCTTGTCCCGCTTGTGTCTTAGAGGATAAGCGAGACCAGGGAGGCAGAGAGATGAATGGACCTCGGGCCTTGGGTCAGGAAGTCCAGCAGGTCCTGGGTCCCAGGCGTGTGCCTCCCAGGCCTCACCTTCTCAGTGTCCCAGTCTCTCCAGCAGCAAGGTAGCTCGGATCATCTCTGAGTTCCTTTGTCTCTCAGACCCCGTGGTTGTACACAGGACGCCGTCACTCCTGCCTGGAGACAGTTTCCATGACGTGGACGCGCTGTCTCAGGCCGATGCTGTCTTCAGTGGGTGGAGCCAAGCCCCAGCTCTCCTCTGACAACAAACTCTCCAGGACCTACTTGTCCAGCTGCCCCATGAGCCCAACTCCCCTCTGAGCCCGCCCCGCATGCATCTGACACGAGCAGCTTGGTCTTGAATCCAGAAGGGGTCTCCTGGCCTTGGCACCTGGAAGCGCACATTTGAGACCTTTCCCAGAAGCCTCTGGGGCACCTGGAGTTGAGGACCAGTGGCCCACGTGCTGAGGAGACTGGGTCAGATCCCACGGCCAGATCTCCTCCAGTCTGTCTGGATGGGGCCCAGGGTTCTGCCCTTTTTAACTTTGCATCTCCAAACCCTGAACTGGGCTCGGAAGGCCACCACTGGCTCAGTGTCTCGGGGATGGGGAAGATGTGCTTGAAGGGGTGGGGTTGTGGTGAGCCAGCAATTCACCAGCTGGGTGGGCTGCAGATGGTGTATCCTCCCGGGATGCCCCATCCACAGTGTGGGTGGGACCTGGGGGTCTTCAATGAGCTCCTCCTGACCCACAAGGAGGAGCAGTGGGTCTGAGGTCTGAGCAGATGACTCCCGGAGGCCAAGGCTCCTGTAGAGCAAGCATCCATGTGTGAAGGCCACGGGCAGCCTCTGCCCGGTGGGGTCACGACAGCTCCACGCTGGAGAGCAGCTGCTGGGGCGGAGAGTGGAAGGAGACGGTGAATCAGCCCTGAGTCGGCTGGAGCCAAACCAAGTGTAGACTCCTGTAACAGAGCCTCATCCACAGCAGGGCTCTCTTAGTGGGCGGAGAGGGGGGAGGACCACCGCACCCCACCCCCATCCAGTGCTCACCCCATCCTGGGAACGCCGGGGCTCCTGCTGACCTGGTCTCGGTCTTTGGACAAAGAGTTTTGTTTTCTAAAGGAAAGGTCGGAGCACGTGGGCAGCTGCCTCTGTCTCCTGACCAGTGGAGGTTCCCAGACTCCAGTTCTGGGTTTCAGGAGGCTGGGCTGTAGCTTCTGGGTTTGTGACTCAGAACTGTGGCACTTTCTCTGCACTTCCAACTCCGCCCTCAGCTCTCTCATCCTGAGTTCTCTCCTGAGAAGTTCAAGCAGGTGTTCATTGATTAAGATTTCTCAAAGGTGTGCAGTTTTCCCACCACCCTAATTTCTGCCTTTTAAGACTAGAAGACTAGTGGATCTGAGCGTGCTTGTGGAATAGACTGTGGGGTTGGGGATGTGGCAGGGGTCCCTCCCAGCGTCCCCCTGATCCGACCACAGAGGGGCCCCTTCTCTACCGGCTTGGGGGACATGTGGGGTCAGAACTTTCCAGACCCCCCCCCCCCCATCTGATGACCTTCTCTCTTTACTTGTGTTTCCTAGGAGCGGGTGGAGTATCTCTTTCTCATCATTTTTACTGTGGAAGCATTTTTAAAAGTCATAGCCTACGGACTCCTCTTTCACCCCAACGCTTACCTCCGCAACGGCTGGAACTTACTAGACTTTATCATCGTGGTTGTCGGGTGAGTACCAACTCCCACACCGCCAGCCACCTTGGCCACTTCCCTTCCGCACGTACCTGCGTCTTTTTTATTTGGTCACAAGGGCCCTGGGCTTCAGGCTAGACCAGAGGATCTATTTAAAATCCCTCTAGATTCAGACTTTCTGCAAAGGGAGGGGAGCTGTTACCTGGAATAGTCTGGTGCTACTCCCACCTGCACGCCCATACCTGCACACACACACACACACACACACACACACACATACACACACACACACACAGGTGAATCGAGGGTTTCTGCTGGAGCCCAGAGTCCTCTCTGCAGCCAAGGAAAAGCCTCAGTCTTAGGTCTTTTATTCCATCTCCAGCCTCACCTGGACTATGTTCCTGGACGGCTCCCCCCGAGGTGAGGCAGAGCAGGTGTGTTTGGGCTGGACGTGACCCTGCAGCCACTGTGAGGGAGGGGCGGCTGGCACACGGGAGCCGAGACCCCTACCTGCAACTGAGGGTCCTCACTCAGTGGCTGCCCGGGACTGATGGGCGAGAGGAAAACGGGACTAGGAAGGGCCAGGGGATGGGACCAGACGCACTTCTCGGGAGAAGAGTAGGGGAGAAGTGCAGGAGAAGGACGGGCACCACCTACACTCAGAAGCAGAGCAGCGCCAGCATCTGCAGGAAACCTCGGGGCTGTGATCTCCTTGTCGGGCATCAGTAACTTTGGGGAAGAGTCTTTGTCAAATGTTGGTACAAACAAGCCCGCACGCGCTGCTGGAGATGCAGGTACGGTTGACCAAGCTCCTGCCACTTGTCCAATCCATGCAGGGCAGGGTCCCCACGCCTTGGGGCTGACCTGGCGCTACGTCAAACCCACCTGGCACTCATGCCCTCTCCAGCCCCACAGCCTCTGGGGTCAGGTCCACATGCCAATGGGCTCTTATCTAGGGGACCATTCCAGCCAACCCCGGCAGACACTGCCTTGATGGCTTCCCCAGAGAGCACCCTGCTCGGAGCCCATGGGCATCTGGCCTCTCCTGCAGGAAGCGACGAAGCAAGTCAGGGCCACGTGGGAGCGAGACCCTGTCTCCGGGAGTCTGGATGGCTTCTCGCAGGTGTCTGAGCGGTGTTAGAGTTTTCACCGCTGTACTTTTTGCCCGGCTGATGCGTGACACATTTTGCAGTAACATAAGGGACACTGGAGACACGAGGGACATGGAAGCTCCTGAGCTGTTAGCCACATGTGGACGTCTGGTGAGGAAACAGCTCTACAAGAGGTCCTGTTCACACTGGGTGAACAGAGTGACTGATGAGCGCCTTGAACTGACTCAGCAAACCATGGCGAAGGTCTTTAGGGCGGTTGTTCCTCACGCATCTGCATCCTTTTCAATTCAGCGTCTTCCTCGAGGCCTGAGTCTCCTAGGAGCCTTTCACAGACTCGCGGGAAAGGCCCAGGACTGAGACATGGTGCTTCTGGGGCCAGCAGAGGAGAGCGGTCTCCAGGGAGAGGAGCTGTGTCTTCTCCCATCCGCAGGATGGACTGGCCTTGGTCTGTGCCACGTTCTGCCCCATCCGCGGCCTTCACCTGTGCGCAGGGTGGGGGCAGGAGACACGGGCAGACCTCGGACAGGGCCCCCGCTGCGTCTCTGCTTGTGTGGACTCCACTCCTCCTGCAGAGTGGACGGCTCACGGGTCAGCCCAGATCCCAATCCCATCTGCCTAGGCCAGGCTGTCAGACTGAGGAAGGGAGAGAGGCGTCCAGACTTGGCACCCTTGCAGATGTGCCTCCAGCTGACTTCACAACACGGAGGCCACAACGCCAGCCCCGGCGCACCTGTGGTCCACCGAGGCCCTCTGGCTTTTTCCCACTGATCACACACTTGGGACCTGGTTTCTCCTCCCCGAGTTGCTAAGTCTTCAGGGTTCTCCATCCAGTCTCGATCTTGGCCCATCCTCCGAGCTCAAAATGTGGCACACGCCTCCCACGAACGGCATGGCCCAATCACCTCTCTTCTGCCATGCCCACCCCCCGCTCCCCCCCTTCCCAATCCTTTACCTGGATGTGCCCACCCCCCACGTGCCCCATTCCTTTTGGAAGTGGAAGTGGAAGCATCTCCTAGAAACAGTGGGGACACAGGTGCTGAACCTCAGAGTCTCTGTGAGCTACACTCCCCACCATCCCTACCAGGTGCCTGTGGAGCCCTCCCCACCCCTTCCCACCCAGGAGCCCTCCCCACCCCCTGCCCCACCCAGCAGCCCTCCCTGCCCCCACTGGGCATCCTGGAGCCCTCAGTAGATGCACCCACTCTGACCGTCTACTCCAGCCTCAAGGGTCTGTACTGTGTCTCCATCTCCCTTCCAGTATGGGCCCTGCCTCTCAGCTCACGGGCCCTCCAGAGACTGTTGTCCAGTCTCGAATGTTGGGCTAAGGAACTGACAGGCACAGTCCGGGGGGGGAACGCCTGGAGATAGCCCCCCACAAGCATCCCCATGTGCTCCCAGTCCTGGATGGCGGGGAGCACGAAGCAGTGTTTTCACCTCCACAGTGTCTGAATGAGGAGCAGCACACGGCCTCCGTGAGTGGACACCTTCCAGACCCAGTCCCAAACTTTCTACCCCTTCAGGGTTGACAAAGGGGAAGGCTGTTCAGTCTCCGATTCCCTCCCTGAATAATATTTTTGGACATCTTGTACATCGATAAGTGTGTTCCTTTCTTCCAGGAAATTCTAGGAACCAAATCTGGTTTAGACTGGGGATGTTGTTCAACAGACATGCAGACTGTTTTCCTCAGTTTCAGTAGAAAGAAGACTTCTCTGTGGAGAAAGGACCCGGCTCCCCCCAACCCTGGCCACCCCTGCCTGGATCACAGGCATCGCCAGCTAACACGGGGAACCCCATCCAGCTGCCAAGCTGGGGTGAAGGAACCCTAGAGAAGGAAGGATGTCAGACTTGGTCCGGGCGACTCGTCAGAACTTCTGGCTGCAGCCCCCGCTGTGCAGGCAGCCTACTCAGGGCCCCCAAGCACAAGACAGACCGAAGGGAAGCCACTCTTGCCCCGTCTCACCGCCCTCTCTTGAACATGTGTCTGTCAACCTTGTCCCTGTCAGTCCACCAGACACACCTGCTGCCAGGGTCCCAGGGGGCCCTGCGGCTTCCAAGCCAGTCTCCCATCCTTGTACCTGCGGCACCGCATCAGTTTCCGTAGGACCCTTTGTTTCTGCCCAGGTTCAGGTCACAGACAGAGGCTTGTCAGGAGGGAATGTGGTTCCCGGGCACACAAGCCTAGACGTCGTGGGGGGCAGAGGGCATCGAGGAGGGACAGGCCCTGGCAGCGGCCCCCGCCTGCCTGACGCTCTGCCCACGCGGCCGATGCCAGAAAGCCCAGCTTGATGCCGGCGCCAGGCTGCCAGGGCCTCGGTCAGACCTCTCCAGGCAAGTGGGAACCTGCCTTTAGGTACCGTCATCTGATGAGAGTCAAACCCTCCAGCACACCTAGACTTTCCTGACTGGAACCGCCTGCAAATCCCACTGCCTGGCATCCCTGGAGAAGTCGGAACCCCGCCGGGCAAGCAGGACGTCCTGATGTTCCCTCTCTCCTTCTATTCCAGGCTTTTCAGCGCAATCTTAGAGCAAGCGACCAAAGCCGATGGGGCCAACGCCCTGGGAGGGAAGGGTGCTGGATTCGACGTGAAGGCGCTGAGGGCGTTCCGCGTGCTGCGGCCCCTGCGATTGGTGTCCGGGGTCCCGAGTAAGTAGCTCATCCGTTCAGCCATGTGACCTCTCCACTGTTCCTGCTCACCCATCCTCAGTTGCCAAGGAATCTGGTTTCCTATAAATGGAGGGTTTCCTTGAATGGGTCCCTTTGCTGTAAAGACCCCAGCTGTGATGTGAGTCCATTAAAACCCACCATGGCTCCTGCTCACGTGCCCCCTGGCTGAGACAGCTGCACAGAGAAGAGCCTGTGGCCATCTGCACAGCCCGGCCCCCACCCCAGGCCCCCTGGGCTGGGAATTTAAACACATTTGCAGCAGAAAAGCAGAGAGCTAATCCCCCAGGCTCTCGGGGCACAGAGCTGACAGGATTATCTCTACCGTCTGTATTTTTTTTTCAAAGAACAATCAGAAAAGCATCAGTGGATGTTCAAAAAGTCCCATTTTGCCACCTCTCTCAACCTCTCCTCCTTTCATGTCACGTGGGGTGTCTCCAGCCTCAGAAGCCCTATTTTTGGACCTGCCGCCTATCGAAGCGAGAGCTAGCTTTCCCTGAGGGTGGAGGGTGCTGGCCTGAGTTGGGCAGATGGGTGTGGGAGAGACTGTCCATCAGGGGATGGGCCTGGGTCAGCTCCCCATCCCCGATCCTGCAGGGACCCCCCACCCCACCCCGTTGCAGAGCAGCCCCCAGCCCTGCACACAGAAGGTCGGGCTCCCAGCATCCACTCCAGCAAAGCCCAGCCCAACCTGCTGCAGGCTCAGTCCACTTTCTGAGAAGTCCTTCCACTCCTTGTTCACTGGTGGTCCCTGAACCTAAGATAGGATGTAGGTGCTGGGATGTATCACAATCCACTCAGCTTCTGGCCTCTAACTCAAGGCAGAGGGGGTCCCCAAACCAGGCTGCAGCCAGACTAGCTTTGGAGATGGGGCCAGGCCAGGAAGGCAGGGGGGACTCTGCACCCCCCACCTTTACACCTGCATTGCCACCAACCTGGTGACGTTGTCCTGCTCGGCAGGTGAAACCTGCCTGGGTGCAAAATTGTGGGGACACGGGGACCTTGTATTAGCCTGTCCAGCCCCTGCTGCACCTGCACACAATGGTGGGAACATCCCCTAAAGTAATTGAACTGGCCACAGTGGGGGACCAGGCTCGTGACTCAGACCAGCTCTCCCCGCCACCTGCACGACTTCCTGTAAGGAGTTCCAAGCACGTAACGCCCAATGTCTTCAACAATTTACCCTCGTACCTGCCTCTGCAGTTACCTTGTAAGCCCCTGGAAGCCCAGACATGCCCCGCACTCTCTGACGCCTGCACGGTGCCTCAGGGCAGGGGCACTTCCTGGATGGGCGATGGCAGGAGTCGGGGGCCCTGGGCAGTGGTGGCCTCTGTTAACTCAGAGGGAGTGTAGATGTGGTCACACAGCACAGGTAAGCAGATTTCCTCTGCCTGGCCTTAACCACTGGCACTGGGAATGGAAAGTGTACCTCACGGCTGAGACCCAAGACCTTTTAGCAAAGCTGAAATTATGGGGTTTTCATGGTCGATCAGCCATCACTCAATAGGCCAAGCTCAGGGAATGGGAAGACGGGTGACAGTGAGTCTGTCACAGGACTCGCATGGCAGGACTTCCATCTGGATGCCCCCCGGCTGGCCTCAGCCCCTTGGTGTCCACAGAAACGGCACCTTCTCAGGGGCCTGTCCCACTGCTGTGTCCTCCGTCCATCTCTGCTTTCTTCCCCCGCTTCACCCTCCACCCTCTTCCCTGGTTTATTTACTTCACACCCCTCACCTCACGAGAACAACCAGGTTTTGTATCATTCACTACTATATTCTTGTCACCCACTATTGTCTACAAAACGCCAGGTCAGTCTTTGTGGGGCGACTGGCCCCTCGTGGCCGAGCACAGGCTCCACATGGTGGGGGCAGAACCCTAACACCCACAAATGACACCAGGGCTAAAGACCTTCCTTCCCGGGCGCCTTCTTTAGTGTTTCTGAAGGGTGTTTTCTTCTGTGTTATTCGATCTTCGTGGCAACTGTGCACTGTGCAGCTGAACACGCAGGTGCTCTTTCTACGGCAAATATGCTGACTGGGTGGTTTGCGGGACCTGAAAGCCCACACCCAAGAAGTTACCATTACTCTCTGCGTCCATACATGTATTAAATGCCATGGACTCTCAGGATCACGGATACGGAGGGTGAGAGATGGTGGTGAGGGTACAAGCCCATGAGTCATTTATTAATTTGTTCAACAAAACCCACCAAGTGCCTACTTCATAGAGGACTTTTCTAGCCTCACAACAGATACAGAGGTGACTCAGACACTAAATGTGTTCTCAGAGAGACTGAAGTGTCAAAGAAAACATGTTCATAGAAATCATGGTGTAGAGCAAAAATAGAGATGTGCAAATAAAAAAAGCAGATGAGTTCTGTGACCAGTGTGCTCTGGGGGACTCCATACTCTGGGGAGTGCAGATAGTGATCAGGAGAGGCTTCCTGGAGGAGGTGGCACTCCTTGGAGGAGGAGGAAAGGCCTTGAAGAGTAGGTAAGGAGGGGAATCTGGGACCACAGGACGAAGAGGTAGGATAACTATGGCCCTGGAGACGTGCACAAGGAGATGGAGGATCAGGGGTGGGTCTTGCTGTGGGTGTAGAAATCAGGACACTCAAGACATGCTGTGTAGCTGAAGCTTGTCCACTATGCTCCAGGCATGCTGCAGTGGAGCCTGATGGACAAGTTACTATCAGTGACACAAGCGACCAAACCAGGGAAGTCGTGACTTTTTATGCTCTACCTGAAGAAGCTTAAAAATTTATAGGGACCAAGAAATGTAGCCTGTTTACTGAGATGCACAGACTCCCCCAGGAGGAAAATGTCCCTTTTCGATTTGAACACAAAACGCAGGTGGTGACAAATGTCCGGGTTACCACCTGCTAAATGCAGAGTTGGGTGTCTGAGTCAGGATCTTGGCCTCCAAGAGCTTCATTGGTGGGTTGGCCGGCCCAGGGGTCCAGGAAAACAGGGCTTTAGCCCTAATTTACAGGCAGGCACACGCAGCCCAAGTGCTTCTCCCAGGGCCATGAATGGAGATGGACTCAGGCCATTTTTAAGGTCAGGGTCATCCCCTACAGCAAACCGGCCTCTGCCACTGGGGGAGACATAACTGGCCATGGTTGCCCACCTGGCTCTCGAGACGGGCACAAGCGATACTTCAGGTGTTGGTGTATTTGCCTTTCAGTGGTCCCTGAGCCCTGGCCACATGGGCTGAGAAGTGGTCCTCTTCTCCGTGAGGGCCTCAGGAGAGTAGGAGCACTAAGGGCCTGCAGTGCGGACACCAGGGAGCTGAGTCTGGTCAGCCGTGTGACCTGCCCTTTAACCTCTGACCTGCAGGTTTTGCCCTGGGAAATAAAAGGGTTAAATTGTCTCAGCCCTGAAATTCTGAGCAGTATCGTCCTGTGCCTCAGTGACAGAGAATAGCAGTGAGCTGGGAACTTCTCTGGAATCACTAATTCTAGCCTGAGTCCCAGGCAGGGAATGACCTTCGTGGGCCCCCATCATGACGGCCATCAGTCCAGACAGGGCAGTTCCCCAAACCCTGGCCTTGTGCCCAGGACTGCAGTGGATGGTGTCAGTCACACTGAGACAGAGCTTCCTAAAGTCCAGAAGCCCTGTCATTGATTCTCTTTAATGCCTGGCCCTTCTGTGGAAATCCCAAACCTGAAATTACAGCCAGCAGTAAGGTGACTGTCACCTGATTTAAAATAATGGTCATAGTAAAGGCCACTTACACTTACAAGTGACCCATAAATGCTGGAAAGAAAAATGAGGGGAGCGGAGGTGAAGACACAGTGAAGTCAGTGTCCTGTGAAGTGATCAATTTGAAGAACATGAACCCAAACACCTGTGATACCGGGTCTGTTCCCTCTGGCTAGCTCCAGATGATGAGTGGCCACGGATACTGGCATTGAGGTCCCACTCCTTAGGCTCAAGTCCCCGGAGCCACCACCTGTAGGCTGTGTGCCTCTGCGTCCTGATTGATCAATAATGGGGGTTAAAATTGCACTTATGTCAAGGAGCGGTTGTGAGAATTAAATACTCAAGGGCTTGCAAAGCATTTAGAATTGTGGTCAGTGTGTAAGATGCATTAGCAAATTTTAGCTCCTGGTATTTCTACGAGTCCAACTCCCTGTCTGCTGAACTCAGGCTCCAAATGGGACCAGTGAAAGGAAGGGGATACTTCCATACTTAACTTTTTAAAATCCACTTTATTGAAGCATTATTTATATTCAATAAAACTCATACATGTTAAATGTACAATCACAAATGTAAGAGCCTTAGCATAGTACACTTTCACTAACACAACTCTCTCCCCTGTGTGAGCCTTATACATTTTCTACTTCTTGTTCAGTTGCCAAGTCATGTCTGACTCTTCACAGCCCCATGGACTGCAATACATCAGGCTTCCGTATCCTTCACTATCTCCTGAAGTTTGCCCGAGTTAGTGTCCATTTAATTGGTGATGCCATCCAACCATCTCATCTTCTACTTACATGAGCATTATAAACCCCCCACCCTGTGTTAATATTTCCTGCTTTAGTAAGTTGTCTTTTAAGTAAATTATGAGAAAAAGTAAAAATGTAAAAGCTTTTATATTTGCCCACCTATTTACCATTTCTGAGACTGTCTAATCCTTTCTGTAGATCTGCATTTCCTTCTGGTATCATTTCCCGTCACTCTGAAGGACATGTCTATGGTATTTCTGTGAAAGAGGTCTGCTGCTGATAAATTATCTCAGTTTTCATTATCTGAAAGTGTCTTCAGCCCTTCCTCCTCTTGAAGAATATTTCCACTGGATATATAATTCTTGGTTGACAGCTTTTTCTTTCATGTTAGAGATGTTGTTCCACTTTCTCTTGGTCTCAGTTTTCTCTGAGTCACTGATATTCTCACCGTGGTTCCCTGTATATATGTTTCTTCTTTCTTGACTGTTTCTAGATTTTCTCTCTACCTTTTGTTTTCAGCACTGGACTGTGAAAGGCTTCACTGTATATTTGCTCCGCTTAGAGTTGTCTGAGCAGCTCAGATTCATCCGTAAATTGGATGTCAACAAGTTTGGGAAGTTTTTGACCATTATTTCCTCAAATATTTTCCCTCACTCCAATCTCACTCGTCTGTGTCTGTAACTCCAATTATACTTATGTTTGGCCATTTTCTATTATCCCATTGGTCTCTGAGGCTTTCTTTGGTTTTCTTCAGTCTTTTTCTGTGTCCACGGGTTGAAATTTTTCTATCAATTTTTCTTCCAGTTCATTACTTTTCCCTCTTCTACTTCCATCTTCATTAAGCCTATTTAATGAGTCATAGAATCTCCATTTGGTTCCTTTTTATAGTTTCCATTTATCTGTGAAATTCCTTCTCTGTTCTCTCTTTAGAACCATATACTCCTTTCATCCTCTTAATATGTTGTCCTTTAACTCTTTAAACAGTCTTCAGTTTGTTCTAAAATGTTTGTCTGCTAAATCCAACATCTGAGCAATCTCATTTTCAATCCCCTCTGACTGTTTTTTTCTGGGTTATGTGTCACATTTTCCCATTTCTATTTGTATCTGGTGGTTTTGTTCTGAATACTAGAATCATGAGTCATATGTTTTAAAGACCTGGATTCATCCACCTTCCTAAGAGTGTTGACCCTTCAGCAAACAGTTCAGTTACTGGTAGCCCTACCATGAACTTGTAGTTCTGCACTTGTTGGTCAATATCAGGCAAAAGCCCAGGCCCCTCACCTCCCAACTCATTTCCCCTTCAGGTCTTGTCACAGTTGAATGTGATCTTGTCAAGATGTGTCTAGAGGGCATCTTACTCCAGGGTAAGGTCCTGGCTCCTAAGATGTACCCTTTCTGATGATTCAGTTGATTGCTCAGGGTCTTAATGAGATGTTAACTTGATTTTTCCACTCTGGCAGGAGCATGGACACGCAGAGGACCCCTACACAAACTCCTGGGGCCCCTGTCTGCCTTACTGTCTCCTTTCTTCTGTCCCACCAGAGCTGCCCAGATTCTCAGACCAGTGGGACTGCGGTAGTCTGTCTGCTCTTTCCACTGCAGTTGGGAAACTATTCCCAATCAGAGAACCAGAGTGATTACTGTTTTCACCTCCGAGTTTCCATTCTCTCAGAGATCACAAGCCTGAGATACTTCATGTCCACTTGTGGGAAACAGTTGCCTCTTATATTTTTGTCCAGTTTTTTAATGATTATGGTGAAAGGGCTCGTCTGGTACCAGTTCCTCCTTTTGGAAATGGAAGTGCACTTGACTATTAAATCATAAAATGAATAGCTAGAATGTTATCAGATGTAAATCATATATGTTATATAAGCTATATATATATATTATTTCTGACATAATATAATACTATATTATATTTACAAGGTATATATTAATTTATTTTTCACACATTTATTGAAGACTTACTGTGTATAAGCAACAGTAGTGGTTGAAGGAAGGAAAAGGTATTAGAATCTTTCTTAAGATATTTGGAAAATAACAGCCCATCAAAATTTAGAGCCAAAGAGCTTTCTCATCCAATATCCTCATGTTAACAATGTTGAAACCTAGACCCAAGAAATTAACATGACTGTCAAGGTCACACAGCTATTAGTAGAGGAGAGAAAATAGCCTAGCATTTGGTTTCCAGTAAATCTGAAATCTCTAAAACTAAACCACTAAGCATATGTTTGGAGATTTTCCCCCTATAGAAAATCTGATCCATGCCAAGATCTCTATTGATTCATTAGTGATTTGAGCCAAATGGGAAATAAGTCAGTCTAGAATCCTAAGAACATGCATAGAAAGGTTAATTCGTGCTGTTAATTCATGACAACCATAAGCTGTCAGCAATAAACAGGCCTGGTTCTTTATTAAACTCCACATAAAGGACAGCCAGGAAGAAGCTGTGGGTTGCCCGGTGCAGTGGTGTTTGATGGGAGAAGAGTTAGTGAGCGCTCCTCAGGGCTCCCTAGGGATCCATCCAACCTGATGACTCAACAATGAGTATATCTCACTTGCCACCAAAGTCCTGGAGACACTTCAGTTTTCCTGAAACCCACATCTTCTACACCTTTCTGAGAGAAGGAGCAACCATAGCCCAACCATGATTTCCCCCTTGTTTAATCCTGTTATCAAGCATGTCACTCCGCACACAGCCAGTCTCAAGGAACTTCACTCCAAAAAGCCCTGTCCAGGGTCCAGCACTAGGAGAAATTGACTGTCAGAGACTTCCCAACCCTTTAGAATACATTCATATATTCAAAGATTTCCCCAGTGACCTGGTTCTGGGGTGGGGGAAGTAAGGAAACCTATAATGAGGGGACTTCCCCAGGGAGTTTCTTCCTGAGGAAGCACAGGTCACTTTTGCTTTCTGAAGTAGCAGGCAGGGTCATTTGGATTAACTGTTCTGCTGGGGACAATTAGAAATTGTTGGGCAAAATACTCTAAATCTTCTCTTTTCTAAAACTTGGAAAATATGCCTGACAAAAACAAATAGGAATCATCTCTGGAGAAAGATAACATCATCAAAGTTCTGCAAATTTTCTGAAAGATCAGTTTTGCAAAAATAGAATCTAGCTCAAACTACAAAATAACTAGGTCCACAATGAGACAAGACAATGTGAATGAAAAGGAGAAGAAGCTATAAACAATGGAAACAGACACACATGGGATCAGGATATTGGAATTATCAGATATTGACTTGAAAATAACCACATTTACTGTATGCAAAGAGATAAAAGACAAGGTCAGTGATCTTCCAGAGAATCAGAAAATATGGAATTGAACTGAATGTAAGATTTAGAAATGAAGAATACGGTAGCAAATATGAAAATGCAGTTAATTGATTGAAAGATTTGGCAGACTGAAAAAGGAATTATTGAATTGTGGTGAACTCAGAGGGAAATCTGGAGAATAAAGCACAGAGAATCAAAAGAATGGAAAATACAGAGAATGTGAAAGGTTAGGGAATAAATACTGAATTTTGTGATTTTTAAATTATTTATATAATTTTGGATGGGCTGTTTTTTTAATTTAATTTTATTTTTCGGTCACTCACCATGCAGCATGCAGGATCCTAGTTCCCCAGCCAGGGTTTGAACCTATGCCACCTGCATTGGGAGCGTGGAGTCTTAACTGCTGAGCCACCAGAGTGGTTTTTTCCTACGTATACTGATAGACTCAGGATTTTGTTTACTAACATGGTGAGGTACATTTTAACTTGTTATTGAAGTATAATACAGTGGTTAACTTGATGGAGGAGGAGCTACTACCTGGAGGGGCATGATCGAGGCTTCACAGAACTGGCGATGTTCCATTCCTTGATTGGAGTGACAGTTACATGGCTTCATTTTGTGATAAATTGTACATAGTAACATCTTTCTGTTTTACACTTTTCTATTTGTATATCTCACAATTTTTTCCCAAATGTTTAAAACAAAAGAAAAAGTGCAGGCCCAGGCATCTGTCACTGGCAGGTGCCAAGAGAAGCCTGCATTGTAGGTTTCCTGTGGCAGAGACAGTCATCACCTGCAGGAAGGCAGCATATACAGGGCAGCAAATCTTGATCCAGTCACTTACCATTGATCAGTGTTGTCATGAAAGATTCACTTTTGAGAAGGATTTTGAGGCCCCGTGTGGGGCCACCACCTGCCTCAGCACGCGGTCAGACTTTCATAAGGAGCATTGGCTGATTTTGCACAGACAGCAGCTGGTAGTGGAGAGTTTGCAGTCCAGTTGGCTTGTTTCTTTTATTTTAATTCTATTTTATTTCATTTTTGGTTGTGTGGGCTCTTCACTGGGGCATGTGGGATCTTAGTTCCCCAACCAGGGATTGAACCCACGTCCGCTGCATTACAAGGTGCGTTCTTAACCACTGGACAACCAGGGAAGTCCCCAAGTTGGCTTGGTTTTTAACTCCAGCTCCAGGTGTGTCGTCTTGGAAGAGTCATCACTGTTACCCAAGCCTCAGCTCATTTATCTTGCTTAAGATGGAGATTCAGTGAAATGATGTGTGTAGAGCACTTAGCATGGCACTCAGCACAAGCTGGGTCCTCAGGAAACTGGAGCTATTTCTGTAGCCTCCATTTAGCCATATTTACTTTCTCCTAATATCAGAATTTTTAAAATAGTTTTCCTTTGAGCTCCTCTTTCCAACTCATTTTTCTAATACAAACAATTCAACGTGAAGGTTGATATTTTAATTACTCTTATAGTTTGTCATTTATTAGGCAGCAGAGGACCCACTATCCCTCTTCCAGGTCAAAACCCTCCTTTCACGCTTACTGAAGCACTTGTGGGATGCAGAAACTTATTAAGATGGAAAGGTTAAATTAAAAGTAAATGAAAATCTCTAATGAGTAAAGACATTTTAATAAGAACATGCAAAAAAATCATGAAGCTAGAGACTGAAGGGAGCCATCCATGCAAGAGCTCTTCCTTCCTTCATCAGGCACCCTTGAACCTCTGGGTGACAGGCTTACCCCTTAACCCAAGAGAGAACTATTGCCTCTCTAGTTCTAAATCTATTTGCTTTTGAAAGCCACTAACCATATTAGACCATTAAAAAGTGTCCATTGCTTCATTAGCCAAGTGAAGCCACAAAACGTGATCTGTGAGATTCATCATGGCTCCAGTTGCTAGCTAGTACAAACTTGTTGCTGTAGATCAGAAATAAGGCCAGTCATCTCACCTTGATGTTGATGGTGATGGTGATGATGATGATGGTGATGACAGTAATATTAAAGGTGATGATGACAGTGATGATGATGGTGGTGGTGATGATGGTGATAATATTGAAGGTGATGATGTTGGTGATGATGGTGATATTAAAGGTGATGGTGATGATGATGATGATATTGAAGGTGATGATGATGATATTGAAGGTGGTGATGGTGATGATGGTGATAATATTGAAGGTGATGATGATGATACTAAAGGTGATGATGACAGTGATGATGTGATGTTAATGATATTAAAAGTCATGATGATGATGGTGATGATACTGTAGGTGATGATGGTGATGATGATATTAAAGGTGATGATGACAGTGATGATGGTGCTGATATTGATCATGATGGTGATGATGATGAAGATGAGGATGATAACAATGATGATGATGATGTTGTTTTTGATGACACAGATGATAGTCACAGCCACACATAGGGACAAGCAGATATGACATCAGATGTCTGTCGTCAGGAGGCCTTCCTTGGGCACAGCCCAAATAATTTTCTCTGAAAGTGACTTCTGCTTCCTCACAATTCCAAAGGAATTAGTAACTGGATTCCCAAAGCTTCCAGGAATTTTTCTAAGAAGCAAAACAAAACCCAGGAGAGCATGAGGCTGGCAGATGAGGGAGCTGGGGTCTCTGTATACCCAGGCAGGCCATCTTCCATGTGGGACATGCAGACCCCTCTGCTGGACCCACCCAGCTGGGTCCTCTTCCCCTCGTGCTCAGCCTTCAGCTCAACCTCCAGCTCATGTGTCACTGCCCAACGACATTTCCTCTGCCCTCTGGCCATGGGAGTGGGTGGGACCTTCATGACACCCTGTCTCTTCCTTGAAAACACTTAAATAGCTTGTGATTCCATGTCGATTAAGTGGTTATTTGATCCATGTTTGGCTTCTTTATAAGCTCTTTGAGGGCGAGGCCTCTAGGCCTCATACTGACCACCTGCCCCCATCCCTGGGGCAGCAGGTGACCCATGGAACATAGCTCAACAAATTACTTTGAGTGAAAACAAAGGCATTGAGTGTGGTGACCCCAGAGTTCTCCCATTCCAGCCAACTTTGGTCCATCTGTGAGAAGCCTGTACCTGCCACCCAGTGCTAAGCCCAGACCTCCCCCTGTTCAGTGATCCTCAGCATCACTCCCTTTGGAGCTGCAGTCAGGTCTCCTGGTCATTTCTGTTGCTTTCCCACAGCTTGGTAGGCACCATTGAATCTGAATAGTTGGGATGTAAATGTGCCTTTGTAGCTGCCAGCCAAGAAGCTCTAGGTCCACTCTGAATGATCAAATCAAACAACATCAGCAGAGACCTCTGAGTTGGGGTCTTGAGTGGTTTCTCCACCCACCCCAACCCCCCCCTTTATGCCAGGTGACCTGGGTCTGCTTCAGACACACCTGCATATGCAGTTCGGCCCCCAGGTCTCATGGTCCTCTTTTCTGGGATCTGACTCATGGAGTCATAGCCACCCCCCAACCTGCCATCACTCCTAGGGCTCCCACAAACCATCTCCTCACTGGAGCATGGCTGGACAAGAGGCTCCTGACCTGATGAATCAGAAGAGCCTGCTCTGGCCTCAGTCACTCATCATCGTGGGCCAAGCATCACCTATAGCCAACACCTCCAGGCCAGTGTCAACATGGTCTTGAAGGAAGACGCTGTGGCTGGTTTCCATAATCAATGGTTCCTCTCAATCTTCTAAGGGAAAATACCATGCTTTGCATACTCAGACCCTCTACATCTTCCCTAAGCTGGAAGTCTGAAGTTGTCCTCAGCAGGAATGCAGACAGTGGTCTGGGCCTCACGACAGCGTGGAAGAAGAGGAAAGGCAGTGCATGCAGCTCAGCTTCTTCTCCATCCTCACCTGAGCCCAGCATCCAGTGAAGCTGCTCGTTAGAGTCCCGTCTCCCTGGAAAGCTGGCAGCTGGGCTTCCTGGGGTGGGGGTGGGGGTGGGCGGTTCATCCCTCACGAGGAGGCCACCCACACAAACTGCAAATGAGGGACTGGACTCCCAGGTTGTATGTTGTGTGCCAGATGGAGCTGTCTGCTCCACATTCCTGCTGTCCCCGTAAGTCCACGTGTGTCTGTCAGGTCTCACGTCCTGATTTAGGGCCAAGAGCACATACTCACCATGGGTGTGGCCCGTAGTGACGTCATGTGATCGTGTCCATGGGGCCCTTCGTGGTCTCGTGTCCTCGAGGTGCTTTCCAGGCTTGTCTGGACCCATGCCTCCTCAGGGACCCTGCTCACTGGCCCATCCAAGGAAGGCACTGGGGTGCAGAGATGTCGCTGAGTTTTCCAGGTTGGATTGGGAGTGGGAGGAGCCTGTTGTGAAGATAGCTATGAGCTGGTTCCTAGGAGAAGCTGTTCAGACTCAGGTATTGAGAGCCAGTTATGTGCAGAGGCACTGCAGAGAGGGGCACTGAGAGAGGGGCCTTGGTGGCACCTGTACACCCCATCCTGGCTGCTGCCGGTGGTGGGATGGAGGTCAGGGGCTTGAAGCCTTTGCTAGCCTGGCCTCAGAGGCAGTGGGGCCCCCTGGAAGCAGCATGAGGCCCCCGCCTTCCCAGAAGATGTCATGAGCATGTGCTATTGCTTCACAGATGCGGGTCTTTGACGCTGAAGGGCATGGGCCAGGGCACATGGAGGCACTAGGCCCAGTCGTGCAGCCCCTGGCCTAGAGTCAGGCCACCAGCACTGAGCCCTGTGCCTCTCCACCAGCTGTGATGCTTAACCTTTCTGGAACTCACTCTTCTCCTCTGTAAGATATAGTTACTGACAGTACCTACTTCCCTGGTTGTGCCAGGAAAGGGGTTGACCTTCCCTGGTTGACCAGGTTGGGGTCATCTTCCTGCCCCAGCAAGTCTTCGTTCCACGTCGATGAGGGCTGGGAGTTTCGGTACCCTAGAGTCACTCTTCATCCACTGGCTGAATCCCCGCCAAGGCTCCTCCTCCATGAGCTCATCTAGTCACTGCTTGCATCCCTCTGGGGATGGGAGGCTCTCTGCCTCTCGGAGCATCCCGCTCCACCTTAGGTCTGTTTCTTGGACAGTCTATTTGTGTTGACTTCCTGGTTGGCCCTGGCTCCATTCCTGTGGTCATGCTGAATTCCACCACTTTCCTTCTTCAGAACAGCAGGTTAAATCCTGTGAAGGTCATGGACAGCCCCCTCTGTGCCTGTGTGCTTCCCACTCCATGGGTCTCGTCTTTTCCCAATGACACCCCTCGATGTCTCCGGGAGATACTTGAATGAATGGCATGACTTCTGAAAGCAGCCTGTGCACTGAGTCCCTGCTGCATGCCGAGGAGCACAGATGAGAGGACGGGCAGCTGGGGCTGTGCATCAGGCAGGGAGCAGCGTCCACGGGGGGAAGAACATGTGCTGACATGGGGAGGCTGCAGCTGGAGAGTGCGGTGTGGGCCGGAGTCAGGGGCCATCAGCTGGAGAACGTGGGTGACAGCGCATCAGAAGACACTTTGCGTGTGTGCTTTGGAACAAGCATCCCAGCTGCAACGTGGAGACAGCAAG
Source organism: Odocoileus virginianus (assembly GCF_023699985.2). Taxonomy (NCBI): domain Eukaryota; kingdom Metazoa; phylum Chordata; class Mammalia; order Artiodactyla; family Cervidae; genus Odocoileus; species Odocoileus virginianus. The sequence continues at coordinate 5,589,636 of NC_069696.1, forward strand.
CTGAGTGACCAATCCAGCAGCCACAGTGTCCAATATGCACCCCAAAAGGCTGGGAGTGCCTCCCTCTGGGGGTGGGACCACAAACGAGTTATTTTTTCTTCCCCCTTCCTTTTGTTTTCTCATTTCTCTATAATAAGCATTTCCCATTTCCTTCATGATGAACATGGATTATTTATGTAGTAACAGTTACTTACACTTGTCTAAAGTCCTGCAAAAGTGAACTGGCAGGACTTGGTATGGTTGGAGGCCCAGGTCTGATCTTGGTGCTTGGGGAGGGGAGTGCCCACCACCTTGACAGGGATGGGTGGGAGCATAGCATTGGTCAGGAATTCTATGGCCCCGACGGTGGCCAGAAGAATAGGCGTGACTTCTTCTAGGCACCTTCACAGCCAGGCCTGCAGGCCCTGGGGGCTCGCCTGTCCATTTGCAGAGTTCCCAGTTCCAGACTTGGTGACAGCAAAGCCCCCAGAGCTTGGTGATGGCAGCAGCAGCCTGTGCTTGGCTGTCTTAGGCCACATGTGCTCAGCATCGAGCAAAGTCTCAGCAAAAAAAGGGCCAGGGGCCCACAGTCCCCATGTTCACAAAGCTCAGCCCAAAGTGGGAGGTGGGTATAAACGTTTAAAAGCCACTTAATGAACATGTGACTGCAAATGGAGACTCAGCTCCGAAGGAAAGCAGTAGTTTCCAACAAGACCTAGAAGAAAGGAGGTGTCTCCCGGGGTGGGGCAGGTGGGGGGCAGGGGGGGGAGGTGGGCCTTGGGCCGAGAGCAGAAGGATAAGCTGAGGGAGTTATTGGAAAGTGTCCTGGCCGAGGGAACAGCGCAGACAATGGTCCTGGGGCAGGAGGAAGGATGGCAGGTCTGAGTCTGAAAGAAGCACTGTTGGATCAGGAGTCCAGAGAGGGAGGGGCCTTTTATGGCAGGAGGACCCTCCCCATCCTGTGTCCCCCTATTCTCTGCCACATTCCCCTCGTGGCCTGAACAGCCTCCTCCGGGGATGCCCCCAGCAGTCACCCCAAAAGCCAGCGTGCAGCTCGGCTGTCAGCTTCCTCCAAGGCTCTGCACACCTGGCTGCTAATTAACAGAATCACTCAGATCAGAAAGCATCATGTTCTACTGGGAGGCTGCGAAGCCCTCTCATTAATTCGCAGGTGAAATTATTCTGGCTTTTCTCTTGTTTTGCTTCCTCTCCCCAGCTCACTTAATGGCTGGGGTGAGTCCTCCCAATTAGACTTGTGAACCCCTCTCCTCCAGATCATGAAGCCTCAGGGACCCCCTCAGGGCACAGGGAGGGAGTGCCCAGCCTTCGGGCACCAGTGCCAAGGGCAGTGGGGGCAGAGGGGTGACACCCCCAGTGCAGGAGAGGAGGGAGGTGGCCCCCGGCTGGTGGGTGGGTCTGAGACTAACAGTGCCCCGCGGGGGTGACTCAGAGGTGGGGGTCCTGACGTCTGTGTGACCCTCCACACAACCAGCCTGGATGAGAGGCAGGGAGCCAGCCCTTCCCCCACTTCTGTCCTGGATGTGGAGATGGTGTCCCCCTGTTGACAGAAGGCCTCCTGGGACCTGGGGGAGGTCTGGGGGGCTTACCGGCAACCACCATTCACAAATGAACATGTGCAGCCTCTTCTTTGAACGAGAAACTTTCAGGGATGATATTCACAGTTCAGCTTATAAGCAAGGGGTCCTTCTCCCTGTAAGACAGCAGCATAGGCCTGAAACCCCTGGGTGCTGACAAGACCTGTTGTGAAAGAAGCTTTTTACTTACTCTTTTTTCTCTGAAAGGATCAGGGGACTTCAGAACCCATTCATTGAGGTGACACATGCCAACCAGAACTCCCCCTCTAACCACGCTGAAGTACGCTAAGACAACTCCACCTCTATCGCTAGGATCGCTCTCCTCCTCCCCAGTTGAGAGGCCCTTAGAAGGACAGTGTCTGCCTGTCCTGCCATTTGGATGTGGCTCCTGGGGAGGTTTGCAGTCAGGCCCACCTGGATCCACTCCCGCACCCCACCAGGCGTCACTCTGACTGTGCAACCTGGAGCCTCGGTTTCCTCACCTGAAACTGGGCGGCAAGACCCTCACGGGAGGCCAGGCTGAGCAAATGGCATGAGCTTCAGGCAGCGGGGTTGATAGCATGAGCTTTGTCGTTGCAGGTCTCCAGGTGGTCCTGAACTCCATCATCAAGGCCATGGTGCCCCTGCTGCACATCGCCCTGCTCGTGCTCTTTGTCATCATCATCTACGCCATCATCGGCCTGGAGCTCTTCATGGGCAAGATGCACAAGACCTGCTACAACCAGGAGGGCATTGCAGGTAAGGGAGGCGCCATCCCTCCAGGCCGCTGGGGAGCCCTGCCTTCTGGCATCCACGTTTCCTCTGCCAAGAGAGGCAGGGATTTTATTTTCTCTCTGGGGTCTAACTTCTGTGTTTACTAAAATGAGTCTCTGTTAAAATAGCTAAACGTAAGCTTTGTCCAGCACTGCCCTGTGTGTGTGTGTGTGTGTGTGTGTGTGTGTTAGTCACTTCAGTCATGTCCTACTCTTTGAGAACCCACAGACTGAAGCCCACCAGGCTCCTCTGTCCATGGACTTCTCCAGGCAAGAATACTGGAGTGAATAGCCATTTCCTTCTCCAAGGCATCTTCCCAACCCAGGGATCGAACCCATGTCTCCTGCACTGCAGGCAGATTCTTTACCATCTGAGCCACCAGGGAAGCCCTGTCTGGCACTGATAAGCACTCTCTAAACAAGGCGCTTAGCCAATGCTGAATTTTTTAAGAATCAGGGCTTAGTTGGTGATTCTGTCCTTGCCCCTCATGTGGCTCATCATCAACTGTGCCTTTGGGAGGAAGCCCCGCCCTCAGGAGGAAGCCCCACCCTCGGGAGGAAGCCCCGCCCTCAGCCAGTAGGCTCACAACCTTGCATCCTTCTCACCTCTGGGGTGACCTGGCTCCTCTGCCTCAGTGTTTCTACCTCCCGTCCGGGGGCCCCCAGTCCAGGTGAGGAGGACGGCCTGTGACAAGACTCCTTTCCTCCGGGAGGTGTGGCTCTCCACGTCCCTCCCATAAGCCAGTGTGTTTAACCAGCCGTACTGCTCACTGAGTTCACCCCTGTTTGGACTGAAGTTTGGGCTTGACAGACACTCCACAGACTGCTGTCTTTAGCTCCTAACATCTCAGCTGGACTTTAAAATTAAAAAAACGTTTAAATAGAAATTGACAAGGCTTTTAAACAGACAAAGTAGTTTAGCACAAAAGATTATTTAAAACAATATACTCTGCAAAGGAGTGAGCCCATGTTCGATATGTGTGACTTTTTTCAAACAAGATCTTCCATCTTAGTTTTTTGGCGTCTTGGGAAAGAAAGGGGAGCATCCTCTGAAGCCTTGAAGGACCCTCTGTCCCCTCCATGTCCATCACTTCTCACTCCCCTCAACCCAGGCAATAAATTTAACCTGAGCCCCTTGCCCTGGGGTGTGGCGGGAACATTCAGTGGAGGGAGTGACATGAGTTACTCACATTCAGAAACCAAAGCAGACTCCCTTATCTGTGTGGTCTGGTTAGACTTAATAGATTGACTGGGTCTTTGTACGTGGCGACAGCCAAAACGAAACCCTCAAACTGTGAACCTATAGTCAGAGATTCACACAGTTGTTTTAACTTTCTTGATGGTGAGTCTAAGAGGAGACTGTTTTTTCACCGTAGAGAGCATTTCTTGGGTCATAATTGTATAAAATAAACTGTCATGTTCTTTTTTTAAAAAAAAAAAACTTTTAAAATTGAAGGAATTGGGTCTTGACTTTAGCTAAAATTCTGAGATTTTCAGCCTTGCTTAAAGAAATACCCAACATCACAGCGAGTAATGTTCTCCCCTTTTAATTCAAAGCCTTCTTTTTGTTGGGCTCCATCTGTAGCTGCCCTGAACCAACACATTTAACATTGATTGTGCAGCTTCCTTAGGGCTCATCCTAAGACCAGCCTGAGAGCGAGTATAGGACATATAAAGTTCATGCCATCGTATTGAAATGGTCATGACCCATCTGACCCAGACTTCTCAGGCCGTCATGGAGATGTCAGGTCTAGAAGACCCCATCAGCTGAGCAATGGGCCGTGATTGGGCTCACTTGAGCACGGAGGGGGCGGGGGCATGGTGAGATTCCCATTGAGCAACCATTCCCACGCAACTGTGCTCCTTGAGCTGAGGGAGACACTCACACACCTCCCTCCCCCACCCTGAGGTTTCTGCCCCAAAGGTCGGGGACCAGCCAAGGCGGGTTTCCTGAGGGCAGCAGGATCCTGTGGGGCTGCACCAGCACCGCCTGGAAGCCTCTGACTTTGTGGTCAGGCCATCAGTGGTCTCAAATGGCCAGTAAATGCTGGGTGTGACAGCCCAGGCCGTGGGCTCCTCTGTGTTGGACGGGACAGCCGTAGGCCTGCCGAGACCTCCAGTGGCCCCTCTGCTCTCTGGGGACGGCAGCACTGGCCTGGCCACTTGGATGGCCAGTCTGGGAACACACTGCTGTCCATTCCTGAGGGTAAACAGACCAGGAAATGTGCCTGCTTCTTTCCAGAAAACACCCAGGTTATTTACCTGATGGTTTATCTCCCCCGCCATCAGGTTTGGAAAAGAATCAGCCCCCACCACAGAAACACAGTCAGCTGGGGAGCCCAAGGACAGACTCCGGGGACAGTCTCCCGAGGGAGGAGCCCTGCCAGCCCCACAGGAAGGGGACCTCTCTGTGCGTGGAGCCAGCCCCCCATGGGGAGGGCGCCCAGGACACTGACTGCAGAGCCAATTCACTCGGCGTCCTGCACCAAATCCTGGGCTGGTCCAGGGACCCTCATCCCACAGTGGTGAGGGCTCCTTCCACCCACACGGTGACCAGCGCTGACAGGGAAGAACACATACGGGAACCCGGACACACTCAGCGCAGCCAGAGGGTGGAGGGCCCAAGCCTGCAACCTTTGACCCCAGTCCCCCTTTGCTTTGGAGACGTTGGCATCACCTTTGGAATGGGTGTCCTTTTTTCATTTTAGACTTTGGGTTGAATTCCTGAATTTTTCTGCAAATTTAGATTATGCTAAAGTGCCTGAATGTCCTTGTCTTGGTTTTCTTAAGGGATTTTACATCCGGTGATTTTTACACTTGAGACAGCTTTGTGAGCGTGTAGACATGGGAAACTTTGGGTGTCGAATCCACACCAGAAAGCTCTGGGCTACCGGTGGACTGTTGTTCCGCCCGTGGGCTGCCCCTTCCAGTCCCTGAAGACGCAGTGTTTGGAGACACACGTTCCCCGATCCTGGAGGCATCTGCAAGGCGCCTTCCTTGTTCCTCAACAGACACATCACCATATGTCCATCCTTTTTGTCTCTGGTTGTCCCATCTGTTTGGTGGCGCTCGAGCCAGGTCACTCTGAATCGCTCTCCCAAGCGCAATAATTACCTCTGAGACTGGAAGAGAGCTGGTTGGCTGAAACCCAGATGTGAAATCACTTTCTCTCTATTCACTGCTCAGATTTGGGGCCTCAGAAAGTAACTGGTTTTGTCTTTGGTCATTTCCCCCTGGAGCCCCTTGCTGGCGTTCTCCCAGAGTCCCTGCTCCTGCTGGTATTAACCACACTTCCAAAATCTCTCTCATCTTCACCTCTATTCTTCTGCCACAGACTTAATTTGGAACTTTCCAGAATGACTCCTCCTCTCTCACTTCTGCTTTGAAATGGGGAGCCCGCATGGCTTCAGCTCCTTCTCAGACTTCACGCTCCCACCTTCCTCTCAGGGAACCCACGGCTCTGCAGAAAACCCAACATGTCTTCACGTTTAGACTAATTTCCCCTCAACCTCAAGGGCACGTTGCCAGGACCTGCTGATCTGTATGTGTTCACATTTTCCAAGTGTTCCCTTTAGTGCTTTTTATAGACACCTATTTTTACCAGATTGTTATTGCTCCTTAATTGTTCTCGAATCTTTTTTTATTGTTGTTCAAGACAGATTCAGGATAGCAGAGAGGCACTTGATCCTGCAGACCAACTTTCTGGATCTGGTCCTCTCTCATTTACTAATGAGATTGCGTCCCCTGGATGCTGTTTTCTTTCCAGCATCCATTTATAAAGCCCCAAGATCCATGCTCCTCCCTTGAGGACACTCAGAACCCACTCTAGCAGCCTTCACCTTTTCCTCATTTCAGTTCTGAGGAATTGGGATGCAAGGAAAGCTATCAGATCAGGGGTCACAGTGCAAAGATTAGCAGCATCTTTACTGCACTAGAGAGCAAGACCCAAGAAAAAGAAACCCAAGTTTCCGTCTATGTTGTTCACCTTCTCTTTTGTCTTATCTTTCATCTTCCCAGCACTTTTGTCACAATGACTGAACACATCATCCCAGAAAGCCATCACTAGACCAGTGAACCCAATAAAATTTATGATCTGTTTGGTTCCTGGGTTTCCAGTCCACTTACTCTCAATTTCTAGGTGCTTGTCATCCACTTTCTTATGTATTCCTTAGATCTGAGGCTCACTTTTCAGGTTCCACCGTCTTACAGCCTCCCATTACTTAACCTCACATCCAAATTTGCAAAGATTTCAAAAGTTCAGAAGTCACCAAAAACAGACCAAAGTTCCTTTCCATGAAGGGGGTCTCCTGGGGGCCAGACCCCAGGGTAGGAAATAATGCAGACACTGTTGTCCCCCATATGATTCAGGGACCAGGGATCCCCTGGGTCGTTGCACACACACCTGACCTAGAGCACCAGGCCTGGAACAAGCCAGGAAGCTGCTCTGCTCACAGCGGCCCCAGCCTGTGGAAGCCGGCCAGCCAGCTGTCCATCACCAGGCGAGCGGATAAACCCACAGTGACCTGTACATCCGTGGAAAGGAACAGACCATGAAACATTGTGCCTTGTGAAAAAATATGGACCCCAAAGCCACCTAGTGTGATTCCATCCACATGAAATTGCAAGGCAGGTAGATCCATAGACAGACGGCAGGTGTGACTGCTGGGGGCTGACTGCAGACAGGGCTTGGAAATTTGGGGCGGTGGAAGCGTTTCCAAATGGGTTGTGTTAACGGCTGGACGGCTCTATAAATTTACTAAAAATAACTGAGCTGTCCATGCTCACTGATGACTTGTCCGGCATGTAAATTATGTTTTGATGAAGCTGTTTGAAAAGAGAGAGAAAGGCAAAAAGCCAAGACAACACGGGCCGGCGTGTGTCTCCAACCACACAGCTCAATTCACGCCCCAAAGGGTCACCCTTAGGATTAGTATTCCTCTGCTGTCATCCTCCGGGGAGTGAGAAGCTGTAATCTGAAGCCACAGACTGAGAAGCAGCCCAGCAGCCAATAGCCTCGACATCGAAGTCCTCGCCCCCAATTACTTGGATCTGCCAGAAACCAGAGAGGACTCTGGTGGCCTGGAGTCTCCGAATGAAGGACGACAAGCAAACTTTCTCTTTGGGGGCACATCCTCGCTGCCATTTGAGTTGTTTGCTAGAACGAAGGTCCGTTCTGTTATCCCTGTTTCTTTCTACAAGCCTAAGACAATGCTCTTAATTTCTCAGAGTTCTGCAAATTCCATGCCATTACCTCTTGCAACTGGGACCAAGACTCTCATTATTTTACCAAAATGGAAATTCTCAGCTCAGCCAAGTCTAGTTCAATCCACCTCTGCATGAAAAATAGCCTAACTCACTGATTTCCCAGCATGTCTTCCTGGAGCGTGGAATTAGCCTGAGCACAGCCTGCGGCCATGGGAGATGTTAAGCTGTTTCCTGGAAAAGCCAAGAGGGCTCCATACGGGGGAGCATTGTTCCCATCCCCCATGGCCGCCCTGTCCTGAGTAGAAGTCCAGACGGTTTTTCTCTCTCGAAGATGCTGGAGAAAAGGGCAGGAGGCAAGGTTCCACATGACACGACCATGCAAAATACTGCAGTGGCGTTGTTCCCTGGGGCTGGGATAATGCTCTGTAACGGGTACTTTGCGCCATCAGAATTTGTTCTCTGTCCTTCATCAAGAAGGCATCCTCCGCTGTAGAGTGACCTGCATCCCTGGTGAAGCATCATGTTACATGCTGCATGGACCTGCAGGGAGTCACGAAGTGCCACTGAGCAGGATCTCTGGCCAATTACATGAAAGAACCTTCCCATCAACAATACTGAGGGATCCTGAGAAAACTGTAATTGAAAAAAACACATGTACCCCAAAGTTCATTGCCACACTATTTACAATAGCTAGATCATGGAAGAAACCTAGATGAATCGATAAAGACACTGTGGTACATATATACAATGGAATATTACTCAACCATAAAAAAGAATGCATTTGAGTCAGTTCTAATGAGGTGGATGAACCTAGAGCCTATTATAGGGAGTGAAGTAAGTCAGAAAGAGGAAGACAAATATCATATATTAACACATATCTATGTGGGATCTAGAAAGATGGTACTGATGAACCTATTTGCAGGGCAGTGGTGGAAATGCCGACATAGAGACAGACTTGTGGATACAGGGGAGGAAGGAGAGGGCAGGACAAATGGAGAGAGTAGCCGGTAAACATAGACACTAGCATGTGTAAAATAGATGGCCTGTGGGAATTTTCTGTGTGACACAGGGAGCTCAAACTGGGGCTCGATGACAACGTACAGTGGTGGGATGGGGTGGGAGGTGGGAGGCAGTTTCAAGAGGGAGGGGACATATGCATGCCTATGGCTGATTCATGTTGATACATGGCAGAAAACAATGCAATGTTATAAATCAATTATCCTTCAGTTAAAAATAAGTAAATTTTTTAAAAAACATACTGGGCAGGTGGGTTGAATTGGGAGATTGGGAATGATTGACATGTACACTATTAATACTATGTATATAGTAGATAACTAATGAGAACTCGGTGCTCTGTGGTGATGTATATGGGAAGGAATCCACCAAAGGGGATATATGTATACATATGGCTGATTTTCTTTGCTGTATGGCAGAAATTAACACAGCAGTGCAAAGCAACTATACTCTAATAAAAATTGTTGGGTTGGCCAAAATGTTCCATAATATCCTACGGAAAAACCTGAGGGAACTTTCTGGCCTACCCAATATTTTTTAAAAAACCCACAATGCCCTCGCCCTAAACTCCAGCATTCCCGCAGAAATGTCTGCAGATACTTGAGCACCAAAAACAGAAGTCATGGCCTCCCCCTCTGCGTTCCAGGATGTTTTTACTCAGAGTGGTCGCCTCATAGTCATATTTTTCTGGGCCGTTTGACTGGCAGCCTCTCCTCTGTCTGTGAAGTCAATCCAGGTTAAATACAGTTTTACAACACTCAGCTGAAAGCACTGACCTTCTGAATTGACAGCAGCCTGAATGAGCAGCTAGCGCTGTGTGTGTCCGCTTGTGTTTGGGGCGTTGGTGTGACTGTGCTCTGCACTGTCACCGCTGGGTCCTTTGCCATCCCACCCCCTGTTTTTCTAACTTCTCTCTTCTTTCTCTGCCCATCCCTCTCCCCCACTCCCACCTCCTTATCTCTTCCCCTGGCCACTTGAGATGTCCCAGCAGAAGACGACCCCTCGCCCTGTGCCCTGGAGACGGGCCACGGGCGGCAGTGCCAAAACGGCACGGTGTGCAAGCCAGGCTGGGATGGACCCAAACACGGCATCACCAACTTCGACAACTTCGCCTTCGCCATGCTGACCGTGTTCCAGTGCATCACCATGGAGGGCTGGACCGATGTCCTCTACTGGGTACGTGCTGGGGCAGGCGGGGCGGACAGCCTCCGCCTTCCAGGGCCACGCGGTCACACGCACACCAGGAGGAGTGAGGACCTTCATTTCTTCCAGGTCCTGCCTGAGAAACAAAGCCCATGAGCCTCTCTCTGCTCACCAGCCCAAGAAAAGTGTCACCTCTCATTTGTCCTCCACAGTGGCAAGCGCTGGCACACAGCCCAGTGGGGCTACAGCCGACCCGACACAAGGGTCCTCTTGTAGGGCTTCTCCCGCCCCTTACATGTCCTGCCCATGTCCCCAAGGGAGTGGGAGGGCACACGTTCAATTTCTAGGGCTAAAGAGAAGACTCAGGCTTGGTCTTCAGAGAGGAAAGCATTTTTATTGAATTGTGCAGCATCGCGGCATTCTATTGTGTTTTACCTCTTGTGTTTGATCTTCCCTCCTTATATCAGATAGTCCATCAGACAAACGCATAACCAGCCTCTTCACTGCTGACAGAATGCTCTGCTGGTGGTGTGATGTGTATTCAGAAGTGTCACTTCTCAAGTGCCAACCAATCAGCAGTAAATCTCCTTTTACCTTAAAGATGCCCTTTTATCAGCCAGTAGCCAACATGACTTTGCCAGCATCCGAGCTGTCGAGGGGCAGGTTTTCATGCAGCCTGCCCCACAGGCAAACACACCATATTTGATCTGTCTTCATCCTGGCAGTCAAGTCCATTATTTATAAAAACCCCAGAAAATGTCATTCTTTGTAGGATCTCTTACTTCCATGTGAGAACTGACGTGCCAGAGCCCAGCACTGCACTCCAGCGTTTGGGCGGAAAATGCTTGTTGTCGGGCTTGAGAATATCATCGCGCCCAGAGTTTTGCAAATAATCAAGTGGATTTGGCTTCCCTGAAAACAGTCTAAGAGGCTGTTTGGGGAGGAAGGGATGCCAGGCTGCCAGGCTGGGAAGAACCAGAGCCAGGAGAGGTGTCCACCCCCGCCCCGGACCAGGAGGAGGAGTTTTGGAACCTCTCAGAGATGCTCTGCACATTCTGGGCATTGTGGCTGCTAAACTGTTTTCAACAATCAGAAGCCCTCTTCTCCCAGTTTCTGGGGGCAGACTGAGACCCTGCACTGCCATGAAATGTGCACCTCTCTTCATAGAACCAGTTTAAACTTGCCCACGTGCCTTGAACCCCACCAATGATATTCAGTGTTCCCTGCTTGATCGGGGGTGCCTGATGTCCTCAGGATTCAGACACAATTACATCCAACTCAGAGCAGGGAAACCAGCTAGACTGCACTTAACAATGGTGGTCCTGCCGTGGGAGCCTGGTAGAGTGGCCATGCCACTTTTCTGTGTCTCAGAAAAGACACAGGTCTAATCACCTCTCCCTCCAACCGAGACGAACATTGGCACCCCTCTCCCAGGCTCATACTCAGTAAGAACTTGGCTTTGAATTTGTGAGACAAAGGGAAATGAGCTTACTCTTTCCGGGCAAGTTTAATTTCTTTTAGCAAAGCAGATAGAATTCAAAAGTGGCCCTAAGGAGTCCTTCTACCTTGGGTGGGTCCCTCTGGCCAGTCAAAGACAGATGCCCTCTAGCAACGGGCATCACAGGACAGGTGGTCGTGTGGGACTGGGCTCCGGGGCCTCATCATACGAGCTCCAAACCCAGGCCCTACGTTGCCATGGAAACACCTCCCATGGCATCAAATTGAGGGCAGGACGGCAGTGGGTGGGTGGGTGAGGGTGGGGGAATAGGTATAATTTACTTTGCTGATGGCCTGATGTATTTTTGTGATCCTCCTTCATCCCTCCCTCCTGCTTCCCACCCCCCCAGCCAGATGTGGTCCAAGGAGGTGCTGTCACATTGACAGCCAGAGTGGGGGTTGAGAGGAGCTCGCCCAGCAACCAGCAATTTTCAACAGCTGTGTTGTGCTTTCCCCCTCGCCCCCCCTCCAGTGGGGGGAGGTGGTGATGAGCTCGGGCAGGGCATGGCAGTGTCAGAGGTGGGGACAGACCCCAGCCCTGTCGGCCTTCCCCTGACCCTCCCAGCACCTTCCTAAGTGCCCGAGCTGTGTGTGCGTGTGTGTCTGTGTGCGGGCACACATGTGCATGTGTGTGCACCTATACACACACACACACACACACACGCACCCCTGAAGACAGAAGGGAACCTCCTGGTGGGTATTTTGAGGGAGGCCCCTCCTAGCCCAGAGCGCCTGCCTGCTCTCTCTCCTCTGCTTCTGTACACTCTCTGGTTGCTCCTCCTTCCTCTCCTCAGGCTCCTTCTCCAAAAACCCACAGACTCTCACACCCCTCTTTGCTTTCCTATAAAACATGGAGCTCTCTGAGCAGGGAAGGGCCCACTCCCCCACCCAGTACAGCCAGGGGACAGACGCAGAGGGTCGGCCGGGGGACAGACACCGAGGGTCGGCCGGGGGACAGATGCCGAGGGTCGGCCGGGGGACAGATGCCGAGGGTCGGCCTGGGGACAGATGCCGAGGGTCCAGCTGGGGGACAGACACTGAGGGCCCAGCCCCAGCCCCTACAGGAGCTCCCAGAGGTCCCCACACCCTGTGTCCATGGAGTGGGGGGCACAGGGCATCTGCAGGGAGGCATGAGTGTCCCCTAAGCCCCAAGCAGGGCTCCGAGCAGGATTTCAGGCACCCTGCACTTCAGGAATCTCAGTGCCTCAACAACTGTCCATGATGGGGACTCTGTTGACCTCTGCCCATGAGGCCCTCTGCCCGGGCCCCCAGACTCTGCTTCCCGTGTGACACAGGACAGCCATCTGGCCTGTGTCCTGGCCTCACTTCCTCCACCAGCACTCATCCCCTCCCACTTCCTGACACCTCCTGTTTTCCCCAGTTGGTTTCTCCCTGACCAGTTCTTCTGCTGATTTTTAAGAATTAGAGATTCAGCTTAAAACTAAAATTAAAAGGATTCCCTCATGAGAAATCACAAAAAAGAAAGACGTGTCTTTGGGAGCTTCTGCCTCAATTTGGCTCCAGCAGGAATGAAAGCATAAGGTTTTAACTTTGCACAAGTCAGTTGTCAGCTCCACACTCACATGTGTGGACACACTGGGAGGACATTCCTCACATACATGCACTCACACACATACACACATATGCATGTATGTATGTGCATACACACACTTATATACTCACACATGCACACACATATACCCCTAGATACACACTCACACATGCATACACATATGCACACACGTATATATACATACACACGCGAGTGCACATGCACACACATACATGTACGCACCATGGCCACTGATCGCTGGCCTCGGCACTGCTGAAATATCCCTGGTTTATGAGGAAGGTCTTTTGCCTCCAAGCAGGTGGCATTGGGTGTTTGACCCTGTTCTCTCCCATTCCATCTCCACCTCTTCTCCCTGCCTTAAAGGTGTCCAGCGAGCAGAGCTGGGGAGTTGAGCTCTACCAATGACAGAGAGCCACTCAGGGTGAAAGTAGAGAAGAGTCCTCGTCACCAGAGACAGCACCTGGCTCTAACAGGGATGAGGTAGAGAAGGTGTCGGGGTCCCCGGTACCCCCAGCCCTGAACCCCGAGTCTGCCCTAGGTTGGGCATTACTGCTCAGCACCCACGCAGCTTTAAACAGAGAATCTGTTACCTAAACAATACACTCCTGGTTTATAAACATATTAAGAAGGGGAATTCTCATCTCTCAAAGCTATAATTTGTTTACTTATTAGGTTTTGTTTTATTCATTTTGCTGGCATTAGGCAAGTTCTTATTACTCAGTAATTCAATTGAACACACATTTAGTGAGCATTTACAGGGCCCCCAGGCCTGCACTTGAGGAGTTTGGGTCTAATTGGAGAGACGTGGACACAGAGAAATGTGGCTCCCACTCAGGACCCCGCGAGAGCAGGGAGGGCTTCCCGGAGGAGGCGGGGTTTCGCTGGCCCATCAGTTTCACTGAGTGGGGAGCAAGAGAGAAAGAAAAGCCAGCTTTACACCAGTTTGGAGACTGGACAGAACCATGCTCTGGGCTCCTCACACATCTAAGAGCCAGCCCAGCCCCCTGCGGCCTCACCAAGTACCAGAGGCCCACCTGGGACAGCAAGGTCCACGGGCCTCCACTCCACGCCCCACTCAGTGCGGAGTCCCGGCCAAGTCCTGGAGAAGCTGGTTTTGTCGAGTGGTGGGCCTGCGGCAGATCCCACACCACCTGGGCATTCCTGGTGCCGGAGCATGCACAAAGGGGCAGGAGGGGTCAGGTGAGATGGTCCCCCGACTTGCTGCTCCCCCAGTGACCCGCGGGTGGACCCTCGTGTCCCACAGACAAGGTGATACAGGTCAGGGTTTCATCCGGCCACCGCCCTAGGCACTTGCTTTCAGGGCAGAGCCGACCCCGCCCACCAATAACAGTCCCTATAATGCACTATGATTTTAAAGGCTGCACCTGCTACCTGTGATGACAGGTGACAGCCTCCCATGCCCCCCAAACTGCCCAGCCCTTGGGTACCGCAATGCCTTGGAGGGGGCACCAGACCTGAAAGGTCCCTGGAGTCAGTTGGGGTGGAGAGAGGCCCCCAGAGGATGGGGCTGGAGTCAACAGTCCTCCTATGTTTTCTTCCTGGGGAAACGTGATGTTGGATTTGAAGGTTGGAGGTATGGTTCCCTCCAGGAATTAGATGTGGGGGGAGGGGAGGCATGTGTTTCAACAAAGCCTGGTTACTGGTGAGGTCCCAGCTGAGGGGCTGCAGGTGGTGGACCCCGGGGGCCTCTCTGCATGCCCACCCAACAGGGGCCCAGAGAACAACTGGCTTCAGTGTCTGAGCAGACCTGTCCTTTTTCACCTCTAAGTAAGGGTGTTAGCAATCTGGGTCATTCTTTAAAATACTGCTGTATTTATTCTTCTCTCCTGAATAGCTCCACGCGGGCTGACTGAAGCCATCCGTCTCCTGCTCCCGCACTGCCCTACTTCAGGGCCGCCCGCACATGTGTTGGCGCCCAGGCCGCCCCAGAGCAGGGGGCCCAGAGCTAAGGTGGGGGTGTGAGAGGATGCAGAGAGTCACAGCCTCTGTCCTGTCCTTGCTTTGAAGGCTGGGCTGTGGACCAGAGGGTCTCAAGCCTAAGACACATCAGATGCACCCGGGGCTTGTGAGATCCTGGGACGTGAGGCGCCCCCAGTGTGGGTGTAAGGCCGAGGGGTGAGGTTCCAAACTAGGCCCCAGGTGCCCAGGGAGGATGATATTGCTGGCCCTGGGGCCTCCCCTGGAGAATCACAGATGCAGGTCATTCGGGAAGCCTGTGCCCTGCGCGATTTTGGAAACCCAGTGGTGTCAACCTCCCATGGGATCTCCGTTGGCCCATGTTTGCTAGAGCTGCTCCCTGAGCACCAACCCCGAACCACCGTCCTCCCAGCCCGTGGCCTCTGAAGCCAATGACACAGTGTGGTCATCAGCACTCATCCACTCAGGCCCCTGGGTCACTCACTGAGGAAGGCGTCTCCCCATGCGACCCCAAAGCCGCCACCCTTGCTTGTCTGTGAGAGCTGAGGCCAGGGTGCCGGCCACAGTGACCACATAAACCCAAATGAGCGGAAACCATCTCCTAGGGAAGAAAGCACCTTGGAGGTGACCCAGCTTCTTAGACGAGTGCATAGAAAATATTGGAGGGAAATTCTGCTCCCCCGAAAATAAAAGGGCAGAGACAGCCGAGCGAGATCCCCACCTGCCCGGAGGCAGAGCCGCCAACGTCCTTCCCGCTCAGGTCAAGGTCACCGAGTGTTAGAATCAAGGTGGCGCTGGGCGACAGTGGTTTCCCCCAATCTCTGCTTCTCCCTCCTGGCCTCCCGGCCTCCTCGCTGTGAACTCACTCTTGCTTCTCTCTCTCCTCACTGTCCTTGGTCTTTCCAGATGCAGGACGCTATGGGCTACGAGTTACCCTGGGTGTATTTTGTCAGTCTGGTCATCTTCGGCTCCTTCTTCGTTCTAAATCTGGTTCTTGGTGTGTTGAGCGGGTAAGCTGAGTGTTTCTGTGTCCTCGTCACGACGCAGCTGAGCAAGGCCCCAGGCCCCGTGTACTCGTCACCAGGCCCAGGAGAACAGAAGCTGTCTCACTTCAGCCGCACGTGCGGACCGCTGGCTGGGCAGGCCACTTGGCCTCTGGTGACCCGGATGCCCCGGTCCCGGCGCCTCCCGGTGGCGCCGGGCCCAGGGTAGCGGGCCGTGCTCGGCTGCTCCCGGAGCTGCACTAACTCTGACCCCGTTCTTCCAGGTCAATGATGCCGTGGGAAGGGACTGGCCCTGGATCTATTTTGTCACATTAATCATCATAGGTTCATTCTTTGTTCTTAACTTGGTTCTCGGTGTCCTTAGCGGGTAAGCAGGACCAAGCAAGAAGGTCTCGACTTTTCCATTTACCTTGTTTTACTCTTTCTGCTCTTCCTGGCTCTATTCTTCTGGCTCTGATGAACCCGGGACGTGGGCCAGCCCGGGAGCCTTAAAGTGAATGTCCTTGGCCTGGCTGGACAGAGGTCAGAGGCACAGGGAAGAGCCCCCCTGGCTTGGGCTACAGTGAGAGGTACCTGGGTCCACCTGTCTCCTGCCAGCCCTGCCCACGCCAGGCTGGACTGTCCAGGTGGGCAGGACGCTTTTCCGGGGACCTCGGGAGCATCTGGGCCCCTTGGTTTGGCAGAGGAATTGGAGGAAGATTCGTGGGCCGTCTGCTCTGGCCCTCGTAGCAGCCTAGCAGACGGGCACCTGGGCTATCTGTCCAGCCTCCATCCAGGATCACTGGCAGTGAGGACTCAGGCCCTCTTTACCCATGCTGACTGGGCCAGGAGTTTGAGCTAAAATGCAAATAAACCAAACAGACCGAGATTCCCCTTCTCCTTGGCTCTGATCGCAGCCTGGGCTGCCCCTGTCTGTGTCCGCCTCGGGAAGGAGGAGCACTTGGCTGTTTAAAGTTCCCGATTACAGGAGGACAGAGGAGACTGAGCATGTTTTCCTTCAACTTTTTCTGCTCATCTCCAAGTAGGAAGCCCTCCTAATTTCGGCCTTGGTACAGATAAAGTTAAAAAGTGGTCAAGGCAGCAGGTGGCAGGGCCCAAGGAGCCCTGGGCAACCACCCCTGCCCCACAGCCCCACTGGACATCTCCTCAGCCCCCTTTCTTCTTTCCAAGCCCAAGCCAGCCACGCCAAGGCCACCTCTGAAGGCTCCCGTGACTCTCTGCTCCTGCACCACATGGGGGAGGGGCCGCTGCTTCACAGCCTTTCCTCCCTCTCTGGGGATGTGTGTGTCGGGGAGAGTCGGCCAAAGAGGAGGACATCCCCCATCTCCTGCCACAGTCTAAGGCCCCACAGGAGTGTCAGGGTCAGCCCTGGAAGTGGGGAAGGGGCAGGGTCCATCCTGACCTCACCCCTCCCCAACAGGAGGGCCATCAGAGGCCCCATCTCCCTGGCCACACAGCGGGGGGACTAGCACCCTCCGTCAGTGTGACAGCGATGCACAGGACAGTGGGTGCCCATGTCAGCTGCCTGGAGGGTGGCAGGGTTTCCATTTTGTGTCCAACACAAGAAAATGGCCTGTTTATAGGAGGTCGTCAGGGAGAGGGTTGGAAAAGTCAAACTCGTCACCTCTCAGGGCAGAAATTTAGCTGCTCCAGCGCTGGCCTTCCTGGAGGCTGGAGGTTCTTAAATGTTGCTCACCCAGCTGACAAAGCGGGGATCGTGACCCCAGCCCCTCGGTCGCTGTGATGGCGGCATGTGGTCGTTTACTTCAGTGCCTCGGCGGGCAGCAGGCGCTCAGCAGTGGCACCATCCCTACGGCAGTGCTGTCCCCACAGGGCTGACTGTTGGCTCGGTGCTGTCAGAGCTGGACAATTGAGCAGCTCATCCCAGGTTAGACGTGCTGCCCTCTGCTTCCAGGGACGAGGGAAGGGCCCCTGAGGAGCCGTGGGGCTTGTAGGGGTCCCCTCACTGGTCAGTGTCTGCACAAGGCCCTGCCCTGCTCCCATCTCCCCATCACTGCCCGCAGACAAATGTTGAGTGAGCTGGGCCTGTGACGTGCCAGCTTCTCAACCTTGATAAACGTGGCTCCACGTCCTCCCCCAGAGATTAGGAGCAGGTCTGAGCAGTGAAGTTCCCCTGGAAATCTGCAGTGGAGGCTGAGGCGTCGACCACGAAGCCCCCTCGAGCAGGGGTCTGCCTGGTCATGCTCGGCCCCCGAGGGGTACTCCTCCCCAGAGGTCAGAGCAGAGTCAGATTGTGGCAGTGCTGGGGGCAGGCAGAGTGGTCTTAAAGGGTGGGTCTCAGCCCAGCTGAGTCTGAGTGGGTGGGTGGGCCCACGGGATTCTAGAACCCAGATCCACTCCCCTCCTGGGAGCTCAGCCCTCGATCAGTCTCCCCAGACCCCTCCCCACCCCAGCGGCCCAACACTGCTGCCCCTCCCAAGCTTCCTAGGTCCCAGACACCCACTTTGCCTGGACTCAGAGTGTCTGCAGGCAAGCAGCTCCCCTTCCTGGCCCAGCCAGAGGGCTGGCTGCCCAAGGAGAAGCCCAGAACCAGGCTGCTGTTGACTGAGCATGTGCAGCAGTGACCCCGTCTTGACCAGTCAAGACAGTGCTATGGTATTTCCCCCACCACTCCCCCCAGATCACAACCATATGCCCGCTTGCCCTGTGGCCAACCTTCCAGAATACTTGGAAATGTCCAGGGGCTCACCGCGAAGCCCCTTCTCGGGTCAGTGTCTGTTGTGAGGAGTTCGTCAGCAGGCTTCGGGCTTGGCGTCCTTGGTGGATCCGCTCACGTGCTGCCCACGCTGCCCCGAGAGCTGATGCAGAGCACATGTCCACTCCACAGAGAAGAAAAGTGAGGTTTATATGTGGAAACCTCCCCAGTTCTCACTGCTGGGGCCTTGAGGATCAGGATTAAACCCCCACATGTGGACCCACGACCTTTGCTCCCATCCCCCACGCTCCCCTGTCTCCAAGCCCATCAGCCTCGTAATCCCATGACTCCAAATTATGGCCAAGATGCAGGGGGGAGAAGTCACCTGTGGGCAGATGGGGGGCCCAGACCGAGAACCTGGAGGAAGCTGGAGAATCCCTGCCCTGAGGGCCTCAGGCAGTCCTGAGCTGGGGGCCGGCAGCTGGTAAATGAAACAGCCCTTGAAGAAGAACAGAGCTCCCCACATGCAGCACTGTCATCTCAAAGTGTTTGGAGCTGGTGGCTGGGACCCTGCGTCCATCAATTAAGGGTATTGTCCTTTCAGAGCCCAGCAGGGTAACTCATCCTTATATATTCCTCCCTGCAGTCATGGAGGAAGGGCTCAGGGTGCTTGGGGTCTCCTGCTCAGGAAGGCAGGAGAACAACTATGGAAAGCCTCCATTTTAAACATGGAAGTCAGAGATTTTGGTCACTGGAAGATTGGGCATCCTTTGTCTGGAAACCTATTCCTGCTGAGGCCAGATGGATCCATGTAGCTATCCATCTTGTGGATCTTTTCAAAATGCTTCCACGTTCATTGCCTGTTGATTCTCACAAGTCTCGGAACCTCCAGAAATCTCACCTCCCGCCCATTAGAACAGTGATCACGACCACAAGATTCTGGAAACTGTGCTAGAAGTTGCAATCGAGTGAAAGTCACTGGACCCTGGATTCTGGTCACTTTCTGGTTTTAAGTTGTTGCAAACAGAGAAGACATATGTCTTCAGGTGATAAGGGGCATGGGATCTCTTAGACGGTGGGTGCCCAGCTCTTGTTCCCTCTGGAGATGAGGCAGAGGGCCTGAGGGTACAACAGGCATGTTGTGACATGGAAACAGCCCTGACCACCAGCCACAGTTAAGACCCACGTCAAGAAGCAGCAGAAGTGCCGGACAAGCTGCCTTGCAACTGGAGTAGGGGTGATGCTCACAACTCCCGGCAGGGTTGGTCCAACACTGAATTCATGAACACTGAACTCTGTTCTTTGGGGGAAATAGAGGGTTAGGTTCCTGTGAGCCTCTGGACACAGCCTCATCATCAGGAGACAAGTTGTTTTGTATGTGCATCTATATGAAGGCATCTTGTTTAAAGCATAGTATAGTTCACACCGCACTCTCAGCCCACAGCTTATAACTCAGGCCTGGATGGAGCTCGTCAGACACTTGAACATTCCCCCGAGGCACATCCCAGCCCTTGAGCACATAGGGTCATAGACTACACAGCAGCTTCATGCTTGGAGGCCGTTTAATCAGAAAAATCACCAACAAAAAGTACAAAATGCAGGAGACATGGCATCAGATGGGCTGTAAAAAGGCCCTCATTTGCAGTATGAGCTGCACCCAGAAGGTGGCAGCCCCTTGTCTCACCTCGGCCGGGATCATGACCCCGGATCCTGCCTTCCTGCATGTCTGCAGTGACCACAAAGTCTCTCAGGGATGGCATGACTAATAAGGCTTGGGGAGGAGACAGGTCTGCAGACGCAGAGTCCGTGGGTGATGAGGAGCGGCTACACCGGTCATCATGGGGCCTGGAGCCCCAGCCATGGCACCAACAGACCTTCCACATGCACCACTGGGAGCTGTGCAAACCGCACACCCAGAATGGTCTCTCCACCACATCTGTGCCGTCAGCCACTGCCAGCGCCCCTGCCTTCAGACAGACACCCCATGACTGACACAGCAGCGTGAGACGTCAGAAAGGAGATGAAGAGACAGGTGCTTCCGCCCTGCAGGTCCCCTATAACGTGGGGTCTGGAAGAGGAGCCCCGGCCCTTCCATGTGCCCTAAACCCCATGAGGACCCGGCCATACTGCTCCTCACCCCTCACCCCCAGGAAACCTCATTTCCTCATCTCCTGGGGGTGTCTGTGTGGTTCCCAGGGGTCTCGGATGTGGATGGCAAGCTTCCACTCTGCAAAGCAGATGTCACCATGCATGACTGGGTCAGCTCCCGGCTCCAGGAGGAGGACAACCTTAGCTACTCAGTCCCCTGCACCCCAAGCCCGCTGCACAAGGAACAGAGCTCCCAAAGGTGGGGGGTGGGATGGGAGGATGATCAAGGGGGCCTGGAATTGCAGTCTTGGAGGGGTGCTCTGTGAAGTGACTCCAGGCAGCGAGCCCACAGCCAAAGAGGAGTGGTGGGTGCGGAGGGCTGGGGCCTCTCTCCAGGCCCCTCCCCATCGGCAGGAGCTGAGGCCTCCCTCCACGTGGTCAGTGGGCAGCCCAGCTCCTTTTTCCCCCGGGAAGGTAGGGGAGGTGCTGGGCAGCTGGCAGGAAGCCCAGGAAGAGCAAGTTCAATCAGACTGGAATTGGATTCAATCAGAGTGAAGAACATCCCGTCCCAATCAGAGCATCATCAAAGCAGCAGTTGGCAAGAACTCGGAGCCCACATCTCCCAAAGGAAATGTCCCCAGACCATCCCGGCCCTACCCCTCATGGTAAAGAGTGAAAGCTGAGCTCCGGCAGCGAATGCAGACCCTGGACAGTGGGTGTGGGGGCTCCGGAGCTGAGGTGTCCTGCCCGCTGGCTCACCTGTGCGCCCTGCCTTCCACGACGCCTGCCTATGGAGCGTCAGATCCTGCAGAATCCCTCCAGGTGGACTCTGCAGCCTCCCACCCTGACCTGCACCTCCCCCACTAAGGGAAGGAAGAGTCGTGTCTCTAGGAAGAAGCTGAAATGCCCAGTGCATCCACAGATACCCCAGGGGTCCCGACTACCACAGACTGAGGCATGCACGGCTATTTATTTAGAAAAGGCACAGACTTGCTTCAAGAGTGAGACCCAGCCTCCTTGACCCCCTTCTTGGCCACCAGCCCCTCCTGGCTCAGAAAGTGAATTCAAAATCACAGAGAAAATAAGGACAGAGTCACAGAAAACAGGAAAGAAGTAGACACTCTCCAAAATTCTTTAATAGGTCCTTCTTCCAGCAAATACCAACCCAATTTTAGCTTCTACTCATTATTGCTTGAGACTGAATGCCCCATTTAACTTTTATATCGTCTTGACTTTATGCATTTCCCCATTCTGATTAGATTTCTTTTTTAACCCAAAGGGCAGCCACAGGACATTTTCTTGTGTTTGGAACCCTCTTTTGTCTCCTTCATGTGGGAAAGAGCTTTCTCTAGATTAGAAACCCTCCAGGCTTGCTGAACCAGCAGAACATGCCCTAGAAATGAGAAGGGGTGGAGAGGTGAGCTCTCCTGGGCCTGACCTCAGTGACTATCCCAGCCCACATATATCATGGGCTCTTTGAGGGGCAGAGCCCTGATTTGTAACATCTGACAATTTCTGTAGTGTAAACACCCCACCAGGGCCAACCTCAGCCCTTGAGGAAGCACCTGGGTTGGCAGAGCCGGTGGGGTGGGGGGGGCTTCAGCCAGACTGCAGCTCCTCGTTTCCCAGGGCTGTAGTGGGGGTCCCCACTGGCTACTGTTTAGAAGGCCTTTCAGGTCATTGGGGGACGTCTGTCATGAGAGGCAGCTTGCAGTCACAGCCCCAAAAGAGGGGACATGGGTTTGGTCTATCTGCTGTTCATGTCCCAGGTGAGGATGCCCCCCCCCCCCAGCCATTTTATGAAAGCAGATCAGACCTGGGACAGGGGTCCATGCAAGTGGGGGCCGGCGGTGGGCTTCCTGTGCGATGCAGCTAACCCTTTGTTCCTCTTGCCCCGTCTCTCCCGCACTGCCCGCTTGGCGTCTCTCACCAGAGAGTTCTCCAAAGAGCGAGAGAAGGCCAAGGCCCGGGGCGACTTCCAGAAGCTGCGAGAGAAGCAGCAGCTGGAGGAAGACCTGAAGGGCTACCTGGACTGGATCACGCAGGCCGAGGACATCGACCCCGAGAATGAGGACGAGGGCCTGGACGAGGAGAAGCCCCGAAACAGTGAGCGGCCGCCCGCAAGGGGCTGGGGGCTGGGCCCAGGCAGGGGTGCTCGGGGGGCAGAGGCTGCCCACCCCTTCCTCGCGGGTGCATCCTTCTCGGCTCTCAGAAGTCCGTCCCACAGGTGCAGCAGAGCCTCCCAGTCCTACTGGAGCTCTGGTCTGGAGACACTTTGCTCGGTGGGGTTCTTTGTTTTCAATCCGACGTCGTCCTTCCTGCCCGGCTCCCTGGGCGGAGGGGCGGGCATCCTGCTCTGGGCTTGTTCAAAAGGGACCAGCTTCACCTCCACCACCTGGAAAGGGTGCCCCTGCCGCTTTCCAAGCACCACTGCGCTCTCTCAGGGAAAAGAGCCAAAGGTTTCCCTCGAGGAGGTTCAATTCAAAGCTCCAGGGAGGTGCTAAACTGGAAGGTTGAGGAAACCCCAAGGAATTTGGCAGAACAGCATCAGGTTTTAGAAATGGAGCCCAATCCCCTCTCTCTGGGGTTTCCCATGGCGGCTTATTGGCCAGGCTTTTGCTGGGGTGGTAATGAGAGTGATGGATGGTATTGACTCGCAAGTGTCGAGGAGATGATGAATCGCAGAAATTCAGGCTCGTGGGACACGCCCAGTGGTTCTGAAATGTGGGCCGTGGACCAGCAGCACCAGTGTCACTGGGGGACTTGCTAGAAATGCAGGCTCCTGATGCCTCCTCAGATCTGGTGGCTCCAGGGTGGGGCTCTGTGCTCTGTTCAGCTCCCAGTACCTGGGTTGTGGGGTGAACGTGGCCCTAACTGCCCTGTGTCTCCTCTGACCTCCGTCTCTCTGACCCCGACCATGCTTTCCTCCTGTGGGTGTCCTTCCATCATGTTTCATACTTTTGAATAAGGTCATTTCTGGCCAAGGAATCCATAAGGTTAAACAGCTTGCTGCGTGGGTCAGGCAGATAAGGGCGGGGAGCCAAAGAGGATTGGGGGCCGAGAGGGAGAAGGGAGACCTGCTGGGCTCTGGGGACTGATGGGGAGGCGGGGTGTCCATCACTGCATCCTTCCGGAGGCCAGGAAGGCACAGGACGCGTGTGTGCACGTGTCTCCCGACACGGTGTGTGGATACCCTGGCCGTGTGCGTGGGCGTACGTTGTGCTGGTTGTGTCCACGCTTCCTGGCTGGTCTCTGGCTGTTCCTGCTCGTTGGTGCCTGAGCTCTCGGTAGCAATCCAGGAAGAGGGGTGGGTGGAGGGAGAGGGCAGAGGACACGGCTGTGAGCAGAGAGCGGCCCGCCTTCCCTCATCTCAGACGCAGGTGGAACACATCCTCCAACAATGCCCTTTCTGGTGACTCTGCTCAAGGTACAAACACAGAATTAGAACATGCCCTGCCAGGGGCTGGTAACAACATGATTCAACAACCCAAGGAGGACTTCACGCTCTGCTGGGAGTTCAGCAGGCTGGAAGGCTGAAGGCCTGGGATGGATTAGAACAGGGACCAGCGACGCAGCCAAGGGTGTTCCTGGGAAGATGCCCAGCAGTCTTGCTGACGGATCATGGACGAGGGGGTGGTCCATGGTGCCAAGCGGTGCGTGAATGAGTGAGCTGGCCTGGGAGCCGAGGGGACCCCTGCCACCAAGCACAGGAGTCGGCTCTGGGCCCCAGTCTGTTCCCTGGTCAGGACAGTACTCAGTTCTCGACAGATGGTGGGAGCGGGTTTCTTGGCATGTTCATAGGGATATGTGTGTCTGCAGCCCACCCAACACTGCGTGGCCGTCCAGAGACGCAGTGATCCCCTCTCCTCCAAGGATGAGTATGCTGCCCCCTGTCCTGCCCAGATCGGGGAGTCTCTGCTGCTGGAGCAGATCGAGTGCACAAGCCCCCCACCCCCATTTCTGACCCAGCTTTGGGGAGCACACGATGAACCACCCACCCTAGTGGACAGAGTCTCTCTCAGGACCCTCATGAGCCCAAATACGGATGAGCTCAGCCTGGAAGCTGCTGCCCCTCGCCCAGGCTCTTTCCTCAGGGCCTGGGTCTGCTTCTGTCTTCAGCCTTGTCCCAGGAGGAGGACAGTACAGGGCCTGCCTGCTTCCATCATGGAAATGGTGGTGGGGCAGTCTGGGGGTTGGGGCGCCAGGGAATGAGCATTTTAAAAAGCAAGACAAAGGGTAAAATAGAAACACGTGAGGAATTGAACGTGCGATGCTTGGGGGTGGAGCCAGAAAGTTCATCTGGAGGTGGGGGCTTCAGGAAAGTCCGATCAAGAGCAGAGTGGACAAAACTGGGTTGTTAAGGAGCTGGCCACCTGATGGATCTGAAGAAAAGGCAGGCCCGTGCTCAGAAATTATATTCTGATCTTCAGAACTTCATAGTTTTCCCTTTGAAGCAAATACAAGGGGAGAGATGCTACTATATGTTTCCATCAAAGTAGCTGAAATTTGCCTTTGAAATTGCTAAAAGATTATAGTACAGTGTATCTGCCAGTTCTTTTTAGCTCAAAGACTAGTCTTTTCAGAAAAAGGGTAAAAGATATTGTCAGTCTTGACCAGTGGCTCTGGCCACTTCTGCCTTCGCCCCAGCCGGGAACCCCAGCAGCACTTAGGAGATGCCAGGTGTCTGACAATGGTGATATAGCCGTGACTCCAGCCAGGAAACTGCTCAGTGACATGTTATTGCCTGGTGGCTGAGCACACCCATGAGGAGCCCAGGTATATATTTGTGGAGGAAAAGCTACGGACACCACTGAGGTCGTAGAAGAAGCAGGGTTAGGGAAGGCAACAGAGAGAAAGTGCACTGTTTGAGGTGTTTCTCTAAGTAATCAGAGTCGATAAGGTGGCCAGTAAATTATATAAAAAATACGTTACAATATTCTGAGTTCATTCATCCTCCCTCCCACCCATCCATCCATCTCCCGATTAAAGGTCCGCTCTGCGCCACATGCTGCTTCAGACCCTGGGGACACAGCCTTCATGGGACCGGAATCCTTCTCTTCTTTCTTTCTCCTCCTCAAGATCAAAAATGCATGGATTAATTATTTGTGCCTGTGGGAATCTCTCTTTCACGATATTCAGACCATTTAAATGCAGCCCCAGCCCTCGAAGACAGACATTAGTGCGATGAGCATGGAAAAGACAGACAGACCATGGAATCAAACGACCGAGTTTCCACACAGACAAGCCAACTAAATATGTATTCCGTGTATTCAGCGCTGCTCCCAGGAGCCCCTCTGCAGTCCCCGTGCAGCAGCAGAGCCGCGTGGCTTCCACCCGCCCTGCCAAGTCTGGATCGTGTATTGTTGAAACACAGAGATTGGAGGGCTTCCAGGAGCAGGGGCTGCCCTCAGAAGGGCCCAGTGGGGCTCGAAAGCAGGGAGCTGAACATCACTGGTCCGCACTGTATGCGTGTCCAAGGCACGTGCATCATCATTTGAGCTTTTTTTACATTTCGATGAAAACAAATGGTGTGTTCCTTGGACGCACTCGTTCTCACGGCCGCCACACACCTGGAATGCCAAGACAGAGTTCTGGTCAGACGGCCAGAAGGACACTAGCAAAGGTTTTTCTCCTCGACTCCCTTCTCACTCTGGCCCCTAAGTGCCCGTGTTAGAGGCCGTCCTAACCCTACACCCCGCGGGGAGAGCAGACGCCTCTCCGGCCCGGCACCTTTAGCCAGTTCTAACTCTGCCTTAGGGCTGTGGGGGAACAGTTCACTCGGCTGGTGAGGCAAGGCTTCAGGCACAAGCTGAGCCCCACATTGAGCACCAGCATCCTATCCCTGGGCCGCGCGGTGAGGCTGATTCATGGATCCTTCCAGGCTGCTGGGAACGACTTCCCTGGGCCGGTGCTGGGGGCCCATCTTCTCGTGTGCAGAGCCACACTCAGGAATCTGATCAGAACAAGGACAAGGGCAGGGGTGTCTCCAAGGGCAGCCCATGAGCCAGGGAGCAGTCTGGCTGCCCTGCTGTCGGGCCCAGTCTGGGAGCGGCGGAGGCGCCCCTGGGGGCCCCATCCAGTGTACGGTGAGAGCACACTATTCTCAGAGTATGGCCCCAAGAGGACAGTGTTCCGTGAAGGTCATCCAGGGAGGCAGGGGACAGTAGACTGTCCTGTTTCCAATGACATCCCAGGTGGTAGCAGGGCAAGAAAGAAAGCCGCTTCCTGAAATTCATAAAAATATACATCCTTTGTAATTTAGATGTGATTCATGTGAGTCCGTCTGACTGACCAAACTCACTCCCAGCAAAGAGGTCTGCAGGGGACTTCCACTGGACAGAGCTTTGATGAAAGGTTTATCCTCTCAAAAGATATACATTTCAGTTTTCATAAGGTTCTTCAGTGTTAGGGGTTTTTAACAAAAAATAAGGATATTAAGATATTTTTCAATATCTAGTCACAGCAGCCATTGATGGTCACTAAATTCGTATTCTAAAACTGACTTGCTAAGCATAATATTGGTTTTGACATACAGACCCAAAGTGGTGCTCAGGGTGCTTCAGAATGTGCCTGGTACAGGCACACAAACCGCCCCCCCCACCCCCCCCAACCCACCCCCGCCCCGAGGTTAGTGGTCAAGAGAAAACAAAAATGCAGGCCAGAAGCTGGTAAGCAATGGTTCCGGCTGCACCGAAACTAGTCTGTGCCTCTACTCGGGGGTGAGATAATAAATCTGCTCTCAACAGCTGGCTGATGAGGTGAAAAGCCCTAATTATATGCTTGACAGGCCAGTTTTAAGGGGGAAAGCCTTTGTTTACCTTCTCAATTCCAAGCTTCAAATCAGCCAGTCAACTCTTGCATCTCATGTCAGTGACTCATGAGATAGGATAATGATATCCAGCATCAGGTCAGTCACTGTGTCAACAAAATTCTCTGAAAATAAAAGCATGTACACACACACATACATACACACACCAGGGGTACACACACACATCAGGCGCATGGATACAGACACACATCCCCACACCACATACACAGGCAAGAAGAAACTGAGGACCCTTTCTCAACAGGGACATTCAGAATTACAGTCTCATTGTATTTGCTGATATTCAACACTTGCTCCAGCTACGACGAGAAGCTTGGTGGGTCGCTTGCTGTGCCCCAGCAGACACAAAGAGAAAGATCGAGCTTCCACCTGGGAGCAGGGGGCACATCTTCTTGGTGTGGAAAGTCAGGCCAGCAGTGAGGGTCCTGGCCCTCTTGCCCTCGGCTCCCTCCGCCATTCTGCAGTGATTGGGCAGCTGATCTGGTCAGTCACTGACCGTTAGGTGGGGTATCCAAGGTTTTCACCAGAGGGCACCAGGCTTCAGTTAGACTTGTAGAGCTTCTTCTTGAGCCTCTTAGGTGGTATAAAATCATTTCCATTATTTGTAGCTTCCACTACTCCCTTACTGGATGGATTCTATCAGTTTAAGTTGTCCCTTGATTAGATCAGAAATGTGAACACAGCCAGCTCTCACCTGACTGGAGGCTGGAGCTTACAGTCTGCACAGTTGTAGTGGTGTGTTGTGTTGTAGACTGAACAGGAGTTGAGAACCAGAGGTCACCAGACTCCCAGGTCCTGCCCGGTGGCCAACGGGCACTTTGCCCATCTCGGTTTCTTTGTCTGTAAAAGGGGGGAGTCAGATCAGTTCAGTTCGGTTCAGTCACTCAGTCGTGTCCAACTCCTTGCAACCCCATGAACCGCAGCATGCCAGGCCTCCCTGTCCATCACCAACTCCCGGAGTCCACCCAAACCCATGTCCATTGAGTCAGTGATGCCATCCAACCATCTCATCCTCTGTTGTCCCCTTCTCCTCCTGCCCTCAATCTTTCCCAGAACCAGGGTCTTTTCAAATGAGTCAGCTCTTCACATCAGGTGGCCACAGTATTAGAGTTTCAGCTTCAACATCAATCCTGCCAATGAACACCCAGAACTGATCTCCTTTAGGAGGGACTGGTTGGATCTCGTTGCAGTCCAAGGGACTCTCAAGAGTCTTCTCAATGCCACAGTTCAAAAGCATCAATTCTTCAGTGCTCAGCTTACTTTATAGTCCAACTCTCACATCCGTACATGACCCCTGGAAAAACCATAGCCTTGACTAGACAGACCTTTGTTGACAAAGTAACGTCTCTGCTTTTTAATATGCTGTCTAGGTTGGTCATAACTTTCCTTCCAAGGAGTAAGCGTCTTTAATTTCATGGCTGCAGTTACCATCTGCAGTGATTTTGGAGCCCAGAAAAATAAAGTCAGCCACTGTTTCCACTGTTTCCCCATCTATTTGCCATGAAGTGATGGGACTGGATGCCATAATCTTAGTTTTCTGAATGTTGAGCTTTAAGCCAACTTTTTCACTCTCCTCTTTCACTTTCATCAAGAGGCTGTTTAGTTCTTCTTCACTTTCTACCATAAGGGTGGTGTCATCTGCATATCTGAGGTTATTGATATTTCTCCCGGCAATCTTAATTCCAGCTTCTGCTTCCTCCAGCCCAGCGTTTCTCATAATGTACTCTGCATATAAGTTAAATAAGCAGGGTGACAATATACAGCCTTGACATACTCCTTTTCCTATTCGGAAACAGTCTGTTGTTCCATGTCCAGTTCTAACTGTTGCTTCCTGACCTGCATACAGGTTTCTCAAGAGGCAGGTCAGGTGGTCTGGTATTCCCATCTCTTTCAGAATTTTCCACAGTTTACTGTGATCCACACAGTCAAAGGCTTTGGCATAGTCAATAAAGCAGAAATAGATGTTTTTCTGAAACTCTCTTGCTTTTTCGATGATCCAATGGATGGCAATTTGATCTCTTGTTCCTCTGCCTTTTCTAAAACCAGCTTGAACATCTGGAAGTTCACAGTTCACGTATTGCTGAAGCCTGGCTTGGAGAATTTTGAGCATTACTTTACTAGCATGTGACATGAGTGCATTTGTATGGTAGTTTGAGCATTCTTTGGCATTGCCTTTCTTTGGGATTGGAATGAAAACTGACCTTTTCCAGTCCTGTGGCCACTGCTGAGTTTTCCAAATTTTCTGGCATATTGAGTGCAGCACTTTCACAGCATCATCTTTTAGGATTTGAAATAGTTCAACTGAATTCCATCACCTCCACTAGCTTTGTTTGTAGTGATGCTTCCTAAGGCCCCCTTGACTTCACATTCCAGGATGTCTGGCTCTAGGTGAGTGATCACAGACCCATTCCAGGATCAGGTGTGGTTTCTGTATGTCAGCTTTAGCCCTGGGAGTTTAGACAAACCTCCAGTCCATCAGACCCCAGAGGACTTCAGTTGATTTTAGATTCCTGAAATTTGCTCTGGATCTCCCATAGGTTTCCCCTGAACCCTGGAAGCAAGCTGATTCTTCCAAAGATCTTCCTGGTGCCTGGCATCCTCTGTCCCCCCTCACCTGGAGAACCCAGCTCCACCATCTTCCTTACGAACGCCCCACTCTGAGCCCTCCTCGGGTGCCCCTCCCCTTCCACCCTTCCCCCTCCTCTCCTACCCTCCTTTTTGACCCCAGGTGCCTGCTCTATGCCTGCCTGGTGACACTGATGTACACGACCTGTTATACCTGTTTATCCATCTTCCCCCCTGCTGGGCTGTGCACCTGTAGTGAGGGGGAGGTTCACATCCCCAGAACTGTCACAGAGCCTGGCAGATCAACCAGCAGTGAATATGGAAAAGGGGGTGGGAGGCCTGGAAATCTGTGAAAGTCCACCATTGGGAACAGGTGACCCGGACCCGCCTTGTCACTGTGTCAGGCTAAAACCAGACAGGACCAGATATCAGGCCCCGCAGAGGCCATGGAATGAATCAGACACACCAATTAATTTGTCATCTTCCGTTTCTTGTCTGTCAACACTTCTCTCTGACTTCTGCAAGAGAACAGACCTCCTCAATGTTTTTCTTCATGTACCAACCGCTTCTCCCCTTTCTTCTTCAAATACATTCAGAGAAGTGCCAGAAATATCTTTATTTTATTTCTCTCTCAGTGAGGCCAGCTAGCTGTCTGCACAGGCAGTTGAGAAAGGGTTAAGAGAGGACCCAGAGTAAGTTCCCAGCTGTTTCTTTAGGGCCGGAAAGCTGAATACATTTAATGCTTGAAAAGGTCAACTCCCTTCCAAGGGGGAGAGGTTTGATTTCATCCATCGTGTGTTCTTGGGCGTAATGCTCATTTCATTCACTGGTAGAGATGGAGATTTATGGGCTAAATGTTATCACAAGCAGAGACTTAATGAGATCTCAGCTGCGTCTCCTGGGCGGAGTGGAAAGCAGCCATTTTGGTAATAAATAGAGAACGGCTTCTAATTTGTAAATTCCTCTTTCCGTTGCTAAGTCTAATCAGATCAGTGAAACTGGAGGGAATTGTTGACGACCCAAGATGATTTTCCATGCCTTAATCTATCCAGGAAGCATTACTTCTAATGGAAGCGGCTTGCTTCTCTGGCAGCGGTAGGAGATGACATTTCTCATTAGACTAACTCAATTGTTGCCTATTAAAAAATATGTTTAGCCCCAAATCTATTTAAAAGCAAACTGGAACTGAGGCCCCGTATCACTCTGCTACTAGTCTCCTTGCTTCATAGATGCAGAAATTCTTTCCAGTGAGCTGCAGGCCTCTCTCTGTAGCAGGGCCATCCCGAAGGGTCCACGGCCCGTGTGATGTCATCCTGACCCAACAGAAGTGTCCAGAGTATGGCTTGGTGGACAGCCTCACAGCCTCACAGCCTCTCTGGCATGGCAGAGAGCAGGTGGGAAGAATAGAACCCAGTCTCTGGCAGACCCTGCAGTTGAAGGTTAAAAAGGAGAATTAAGGGGGCACCAAAGGAGAAGAGCAAAGCTCTTTTTTCGAGTCCTGCTTGAATCTTTTTTTTTTTTTTTCATGCGTGTAATAACAG
Organism: Odocoileus virginianus; assembly: GCF_023699985.2. Lineage (NCBI taxonomy): Eukaryota > Metazoa > Chordata > Mammalia > Artiodactyla > Cervidae > Odocoileus > Odocoileus virginianus. The sequence continues at coordinate 5,621,012 of NC_069696.1, forward strand.
TTCAAGGTTTTTACAAAGTGTCTTCTCACAAGCTGTTAAGCATTTCCAGGGCAGGGACCCTGTCAGAGTAGGTGACTGTTCTTGCCCAGTAGGGACATCATGAATATTCATGAAGGTCTGACCACCTTGACAACCAGGGCCCCAAAGGGAACGTGGTGTCTGCAGCCCTCCTAGGGGAGCGGCTGAGAACACGTCCACCATCACCAACCAGCACTCAGACTCCAGGTGACTGTTCAGATCAGAGCAGCTGGTCCTGAAGTCCTTCTCTTGGGCCTGCATTTTTGCTTTTTCATCCCCAATAAGTCCATCTGGTGTCTGGGCAATACACGCACACAGAGAAGTATTACTGTGACCCATGTTACCTTTAATCCTCACTTAACCCTCCAAGATCCGTATTATGGTCTCTGTTTTTTGTTTTTTGTTTTTTGTTTTCAATTTGATTGATTTTTGGCTGAGCTGGGTCTTCGTTGCTCTGCAGACTTTTCTCTAGTTGCAGCAAGTAAGGGCTGCTCTTCATTGCAGTGCTGCAGCTTCTCAGTGGGGAGGCTTCCCTTGTTGCAAAGCATGGGCTCTTGGGCACGTGGGCTTCAGCAGTCGTGGCACATGGGCTCAATAGTGTGGTGCACAGGCTTCGTTGCTTCTTAGTGTGTGGGGTCTTCCCAAACCAGGGCTCAAACCCTTGTCTCCTGCATTGGCAGGCAGATTCTTTACCACTGAGCCACCAGGAAAGCCCCATATTGTCTCCGTTGTTTTTCAGATGAGAAAACTGAGGTTTAGATCATTTTCCCAAAAGGATCGTTTGAGGCAGCCCCAGAAATGGATGTCGCAGGTTTGGAGACAGAGACTATGTCCCCTAAGCACCTTGTCAACACTAAACCATCCCAGGGTCTGCACAGAATGTGAGCTCAGCCCTTCCCTGTCCCTGGACTCGACCTCTGGCTGACCCTGTGGATGTGGTCCTGACAGGGCCTGGCCAGTGAAGGAGGGGAGCAAGGCCTCCAGTCTAGAGCAGGTTCTGGAGTGGTCTTGCTGAGAAAGATGTGGACGATTAAAGCACCGGGAGAACCAGGATGCAGAAGAACCTGACAAGCACCAGCAGGGAGAGCCGCACGATCAATTGAAGTGGAGGACGTGGCGGGGGAGAGGGTGGCTGATGGATGCGCTGACCGCTGCCCGCAGACTCATTCAGGGAGTTATGGGGCTTGAGGCACCACAGGTTTGGGAGCTTAAGTGACTCACTTCCCATAAACGCCTGCAGTTTAAGACTGGAGTCTGCTCTCCTGCTGTGGGGAAGGCAAGGCTGAAACCTCGTGAAGAAGCCGTTCTCTCATCAGGGCAGCCCCACCGTGGGTGCCCACAGCCTTCAGGATCTTGCTGGACCCCCGTAGGGCCTCCCTGGGGAATCTGACTCAGGCCAAAGTTATCACGAGCAGCAGAAAATAGGGAAGAAGATGGAGCCCAAGAAGAGAGAGAGAGAGAGAAAGCACACCCTGAGCTCTGCAGGCCCCTGTGGACAGCACACTCAGGGCACAGGTGTGAGACCCGGACCTTCAGGAAGGAGCTAGGGCAACTCTGTGCTTGGCCAGGATGACCACGGTGGGCTTTTGGCCCCTCTATGATGTGAGTGAGGGGCTGGCAAGAAAAGGAGGCCGTGCTGACTGGTGGGAAAGGGACCAGACCTCCAGCTCTAATTAGCTGTGTGACCTTGGGCGAGTCACTGATCCTCTCTGTACCTCACTGGTCTCCACTGTCAAAGGAAGGGCTGCTCTGCCCTTCTAGCCCTGCAACACCTGTAGGCCTTGGCAGGGAAACCAAGCCACAGAGGAGGGACGTAACAGACCCCAGGTCTCAGAGCTCCAAAGTGCAAAGTGAGAGTGAAAGTCACTCAACCATGTCCGACTCTTTGTGACCCCGTGGACTATACAATCCATGGAATTCTCCAGGCCAGAATACTGGAGTGGATAGCCTTTCCCTTCTCCAGGGGATCTTCCCAACCCAGGGATCAAACACAGGTCTCCCGCATTCCAGGCTGATTCTTTACCAGCTGAGTCACAAGGGAAGCCCCCAAAGAGCAGATCCAGGGTCCAAACTCAAGCCACTGGCTCCAGGGCCCAGGCTCAGACCCAGCAGCACCCTGGGCAGGGTTGCACAGTACCTGACTTCTCCCGGGACCCCCCACCCATACGCTATGCCCACCTTCTACTCCTCCCAGTGACCCTAGCACATCCACAGGCCTCTTCTCTCCTGATCAGGAAGGGCTTCATGAACTTGTCTGATGTGCATGAGGGTAGACTTGGCTTGACACAGGCTGGGGTTCAAGTCCCGGATCTCATGAGCTGCTCTGCTCACTTTGGATAAGCCGCTTCATTCTCTCAGCCTTGGTTTCCTGATCTATGAAATGAGAGCATGTAATGGGGTGATTGATAAAATCTCTCACAGAGTTGTTCTGAGGCTTGAGTTAGGTCTGGTGTGTCGCTGGCAGGTAGCAGGAGATGGAAGACCGAGCTGTAATAATGACACTGCAGTAGAGCTGTTATGATCCTGGCCTTACTACCATCTGTCCCGAGAAAATCCAAGACCCTAAAACAGAGGGATGACATGGTAGACACCGTCCAGCTGGGCTGGGACTGGGCTGGAGAGGGACTGGGGACACAGCCATTCTCTGTCCCTCACATGTCACTCCACACGGGTGACCCTCTGCTGATCCTGGCCTTGGAATCTAGAACATTGTCTCTAACCTAAAAGCAGTTTTGTGCCTAAAGCAGCTGGTTTCCAGAGGCGTCCTGCACAGAAGGGTACCCATCACCACCTCTCTCACCCCTGAGGGTGGCAGTGAGCTGTGTCCCTCGGGGGTTTGGGGTGGTGGAGGTGTCCAGCCCCTCCTATTTGCCCAGTGTTGCCAGGGCCTGGAGATGCCCAACTTGGCCCCTTCACCCCTCAGGATGGTGGGGCCGGGTGGGACGAGAAGCCGGGTGCCCAAGTGCAGCCTTCTGTCTGGTGCAGCTGCATGGTCCCCCTGCCCCGTCCTAACTGAGGTGGCCGCCGCAGTGGCACCGTGACCGTGGGGAGAGATTTTCTGCTTGGGAGCGCCGGGTGTTTATGGCCTGCTGGGAGCACAGCGACCTGGTTTTCTCCTCCGGATGGCGGCTGCAGACCAAGGGCGGGCGTTTCTGCCTCCTCCGGTTTATGGCGGTAATAATAATTATTGCGACAGCATGTCGTGCTTACATTGTGCCTTTTTAATAAGGCCACTTTGTTTGGCTTCTTAATATTTAATCCTGTTTTATATTTACTTTCTGATGGCTTAGAATCAGCCAGGTCTTAACTGCTTCTGGGGAGGCGGCCCTGTGGGGCCCGGGCACTCAGGACGCTGCCGAGGAGGCTCTGGGGGCGGCATGACCTTCCACCCAGACAGGCCCTGAAGCTGGCACCACTTACCTTCTCTCTCCCCAACTCTTCGCTCTTTTGTCTGCAATCTGCTTTTCCTCTCCTGCCCCGTCTCTTTCTTTGCCTTGGAAGAGACTGTCAGCTCGGTCTGGTCGATTTATTCCTATAAGAGACGAAGACCATGAGCCCCAGGTTATCATGTAACCTAGTTGGAATGGTCCCATGGCCTGGCCAAGGCTAGGGTAGCACTGGCAATTTCTAGACCCACAGTGCAATGCCAGGGAGGCTCCCAGGAGCCTGAGCTGGGCAGAGACTGGGAGGAGGCTCCTATACCCCACAGCCTCTGACCATGAGTGGCCATAGGTTGGACCTCCCCAGCTACAGAGAAGAAGTGAGGACTAACTCTTGAGTTACTTTTCCTGCAGGAGGAAAGGAAACCAAATGAAATATGATGTGGTTCCCCCCACCCCAAGAGGGTCCTGGGGCAGTAACCCCACCCAGGATGTCCGTCCCGTTCTGCCCGGGGCTCAAGCCATGCCCCCAGTGATGCCCTGGCTCCCTGGTGCCTCCCAGGAAGTCAACCTGCAGGGTTACCAGAGTTC